>NC_140496.1:18082933-18727933 GCF_964271855.1 Acomys minous
ACAGATGCTGCCTCTATCCCCTGCTTCCCATCCGAGTAGCTGCTGCCCATGGCACATCCTCTAATCTCTGCTCTAATGTTTTGTTTCCAGACTCTTGCCAGTACAAGAAAACTTCCTGCTGAAATTTCAGGTACAAACATCACCTTGCTTTCTTTTGGCTCCCTCCACTCCCCTCATTTCTCTGAGCTTCAGCCTTCTGCCTTCCTCTGCTGAAATACAAACACATGCACACACGACTTCTTACACACTTACCCTCACTCTCCCACACTTACTGTTTAGGGCTTTGTTTCTTTCTATAACCCTTTGGTCTTTCCAGGGTATGAAGCTGACCTCAGAAGAGTTCAATGCCATCTTCACATTTTATGACAAGGTGAGAGGGAACGGTATGGGGCGGAAGAGCAGAAACCCTGTCCCCTGCAGTGTCCATGGCCAGAATTGCTTTCCAGAGGGGGGCATCTGGGCCCGTGGATTTTTTCTTCTGCTATGTGAAAAGACAAATGCATTCTTTGATTCCTGACCTCCAGAAGCTCACAGACTTGGTTTCTTACAAATGTAATAGAAAACAGCTAAGGGTAGAAGACTGTGCTCAGAGACACGATGTGGTCGTGATGAAGCATTAAATTCTTCATCCTCCCTTCAGGGATGACTGCCTTGTGGGGTTTTATGCCATATACATATCTCAGTCCGTTGTTTTCTGGGCCTTTGGGAGTGAGAATTGTCTCCAAGCCCCACCCCAATCTTGCCAGTCCCCTGCCCATGTGACTCTGGTGCTCTGCTTTATAAAGAGGGGGTTGAAAGTTGGTTTAACAGATATACTCAGCTATCTCTAAGCTTCTGAAAGCACATCTAGATTTGCAATTCAAATAAGAAACACCACCAGAAAAGAGACCAGGCAATTTGTACTGAACAGCATGGTTCCTGTATTGACTGCTGATGACAGTGTGAGTGCATTGTTCTGTCCTTCTGTGGTCTGAGCGCTTCTCTGCAGACAAATGGGAAGGTTTAGACAGTCCTTCTAAACACACACACACACACACACACACACACACACACACACACACACACACACACACCAGAGCTCTTGAAATCAGATAGGAGAAAGAGCTGTGGTCCGGGTGTGACTGGGGCCTGCGCTTCAGAACCCTGCACTGACAACTCTCTGCTGCCACCCTCAGGATGGAAGCGGCTACATTGATGAGCATGAACTGGATGCCCTCCTGAAGGATCTGTATGAGAAGAACAAGAAGGTGAGGGGATGAATGAGCCCAGGAGTGGCTTAGGGTCCCAAGGCTGGGAGAGGTGAACACACCCAAAGAGAAAAGGGAGAACAGATTTTTTTTTATCTCTGATCTGCGGTGACAAGACAGTAGCGGTTTGCAGGACGGGGTGTCTTTTTTCAGCTTGATTAAAAATACACTTAACAAAATTTGTCATTGTAAAGCAGTATGCCCTAGTGGTACCCAACATATCCGGCACACCATATAACTACCACCACCTCCACACCTTGTCCTATAAAGCTGTCCTATAAAGCTGAAACCTTATACCCATAATCTCAGCTTTCCCATCTTCTCCTCACAGTCTACATTCATAAATTTCACTGCTGTGGGTACCATGCAGAAGGGGAATTATATGATTACCTTGAGGTTGGTTCATTTCTCTCAGCATGCTTAACTCAACTCATCCATGTTATAGCACATCAGAATTCTCCTCCTTTCAGAGCTGGATGCTAACAGCCTTCCACGTGTAAGCCATCTGGTCTACCTACTTGCCGCCTATGACCACATGTGTTGGCTGTTGTGAATGATACTAAGTGCAACGGGGTTGATATAGCCCATTCTGGAAAATGGTCAACGAAATGGCCATCATGAAAGACTTTTAACATAGGGACTTTGGAAGGCAGAAGCCAACGGGGGTAAAGATTGTTCCAGCTTCATTAACTGAAGAATTTAGGGCTGGGGAAGAAGAAAAATCACTGGAGAGTTTGTTTCTCTCAAAGTAAAGGTGGAGAAAACTAGCAATTCTGTGGCAAGTACTGACTCCTGGGAGTCCCCCAGAACACCATGCCCCACTCGGTCTCACCTTGGTACCCTGGGTGGGAGAGACCTGATGAAATGGTGACCAGAAGACCCAAGCCTTTGCAGCTGTCTTTCTTTACCTGCCAGAAGTTGGCTTCCATGAAGAAAAAGACTGCTGCTTTCCTTAATTAGATGGTGAATGCTCTGTAAATTCTAGAGCTGTCTAACTGCCTCGGCTGCCAACTAAGAGCTAAATTTAATACTCAATTTCAGAAAAAAAAATTCATGGCAGCCTCAGGGCCCATTTGTCTCTCTTTGAAGTTACTTTCTGGTCTCTCTGGCTTCACCCTGAGTCTCAGCCTTTATTGATTTCAACCTACATTTACATTTTAATGTGGCCTACATGTGTGTTGGGTAAGAAGAGTCCAGGAGTAAGTGATAAGGATTCAAGTAGTTCCTACGAAAAAGAAAGCCTTCACCAATAAACTCAGTAAACCTTTTTTTCCAACACTGTATTAAAACAGAAAATCATTCATGCAGCATGTTGTTGTTTGGCAAAAAACAAACAACAACAACAAAAAAACCACCATTGACTTGAATTGCTCACAATGAGGCATAACTAGACTTTAAAAGGCCACTCCTAACACTTGAGATTGGCAAGCTCTGCACACGTGCATGTGCTGAACCTCAGAGTGACCTGCGTGTCACAGTCATCAACTCCCCGGGCTCCTTCTTAGTTACTATGAAGAACAGAGCCTAGAGCTGTGCAGATCCGGCCCAGGATGTGCAGACAAAAGCAGAGTCAGGTGCTAGAGTTTGGAAGCACCTCTGAAGGTTGAGGGACAAGGTATTAATAAGGCTGTTTACGTGGAGGCCTTCCACAAGCGCCAGGCCCCAGGCTTGACAGCTGGGCGTTACAAGAGCAAATCAGCAAATAGAAAGAGAGCTGCATGACTAAATTCCAGCACCTGGGCCGCGAAGGGAAAAGGCCATTTTTGGTGAGCTCATATAGCAGGTGCGGCCTCGTTTTCATGGTGCTTGCATGGGCTGTGATAAGGTTTTAAAGCAGATTACTGCTGGGGGCTCCTGAACGGACCAGCTTGTAGGGCTGGACATCAATAGTTCCTAAGGCTATGAGCGGTCCCCGAGGCCTTTCCCAGGTTTTAAACAGAACTCCAAGACATAGCATTAGGCTGTCTCTCCCTACCACACTTCCTCCTGAAATTTTTTTTTCAAGCTTGGGGTTGATATGCTCCCCCCCCACGCCTAATGGGGGTCCCTTC
This sequence comes from Acomys minous, assembly GCF_964271855.1. Taxonomy (NCBI): domain Eukaryota; kingdom Metazoa; phylum Chordata; class Mammalia; order Rodentia; family Muridae; genus Acomys; species Acomys minous. Next base: position 18,086,232 of record NC_140496.1, read on the forward strand.
CTTGATTCCTAATTGAATGATGGACAGATAGGTGTACACCCTTCCCCAGTGTGTACAAATCACACAACCTTTTAAGGAACTTTACAACTTTAGGGAAGATGTTCCTCAATCTAGAGATGCTTGGGAAATGCCTTTGGGAGGGGACAGTGGCAAAAAAAAAACTAGGGCTCACTGATTTGAGTGGTTGCCTCTGAACTATATAAGAAAAACGCTTGACAGTTGAGCCCTATTTAAAAAAAAAAAAAAAAAAGGACAGACCACAGGTAGGCCAGGTAAGTAGGTAGAGTTTGGGGCTCTGGAACTGAAGACACTTTTGATGAGGTGATCCAACCTTTTAGGAAGTGGCTTAACCTTTATCCTTCTGTTTTTCTCATTGGCATAGATGAGATGAGGAACCATCAGCCTGAAAGGGGAAGTGTATTGTTAATACAGCTGCCAGTGTTTACCACAAAATAAAATAAAAATAAGGAAGAGGGCCTAGGGATGTAGCTTGGTGATACAGTATTTATCTAGCATTAGGAAGCTTTGAACCCCAATAATACAAAATAGTAATAATACTCAAGATGAGAAGAGTGGAGGAGAGAGAAGGAGGGAGAGAGCAGGAGAGAAGGGAGAAAAGAACAAGATGGCCGTTTCCCACTACTATGGTGACCTCGCTGTGTGTCAGACCTACTGGCCATTTGTATCGAGGCAATCACTATAAGGTACGTCTTTTAACATAATGGCTTTCAGGTGTTGGTCCTCCATTTTTGGCCTCCAATGTATATGGGCCATGGGTGTATGTTTTTGGATTATCTACCTTAGTGGTCCCTAAAGACCACAGGAAGCCAGTGAGAGAGAGCTGGCGAGCTTTATTGCTGGAGGAGACAGAATTCCTTGTTAAAATGGAGGCAACATATGGCTGTAGGATCCAGGAGGCCTGAGGACAGAACCAGGGAGCTCTGCAGAGACCCAGGTTTTCCCTGAGTAAATGGAGCTCTAAGGAGGTGGAGGAGTAGATCTGAGTCACACAGAGACCATAACTCACTACAATAACCCCCCCCCCCCTTCTCTGGATCACTGGCCATCACCATGCCTCCTTGAGGCAAGGGCCATTGATTCCCTCACACGCCCCCTGCCCCGCCCCATTTTTTCAGCTAAGGTTGCTGAGCCACAGAAAGGCTGCTTTCCTCAGAATAGTGCAACCAGTGAGTGAGAGAGGGTTTTAACCCAGGTCTGCCCAACTGCAAAATCCATGCTTTTTGCCTCTCTAGGCTGCTTACCCTAGGGCAAGATGAAAGGAAGGTTCGTGCAGTGTGTTTGTAAATGTGTGTGGGGCAGTGGTGGGGGTGGGGGAGCATGAGGGGGTCAGGAGACTCCTTTGGGCAAAGTCATGCACAGAGCCGGCTCTCACCTCTTTCTCCCTCCTAGGAGATGAATATCCAGCAGCTAACCACCTACAGGAAGAGTGTCATGTCCTTGGCGGAGGCAGGGAAGCTCTACAGAAAGGACCTGGAGATCGTGCTCTGTAGTGAGCCCCCCATGTAAAGGGGTGAAGGGACAGGGGCTGCTTCTGCACCTCCCCTAAACCGTGTGCCCCTCACCCCCCGCCCCCCCGCCCCCCGTGCTGTCCTGACTCTCTGACACTCCTTCCCAGACCTAGAGAGCAAGGTCTCCCCTCCCCACCCCTGCAACCTGCACACACCAGCCTGTGGAGCAGGAAAGGAGAGATGGAGAGCGGGTGGCTGGGAGCGTTCCTTTGCGCTGCGCCAGCCCAACCCTGGCCAGACGGACAGTGGTGCCTGCAGTGGGTCACCAGCCACATGGATGGTGGGTGGTGCTTCCTTGGTCTCTTTGCTGTGATGCATGGGCTCCTTCGCTGTATGATTTAGGCTTCTGAGTCCAACGGAGTGGACTCCTCCCGTTTGCTGCCCCCCCACCCCGCCTTTCTCCCCATGCCACCGCCAACCCCCGAATTTCCAGGTTCTGCCCACCAGCTTGCTAATGATGTAGCTGTCTTCTCAGAGCTCCTGTGGAGGGCGACCGCCCTCTTCTTGTGTTCTTGATGTGTGTGTTCCTTTTGTCTTCGGGGTTCCTGTCTTCTTGTTTACCAAAGAAGAGTTTACAGAGAATAAAGTGGAAAATGTTCTGTGTGGACACTCACCCACTTCTTGTCATGGGCAACGTCTCTCTGTGACAAAGGGTGGGCTGGCCATGGGGATGGGGAGGACACTGAGGCTACCTAATTGGGAATTAGGACCCTTCTGGGTGTGGCAACACATGCCAGGGGGATCAGGAGCTCAAAGGCATCCTTGGATACACAGTGGATTTGAGGCCAACCCTTAAAATAGAAAGGAGGCTGTGGTGGTGAGGGTTCAGATGGCAACGCACTGGCCTTGCAGGCACAGAAACCTGTATCTGACCCCAGAACCCGGATCAAAATGGCAGGTGCTTGGAACTGTAGCACAAGAGACACAGAGACAGGGAGATTCCTGAGGGGTTCTAGCCAGAGAGCCTGTCTAAAAGGATGTGGATGGCATTTATGAGGATGACACCTGAGGTTGTCCTCCAATTCCATGCACACATGGACACACACACACACACACACACACACACACACAGAGAGAGAGGGGGGGGGGAAGGGAGGGAGGGGGAACACAAATTTTGTTAAGAAGAATACCCTAACAACACTATATCTTTCATTTACTCTCCTAGTTTGTTTTCCTACTGCTGTGATAAACACTAAGACCAACTCGGAGAGGAAACCATTTATTTGGATTAAATGTTACAGTCCATAAGGGAAGTCATGACAGGAACTCAAGGCAGGAACTGAAGCAGAATTGCTAGGTTGGTTTTATAGCTTGCTCAGCTTGGTTTCTTATACAGCCCAGCACCACCTGTCCAGGGGTGACGCCACCCACAGTGGCCTGGGCATCCCACATCAATTTTTTGTTTGTTTCTGAGATAGGGTTTCTCTGTGTAGCCCTGGCTCTCCCAGAACTCACTTTGTAGACGAGGCTGGCCCCAAACAACTCACATAGCTCTGCCTGCCTCTGCCTCCCAAGTGCTGGGACTAAAGGTGTGTGCCACTATGCCTGGCCTCACATTAATTATCAACCAAGGAAATGCCAGAGGATTGCCCACAGGCCAGTCTGTTGGGAGGCAGTTCCTCAACTGAGAGTCTCCCCAGGTGACTGACTCTAGCGTGTGCCAAGGTGACAGACACCAGATAGCACATTTGTCATCGCTCACTTAGTCCCTACACCAAACTGAGTTACTATTTGCTTAGTACCATGTTAATTTCTATATCTCAGATTATGTTGTTATGGCAGTTTCTAGTCCATTTGCGGCTTTCTGAACTACAAGTAATTACGCCAAATGGTTTACTTGAACATCCTCCTTCATCCTTTAAGAGAGATGCTACGATTCTAGTCTGTTGTTGGGGCAACTGAAGATGAACACTGAGAACCGCGCATTACGTCCATGACCAATTGGGAACTGAGCCAGGGTGCACCCAGGAACTCCCTGGATGCGCATTCCAAAGCACCACCTTCCAGAGATACCCAAAGTGTGTGGCAAAGTGTCTACTTTTCATCTCAAACTGACCAGAAACAGCTGATCAAGTGCCCCTTACTGTAAAACGCCAGCTTGGCCTTTGGGTCCACAGAGCTATCTGAGATCCTAGAGTAGAGAGAGAACTGATTTTTTTTTTAAACTTCTCTTGCTTTTTTAAAAGATTTGCTGTAATAGCGCTTCTTTAATCTCCAATGAGTCTATGAAATAGACACTACACAGATGGACAAATTAAGCCTTAAAGACATTGAGTATCTTGTCAAGGGAGTTGTAGCTCCTGAACGGCAGTGAGAGCTTACACTTGACTGGTCACCTGTGGAAATGTCCTTCTGTTTAATATCCAGGAGCCCATCTGGAGTATGAGAGAAAAGATCCAGCCACAGGAATCAGCTGTAACACTCATTCTTTCTCAGCCATACCCATTTCTGAGAGAACCCAACCCTGCTTACAGGCTGGATGGTCCAACCCCAGAGAGCCACTTGTCTTCCGCTCCCTCCCCTGTACCTGACTGGGCATAATGTGGACGTTGATCCTACCTTCTGGAATTTGAAGTTGAGATCCATGCTGCTAGGCAGGAGGTGTCGTCGTGAGCTGGGTAGATGTCCCCTTGGAATGGGGGGACAGTGAAGAAAATAGTCAATGGAAAACAAAGGCCAAAGAATGATGAAAGGGAAGAAAAAAAACGAGGAAGGAGGGGAAAGAAGGTGGAATGGAAAGAGGGAGGGAGGGAAGAAGGGAAGAGGGGGGGAGAGAAGAGGCGGAGGGAGGGATGGAAGGAAGAAGGGAGGGAGAGAGGCAGACAGGCAAAAATGCGGCATGAGGCAAACTACCTAACAGTATCTGTGCTCCTCTGGTCTTTGGCTACTGTCTCCACAGATGAGGAGCTACTATCCACACTCTGTGACATTGACCACTCATTGCTTTGCACTTCAGACCAAAGCCCTACTCTGGGCAAAAGGAGTGGAGCAGATGCCATAGTTCAGGATCTGTAGGGCATAGAGCTGGGTCCTGTCTACTTGGCTGGAGCTCTGCACCTGGTTGCTGAAGCCATATCTCTGGGCCATGCATTCACCCCTGTCAGAAGGGAAAGCTATGCTCTCTTGATGCTGTGGTCTTTCTAAAATGGACCCTGTTGGCTAACCCTGGAGCAGAAGTGTGTAGGCTCAATTTTCTTAGCAAATATATTTTATTACAAACTTATTAACCGAGAGTACCTCACTTATAACCTGACTAACCTAAACAATTAAAGATTAAAGAAAACAATAACAAAACCGTAAGGATATCCGTTCTGAGGAACAATTCTCCTGGCGTAATCAGCAGGATTTCTTCTGCTGGAACCTGGAGTAACCAGAACCTGGAAACTCAGCTGGAGTCTGGAGCCCAGAAGCCTTCCCTCGAGCGGTTCTCTCTAGGAGTGTCTCGAATTGGAGCGATGAAGAGCCAAAACTATCCCAAGTCTCCAAAGGTCCCACCTCTTGTTTTGGCTCACATTTATACCTCCTCTCAGCATTTGTTCAAGGATGTTTTTCATCTGCTTAATAACCAATCTCCCCCACATGGTAGTTCGACTTCTAAGGGGATAAACATCACCTGCTCTCTCACAAGTCTTTTTCTTATCCCCCACTTGTGATCTGAACACACAAAAAAAACATGTTTATCTCTCCTTCAGAAGTATCTGTGCATCAGGACAAAAAGGAACAAGTAATCCCACAGGTACCTGGTGCCATTTGTAGCAGTCTTCAGCCTCTTCTATGCTGAAGAGACCACATCAATCAAATGGACAGGGGCTGCGATGGCATCTGATTCATTTGGACCATTTCTCTCCTTTTGCGGCTGCCTGTCAAAAATGCTTTGGGAACAGGAAGCAGGTTTATCCTCCTTTAAACTCCTTAAGAACCCTGGGGAAGGAAACCCTAGCTAAGCCCCTCCCCCTGGCTACCCTCCCCCCCCATTCCCCACCCACCCTCTCCCCCGCCTCCGTTAACCCCCCCTCCCCCCGCCGTGTCCTGGGAAGGCAAGAATTGCCGCACCCTTGCTCTAGAAGAGAAGCTTCAAACTCCATACAGAAGAGCGACAGTAAAGCAGCCACATTCAGACTCAACCTCAAAGAAATATTTCTTTTGAGAGCCTACCGAAAGCCAGGCACTGATCCACATGACCTTACTACAGAGAGGGGAGCCCTAGGAATCAGGGCTAACCCTGGGAATCTCCCAGCCTCTATGGCACAAAGATAGAGGGAAGGCAGGAGGGAGGGGGAAGGGGGACAGAGAAGGAGGGAGAAAGAACTCAGTTTTCCTGAGTTGGGGAGGTTGTCTCCTAGAACAGATAACGCATTTGCATGTTAATGGTGTTTTGAGGGAGAACCTTTAGAGGTAACTAGGATCAGATAAAGCCATGAAGATGGAGCTCTGTGGTCCAAGAGGAGGACCAGAGGGCTTAGGGAGATGGCTCAGTCGGTAAAGCAAGAGGGCCTGAGTTTGGGTCCCCAGCACCCATGCCAAAGGCCTGGAACAAGTCTATAGTTACAGTGCTGGGGAGATGGAGCCAAGGCAGCCCCTGGACGCCTGCTGACCAGCCAGTCTAACTGAACCAGCAAGTTCCCAGTTCAGTGAGAGACTCCAGAGCTAGGGTCCAGAAGGAGCTGCACACACCACTCAGACACCGGTCTCAACATTCCCCCATGTCTTTATGTACCAGAATCGAATCTTGGATGATATGGGTTTTCGTTCATTACATCAGGGATTATAGTATGTTTAACATGACTGAGGACCCATTTTTAGTATGTCAACTGGCATTATAAGAACCCATCTGTCCCTTATGCGGGGAGCCCCTTTTGAGGTAGCATTTCAGCCTGGTAGGTGGGACAATAGATGAGGTATTTGTATTCTCTTCTGTAACTACTTCCAGCTGACATTAGGACGTTGATATTGGGGTGCCAGGAAGGCAGAAATGCTAGTCAAAGCCTGGGCAGTGGAGCAGTTGTCAGAAGCATCTGAATAGTTGATCCTGCTGAACGAGAGGGAGCAATCACATCAGCTGGACTGGTTTACATCAGCTTTCAGGAAGTCCAGAGCTCAGCAGTTTGCCATCCATAGGTGATCGCTGGATGGAGTCTGTTAGTCCAGTGAAAATCTTCTGAGACAAATACAGAGTAAGGACAGAATTAAAATGTCCTAGTAATTGGGGGAGGTGAAAAATCCCAAGACCAGGGGGAAATTCCCATTTTTAGGCGCAGGTAGGTGTACTTATCTGGAGTCCATTTGACCTACAATAGGTGGATCCAAGTCATTCTTAGAAGCTTATAAGAATCTTTTTTTAAGTTTGTAAAAGGAGACAAATTAGCTTGAGACAATTTAAAACCTGATTAATGTTAAAGTACTAAACAGTAATAATATAAAAGTACCTTAAATCATTTATCATTGAAGTTTTTATCCTTTAACCTTCATAATTTGTATTTACTAATACTAAACATCTTTCAGAGCCTCAAACATTTTTAGAAGCTTTTTTAAAAATTATCAACTTTTAAAACATTGTTTTAGATACTAACCTTAAAATGTCTCCTTAGTTACCAACCTTAAAATGTCTTTTTAGACCTTCAAACTTTTTTTCTCTGACCTTCATAGCTTGCATTTAAAGCACCTTCTCAAACTCTCAATGTTTTTTATCCTTCATAATTCCTCTATAACCTTCATAACTTGCACTTAGCAACCTTAAAACACCTTCCTCTCTCTTTTATATCTTGCATTTACCAATTTTAAAATACCTTCCTCTAACCTTCATAACCTGTATTTTCTGAGAAGGCAGTTGAAGCGTTGGTTTCTGCTGTTAAATTGATCCTCAAACCCATCAGAGACCTGAGAAAGATAAATTATAATCTGATGGCCTATATACTAGTTAAAACAACAGAGGCTCGCCCAGTACCTAGACAGCCATTCCATTAGGCTCCAGTCATTTTGATGGCTCCACTAGAGATACAGACCCCAGGGCAGCATCAGCCTTCAGCTGCCAGGGCCAGCAAATCTGAGAGGCCTTCTTGTGGAGGAGGAACTTGGGAAAGACCAACCTCACCTTGTCTTAGGCAATATGGGACAATGAACTCTCCAGGTGTTCTGTATGTCCACTGTTCATGCTGGGCCCTGGCAACAAGGGAGGCATTGGGGCACTCTCTCCCAGTGGCTAGCATACCATAATCCAGGTGGAGTGGTCAGTGCCTCATCTATCTTCTTTGGAGACCTTGGGGTCATTGCTAAGTGTTGGGGGCTCTGTTATAGTAAGCTTTTTTAAAGAAGCATTTAAATGCCATATTCAGCAGATCTCTGAAGTGCCTGAGGACCATCATCTATTAAGTTTGCTGAGCTAAACAAACTTTGTATTTAGTTATCCATTCTAGGCTTAACCATGGAAACATAAAACAGGAGACTAGGTAAAGCTTAATCTTGTAATTAACCGCATCAGTTCTTAACATGACTTTAAAAATATTTTTGAACGTATTAAAGGACCCAATCATACATAGTAGCTGACCATTAATTTGCATTTCTTAGTTATGCTCAACACTCTTTAATAATTTAGTTACTTGTTTTTGTTTAACTTTGAAAACATACAGAGGAGGTCAAATAAAGTCCATCCCGGCAATCAGTCATGACCATAAGCACAGACAGGAATAGTCCAAAGAATGCAAGCATTTACGAGGCAACCAACAATCAACCTACACGACCCAGCCATCTTTAACAGTCTACAATAAAATGGCAACCACTGAACTAAAGATCTTTCAGCATCAAGATCTCTAAATACAGAGACCGAGAACTTCCCTGACCCCCACATAGTGCTGATCACCATACAGCAAAACAGTTCACGCCTGACCCAGTTTACAAAAAAGAAGTATGTCTTAATATTGCTAGTAAAAACAAGAAGATTAAATATCTTTTTTTTTTCCAGGACAGGGTTTCTCTGTGTAGCCTTGGCTGTCCTGGACTCACTTTGTAGACCAGGCTGGCCTCAAACTCACAGAAATCACCTGCCTCTGCCTCCCGAGTGCTGGGATTAAAGGAGTGTACCACCAAGCCTGGCTGAGGTTAAATATCTTTAAATCTGTCTCTGTTAGCCTGAATAAGCCTTACGAACCAGTGACTCTCATTTCTTTTTGTAACCCTTTAATATACACAGTTATGTTGTGGTGGTGGTAACATTAATCAAAAAATAAATATCTGAATTGTAGGCAATTCTAGGATATTCCTGTTTTAAAAAAAAAGTCTTGACCTCTCCCAAAGGTCTTAGAAACTGTTTCACGTTCTTTTTGTTAGACTGCCCAAGGTCATTGTTTTATTATATCATAAGACAGGAATTCTCAGGCACTCAGAGACTTTAGCTTTTTTTAATCCATCAATTCATCGTGATTATATATCAATAAAGACATTACAGCAAAATATTTGATGAACTTTGAAATTTCCATAGCCTTATATATTTAAATATTTAAAGCTGTTTTTGCAATATTAAAGTACTCTAAAAGAATAAAATCACAGATCATAGTCATTATTTAAATATTTTAAAGCTGTTTTTGCAATGTTAAATTACAGTAATTTTTAAAAGAGTGAAGTCACAGAGCATAATCAAAATTTTTTAGAAGTCAAAACCTAATTTCAATAGTGCAAACAATTCGGTGTCCTTAACACCAAGTGTATTATTTTGATGTTGTATAGTTTGCTGCCAACAAGAAAAGTTCCTGTATACGAGCGCATAAAGGTGCAGTTTTAATACCTCATTAATCAAGCACAGCTTGAAATCTTATTTTTATAAACCTGGTTTTTAAGAAGTGTACAGGAGTTAGTTTAAAACCAAGAAATACAGAACATAGGAAACTCATACGGTTAAGACCAGTCACAAACAAACACGCAGTGGCCATATGTATTTATATACTTAAGACAGACAAAATTCCCCTTCTGTTCTCCAGCTGTAATTTCAAGGGAGGAGCACCTTGCTACCTGCTGAGTCTAACTTTCATAGCCGCAGAGGTTTTGTAGCAGGACTGGCCGTCCGCTTCCTTACTGGAGCAGCTGAGAGGCTGCTGGGGCCTCTTTAAGAACAACTTGTACAGATCAGGCAGCCCCAGGCTGGAGAAGGCAGCACCTTTCTAGCCAGTCTGTCAGTTGTTGTTGTTGTTGTTTTTGTTGTTGACGACCGAATTGAGCTGCTTTTCTATTCAGGAAGTGAGGAGGAGGAGGAGGAGGAGGAGGGCACTCAGAGCCTTCCACAGTAAGCTGGAGTCAGTTGCGTCCTATGGCACTCAAGGCCAAGGTGGGAATGGGGCTGGAGGAGGCCAGTCCGTCCATTCGCCCCGTGCCACGCCACCAAGGAGAACTCTGTAACGTGAAGACTGTTGTGGTTGCTTGAAGACAATGCTGACATGTGGGGAGAGAGTGAGAAGACAAAGATATGAGGACAGGCCTGGTAGCCGGGGAAACCATGGCTCTGGCTACTCAGATGGTCCCATGATAGGATGTCCTTTGGCGTGCCTCAGCATCCTTGTATGTGCAGCCCACTGGCATTGACATCACCACTTCCTCTGGGAATCCCTGGCTGGCATCCCGCTGTCTGAGCTGGGGGAGACATCCTGTATTTGCTCCGTTGTCTTCACTTGCTCCATATCTTTACTTAGCCTTTTCATGACGCCTCTACTCAGATGGAATGGATGACAGTAATATAGTAACATATAGGAGCCATAAGGGTTTTAAAGAAAAGGTAAACACGGAAAGGAAGGGGTGTGGTATATGAGGTTCTCTGTAAGGAGGAATATTAAAGATTCAAGCAGACGCCCAAACAACGTGAGAGTGAACCTTGCTGCCGCGTGAAAGCAAGGAAGCAGCAGGCGCAAAGGCACTGAGGTGGAGGGGTTTCTTTGACACGTGCAAGAAAGTTGGTTGCTAGGTTGGTGAAAGGAAGGGGAGGACCTGGAGGGGAAGGAAAAAGTATGGACAGTAGATCACACTGTGGAAAACAGGAAGAGCCAAGTCATGTGGTATCCTGGAGGCCAAGAAGACATGGGGCTCTGAATCACTGGAAATGTCAAGGGAAGACTGCAAATAGGTAATGTCAGAGAGGTGGCAGTTTATTTTGAGGGTTGCTCTGGCTTCAGTGTGGAATGTAGCAATAGGAGGCCGGAGTGAAAACAGAGAGATCAGGCAGAAAGATGAGGCTCTGACACAGACGGGAAAGGCTGGTGTCTTGGACCAACACAATGACAGAAGTAATATTAAATACCAGCTTCCTAGGACCAGAAAGATGACTCGGTGGTTAAGAGCCTGCACTGCTCTTGCTGGGGACCCAAGGTCGGTCCCAGCATCCCCATCCAGAGGCCACAGCCACTTGTGACTCTAGCTCCAGGGATTTAATGATGTCTTCCGGCCTCCACCAGCACCTGCGTTCACTCATGCACACACACGCATACACGAGCACATACAAATACACATGATTTGAAACAAATCTTTAAATTATCAGCTACCGGCACTCCATAAGATTACATCAAAAGTGCTTGCTAGGTAGGGGCTGGAAGACAGACACAAATTTAGGCTGGGTGTAAGGCTGTTGGCTTGCGTAACTGCGAGCCTTTCAGACTTGAGCTTGGAAGAACTGGCTTGATGCCAGCCACAAGGAGGGGCAGGGAATTCAGACCAAGGACACGCTGCCTAGCCTCCTGTGACTCCATGAGGATGCCACCAGAAACCAGGTGGCACATTTGCATTAGGGTGACTTGGGGAGAACTTGTGGTCCACACGGGAACTATTTACCGAGCGTGGGGGCAGGGCATAGAGGAGCCATGGGTGTGTGTGTGTGCAGTAACTGGGAGTAATGCCGAGGAGGGTGGGGGAGGGGGAAAGGGATGCGGACTGACCACCTCTGGGATTCAAGAGAAATCAGTTCAAATGTCTCTGCCTTCTCTGCTCAGACATTCCTGCCCAGTATGTCAAGGGGGAACTCTTTCTCTTCACAGTGTAGATTTTGCCTCTGCAAATGTGCTGTTTATTTTTATTTATTTTTTATTTTTTGGTGTTATTTCATTTGGGCTTTGAAGAAAGGATAAATAATCTGGGTGGTGGTGGTGCAGGCCTTTAATCCCAGCACACAGGTGGCAGAGGCAGGCAGCTTCTCTGAGCTCAAGGCCACTGTGCTCTACAAAGTGAGTTTCAGGATGGCCAGGGCTATAGAGAGAAAACCCTGTCCTGAAAACAAAACAAACAACACCTCCCTCCAAAAAGAAAAGGTAAATAGGGATGTTCCACCTCAGCCAACTCTGTCCTTTGCACCCAGGGAGATGAGGCCCTCCAGTGCCACCCTCCAATGTCACCCTCGATGCCACCCTCAATGCCTTCTTATTCTCCCCGCGCTCTGAAATGTTTGCGCCTTGAACATTCTCCTTTTGCCTCTGCGTGCTCTCTGAATAATCCAGGCGACTCCAAAATCTTTACATCCCTTCTGTTGCCATAGAAACCATGTGCAGCAGCCATTGGAAATCTGTTGTGTTTTTTGACCTGCCCATCATCACTGTCACTACCACTGACAATTTTCTCAGGGATTGTGATTGTCCCTACCTGCAGTAGAGAATCCCTGTCCCATTTCCCTCTGCCCTTCTTGAATAATGGATCGACCCAATCCCAGAATATTCAGGTTGTTTCCCAGGGCCGTCTCCAGTGACAATTATTAATTCAGCCCAGGTCCCGAGAGACAGCAGGCGGTGCCTTCCAATTGCATCATTCAAGGGGGATTTGTTACAAAGGTCTTTTACAAACATGTGGGTGGAATACAAGGGACCCGTGAGTACTGTGAAGAGCCAGGGACTGTAACAATGGATTTGGCCGCTAACACATTCGGGCCACAAGGAGCAAGAATAAGAAGCAACCAGGAACTGGAAGGAATAATGCTATAGAACAGGTCGCATATTTCAAGAGCACAGACAGGTTAAACTCTATCTGGGGTGGGGTGGGGGGGTCAAATCCTGGATCTCTTCTGGGTTAGCAAGCATCCTACCACTCTGCTACACCCCAAGTTAACTGTTAGGGTAAATGTTATATTCCCAGCCCACTGGCTGCTTCCCTTCCATCTCCTTTTAGGGTCCACTTTTAGGGTTCCACATTGCCTGGAGCCAGGGGCCTATGGTGGAGTCCATACCCACCAGCCTCAAGGACAAGAGACAAGGCTGGGAAGAGTGGAGACCAAGGAAGAGGGGACTTGAAAGAGCACAAAGAAAAGTGTCCGTGGGCACTTGAATGTATGGATTCAGGGTTCTAGAAGGAGTTGAGGTGGAGGTAAAAATCTGTGAAACATCTGTGGAAAGATGGGGCCAGGGAGATAACAACACCCACGAAGCCACAGAGGGGAAGTCGGAGACGGTGTCACTTGGCCTCCCGTGCCTAGTGTTGGAAAAGAACACATTTAGCATGTAAGTGGTGAGAAACCAAGAAAGGTGGCTCCCTGAGACGCAAGTGAAAGTGTCCCCGATGAAAGGCGTGATCCAAGATCTCAGATCCTGCAGAGATGCAAGGGCTGGCATTATAAGCAGCTCTTGTTTCCTTGTCTGCATCCTCCAAAAAGTAATGGGAGCAACTTGAGTCAGTGGCAGGTGTTGGGGGGCGGGGGGCGGTGGACGGCCGGCAACTGGAATGTGTCCTTAGGGCAGAAAATGGTGGGAGGAAGAGTCAGCGAGTGAGTGAGTAAGGCCACCATCAAACAGAAAGGATGGGTGCTAGCCCGAGCTTCACTTGGAAGAGCTTGTGGGAAATACAGCTCTAGGACAGGGGCTCCAGAAACCCTGAGGCATCTGCCTCTCAGGATCTTTAGGGCACGTCTTTTAGTGGAGCATAGGCATTCACATCTCCAACCAACTCAGGCCAAAAAGGGGACTGCTGGCCACCTCATCCATCTGGGAGCCCTCCCGGGACACCCTGAACTGGTGACTGAAGTGCTGCCCGCACTCTTTCTTCCTGTCTCCTGTTTCTACTCTGATCTGATGGCTTGATTTTTCTCAGATTAATATCCTCCATACAGCCGGAAACATGTCCACTACTGGCTACATCCCTAGTGTCCAGACTATGCCAACACATAGCAGATACCCAGTAAACATCTGTTGAGTGAGCCAGTTGGCTCCAAGTGGAAAGAGGCGCCATGCTTACCTTAGCTACAGCGTAAAATGTCAAAGCTTTGACTCTTCTTAGATGTAATCTCGGGCAGGTCAGCCGTGGCCAGCAGGTTGCAATCCTCATTAAACCTGAATAGGTGCGTTGAGAAAGGAAATTCCAAAGGCAGAATGGAAGATTCCATTGCCAGAGAAGGGCGGTACATTGGTCACCCAGAAAATCCCCGTATTGTAAAATATAGTTTATGATTATGTTGGTTTAAAACTGCATTATTATTATTATTATATACTTGTTAGGGTTTATCTAAGAAGTTTCCTTTGAGTTCAGTATATAGAAGCATGCTTTGGGGGAGTAATGGCAAAATGGGGGTACTAACCCCATCAATAGATTGGTCCACTGATAGTTGCAGTTGGTCAATTGTAAGGTGGTGGAAACTGGGCCAGGCAGAGCCTGAGTGGAAGACGTAGGTTTCTGTTTCTGGATGTATAATTTGTCTCTGGTCCTTTCCATTCTCTGCTTCTTGGTCATCTGTGAGTTAAGCAGCTTTGCTCCACCACTCCTGACTCTGCCATGGTCAGCCATAACACAAGGCCACAGCAATGGGGCCAACTGCACAGTCTAAAAAGTCTCTGAGATTGTGATGCAAAATAAGTCTTTCCTTCTGATTTTCCCAGGTACTTTGCCACAGCTATGGCACACTGACAGGACACACACACACCATTTTCTTCAGGTCTAAAAGGTCAGTTTTATTCTTCAGATTAAAAAACAAACAAATAAAAAAATAACACCAAACACCAGGCCTGTGCTGGTTTGTTTTTTGTTGCTGTGAGAAAACATTGACCAAAAGCAACTTAGGGAGGCGAGGGATTTCATCTGACAGGTCATCACCGAGGGGAGGCGGGGCAGGAACTCAAGGCAGGTCCACGGAGGCTGGACCCGAAGCAGCGGCCGTGGAGGAGTGCCGCTTACGGCCTGCTCAGTCTGTTCTCTTATAGAACCTAGGACTAGGATCTGCCCAGAGATGGCACTGCCCACAGTGGGCTGGGCCTACCCACACTGTTAATCAATCAAATGCCCCACAGACGTGTCCACAGGCCAACCTGATATAGGTAATTCCTCCACTGAAGTCTTTCTTCCCAGATGATTCTGGTTTATGTCAAATTGACCACTGCTAACCAGCACGTAGCCATTTAGGGCCTTAAAGTAGCCTGAGTCCTGGGCCCAGCGATGACCAGGCTACGTGGAGAGGGCAGCCTGAGAGCAAGTGGCCACCATTGTCATTATAGGATCTAACTTGGAGCTACGCATGTGGGCAGGGCCTCTTGACATGTTGAGGTTATATTTAGCAATGCTTTTTAGCTGAACACAAGGGAGAGTGCAGGAAAGGAGTGTCCCAGCGGCCAGTCAGGAAAACTACACAGAGAACGGAACACGACAGCACAGAGAACCATTTAGAAGCTAGTACCTTCTAGAAAAAAAGCCTTTTCAACCTGCTCTACTCAAAGGCCCTTCACACCCAAAACCTTTGTACACAACCTCCAATATACAAAATAAATACACACAAAGCAACCGTTTACTAATAATGTAAGTTTTTAACAGTTCTTTGATATACATATAATTTTGCCATTTATTGAAAGTGAAAGAAAATTTGCATACTAATAAGATGGGTGTGTTTGCCTAACAACATACAATCAAAGTCATACTAATTAGGCACATACCAAGAAATGACGGTAGGAAAATATTAAACATTTTTGTTTTCCGTAACTAAACTATTGTGTTCCTATTAGAGCAGCTATCTTTGTTTATGCAATAAAAAACAGTGCAGTCCACACCTTGCAATAATCTCAAGTCTCAGCTGAGAGGGTTCTCGGGTGGGTTGGTTGGTGTGTCATGCTGTGGCCGTATACACACTACACAACAAAGCATGCTGGGCTGATTTTGTCTGGTTTTGATCTTCAGAAACAGGGTCTCACTGGTCGCCCTGGCTGGCCTAGGACTCACTATGTAGTTTAGAACAGCCTCAGACTTGGAGAGATCTTCTGGCCTCTGCCTCCTGGGTGCTTCCATGAAAGGCATACGGCCACCAAGTCCAGCCCACGCTCCAGCTGACAGCCTATGTTGCACTGGAGGCAGACGCTGCCACAGGTGAATACTGACAAAAACACCTGGGCTCACGTGTCTGATCCAGAATTGTGGGCCACTGACTATTCAGAAGCTTTTTTTTTTTTCTTATCATGGCCAAGCATTTTAACTCTACTTCCCACTCCGGTCCTGCCACCCCATGTGAGGTCGTGTCCCGCAGTTAAGAAACTTTGCTCTCATCTTCTGGAGATCCTTCCCTTGAACACTGATTGCTTGCCCCGTTTGGTTTCAGAACCAAGGGCGAAAAGCATGCGTTGGGAAGCTGCCTGGGTTACAGCCAGCGCGTTTTGAGAGTTTAAGAGAACAATGCAAGGAGCTGCTATCATAAAAGGATCCGGGTGTGCGCACCCCACGTCACGGGATGGCGCTGTCCAGGAGTCGTGGAGAAGATATTCCTGAAAGCACGGGCTACCTTTCTAATCAGGTCTGATTCAAACCTATGCACCAGCTCCACCCGCTGCAAGCCTATTGTATACACGCTGTGGTTCTCTCCCAGATGCAGTTAGAGGACTGGCTACCTTCATCCTCACATCACTTTTCGAGACAGGGCAGCACAGAAGAGCAAAGTAATTCACCTAAAGAAGCAATGGGTGGTAAAGTCAGGATCCAAGCGGGGTGGCCTTAACCCACCTCGCGCATGCTCACGACTAGACTCAACACCTTTGATGAGTTAGACCCCCCCCCCGCACCCCCGCCCCCGCCCCGTGAGATGCTGGGAACACAGAAGTAGAGGTGACCACCCGCCCGGCTGCTGGGACCGTAAAAAACTGTGGCAAGGAAAGCAGCGTCTTGGGACGGTGTGGTGATAGTGGTGGGTCCAAGAAAAGCACGGGAAGAATTCCTGGCTGACGCAATGGAGCAGCTGAGGCCAGCAAGAAATGTAAGATTTGGCTGGGGGGGGGGGCAGGGCGGGGGAGGGTGAGAGAATAAGAGAACCACCAAAAATATTAACATCCACGGTGGCCCTGGGTCAGAGGTAGCCTCGCTTCTCCCAGGAGCTCCGAGTCACTCAGTTACAGATGTTCAGAACCGGAAGCAAGAGCCTCAGCTCAAGGAATGGAGGGAATTATCTGACGGGGAGAGCCCTGCAGGCCTGCTGGCTGGCTGGGGATGTTGCTTACCTACTTGTTCTAAATGGCAGTACTTCCCTCAAAATGCTTCTAACGTCTTGGTGAGGCCCACTCTGGTCAGCTACCCGCCCCACTCCACAGCTGCTACCGCCGCCGCCGCCACCCCCTCGGACTACGATACTTTGATACTACCTTTTGGTGCTCCCAGCTAGGACACAAATACTTCGGGGCTACCCACTCGCCTCTTCCATCCAGGGCTCCACCCTCACCTACTGCCCTTCTCTTCTGTAGAGCAATCACGTCTCCAGGGCTAGGCAGGCTGTGTAAAGGTCAGGATAAGGCCACACTCAAATCTACCTATGTGCTGATAACTGAATGTGAAAAATACCGTTACTCTTGTAGCCAGGGAGAATTAAGCTGGGGGGGGGGGCGTCAGAGGGTTTGAGGGGCAGGGGGGTGGGGGGGATGGGATCAGAGACAATGATCAGATTTCAGGGCCACATGGATTCCTCTTACGGCCACACAGAGCACATGCGTGGGGAAGGAGACCCTAAATCTGTGGTCGTGACATAGTGAAAGGGGACGCTAGAACCAGAATAGACTGAGGTGAGGAAGACCACCCTAGTCACTGCTGGCTTTGAAAACTGAAGGAACAGCAGCTAGAATATGGAAAAACACCCATCCCGAGGCAAGAGCAGGAGAGCTGCTGAAGAAATCCATGATCCATGGCCCAGGAGGTGCCCCGAGGCCTGTCTTGGTGCGCCAAATCCACCCTCACATCCACCCTTTGTTCCCATTCTAAGACCACCATCCTCTGGGCAGACTTTCTTTTCTGGACCCTCAAGTTCCTATGCCCACACAGGACCCTTCAAAATAGCGTTCACTGACTAGTGTGTGGGACTTAGTGACTGGCAATGAAAGGTGACTGACACCACTGGACACTGGGGAAAAGCAAAACGAAAACGACAGTGAAACAGCATACCCGTGCACCCGCGTGGAAAACAATGAGCACTCTCAAATGTTTTATTTCAGTTTACAAAAGCAGAATTAATTAAATAATTGTTGGGGTTTACAGAGGACAGAATTGGCGGGGGTGGGGGGATGATGGGGGGCGCTTCCCTTAGGTAGCCTAGAGATAAATAGAGCATTAACAATAGTTTAAATAAATAAGAGATCACACTGACATTCTCCTGTTACTTCACACGGTCCTATACAATTACGTCTCATCTCTCCCTCTGCGTAGAGGATCCTGTCTGCCCACAGCAAGCCACGTGCTTCTGGATCAGGAAAGGTCGTAGAACACCAACCTGATATAGGAGGCTGTCTCTGGTGGCCTGAGGGACCTCGCACAGTCATTCACTGGAAGGTTGTACGTCTTTTCTCTTAAGAGACGCAAGCTACAGAGCAGGGACACCTGCAGGCAGAGACCTCCCGGCTGCGGCGACATTCTTACCATGACCAACCCTATCGGCAAGGGAGAGATGGACAAGAGAGAACCCTGACTCAGCGCAGGTGACTTCCCAGCAAACATACAAGACCTAAACACCGTTTTGTCTGTACAGGTGGAACTTGAGGGATCCTGGGCATCTCTTCGGAAGTGACAACTCTTCTTGATAGTTCTCACAGCAAAAGAACAAACTCTCTGCCTCTCCAAGGTCCGCCCCTTCCTGGGGAAAGCTCCAAGACCGCTGTAGGCGCAAAAGATGCTCCAAGAGCTCGTTTCTTTAATTCCTCCCTCCCTAGTTTCTGGAGGCAAGAGCTGAAGTGATGCTACAGCCTATGGGGGGAGGGGCAGGGGTGGGGGGGAAGGGGTGCTAACGCATGGTCAGGGCGCAGGGAAACAAACTGTGGTTACCCATGGATGACATTCAAAAGCAAACAGAGCCAGGAGTGTGGAAGACGTGTCCGCATACAAACTCACGCAGCAAACATTCACACCAACATGTGTCCCGGTCTCAAAGTGGAAGCAATTTAAAGAGCCACCTACCGATGAGCAGAGAAACAAAACACCAAGCACGTTAGGATAGTGGGGTGCCATTTAATCGCAAATAGCACAGAAGACTGCTACAGGCCACAACATGGGTGAACCACCAACTCACAATGCAATGTGAAAGAAACCGATCATAAGGGGCCACACATTCTGAATAAAATCATGTTTACATGAAATAACCAGACTAGGCAAATCCAAATAGACAAAACATAGGTTAGGAGGTCCCCTAGGTTGGAGATGTGGAGATGTAGTATGAGATCCCTAGAATTAAAATAAGAGGTGAGTTAGCAATAATACTTATCCCTCCCCCCAATAATGTTCTAAAAACAATCATCCTGTGCTCTTTAGCAAAGCAAAGATCTCTTTTTATAATAGCCTATATAGTACAGGTTGCAGAATAAATAGTAAAATGAATGTGTACCATTTAAAGTTGAAGGGTTTTCTCTGGGGGTATGACAAATCCCACATAAAACACCAGAAAGTATTCTGGTGAGGTGCACAAGGCATGCTAACCAGAATGGCCCCTCAAGACAAGCAAAGATTTCACCCGGGAGCTAAGGGCTCAGACCCGTCAATCCTGAGGAGAAGTTTGCTAGAAATGTGTTCCACCCCACGGCTTCTCTTCCGGCAAACCACACTCACTTCCTTTCTAAGTTTTCATTGTCCGTGTGGCCCTTTCATACTGTGGAACAAACTGTCATTTATCTAAAAACAGGGAGTCCACAAGGGCAAAACTATTTCCATAGCAACTCCAAAATGTTATCTGTGTCAACACGCAGTGTGTTCATTGTTGCTCTTTTAAATGAGTCCATGCCTATTTTTAGTGCCTCTGCTTTTAGTTGTAGCACTGTGAATATCAATTGTTTTTTGTTTTGTTTTGTTTTGGTTGGTTGGTTGGTTGGCTGGTTGGTTGGTTGGTTGGTTGGTTGGTTTTTCGAGACAGGCTTTCTCTGTGTAGGCTTGGCTGTCCTGGACTCGCTTTGTAGACCAGGCTGGTCTCGAACTCACAGTGATGCACCTTCCTCTGCCTCCTGAGTGCTGGGATTAAAGGCGTGTGCCACCATGCCTGGTGAATATCAATAGTTTTAACCCACATAAACAAAAGCTCTTTGGGTCATCTCAGCAAATTTTAAGCGCATGGAGGGACAATCCCATCTCAAAAGCAAATGCCGAGTAAGAAGAGATATGCCGAACGCCACGTATAGATAGTAAAGTGCCTATCCACAAGCGAGACTCTTGGTAGAGGATTAGTTAGCGGTGGCGTGAACAGCTTTCCACGCGTGAGCAAGCCTTGGCACCAAGAAAGCCTGGTCAAAGAGAACAGAACAATAAAGCCTAGCATACATCACAGACAATGAACTGCTATCAACTGTGCCACATGCTGAATTCAGCCCTCTGCACTACAGTTCCCACGGCCTTGCTCAAAGGAAAATACCATCAGCTACCTATCCTGCCGAGGCTCCAGGTGACCGTGACAACAACAGTGACGCCAAAGATTACTCCTGGATCCCCAGCACTGTCGCCTTCCTGGAGATGCCCGTCCGGAAAGATTTCCTTCAATAAAACCACCCAAAGTGAGAAGTCAAGGACAGTCGGCCTTGTTGACAAAAGATACGGTGGAGGGGAAAGGGGGGGGGCAGAGGATGAGACTTAGACAAAGAATCTGGGGAGGGGGTTGTCCAAAGCTTACAGGTGACTGCTCTTTGGAATGTACAATTGGACCAGAAAGATGGCTCGATGAATAAAGTGCCTGTATGACAAGCATGAGGACCTGAGTTTGATCCCTAGAAAAAGCCAAGCCTAGAGGCCCGTTCTTGAAATCCACTCCAGCACTGGGAAGGCAGAGACAGGTGGATCCCTGGGACTTCCTTGCCAGCCAGCCAGCTTCACCTGACAGATGAGGTCCAGGTCAGTGAGGGAACCCCACCCCCACCCCCACCCCCATCCCCCTCTGCATCTCAAAACAACAAGAACAACAAAAATGACTGCAGCTCCTGATGAATGCCATCCGACGTTAACCTCTGGCCTGCATGTGTACGTGTATGTGGCCTACTTTACACAGGCCATCGGTGGCTCTGTGATAATGCCACCTGACCCACTGGGCTCCGCTTCCCCCGGGGTCGATGGGAACCCACTGCTTGTCAGAGTAACACAGCTCACCATCACTTAGAGTGAAAGTGAAGGTGGTCACTGATGCGGCTTTCTTCTCTGACGCAACCCTTCTTCAGAACCACGGGACCGATTTGTAGAGCCTAGGTGCTAAAAGCAAACTATTTCAAAATTGATTATGAACTTCAAGATGGCAAGAACAGAGTGTTGAGCCAAGCCCAAGGCCATGTGTAGCACACTGATACACAAGCAGGCCTTCCGGGCTAACTCCTCTTAAATACAGAGGGAGAAAGGGGCCCCCCAACAGGTTGTCCAAGACAGAGTGGGCCAAAGGTGTCTGTGCCACAACTTTTTATGAGCAGGGGCATGCTGCCTCAGAGGTAGCTGGGGAAGCACCCCAAAACCCTGCCGTGTTTCTTGTGTGATTGCTACAAGTGGCCAGAACACAAAATGCAAAACTGAAAAAGGAACAGAAAGAATTTCAAACAGTCATTTTAAAAATTAAAGTCATGTTTCAAAGAGTTTTTCCGGCACAAAACCAAGCTTTAGATCATAAAGAACTACCCACCCCCACCTCACCCTGCTCCATCCCACTCTTGTTCCCTGGGGTGGGTGACAGCAGTGGTTGGGGACCTCAAGGCAGGCATCATGGAGCCCAGAAAAGGCAAGAGGCTGTGAACTACAGGGAAATCTCTTTCCAGTGTGACTTCTCTCAGCCTCTGGTTTCATGAGTCACCCAAGCCATCAACCGCTCCTCCAATGGTGGGAGGTTTCACTAAAGGCAGAAGATGAAACCAGCCCATTGGGGGAGGAGCTGAAAAGCCACAGGCAAAGAGAGAGGGAAGGAGGGACAGAGGAAAGAAACTATCCAAAAAAAACTTGACACCCACAAGTTCTGGAGTGTTCAGCCCACCTCCCAGGATGTTCCTGCAATGTGCTAGGAGCTCCACAGAAGCCTCAACCTCCTGGTGCCATTTACCTTATCTCAGCCCCAGCGCCACACTGAACACCTGCCCTCAGTATCTGATACTCCAAGAGTGAGAAAGCTGCTGAACCCCACATGACAAGCCAGAAACTCGGACAAGTCAGAACATGTTCCCCAAGACAAAATATTGCCGGCCATGTCTAAGGACAGGCAGTCCTCCACCCTGCCGTAAAGGGGAAAGGGAGGGTGCCAGAATGGCCTGGAAGGCTCAGCTAGGAAGGAACCTCACCCAAGCCTTCAGAAGGCTAGCAAGGTCAGGCACTGCCACCACTGACGAAGCCGGGAAGAACCGGGAGTGGTCTGGAAAAAAGAGGCTATCTTCCGGTTTTGTTTCAAGTGGAGGGCTGAGGTGGGAACAGGTGAGTCTGCTGGAAGAGCAGGACAAGACTCCCCAGATGCCCTGTACCTCTAGAATACGGATGTGATCCCCCCACACGCAGCCCTTGCTGGGTACTGCTGCGGCAAGCCCTGCTGGTGGACAGGCAGCTGATCAGGAAGGAGGAAGAGAAGAAGCCGCTTGAGGAGGTGAGCATGAAGCCACACCAAATCAAAACCCTGGATAAAGGCCTACAGCCTCCCGCTGACCTTGCCAAGTTCCCAGTCTGCAGAGAAGCCCTTCTTCCTAGCCCTAGAGGCTAAAAGAACGCTTATTGAACAGAAGCGGGCATCTACGCAGCCTGAGGCACGGTTTCCTATAAACACATAGAGGGACAGAGAGAGAGAGAGAGAGAGAGAGAGAGAGAGAGAGAGAGAGAGAGAGAGAGAGACCCTACAGCTGACCCATACTCCCAGAACAGCTCAAAGCAGAAGCAGTGGGCTGAAATGCCCTGAAGACGCCACAAGGCTCTCCTGGCCTCCAGAACAGAGCAGCACAGCTCACAAGCAGCCACTAAGTAATCCAGAGGGCTGCCTCTTCTCGGAGGAGGTCCCGTCTGGACCAGAAGCCTCCAATACCATACCTTAAGGTCACTGGAAGCCTCCAGAATAGCACAGACGCCGCCTCTCCCCACCCCCACCCTCCCCCATTTGGTCCAAGTCTCACATCCTGAACAAGTACGAAAACAGCATTATCTTCTGAAAAACTACATGGCACAAGCATCGTGGTGATATCCATGATACAGATGCCCAACCCACCGGGAAGACCACCACTCAGGGCAGCAGAGCTTGCGGCTCTCCCTTAACTCCACTCACCCACTGTTTATTCCCTCATTTCTCCTCAAGAAGGCACAGCCTAAATTGGATCTTCTGTGTGTCCAAAAAGATGTATAAACGCCATAATCTGAGACTTGGGTAAAAAAAAAAAAAAAAAAAAAAAAGCAACCCTTTGGCCAGTCTAGAAATATCCTTCAAAAATCTGATTCTCCCAACTGCCAACAGTGAGCTTTGACCCACCTCTGCCCACCCCCCCCATGCTGGGACTCTCAGCCCTGCCTCAGAGTTGCCTGCTAAGGGAACACACTCTGCTTTGCCCCCTTCTTGAAGCCTTCCCTGACCTTGGATCTGTGCTTGGCTGAAAGCCTCTGCTTCTTTGGGAAAGTGCAAAGGAAGCACTGTGTAAACTTGTCAAAGAGGAACACCCCCTTTCCTGAATGTCTTCGGGTCCTTGGCATCTGTCCCTGACTCTCAAAAGCCAGCATCAGAAGGATTTCAAAGTGGGCCACACCTGATTTGCCCATCACAGGCCAACCATGTAAAGCATCATTGGCCCTCACCATCACAGTCAGAAAACTAGGACATGGGCCTCAGAGCATTTAGAAAGACCTCTTAAGCATCCCAAATGCTTCTGCTATGACTCCCCTCTGACCCTTTGGAAGAACTCAATACTTGTCGTGGTGTGTACCTGAATGAGGAACATCTACCCTCAGGTCTGTGGTTAAAAGACAAAAAACCTATATTCATATACAAGGAAATCCATCAGGTTTCTGTTCCCTATACAACATTCACTGTTTGTCTATGACTAATATTTTACCCAAAAGGAAAAGACTGAAAAAAGTTCTGTGGCACTTCATAACCTTCCAAACCTTTAGTTTTGAGTAACAGGCCATACAAGAACTGAGCAGCAAGTAGGCCACTGTTTGTTTCAAATGGGACTGGGATTCAGAAAGTCTATGGTCCTTCAACTTCAAAAACACCTTTTTCCAGGACTGCACTGGCTCCTCCAGTCATTTCAACAAACAACAACCAACGCAGCAGGCTATGACCAATTACAGAGTTTCACCCGAAAGGGAACATGGAAATGTAATTCTCCACCAGAGTGACGCTCCTCTCTTCCCTGGGGGACATTCATCAAGGTCTCAAGATGTTTTCCTTAGTTAAAACTGAGACAAAATGGGATGGAAGGTGCTACTGGCATCTAATGGGTGGAGCCTGGATACTGCCAATCATCCTACAATGCACAGGACAGCCTCCGCCCCCTCCCTCCCCCCCACCCACCCCCCACCCCCCGCCACCGAGTACACACCCAGGCCCACACTAATGATTCAGTTCCAATGTCAGTAGTGCTGAATCTGAGGAGGGTTGCTCTAAATACAGGCACTTGAACCCCACAGTTGGCATCCAACCAGAGCCGGTACCTCTCTGAGCCCCTCAGCTAAGCTGTAGACTCCGTTGCCAGGAACAAACAGTGTAGACTCTAGAAATGCAGGCAAGAGACATGGAGATGCCCAAGGCTCGTTGGGGACCGGGCTTATACACTCCTTGTGCCTATTCATGAGGCCTGTCATAATCAAATGCCCAACTATCAATGTCGGGTACTCTTTTTTTTTTTTTTCCCCAAGTTGTCCAACTTTTTAAAAGAGCCTCCATAACTAAAAGGAAGCTGTTCAAATGAGTCGTTTCTTCTCACGACATTTAAACCTCCCAGGTAGCCAATCGGGACCATTATCCACATTTGACAAAAATGAGGAATACAGAGGGATACAGAGATTTAGACAATGTTTCCAAGGTGACACAGCTAGTAAGTAGCAAGGCCACAAAAATGTCCCTACGCTTCTCCTCCCCCCCCCCCCCCCGCCCCCCGCCCCAGGAGCTTCGAGTTTGGAGAGCATTTGTGGAGCCTGCAGTGGGAACCCAGGCTCCATGAGGCTCGCCGCCTAGCTCACACAGATGACGTGTGAATGTTGAGCCTAAAAGAACCTAGAGACGTCCTCACAGGCAGATGTGTTCCGGCAGATGTGCAGCGGTATGACACGCATGTGGCCTGTGGAGGTGGGCTCCAGGCATTAGTCTCTGATGCTCACCGGAGGCTCATCATCGTCCTTGTCTCCACAGGGGGCAGATGTCTCCAGAGTCAGCTCCATCCAGCTCTCCACTCCCAATATGATGCCTCTGGGGCTCTGTCAGCTCCTCCTCCATTTCACCCCATCACCGGGGGTGTGGGGGGGCGGTGGGCGCGAGGATGTGACCAACAGCACCAGTGGCTGATTTGGGACATCATCAAGCCAGCTCCGGGATTCATTTGCTATCCCTGATTCGCCATCTCACAAGCCACCAAGCCTCTTTCTGTGCTCCCTCCAGGTCAGAAATCTGCTATTATCTAGAAATAATGAAAAGAAAATAATCATCAGTGCCTTATTTTGCTTTGGCTGAACTGCTGCTGGGGTCCCTTGGCCTCTCAGCCAGGCTGTAGATTATGCAGTAACCAACCTCCTCATGCCAGGAGTTGGTCCTAAGCTTGAGACTCCCAACCCAAGGAGTTGTACCTTGTCCCCGCAACCTCAGTCTCACTGCTATTGAGTCCCACCCAGCACATCCCCTTCATGTCCACAGGAAGCCTGTGACAATCAAGAAGCTGCACTTATCCAAATTGTGTTGAGAAGCGGGGGTTGCTTTTTATTTTTTATTTTTTCTTTCCCCTGTTAGTTTAGTGACACAGTCAAATCTAATTTTTATCTGTTTGTCTCAGGAAACAACAACTGGGCTGGCCAGCTGGCTTGGTGAGGGAAGGTGCTCGCCACCAAGCCTGAGGATGTGAGTTCAATGCTCAGGTCCTATGTGGCAGATGAGGACACAAACCAACTCCTACAACTTGTCCTCTGACGTGTCCACATGTGCACCAGGGCAAGCGCGTGAGCTTGTGCCCACCCCCATCACTCCCCTCAGCCCTGTGCCACACACATATAATGGTTTTTTTTTTCTTCTAAAAAGAAAACATCCAGGGCTGGAGAGATGGCTCAGAGGTTAAGAGCACTGACTGCTCTTTTTGGAGGTCCCGAGTTCAATTCCCAGCAACCACATGGTGGCTCACAACCATCTATAATGTGATCTGATGCCCTCTTCTGGCCTGCAGGTGTATATGCAGGCCAAGCACTGTATACATAATAAATTAATTGATTAATTAAAAGAAAAAAAAAACATCCAACCAGACTTACCACATGGAACATATTTTCCTGATCCCCTTTTCAAATTATGATTTAGGGGTGGGTGAGATGGTTCATCTAGTAAAGAGGCTTGACATGAGGCCTGAGGACCCGAATTTGATCCCCAAGACCCAGACTGTGGAGAGAAAGGCCAACTCCCAAAAAGCTGTTTTTTGACTTCCACATCTGTGCTTCACATACAAGTGCACATGCCCACACATGTCCAGACGCGCTCAAGCAATCAATAAATGTAACCTTAAGAATAAAAAATAATTTTTAGATTGAGTGTGTGTGTGTGTGTGTGTGTGTGTGTGTGTGTGATACATGTACATGTCTCGTGTGTGAGCAGCACCTACAGAGGCCTGAAGAAGGTGCCCAGCACACTGGCACTGGTGTCACTGATGCTTGTATGGCACTGTGAGAGTGCTGGAGATCAAAACTGGATACTTGGAAAGAGCAGTCAGTGCTCTTTAACTCTCTCTCCATTTGTAGCTCATTTGTAAAGCTATGCTCGCAACACGTGTACCATTTTACCATCACCAGCCCCATCTGATGTGCAGCCCTTCTCCAGGCATGTCTTACTGTTAGGGGACTGTCGTGTAACCAGAACAAACGTGGCTTGCTGTCTGGTACATTTTGAGAGTTGCCAGGCACCATACGCCCCTGTCCTTATCTGTGTTCTCAACGGGCCTCTCTGGAAAGGAGCAATCGCTCCTGGGCTAGCTGCGCACGGGTGGCTTTTGGAAGGGACTGGAAGATGCCCGCCCCAGGGGCCTCTCCTTCCACATCAGGAGCAGGTTGTGTTCCGGTGATTCTGAAGCCTTCAGGGTGACGGAAGTCCCCAAAGCAGGGGTCCAGGGCCCTCATTAGTCTAAACTGCAGCCCCTTAGCCCAGGATGGTTTGGAGTTTCTCTGTGTCTTCAGCCAGGCTAGTCTGCTCCTTTAGAACCTTCTCGTTCCGTATCCCACAGAGAGCAGACTGTGCAGAGAAGATCCCGCTGCTCTTCCACCCTGACGGAAAGGAGCCTGGCTGCTGCAGTTATCCCCAGAGAGCAAGCTGCTACCTGGGACCGGACGCCCCGCCCCGGTCCTCATCAACAGGGAGAGGACCGGAAAGCCGAGAAACTCCAGCTGGTGCCAGGGCGCCCTCTGCTGGCTAACTACTGAACAAGTCAAATCTTGGATACCAGTCGGGGCGAGACTTCTCAGAGAGCTGCAGGATGGGGTTCCCGAAGCCCCAGGAGCCCTAGTGGTGGACAAAGTTTCCCTCTGGCGTCATCCCTACATACACTCGCATCATCGGCGCCGTTCTATACGGCAGGACCTCGAGATGGCACTATGGGGACCAAGAATGACTGACTTTGAAATCACTACTCAGTCTCCTGTAGAGTTTCTTGAGTGAGGCAGATGACAAAGAAGAAAAAAAAAAACACGACAATATAGATTTGACAAGACAAAGACTAGTACAGTATGTGGGGCTGGAATAGAAAAACAAATGTCAAAGAAATGTAAAAGATGGGTCTCTGTGACTGAGCTTTGAAGAGAAGGGGAAGGAGATGGGGATGAAGAGGGAAGAGCATTCTGGGAGAAGGAACAGACTCGGCCACCTTATTTATTCCCCTGTGGGGCATTTTCTATATTAATGACTGATGCTGGAAGGGCTCATCCCACTGTGGGCGGAGGCATCCCTAGGCAGCTGGTGCTGGGTTGGGTAAGAAAGCGGGCTGAGCAAGCCCTTGGGGAACAAGCCAGGAAGCAGCACCCCTCCATGGCCTCTACTTCCTTTCCTGCCTTCCTGCCTGGAGTTCCCGCTCTGACTTCTCTCGGTGATGGAGGGTGATTAAGGGTAGTTAAGCCAAATAAACCCTCCGTCCCCAAGTTGGTCCTGGTCATCATGTTCATCGCAGCAATGGAAAGCAAACCAAGAGACCACCTGACTCACCCACCATGTGCCTCTCCACCTCCAGGGTGGCCCCATCTCTCTGCCGCACCTCCATTTTAGGCCAGGTCTGTGTCTGATGGGATTCCTACAATATCCCCCAAGTACTTACACCTCAACACAACCAGAGTATCCCACATCATCTAGACATGGAACCTACCACACACACACACACACACACACACACACACACACACCACACACACACACACACACCACACACACCACACACACACACACACACATACACCCCACACACACACACACACACACACCACACACACACACACACACCACACACACACACCACACACACACCACACACACACACCACACACACACACACCACACACACACACACACACACACACACACACACCACACACACACACCACACACCACACACACACACACAGAGACACACCACACACACACACACCACACACACACACACACCACACACACACACACACACACACACACACACACACACACACACACGATTTTTTTTTTAAATCAATGAAGAAGGAAGTGAGTGGGGCAGCTCCTTACCAGCCCATTCTAGTTTTCAGCTAGGCCCAAGAACCCAGAGCCGAGCCTCTGTGGCCCCCAAGCCGGGATCACCGAAAACCAGCTCTATGTGCAAGCTTTCAGGCTGGGGAGTTCAGTTGGTAAAGCACAAGGGCGGGGACCTGCATTTGGATCCCCAACACCATGTATGCGATAATCACGGGCATGGTGGTGCAAGCCTGCAATCCGAGGACGGAGAAGGCCAGTCTCACCCAATTAGTGAGCTCTAGACTCAGAGACAGAAGCTGCCTCAAAAGCAAGGTGGAGAGGGATTGAGCACACCTGACATTGACCTCTGGCTCTCTCCTCTCTCTTCTCTCTCTCTCTCTCTCTCTCTCTCTCTCTCTCTCTCTCTCTCTCTCTCTCTCGCACACACACACACACACACACTCACCTTGAACTCAGATTTTTGTGCCCATTAAAGTTTGAGACACATCTGTCCTTGTTAATAAAAGGCATTTGGGAGAGCCCGCTCCTGTGCCGTACTGACTGCCAGTAGATGTCTGCATCTATTGGGAAAGGAAGGCACAGGTATCACACAAGTACCCAGACGCCCTGTGCCCATGCTTGCTTCCCCTCAGCAACCCCCCAACCCCCAACCCACCCCCCCCCCGCCGTACCTCCCCACTCCCCACCCCCCAACCCCAGAGCTGAGATTAGGCAAAGAATATCATCAAATGGTGCTGGGAGCAGAGCGGCACTTGGAAATCCCACGAGCTCTTACCCTATTCCCTGGGGGAAGCCCAAAGATGGTTAAGCTACTCTCCTGGCCCAAGGAGCGTCTGTGCTCAGGCCAGACACGTGTGGGAGCAGCTAAGTCTGTCCTCTCGCCTGGACTCGCGCTATGAAGCCACCCTGACACCTAGGGGAAACAGAGAGGAGTCAGCGTGGACGTGGAATGTGGAAGGCTGCTGCAGGCGGGGTTTGTGCAAGTGGGTTCCATTTCAGAGACCTAAAGGACAGGGTGGCTGGATAGTACTAAATAGGTAGCAAAGAAGCCGGTGTGACGGTGACCAAGATGAAGGACCAGGTGGCGGCAGAAGCTGAACGTTTGAATGGGATGGAGGCTCAGAGCAGACACCAAGCGCTGGTCGATACCCGGGGCTTCTTAGAAGCCGTGGGGCAGCCATGCAAATGTGTTTTGGTTGGGGAGTCTGGGCCATAGAGTGACCTTCTGCTATTTGGCTCTGTCCTTTATCAGATGTTGCTCGGTGCCGGACGGTACAGGCGCCCTCACCCTGGAAGCTCACGGAGAACACATCTCAGAGCTTCTTCGTCTCAAGATGAAGAGGGAACACGTCAGAGGGAAATCAGCCTTTAGGCCGAAGGTCATCCTCAGTCAGATTAGATGGCCCTCTCCTAACCACATTCCATTGCGTGGTAGAGTGGCTATCACTCTGGAAACCTCCTCCTGACGACGCAATAAGGATGCCCTGTGACCCTGCGCCATATACCTGGCTTTCAGCAGGCAGACAAAACCATGACGACTCCTCTCCACCGGGTCCCAAGCCTTCCCAGACAGGGCTTCAGGGACTTGGCATCACCGTGGCTTTCTCTGTGGCCCCGTGAGTTGGCCCTTATTAATGATAAGATCAGTTGAGGGCTTTTTCTATATCACGGCCGCACACGCAGGGGCTCATCTCACCCTGCGACGAGGCTTTGTCACTCGAGAGTTAAGAAAACGCCAAGCCAATCCTAGTCCTAGGGAGGTAGAGAGGGGGGATCTGTAGCTCAATGTTATTCTTGGCCACATAGAGGCCAGTCAGGAGTACATGAGACTGTGTCTAAAAAAAAAAAAAGGAAGAAAATGAAAAGACACAGGCACAGAACCTGCATTTGGACACAGAGGTACCTGGACCAGAAGACAGCTTAAACATGTCTCTTCTCCTACAGCCTCTAACGTGGGGCCACTCAGGATTCTGTGGCCCTTGGGGAACTCTTTCTCCCTCCACAGTTCATCCTCACATAGCTGTGAGTATGTCTTATTTATTATTGAGTCTTCTTTCGCCAACAGGCCCACATTGCCAAAGGTCAGTGGGCTATAGCCACACACACACACCTTTCTCCCCATGAACCTCAAGCAGCCCCAACTCCCAGCTCTACCTCTCATGAGCCTGGGGCAGCTTTTCCCTAAGCCCTCCACTAAGGAGCAAAGTTTATGCCGTGCAGAAGTTCAAGTTCCTTGCGGCTGCGCTGGTCTAGCTCATAGGAGCCTTAAGGGATCTCCTGCCCTGGTTTGTGGCAGGATCCGGTGGGACAGGACTCTCCTCAGTGCCTCGTACCAAGCCAGGCAGATAGAGGCCTCACCTCTTTCCCAAACCAGCATCCTTGGCCGGTTTCCCTTTTCTGCTCGTCCGACCAGCGGCTAGCTCTTGATCTGTATCTCTCCAACTGTCTCTCCTTACCAGCCGCGACCCTCTCTCTCTCTCCTAGCCACCTTCTAACTGCCTCTTAGAGTGCTCAGTCTCTGCACATTCCAACAAACCAACTGCTTGTTCACCTCTGCTCAGGCCAGGCCCCTCCCTGAGGGGGACAGGCCCAGTCTCTGCGAGCCACTAGAGTTAGTTCCCAGGGTGCACCCTTCCCAGGGAACCACAGACAGTTTGGGGCACACGAAATGCCTTAACTTTTCATCCCACAGTAACTGTGGCCCGAAATTGCTAAGTAAATTGATATGAAGAAAATTGGTTAAACCAAAACGTGGCTTTCGAACCATAGGAGCACTTGGGGTTTTAAAAAAACTGATACGACTGTGCTTCTTGACACAGAACTTGTCCAAATTACCTTGACACGGTTCTCGAGGGGAATAGAACACATGGCAGGATTTATTAGATGGGCCGACATGCTGGGAAACAGGGAGTCAACAGCGCTCCGCTGAAAAAGCAAAGAAGATGGTCAACCCAAGCCCCAGCCAGGGTGCTAGAACAGCCTAGAACAGTCCTGAAGAGTCGCTGGTATATCGAGTCCATGCTGAAAGGCCAAGAAGCTTGAATCTGAAGTCAGCAGAGGGCAGAAGGCATTCAGAAAGAAGGGGGCGTCAGTCCTCACATGGGATAGCACCTTTAATCCCAGGGCTCAGGAGGCAGAAGTAGGTGGATCTCTGTTCAAAGCCAGCCCGTCTACATAGGCAGTTCCAGGACAGCAGAGAGATCCTGTCTCAAACAGAAACAAAAAATGTTTTAAATTCAAAAGGGAGGGAAAAATTAAAAAGAAAGGGAAAAAATGAAGTAGGGAGGGAGGGAGGGAGGGAGGGAAGGAAGAAAGGAAGGAAGGAAGGAAGGAAGGAAAGAAGGAAGGAAGGAAGGAAGGAAGGCAGGCAGGCCGGCTCGGGGCATATGTACCTACCATGCTTTCTCCAAGGCCTCCTTTTGCAGCTGGATTACCTGTTGCCCACTGCAGCCCACAGTGGGAGCAATCCCCTCCCATCCCAGCCAGCCTCTGTCCCGCACGGCAGTCGCCTCAAGACACACCCCCACAGACGTACCAGTGCGTTGAATTCACCTGATTATCTCTTAATGTAGTCAGGGTGACCGCCAAGACAGAATCCTAGAAACTCCTAGAGAAGCTGTTATAGGAAGAGGCCCGGTTTGCAAGATTTACTCAGAGTCTCTGGGGTAAGGCCTAAAGGCAGCAGTTCTCAACAGCCCCCTAACACCATGGCCCTTTAAACACAGCTCCTCATGCTGTGGTGACTCCCCCAACCAAAAATTATTTCATTGCTTCTTTATTAACTGTAATTTTGCTATTATGGATCGTAATGTAAATATCTGATATATCATATATGATACATGACCCCCAAAGGAGCCTCGACCCACAGGTTGAGAACCACCGGCCCAAGGGAACTTATTCTTTTGTTTTTTTTAACTTTTTCTTTTAATGTTAAGACTTACAAAACAGTGATGAGGACAATAACGGTCCCACATAGTCTTTGCTCAACTTCCCCATTAACCGTTAACACAGAGACCAGAATCAAAAAGTTCACATTACACTACGCTACAGACTACCCAGGTTCACCCACTAGACCAACTGCCATAGTCTGCTCCCTGTCGCTGTGATAAAACACTAACCAAAACCAACTTTGAGGGCAAAGGGTTTCTTTTTAGCTTACAGAGATTGGCCTGCCTCTGCCTCCCAAAGCTGAGGCAAGAACTCAAAGCAGGAACCAAAGCAGAGACCACAGATACGCTGCTCAGCAGCCTGCCTTCCACGGCTCACTCAGCTTGTCTTCTCCTGCATGCACCCCAGAACCACCTGCCCAAGGGTGTGGCACCTCCCACTGTAGGCTGGGCCCTTGCACATCAGTCATTAAATGAGAAAAAAAAAAAAGCCTGCAGACTTGCCTACAGGCCAGACTGAGGGAGGCAATTCTCAAAGGAAATAGAGGAAGCCTTGGTCAGAAGAGCTAAAAAGAAGGCGAAACAATTAGGTAAGAGCAAAAATCTCTGTAGCTGTAATTTCAGCTAATTTGCAGGCTGAGGCAGGAGGAACTGCAAGTCCGAGGCCTGTTTGATCCGTACAGACTGAATTTAAGGCCAGCCCGAACAACTTAGAACTTCCTAACAACAACAACAAAAGAACAACCAGCCAAAAGCAAAAATAAAATAAAATAACAGCAGCAAAACCCAAAACCCAAAAAGGACTGAGTGTGAATCTCAGAAGAGGGGAACTTGCCAAGGCTCTGAGTATAATCCACAGGATAGAAAAGAAAATAAATCTAAAATGGAAAAATGCACAGCGCTTCTGGGAGACAGATGCTGGCAATGGAGCCAGCTGAGTGTGGAGTGAAACTTTGAGCCAGAACAAACCTTTTCTTCCTTTAAGCTGATTTCCTCGGGTACTTTGTCACAGCACTGAAAGCATATACCATAAATGCCCTGAAAACCACTGAACTGCCCATGACCCTCAGTGTGTGTGTGTGTATTTCCAAATGACAGGCTTTATTTTTTTTTTCCTCACCTTTTCAAGATTTCCTTATCTTTATGCTAGTACCACCTGCATGCAGTGCCCAGAGCAGCCAGAAGAGGGCATCAAATCCCCTGGACCTGGAGTTGCCAGCCACCATATAAGTGCAGGAAACCCAGGTCCCCTAGAAGATCAGTGCTTGGAACTGCTGAGCCACATCTCCAGCTGGTAGTGCTTTTTAAAGGGGGGTGGGGGATGGGGGGCAGGGAGAGGAAGCATGGAATATGAATTGGTGAGAAAGAGAAATCCTTGATAAGAAAACGGTGTGAAAGCCTGTGACTGTGCCTTAAGACTTCTCATCCATTATAATGTCACCCATTGTGTCCTGGTGTGAATATGCCAAAATCTGCCAAAATCGGCATATTCATTCATCCTTGGTGCGCACATTAATTTTAAAGCCTATGGCACCCTATGGCACCACCTAATAGCTTCACTGATGACCTCTATTCATTCTCTCTCTCTCTCTCTCTCTCTCTCTCTCTCTCTCTCTCTCTCTCTCTGTCGTGATGTTTGTTTTTTGTTCTGTTCTGTTTGTTTTTCAAGACAGGGTTTCTCTGTGTCACTCCAGTTGTCCTGGACCTCACTCTGTAGACCAGGCTGGCCTTGAACTCAAGAGTTTCACCCGCTTCTGCCTCCTGAGTGCCAGGATTAAAGGCGCGCGCCAGCACACCCAGCTAACTCTACACATCTTATATAGAATTTTAAATTGCCTACATCACTTAAAGGCATATTGATAGGGGTTGACAAACTCTACCCAGAAGGCCAGTTGGTTCCACTACTTGTTATCTATAAAGTTTCATGGATAAAATTCACACTCACTTGTTTATCTATCTGTGGCCGTTTGCATGCCACAGCAGGCATGACTGAACTGCATGATGGCCGCATCAATTATAACCCATCCTAAAATAGTCACTGCTAGGCCGTTTAAGTAAATATATGCTCTTTCCAGAGCTATAGTAACAGATGGACCTCAATATTGATAAAGTTTATCTGTCTTTCATGGTGTCTTGGAGTTTCATGGCTGTGAAGAGGCAACCCTTATAAAGGGAAACATTTAGCTGGGGCTGGCTGGCTTACAGTTCAGAGGTTTAGTCCGTTATGGCGGGAAGCACGGCAGCATGGTGCAGGCAGACGCGGTGCTGGAGAAGGAGCCAAGAGTTCTACATCTGGATCCGCAGGCGGCAGAAGGAGGCTGTACACCACACTGGGCCTAGCTTGAGCATATACAGGACCTCAAAGCCCGACTCCATGGAGATATGCTTCCTCCACCAAGGCCACACCTACTCCACCAAGGCCACACCTACTCCACCAAGGCCACACCTACTCCACCAAGGCCACGCCTCCATAGTGCCACTTCCTCTGAGCCCGCGGAGGCCGTTTTCACTCAAACCACCACGCGGGTATGCAGCTTCGCTCCTTGCTTGATGCACGAACATTGGCCGCCTCGGCCCTCTGGCTTGCCAGTGCCCTGGGGTCTCTGCCTCTTTTGCCTTGAGCTGACAGAAGGGAAAGTGTCCCCGCAGGAAACTTCTACCCTCTACTTGCTTAGGCCTGGCTCAGGTGAGGCTCATTTTATTCGCTCATGGTCCCCTGAGAGGGCACTCTTAAGCCTCAAACATCGGCAGGATCCGCCATACCACCGCCAAGCAACAAAGCAGATGGGAGAGGGCGGAGATGCTTTTACAGCCTGGAGAAAGCCAGATGAAACGTCATGCCAACACAGGTGAGTCCTCCCGAAACAGTGAAATAGGAAGGTTTGGGGTACCAAATGCCGCGATCGTGAGCAGGCCATGTACAGATAACACTTTTTTGCATCGGTTACTTTGCTGCTGCTGTAAGAAAACGCCACGGCAAAAGCAACACACAGAAGGAAGGCTTTATACGGGCTCACAGTTCCAGAGGCTACACACGCGTCACGGTGGGGAGGCACAGCAACAAAGTGGCTGGCAGGACAGCAGGAGCGGGAAGCAAAGAGCTCACATCCTCGTCCGTGGGGATAAAGCAGAGAGAGCCCACCCCCCAGTGACGTACTTCCTCCAGCAAGGCTGCACCAATCTAGTCCTTCCCAGACAACACCACCACCTGTGGGAGACCGAGTGTGCAAAGGCCCTAGACTGCGGGCTTACAGCTCAATGCAAATCACAGGCGTCAGCACTCTGGTGCGGTCAGCACTACAGAGATCTCAGCCTCAGGCTACGGGTCGGACCAGCTTCCTGGGATGTTTAAACTAACAAATGCAGTCTCAAGTTTGTGTACGGAGAGTCACTGTGCTTGGCCCCACACCCTCATTCAAACCACCTTCGGTGGACACCAAAACCCCTTTTATAAAATGCCATAGCATCCCATGCAGCCTGTGCTCAGCTTTCTATGCCTGAAATCACCTCAATTTTTTTCATTTTTAAATTTTTTTTGGGGGGGGAGGGGGTTCCAAGACAGGCCTGAAATCACCTCTAGATTACTATAGTGCCCATTGTGATGGGAGCACCATGTAAATAAATGTTATAATGTGTTGTTTAGGGAGCAGAAAAAAAAAAACCCCACATTTTCAGTGCATTGGTCATATGCCAGGTGCAAACCCCACAGACACATAGGGCTGGTGGTTCAAGTACTTTTTTCTTACGTTTCTTTTTATCATTCTTGGCCACCAGCACTGCCTCTAAAGTTACAAATAAAACTAACTCTGACCCTCTGACCTAATAGTCTTTCCTTCGTGGCATGTGAATGAAGGTCCCGCATGGCACCAACACTTGGTCCCCAGTTGGTGTGGTAATGTTGTTTGGGAAGTTCTGAGACTTGAGTGGGGTACAGTGGGAGGAAGGATACCACTGGCTGCTCCCCTCCCTACGAACCCCTCTCCTCCCCATCTGCCTGTCTGGCCCCATGATCCTGCTACCCTGCCTTCCTTCCTTGTCACAAGACACTGTCCCTCTGGAACTGCAATCCAAAAATAGATCCTTTCTTCTCTTACGTTGCTTTTTGCCAGGCTTATTCTATCACGGCCCCAGAAACATGACTACCAGACCCGCTCGGGAAGAATGCCGGGCCCCCACCTGCTAAACAGAGATTGGAAATAAGCCATTACTATAATGCTGTTCTCTGAAACGCGCAAGCAGGTTATTCTGTGTTTTGCTCTATTTTATTAATTCCAAAGCCATATCTCATAAAGTCACCTGCCAAACACAGAGATCAGGCATAGGGGATGAAGGTGAGGGGTGTAAGGGGGGGGAGGGAGGAAACACTCCCAGGTATATAGTCAAAGCCTGGGAGTGCAGCCAGCCAGCCATGGAGGCTGCATAGAGGGAGACAGATGCTGAAGATGGCCAGCACTGTGAGCTCACGTGGCCTGCTCTTTATGGCTCTTCACTGGCAAGACCATAGCCCACAACCTTCAGTATAGGAGCTGGTACACCATGCCATTTTCCTTGGAACCGGTGACCAGATACCGATTATCAGAGGACATGTCACAACACAGGATGTCATAACACTCCTCTACCTAGAAAGAGAGGGGGGACACCAGAAAGGGGGGGGGCGGTGGGGCTTGAGCCAGACACGAGGGACTTCATGTTTCAAAGTTCACGTAGACTCAAGGTTTCACTGGGTCACGGGCAAAGCTCAAAGTAAAGACCATGAGGTTCACCGACTCAGCCCTCAGTCTCTCCCACTGTAGGATGCCTTCTCAGTGGTGTTTTCCAGCTCCCTCTCAGAACCACCAGAACCACAAGCTCTGAGTGTCGCTGTGTGTACACTCCCAGGGCCCCCTGACTCCCCACCTCCGTACCTGGAACAACCTTCGTAGAGAGGGCGCCGCTAAGCAGTGGATCATGTCATCCAGAGTGGCCACAAAATAGGTCCCTGGCAAGGGGAAAGAACAGGTGTGGAGGAGGGGCCGGAGGCCCAGCCTGCGTTCTTGAGTCCATCCAACTGTCCTCAAAGTAGACTAAGGAGAGAGCAGCTACCTCCTCTGCCTCAGCTTCCCTGCCTTATGGAAACCAGATGAGCATACCCCAGAGCCATCCGTTCACCTGCTGCCGCTCCGGCCCCATCCCCAGGACACGGTAAGTTAGTGCTAAACAAGGGGCCCACGAGAAGGAACTCCTGCAGCGGCTGTCTACCTGGACCTTCGGGCTGCCTTCTGTGTAGGGGAAGCCCCTGAGGTAAAGGGAAGCAAGAGGAGAGGGAGCCGCCTGGCGTCTGACTCACCACAGGATGCAAACTTGAGGTTGTGGTGTTGAATGTATCTTTGGACAACAGCTTTATATTTCTCTTCCCGGTGGGCGTGTAGGATGACGATGTCACTCATCTTCAAGCCCGCTAGCACCCATTCCTCACTGGGGTCGTGGGTAATGCTAAGAATCTATGGGGAGAGCCGGGTAAGTGGCACAAGATTGCCAGCGCCGCCGCCCCCCCCACCACCCCCCCGCATCCAAGCCCGCCCCTCCCCCACCCCTGGGGTTGAACTTGCTCCTGGAGGCAACCAAGCAGGCACCTCATGACATAAGTTGTGTTGCTGCAGCTTCTTGTAGCTCCTCAGGTCCCAGGAACACAGGGTGGTGTCTTCACCACCTGTCCAGAACTTAAAGCCTGTGATGTCCACACAGCGGGACCCATAGCAAGGCACTTCGTGTTTCCTGGTGGGAAGACAATTCAGAGGTTTTCCAGAAATGTTTGCTCCCTAGCCCAGAAGTTACAAAGTCCCCAGGTGTGCTTTCCAGGCATCGCCCTACTGCCAAGCAGGAAAAGTGGGGGGCGTCTCACGATCGAGCCCTTCCCAAGGGAGACCCTTGCGGCTCTGGAGAGGGGCCTACCTGATCAAGATTTGGTTCCGCACATCCCAAATCTCCACGAATCCTTTGAAAGAAGCCAAGCAGATGTGGGCATCGGAGGAAAGGGCCAGGGAATAGCACGTGGGGCCCGTGGAGGCCATCTGGGCCCTGATTTGGGGGGTGGGCGCCAGGTCCCAGAGAGTCAGAGCCCTGGCCACTCCCCCTGTGATCAGACTCTGCTCATCGGGGAACAGCTTGCACGTAAGGACACGGTTCCGAGGGTCCTGTGGGAAGGACACAAGTTGTCAACGTACTTTCGGTGCTAAGGACAGAGACAACTGACCTCCCTAAGCCTGATTGCCAGCCCCTCACCTGAAAGTCCATCTGGGCCTGAGGTGCTCTGTCTGAGGCGTGCAGCGCATCTTCATCCCACACCCTGATGTAGCCAATGCCACATGTGTACACGTGGTGTGGAGCACTGCTGACGGCAATGGCGTTGACTTGCTTCCCATGGCGGAGAGTGCCAATCCTCCAGGAGCTACGTGGAGACTTCCACTTGACCACCGCCTCATCTGGAATCGGAGGCTGGAGAGAGGGCGGGACCGCTCTGTCCTTACTCCCCAAATTCCAAAGCTTTCTCATAAGAGTTTGGGCCTAGGGGCCCCCAAGTCACATTGTCACATCTTCTGAAGAAGTGACACTGGGATAAAGGTTCTACTTATCAGAACGGTAGAACAAAGAGAGTAGCCTCATTAAGAAGGTGGTGGTATCCCAGGCCACCACTACCTAAGAGAAAGGGGTTAGGGGTGTGCAAAGACGCCACCTCTGTATTAGAGGATGAGTAGGAAAGGGGGAGGATGCCTGGGCGTTGAAATCACAACATTAAGGTACTTACAATGGTGTTGAGGAATGACCAGACTTCTCTGTTGAGCAAGGACGAAGAATAGAACTGGCCTGCAGGGAAACAGCCACACCCACCTCTCATGGACAGGGTCTCATAGCCACACCCACCTCTCATGGACAGGGTCTCACAGCCACACCCACCTCTCATGGACAGGGTCTCATAGCCACACCCACCTCTCATGGACAGGGTCTCATAGCCACACCCACCTCTCATGGACAGGGTATCACAGCCACACCCACCTCTCATGGACAGGGTATCACAGCCACAGAGACACAAAGTCAGATAGAAAGCTGCTCTTGTAACACCAAACCAGGTGCCTCATCCACCATCTAGGATCCATTTTGGGCCACATCCACTCCCTGCCCACACGGCCACAGCCAGAACTTACCAGTCGCGGCTCCTGGTTGAAAGCTATGACAGAGAAGGCAGAGATGATGGCCTGAAGTCCAGAACTTAGTGCCAGGCCCTCTCTGCCTAGAAAAGTCCATCACTGCCCAGCCTCGCTCATGACAGCCTTACCTTGAGCTGCTTCCTCCTCCTGGTTCTGCCTCAGAAAACAACACGGGCTGAAGCCCAGATGTGTCCTGGGCCTGGGGGTCCCACCGCTGCTGGGTCATACTGTGCATCTCTTCAGAAACAAGGCAACACTGCTTTGAGGAACATGGGGGCAGCTGGAGCATCCCCTGTGTACTGTCCATTTGGTGTTGCTCTTGTTGCCCATGACGAGGAAAAACACCAGAGTTTTCTGGCATCTTCTTTATCTCCTCTGATTCATCATAAATTCTGAGGGTCCTGAATGAGTCCTCCTCCTCTTCACTCATATTCTTGGGTCAATCAAGTAAATGGACCATCTGGCTCTAGGGACTCAGCAAACAGATCCTGGGTTCCCCATACATCCTGATCTCCTGCATGACGGGAGAGAACAGGAAAGGGCTGGAGAAATAGCTCCGTCGTCGGTAAACGCTTGGTGCCCGAGCAGGAGAATCCGAGTGCAGATTCCCAGGCGCCACATAAAAAGCCAAGCATGGGACTATGATCCTACTGCCAGGAAGGTGGCGACAGAGGACCCCTGGGGCTTGTTGCTCAACCATTCTTCCTGAATTGGTAAGCTCCGGGTTTGGTGAGAGACCCTCGCAGCTCTGGAGCATACAGTATAGCAACAGACGTAGAGAGACCCTGCCTCAAAAAAGGTGGAAAAAGAGAACCAATTCCAGAAAAGCTGTCCCCTAACCTCTTCATGTGCTCTGTAGCATGTACATATTCATATCCACATATGCATCTCACACGCGCACATGCACACGCACAATCACCCCCAAAAAATGCAACTTCAAAAAGGTAGAGCATGGTTGAGGAAGACAGTGACATCAACCTTTGGCCCACACACACACATGCACACATGTACACACACACACACACACACACACACACACATGCATACATGTACACACACACACACAGAACAGAGGCAAAAAGAAAAATCAGGTAAATTGCAGAGTCTGTTCAGAATGTTCTGAGAACACCTCTCCAGTGTCAGGCCTTGAAAGACATGGACTGTATTTCTATGTAGACAAAAATCAAACTCACCCTTTAGTTTGGACACACCCATTTCAAATGTAGTTCATCTCCCAATGTACCCAAACCCTAAGGCGACGGGGCTTCCATACACAGGCCACGGGGTGTCTCATGGGGGCAGCCTGGAGGAGCTTGGGACCACGAACCCAAATATAAGGCATTCTTATTCGGTAAGAACAAACTGCAGATTATGAGGACTTGGCCTGGCAGTGATTGCTGCACCCTGAGATAATTCTAAGACGGGAACAGGCTCACACCTGCTGGCCAGAACACTCTAGAAGGCTAGCAGCAAAAATGATCCACGGAAGACACTGCACTCAACTGCAGCCTGTGCAGGGGAATCTGTGGATTTAAGACAGGCCAGTGTCCTAAGATTCCTCTCCACTCTACGCAACAGCTAACTCTAGAAATGTCCCTGGGAAACCCCAGGTATTCTGTTAAGAAAACCTAACAAACCTCAGGGACGGGTAGCCATGGAGAGGGATTCTTAAGTGGTTTTTTAAAATTCATTTATTATCATATATACAGAGCTCTGACTGCATGTACACCTGCAGGCTGGAAGAGAGTACCCAGATCACATTATAGATGGTTGTGAGCCACTATGTGGCTGCTGGGAATTGAACTCATGACCTCTGGAAGAGAAGTCAGTGCTCTTAACTGCTGAGCCATCTCTCCAGCCCCTCTTCAATGGTTTTGACAGGCAGGCTCAGTCCATGGCTCTCGCTAAAGGCTCTAGCAAGCCTTCAGAAGAACCCTGGCACCCTGCCGATGGTTAGTTTTGTTTTTGGCCCTGAACTAATGTTTTACATAGAAGATCTAATTATATCCTTCCACCATATGATCTAAATTTATGGTTGGCTGGTTGTTGGCTTGAAGGTGGGGCGGTGTGCTGTGAATAAACCCAAGGCCTCCCCTGCACATGCTACCGAAAGCAGCGTGTCACTGAGCCCAACCCCCAGCCTTTCGGGAACCATTTTATAGATACTGTTTTGAGACAGGATCTCATTCTGTAGCCCAGGATGGCTGCAAACTCCTGACTATCCTCCTGCCTCAGCCTCCCGAGTGCTAGGGCCCGTTTCATAGACTTAAGAAGTGAAATGCTGAACAAGTGAGCCCCCAGGGCAAGTGGCTGGAAAGCACAGAGCATCCTCACACTGCGTTCTCTCTGGCTCACTTTCCTGCTGCCCACTAGGAGGAAAGCATCACCCACCACAAGAACCCAAGCAATCGCCCCAACACAGTGCCCCCACCTTCACAAAGCTATTCTCTAGACACAAGTGGATATGTACAGATGGTGTGTGTGTAAGTTAAAACACAACCCAAACAAGTGAAGACCAGTGATGTAAGCTATAGCCATCCCCATAGTGGAATAGTACACAGTAGTTTTTTTTTAAAAAAACATAAGTACATATTCTCTAGCATGGAACATTTCATGGTATAATATTAGAGGGGCGGTTATAATATGTTCAAAAAATATGTAGAAAAAAAGGATAGAAATTAGAATTTATTTTAATTTATGTTCATATGTGTGCAAGAGATTAAGAAGAATAACTGTGATTCCAATATGGAAATTTAAAAACAGGAACAAGGATCAGGAGAGGGATTAGTCACAATAAGACCCGATATTGTTTTTTCTTCTTTGGGGATGCTTCAGCCATGTTAGAAACTGTTGAACCAGGGGCCAAATGACTGCTCCTCTTCCCCAAATCATTGCCTCGTGATTCTTAATTAGTTCCGTCATTTCTTCACTTGACATATTTTCTCTGCATGCCATCAGGCTTCCTTTAACTAGGGACACCTGGGGCTCGTTTAGCCCTAGGGAGAACGGGCAGAGGGGGTATAGGCCACCTGCATCTCGAGGATCCCAAAGAAGTGGGGCCCTGCTGCTAAGTCCTCTTATAGAGGTTGGGTAAAGCTTAAAGTCAGTGAAACTACTTAACCAGGGCTTCCGACTCCAACCTAACCAGGCTTTCACCATAAAAATAAGGCATGACCTTTAAAGGAGCCACGTCACAGGTTCCCCTCTCTTCTCTCCAAGAGTGAGCAAATCCGCACTCACAAGCACTCTGGGGTGGAAAACTCACTTCAGAAGGCAGGTCAAAACCTAAGAATTGAGAGCGGGAAAGACCCAGCTAGGTCTGGATGCACCCGGGGGTTGGATCGGGGAGTGGGGGTCTGCAGCCGAGATGCCTAGCACTTGTGGTAAACAGGGGACTAACAAATACTGAAGGCCTCAGTGAGAACCGGGTCAGGTGTCTAGATCCTGAATGGCTGGTCAATGCCAGGGTGTGGCCACACTTGCGCTGAGCTCTTGTGTCTTTCGCTGGAGAACAAGGCAGGCATCTCTGCACACAAGTTCATCGGATAGAGTGAGAAACTTCAGGGGATGAGCCTCTGGGTTTCAGCTGAGCCATAAGAGCCAGTACGTGGTTAAAAGGCACTTGCTGTCTAGTTCCCACCTCTACATGAACTCCCTTTGTTCTTGGGCAGATCTTCAGCACAGGGAATTAGCGGAAAGGACTGACGGGGGGGGGGGGGGGGGGGGGGAAGGGGACGTCCCCTCTCCTCCTCCCTGTTCTGGCTTCGCGCCTGTTTTTACCAGGGTTTTTCTGAAACAACCCGTTAGAGAAACCTTGCATTTTCGGTGGCTGTCTTGTCAAGGGCTTCTTTCATCTGAGCATCCATCAGAGTCCTCTGGAGGGCTTGGTGGGAATGGCAGCCCTGTGTCCCAAAATTTCTGATGCACAAAGAAGAATCTGTGCTTCTCACCGGGTGCTTGGGGATGATGGTGGAGGGTTGGGAGACATGGCTGCGGTGATTAGAACGGAAGTGACGATGGAGGTGATGAGGAAGATTGGTGATATTGGGATGGGAGTAGTGATGGAGATGGTGGTGGTGGTGGTGATGGTGGTGGTGGTGATGCTGTAGCAGAGGAGGTGGTTGGTAGTGATAATTGTAGATGATGTTACTGCAGTAGTGGTGG
Organism: Acomys minous; assembly: GCF_964271855.1. NCBI lineage: Eukaryota > Metazoa > Chordata > Mammalia > Rodentia > Muridae > Acomys > Acomys minous. The sequence goes on from NC_140496.1 coordinate 18,130,255, forward strand.
TAGTGGTAGTCAGGGTTGTAAAACCGCTGACAATGATAGTGGTAATGTCATTGTGGTAGTTTTGGTGACAACTGGTAATGTGACCGTAGTGATGGTGACAACAATGGTGATGTGGTAGTGAGCATACTGATGTTGGGTACGGCTGTTGGTTGGAGCAGCACTTCTTGTCCTGGGTTCTTGCTCTTCCAAGCTCAGCATCTTGACCAAGAGTAACGCTTTGCCTTGTTGAGGCATCTCCATTGGACTGCTGGTCTAGTTCTTGCCCCGTGAGCTTATTTTAAATGATGTGTTTGGCTGTTTTGGCTGCATGTGTGCCTGCGCACCACATGCGTGCAGTGCTCACAGGCCAGAAGAAGGCGTCAGATCCTTTGTGACTGAAGTCATTAGATGGTTATGAGCCTCCGTGCGGGTGATGGGAGTCAAGTCTAAGTCCTCTGGAAGAGAGCAGCCAGTGTCCTTAACCACTGGGCTATCTCTTCAGCTGCCCCTGCCCCATGTGACTTTTAAAAATATTTGAAAGAGCTTTATTGAGCCATAAGAGTTGCTTATACATTCTGCACATATGGTATGGCTGGTGTGTGTGTGTGTGTGTGTGTGTGTGTGTGTGTGTGCTTGTCTCCCCCTTGCTGCCCTCTGTTCCCTGCTCAGTATTCTAACCTCCCCTCCATTCCTATACTATCTCAGCTACTGGCAGTTCAGTTCTATGGCCAAGGGCATAGAAGCCCCCCCCCCCAGTCAGGTCAAGGTTGCTGGAGTCAAATGCCCCTCATTGCTTCTCCTCTTCCTCCACCCTCCTACAGCAGGGTCAAGACTAGCCCTCCCGCCAGCACTTCCGGGTCTGTGGTTGTGAGTAGGTTCAGCTCCCTCCACAACCTCAGTTTCCTGACACATAGGCTTCCTCACAGGGTAGCCGTAAGAGTGGGCCTTGGACAGTTGGCAGAGTGCCAAGATCAAAACTCCCTTCCTTGACGAGAAATCGTGGCCTCAAGGCTGCACTCTCTGACCCTAGAGGACCTCCCCAGCAGCAGCCTCTGCCTCTCCTAGGCCCCTAAGGATCACTGAGCCCTAAATGAACATTTATTTACTCGGAATGTGGCATCACCGATGTGCTCTCTGATCTAGGGGGCTTGCCCCCTTCCCACACCTATCCACTCAGAAGCAAGCCTACTCCTCCTCCAGAAACAGAAGTTTTGTTTTTGGTTTGTTTTTTTTTTTTTTTAACATTTCCTCCAGTCTTAGGCAAGCTGTTTATTATTAGCTCAATTTTCAGATGGGGAAACTGAGGCTCAGGCTGGTAACTTATAATGAAAAGGTTCTATAACTGGAGAACAATGGGAGTTACTCAACACTGTGGTGTCACTGAATTGCATATTTTGTAGAGTTAAAATGGTGGATTTCATGTTGTTTTGTGTGTTTTACCCCCCCCCCCAAAAAAAAGAATAAGGAGTTAAAGACCTGTAGGTTTTACAAGCCTTCTTCCTCTCCATCCAGTGACCTCCAGGGAGTTTGGCCTGTGGTTTCTTACCTTTACAACTCTGGGAAGGCCAGTCAGCTATAGACATCCCCTACCCAGGGAATACAGTCAAATGAAGGACGCAGAGGTGAAGGTGTATTCCAGCTGGTGGGCAACACCTAGGTCATACCAGAAGAGGTTTGGCCTGCAGGCCTTTATTTGAGATCGTGCCCTCTGGTGGACACGTGTAGAGCCCCTCAAATCTATTTTCCACCCGAAAAGACTCTTGAGGTTCCTGTGCAGTTCATTAGAGGCTATGCTCAGAGCACTGACACCCTCCCCCTTCCAGTCCCCCACTCTAGGAGCTTCTATTTCAACACAGTGCCCCCAAGTCACCTAGACACTTATTGATGGCTTATGTATAAGCGATCTTATCCATGGGGACCAAGCACTTCCTCACTCCCTGATACACTGTGCAAACATCTGCAGTTCCAAGTTCAGAGGGCAGAGGGCGGTAAAGAGTAGGCTGAGGTCACAGAATGGGGCGGGGAGGAGCGGGAGGGGGGGGTAGCGGGGGGGGGGGTGGCGGGGGGGGGGGACACAAAGGAGAGGTCACTTTTGGGAGCAGTGTTCAGGAGGGCCTCACTATTCGTCTGGTCGTCTGACGTCCCAGGGAACCTCCAACCCTCCAATCCTTATGGCGTCTCCTTTCAGACAAGCTCGACGATGGCGGTGGCCTCTCACACAAAGCGTTGTCCTTACCCACACTGAGACTGAACACTTGCATTCTGAATCCTACTATCTGCTTTCTGTCCAGGATTCCCTGTTTTCTTCCTAGCGATCTTTGAGCTAAGCCTTGAGCCGTCTCTGTCAGGGTCTTGAGGCGACACACCTCATCACAGCTCTTCTTGTGAGCTCCTCGGTTTGAGAGCTGTTTCATCACTGCACTGCTAGCCCGTGGGCTAACTGGGGTGCTCTACCCTCCCCCACCGCCCCCCTGCAGGACCTCTGGTTTCCGCCATCTCTTCAGTCTCCTCGCCCTAGGAGACCACAGGGACATTTTCTCAACCACCACCTCAGTCCCAGCTGCTCTAGGGTCCTGGGTCTGAGGCAGCTGTAGAAGAGCTTCTCCTCAGATTCAGAGCCAGGGGTGAGGGGTGGGGGGGGGAGCGCCTTCGTGTGGCCGACGGGACCTGGTAGCCTCACGCTGGTGACTTGGCAACTTGCTTCCCGCCCTTCTGGAAGCGGCCAGGCGAGTTGCTCCACAAGGAGGCAACAGGAGCGGAAGAGGACTCCTAATGGCTGCTGCCCGCCCTCCTCCCCGCGCAGGGCACCCCCAGAACACGCAAACAGCGCTCATGTCCCTGCCCCCTTGCACCATGACACCAGCAACAGGCCCAGACAGCCCTGCACGAGGAACCCCGAGAATGGCGGCATCTGTGCAGCTGCGTGCATGCGGCTCGGGCCTGCGCTGGGAGGAGCCCTCCGAGGCCCACGCACTGGTGACGAATGGGCGACCCCAGCCCCGGTGTGCCGTGGGGAGATAAAGACTGGACGATAGACTAGTCTCTTACCGTGACTGGCTGCGAGTCTCTTGGGGCACTTGCCGCCACCGGAGACACTTGAGGCAGTGTGCGGTTGAGGGAGGCTTCCTGGAGGCTGGGCTTGGACTGAGGGTGGGTGGGGTTTCCGCGGCCGATAGGGGGTGGGAGCCACACCTCAAGAACATGGCAGCCATTTGAAGACCCGCCCTGCTGTGGTGGATGAAACAGGAGCAGGAAGGAGGCTCTGATCCGACAGACAACGGAGTAGGCCGATGACTCCCACCTCCCTAACTGGTTCAGGCCTTAGCAGGGAGCCCCCAGGAGGCCTGAGAGATGCTCCACCTGATCTGTAGTGTGTGGGATTAAAGGAAACAGGGACCTTGCCCAACCCAGTGGCTACGTGCTTATCCCCCAAAAGGCCATTTCCCGTCGTCCGATTCTTGACTAAGCGGAAGGGGCTGGCAGGCATTCTGGAATAGAACGGAATGCTCCTCGGTTCCTGGTCAGGCCAGACAACAGCAGACAAAAGTGGCCAAGTGGCCTGGAGAGTTGGGGAGATTTCAGAGGCAGAGAGGTCAGCAAAGAGTCTTCTCAAAAGCCCCTCTCTGACCTAGGTATGCCCAGTTGTTTTCTGAGGGTGACAGGTTTGGGTGGGAGGGCACCCTCCACCCCTGAGACAGATATACTGATCCAGAGGGAGGGAAAACGATTGTAACAGGTGCCCATCTGGGCCTAGAGCTCCAGGTGAAAAATGTTACAGTGTAGAAACGAGTCTTTGGGGCTGAGGCTCCTCATTGTCACTGTAAGGCATCTACTAGACCCCGGTAGCTGTGGCCCGTGTACTCTGCCTGGTGATGCATGAGGTTTTGCAGACGCCGAATAGCTTTCTTTACCTGCTCATCTTTGGAGTCTGAGCAGAAAGACCAGTCCTGGACACTAACAAACCTACAGAGAGTGAGCAAGCATCACTGACCATCAAAGCATGGCCTTCCAGAGGCCACTTTCTCATATTGGCCAAGACTCTGAGCCCCAAGTTTACACATTTTCCCATTGGTGGCAGATCTGGGACATTAGACCTTCTGATTTCAGAGCGCCTCTATTTGTGTTTCGATACTACATCTGCATTGAGAACACAGGAAACAGGCCTGGGGGATTCCTGATCCATTCTTTGACTCCATCCCAGACACCAGCAGCAGCTGACCATGAGCTGATACAGGTGGAGCAAGCCCTGGCCATCTTTTGTGAGACAGAACCCACATGGTAGAGAGCCCATGGTAGACCAAAGTATGGATACCACCAAAGTCCAACTTGGTGAACCAATGAGTCTTATTGGGCTTACATACAAGAACAGAAATGACCCAAAGACAACTGCATCAACCAAAGCCCACCCATAGGTGACAGCTCACAAAGCTGGGAAGCTGGAGCACATCACACAACCTGCAGGCAGCTCAACAGGCGGAATAGTGGCCTTCCCAAGTACCTCAGTTGGTCTGTATCTCTCCCAGACAGCTCGACTGGTTTCTGCTTCTTCCAGGCAGCTGTTCTGGTCTCAGGGTCTCAGTTCAACTTCCTTCTGTCTGAAGGGAACTCGCAGCTTTTATTGCTTTCTCTAGTAGCAGGGAGGCCTGGTGAATCTACTCAGTTTTAGGAACTTCCTGAAGCTACTTTGAGTTGTTGACCTTCCTGCTTAAGGAGCTTCCTGCGTGATGAAATGTTTCAACTGATCTCTCCCCTGCCTGAGATTAGAGACAGGTGAGCCATTGGTTTGCTATGTGAACAACAGAGTGTCCCATCCATCCCTGGACCTGATTGGCCATAAGTAAACTAAGGACTTGGATCCATGGCTTGGGGCCTCTCTGGGTCTCACAGTGTATGGTTTGAAACTACCCAGACCCACAAGCAGCCAAGGGAAGGGAGGGTTCTGCTCCCTTCTCTCTCTTAGGTGTGATGGAGGAGGCAAGGCTTGCTTCTATCTGTCCTTAGTTCCCAGCAGCCCCAGGAGAGGGTCAGTTTACACAATGGCATCCCTGGGACACTCCACTGAGGGCCTGTACATGTCACAGGTGATAGGGATGGCTTCTTTGAAGTACACAAGACAGGACGCTTGGCCAGCATTGGTGGCTGAAGCTGTAAGAGCAGAGCAGACATGCTTTAGAGCTGTGGTGTGTTTTACATGTACTTCTGGGAGTCTGGGGGAAGTTGGGGGGTCTGTGTAGAACCCTGTCTGTGGCAAAGTTTGTGTGCATACCTTTAGGCCAATGAGAGAGAGACTTGGACTCTTGACTTTGCACAAGTGTGTGTGTGTGTGTGTGTGTGTGTGTGCATGCGCACACGCGCGCGCACATCTGTGTACACACATACACACTGTGCAGCAGATAATCGGTCTTCACTACCACACTTGGGAAGTAGATCCTACCACCACCACAGTTTGCGTGTGATAAAAAGGGGACCTGACAATATGGAGATGCTTCTCCAACCTCAGCTGTATACCACGAAATAAGATCTCCAAAAAGTGGGATGTAGGCCAAACAATGCTTTTATGAGCTTTTTTTTTTTTTTTAAATGTTTCCCCCAACTGTCCTCTGACTCTCCTGGGGGGTAAATTTGACAACTGTCTAGAACCAGTTGGGGCTCAATCTTTTAGCGGCACCATACACTTGAAGCCAACATGGTGGTGGTGCCTCATAGCCTGCCTGGTTGAGCCAATGCCTACACGATGGCAGTTGCTGGTGGCAACCACCCACCTGCTTTCTAGAGCAGCAACCTGCCTTTGACCTTGCTTGTATGTCTAGGTATGAGCATGGATCGGCGTCTGTGCTCTTGAAGCCTTGCCTTTCTGCTGGCTTACCCCCGCCCCATGTTTCTGTCTGAATGTCTATTTACCTCAAGAACAAAACATATGCTAACAGTGGTTCTGAGAAATTTCCTTTCGAATGAAACCGGATGCAGTCCCCATCTTTGCTATCATCAGGCAGGCCCTCAAATCACAGTGTGTGGTGTAGAAACATATTGTTCCTGTGTGCTAGGAGATGCTATTGTTACCTTTTCTTGGATTGACTCCTTTACAATCTTTTTGCTCCGGCCCCATAAAATCCTTAGTGGGGACGGATAGAGACTGGTGAATTGCCTGAGTCGTCTTGGCCTCCCAGTGTCTGGGGACCCCTTCAGACCACACCCTCCAGCTCTCCCCTACATGGGCATGCCGCTGAAGAGGCCCCAGGAAGCAAGTATCTACAGGCAAGTCACGGCACCAGGAGTCCAGGGAAGGACCCCAGTGCTGGGGACAAATGATCCTTGCACTGCCCCTATCCATGCATCTGACAATGGAGAATGCGGGTCATTCTGTCTGAGGCCAGTCATGAACTATTCACGGCCTCCCAAAGAACAGACAACTCAGTCGGGGACAGTGCAACAGTGATGAACTATGGCTCCTCAGAGGGGACATTCTTTAGATGCTCTGTAAGCAAAAGCAAACCAGCTGTCTATCTTGAAGTGGATTAAGCAATTGTTGTGTGCCTCCAGGTGGGCAGCTCCCATCTGGCTTGAGCTTGGGGTCAAGATGGGTGATGACCAGACAGGGCAGGGACAGAAGAGAGGGTCTTGACTAGTTACCGTGGACAAGGCTCAGTGCTGGGGGATGCAACAATGTACAGCTGCTGCTGGCTGGGACGTAAGGAGAAGTTGGGTGGTGACGTGGGAGGGGGAGTGAGGGAGCTTCGTAGCTTTATCTCTGTCTAAGAACCAGACTGGGCACCCTCTCCTGAGCTGGGCCCTGGACCATAAGAGGCCAATGGAACTCAGGCCCTATCCCATCCAGATGTCTGTGCTGGCTAATTTTTACACCAACCTGATATAAGATAGAGTCATCTGAGAGGAAGGAACCTCAAGTGAGAAAATGCCTCCATGCAATTGGGCTCTAGGCAGACCTGTAGGGCATTTTCTTAATTAGTGGCTGACTGGGGAAGGCAAAGTCCATTGTGGGTGGTGCAACCCCTGGGCTGGTGGCCCTGGGTACTGTAAGAAACCAGGATGAGCAAGCCATGAGGAGTGAGCCAGTAAGCAGCACCCCTCCGTGGCCTCTGCATCAGCTCCTGCCTCTGGGTTCCTGCCCTGTTTGAGTTCCTTCCCCGACTTCTCTTCGGGATGGACTGTTTCCTGGAGGTGTGGGTGGAATAAACCCTCCCCCAAGTTGCTTTTGGTCATGGTGTTTCATCACAGCAATAGTACCCCTAACAAGATCTCAAAATAAGAAGAATCTGAAGACACCATGAGAAAGGGCACAGAATAGAGGAAGGGTTACTGAGGAGAGGGGACCTCACACTTCACAAAGATACACCAGGGCATCTGAAATAAACACCTGGCCAGTGTCCAGGATGAGTGGGCCCTAAGAAGTTTCCATGTGGTCTACAGGAGACTTCTTGTCACATGTCCCCTACCCTCCTCCACCCCTCAGCACACAGGTCATTCTACCAGCCACCAGAAAAAGCGGCATGGCAGCCACTTAGTACCCTGTGTGGCCTCAGGAAGATGAGCCGCCTGGCCCTGTCATCCCCTGGCCCTTTCAGAGTCGGCTCTGCAAACAGTTCAGACCGCTAGGGACTGAGATGTGAGAGAACCAGCAAGGAGGGTTGTAAGAGAGCAAAAGCAGGGGTGGGTGGGAGGGCTGAGGGGGTCTGCAAGGGAGGAGGAAGGACAGAGAGGTGGAGAGATGCACAGAACGTCATGGGAAGGTGAGGCACACTGCAGGTGGCCTGAGCATCAGGCCCCTGGACCTCATGAGAATCCAGAAGACAGACAGTGGCAACCTCAGTTATCTGGGCTCTTCAGATGCTTTTGTTTGCCTCTTGGGGATGCCCAGCTACCAACAGGGTTAGAAGCATCCTGCTCTTATAGGTGAGCCAATACACTTGCTCAGTGCCTCCCAGGTAGCACTGGTGCCCTAAAACCTGGGTCTGTTTGATAGCTGACTCCAAGCTCCTCAGCCCAAGTGTCCATTTTAATGAAGTAAGGGTGATGACCCTCTCAAGACCCCAAGTGTCAAAGAGCACTATGACTCTCAGAGGGTGGATGAGAAAAGCACTGCTGTCCTCACCTACAGAGCCTAGCCTTGAACTCTGGAGGCTAGCTCTTCATCAGTGTCCCTCTAAGGGACCTGTCCCCCTTAAGGACACCAATTTCTCCTGGACATTCCCTGGACACCACATTTACTCTCTGAGTGATCTTGGCAGCCCATACCTGCCCTGTGCTTTGTCTAAAGTTTTCCTCAGTGTGAGGTGATGGGCCCCAGGGATATCCCCTGTAGAGTAAAATTTGAACTACCTGTAAGAGCCTGGCCAGGTCTGTGGATACAGGAGGGGTGGGGTCTTCCCTTAGATCTGCCTTATGGTTGCAGCTTTCTCAGGGATCACATCACTTACACAAGGCTTAACTGTTCCTACTGGCCATCATGTTCACCCAGACACTGAGCAAAAGGAGCTGGTAAGAAAGAGAGGAAAAGAACAGTGTTGGGCAGGAAGAGAAGGTAGAAGGCTACTGAGAAGCAGAGCTGGGGATGGGGGTAGTGGTGTATATAGAAAAACTCTTGTGTCTGCCAGGCGTAGTGGCACCTGCCTTTAATCCCAGCACTCGGAAGGCAGAGGCAGGCAGATCTCTGTGAGTTCGAGACTAGCCTGGTCTAAAAAGGGAGTCCAGGACAGCCAACACGACAGAGAGAAACCCTGTCTCGAAAAACCAAAATAAATAAATAAATTAAAAAAAAAAAAAAGGTTGTCAGATCTTCTCCAGGGCAGTTTTACAAAGTATGTTCTTATTGTGCTCTGTGAGCAAAAAATACTAGGACAATACTACCACAAAAACCCTGGTATTGCTTTCCCCACTGTTCTCTCCCCTGCAGAGAACTGCTCCTGAGTATCCAAAACCTGCTAAGCTGTATTCTACTTCAGCTCAGTGAAGTCAGATCTGAATTCTTTCCTAAAAGATAAAAATAAATTTAAAATAAAATTTAAAAATTGTGGACGGTTTTAGCTCTGTCTTATATCTTAAGATTATTTTTGCATAATCTTATGTCCAGATTAAGGAGGTGTACCAGAACTTGATTTTTTTCCCACCAAACCTTCTGATTATTTAAACCCAGGTACTTCCTCAGACTAAATGTAGTCTTAAAAAAAAAAGTTTCAGCAATTTTGCAATTTATTGTTTATTTGGATAGATGAATGACACACTTCAAAACAATCAAAATGCTTAATTTTGTTATAGGTATTTTAGCTTTTTAAAGTTACATTTGTTATTTTCATGCATGCACAGAGACCAGAGGACAGCTTGTGAGAGTCTGTCCTATCCATCACACGGGTTCTAAAGATGGAAACTCGGGTCGGGCTTGGCCTTTACCTGCTGAGCCATCACAGAACTTTTAAATGGAGACATTTGGAAAGAGCTGCTGTATGGAAGGAAACACTGGTACTCTGCATTGCCTAACGTCTGTGTTCATAGAATTGATAGCTTTCATCTTGCTGTGTTTTCGTTTTATCCTACTTACTGCTGAACTAAAGGCACACAAAACCTCAAAATCCCCAAAGAGATGTATGGGGGTGTGAACCAAGTAAGTGGGTTTGTGTGGTGTAAGACACGTTTGGCCTCTCTCCAGTTCAGCACTGCTACTCATAAGGTCTCCTGCAGTCATCTGTTCATGCTCAAGTGGTGAGCTAGCTCCAAGCCGACTATGTGCTAAGAGGGTTGGAACTTTCAGCAAACTTTGTTGGCTTCTGGAAGGGCAAACTTACCCACTAATAGCCAAGGATTTCATCAATCACAGCTACACACTGTAATCTCCATAAAAGCCCTGAACAGTGGGGCTCAGCAGGATGAGGCACTCTGGCTCCATAAGGGCAAAATCACCTTCACAAGGGAACCCTGAGGATCTTGCTCTAAGTATCTCTTCATCTGGCTGCTCATGTGACATTCACGATATAACGGAGAGTAAATTGTAACTGTAAACTGTCTCTTTAAGGTCTGTGGGTTACTATAGCAACTTACTGAACCCAAAGGGTCCTATTTGTAGCCAAACCAGAAATGTAGGACTCATCACTAGTGTCTGAAGATGGGGCAGAGGGAGAGAGGCTTTTCAGACCGAGCCCACTTCACCAGTCAGATGTTTATTATGGACAGTGTCTAAACTGTTATAAATTGGAGGACATCCAGTTGTCCACACCACACTGACCTGGTGCAGAACCCTGAACATTTGGTACCAGAGGTGCTTTGAGTAGGAAACCTTTTCCTTTACCACCTATTAACAGTTGACAACATGGAGAAGCAACTGCTGTTTCTCAGCTTCATGACAGCTTACATGATATTAATGGCTTACTTTTTTTTTTTAAGGGATTAAGAGACTTCACAGACTATCTTGAGAACTCTAACATTTTCGTGGAGCTCAAGACCACAGAGTTGAAATCCAAAGCAGACACCTTTTTTCAGGGCATAGCCATGTTTTTATAATTCAGCCACTACAAAATAGGAACTCCAGCATGCTGTTAAGTGTATTTGATGCTTGTATGGCAGGCATCTATAGCAAAGGCGGCATCTGCGATCGCTGAGGGCTGCTAGTATTGGAGGAAATGCATATCGTATACTCAATGTGACATGCAAAAAAAAGGTCTTAAGTTCCACTCCTTGGGATACTACTGAGGTGGAATGCTTCTTTAGAACACTTGTGATTTTGAAGCACTGTCTGTTAATGTCATTGTTGACTTTTTAAAGTTATTTATCTTTTTTTGAAAATCTGAGTACTAGATATTATCCTTTATATCACAAATTTTACAAAGGTCTTTCCATTTGTGAGTATGTGTGTGTGCGTGTAGGATAGTGCACATCTGCAGATGCACTTTACATCTCAAACTTATTTGAAATTATTTACAACACACAGATTTGTTTCTTTTTTTTTCTTTCTTTTTTTTTTTGTTGTTGTTTCTTTTTGTTGGTTATTTTGGTTTATTTTTGAAAGAATCATTTGCCAACATTTTCCTTATTGTTTATCTCCACTTTGGATCTCATATTTTTAAAGGCTTCTTCTAACAAGTAATTTTTTTAATGTTTCCTTTTCTCCCCCTTTAAAAAGGACATGCAATGCATCCTTGTTGTCAAAAACTTAGCAGAAATAAGTTAATTTCTCTCCATCCCTTTTACTTGTTTCCTTTGGTTTCCCTCAGTTAAGAATCTTTCATTTTCTTCAGTCCCACAAAATAATTATTCCTAGAAAAACCTACTTTTCCTGATGCCGCTGGGAATGGATGTTTTCCTTCGTTATATTTCCTGATGGGTTACTGGCATAAAACTAAGTGATTAGCCAGGCAGTAGTGGCACACATCTTTAATCCCAGCACTTGGGAGGCTCTGAGTTGGAACCCAGCCTGGTCTACAGAGTGAGTTCCAGGACAGCCAGGGCTACACAGAGAATCTCTGTCTCAAAAAAGCAAAGCAAAACAAAACAAGTTCGGCCGGGCGTGGTGGCGCACGCCTTTAATCCCAGCACTCAGGAGGCAGAGGCAGGCGGATCGCTGTGAGTTCGAGGCCAGCCTGGTCTACAAAGTGAGTCCAGGACAGCCAAGGCTACAGAGAGACCCTGTCTCGAAAAAACAAAAACAAAAACAAAAACAAAAAAACAAAAAAAACAAAAAAAAAAACAAACAAAAACAAAAAAAAACAAAAAAAACCAAGTTCATTAAAAACCCAGGGTATTTTAGGTGTACCTTCCTACTGTTCATCTAATCTTGATTAGAAACGGAAAAGAGAACAACTATTTGCAAGTGAAGACCGCCATGTCCTTTCCCTCTGAGGATTTTCCTCCAGGTAATAACTGATGAGCCATGAGCTACTTCCTATTGAACAGAGGAGTTCTTTGTTTCGGTTTGACTGTTGTTGCTTTCTTTGTCTATTAGGATTTCTCTTCACTATGAGCCTCTTGGTGCTGACTAAGTTGGAAGCTAAACCTGAAAGCTTTCCCACACACACTACACACATAGGGCTTCTTCCAAGTATGGACAGTCTGGTGTATAATACAGTCTGAACTGAGGCTGAAGCCTTTGCCACACTCCACACATCGGAAAGGCTTTTCCCCTGTATGGCTTCTCTGGTGTCTAATTAAATGAGCATTGACATGGAAGGCTTTGCCACACTCACTGCACTGAAAGGGTTTCTCTCCAGTGTGGATTCTCTGGTGCACAATATAGTCAGAACTACAGCTGAATGCTTTCTTGCACTCCATACACTTGAACGGCTTCTCCCGAGTGTGTATCTGCTGATGCCTAGTTAACTTGGCATTGATACTGAAAGCTTTCCCACACTCCTTACACTGATATGGCTTTTCTCCAGTATGGGTTCGCTGATGATCAAGCAGGTTTCTCTTAGAAGTAAAGCACTTCCCACATTCATTACATTCAAAAGGCTTCTCCCCTGTGTGAGTTCTCCGGTGCTGCATTAGTTTTGCATTAACATTGAAGGCCTTTCCACACTCACTGCACTTATATGGCTTCTCCCCAGTATGGATTCGTAGATGCTGCCGAAGCTGGGAGTTACACCTAAAAGATTTCCCACACTCGCTACATTCGTACGGTCTCTCGCCCGTGTGGATTCTCTGGTGCTGGATTAACTTCCCTTTGGCACTGAAAGTCTTCCCGCAGTCGCTGCACTCGTAGGGCTTCTCCCCCGTGTGGACTCTCTGATGCTGAATGAGCTTTGCATTCTTAGTGAAGCCTTTCCCACACTCACTGCAGCGATGCGGCTTCTCTCCAGTATGGATGCTCTGGTGCTGCCGGAGCTGGGTGCTACACCTGAAGCCCTTCCCACACACATTGCACTCGTACGGTTTCTCTCCAGTGTGAATTCTCTGATGCTGAATTAACTTTGCGTTAACATTGAACGCTTTCCCACAGTCGCTGCACTCGTACGGCTTCTCCCCAGTGTGGGTTCTCTGGTGTGTAATGTATGCAGAACTACAGCCAAAGCCAGTCCCGCACTCCTGGCACTGATAGGGCTTCTCTCCTGTGTGTATCCTCTGGTGTCTGACGAGACTCCCGTTAACACTGAAGGCTTTACCACACACCTTACACTGGTATGGCTTTTCTCCACTGTGGATTGTCTGATGCGTGATATAGTGTGAGCTGTAGCTGAAGCATTTCCCACACTCCACGCATTTGAAAGGCTTCTCTCCATTATGAAGTCGTTGATGCCAAACAAATTTTGCTTTCACGCTGAAGGCTTTGCCACATTCTGTACACTGATAGGGCTTTTCCACGTCACAGCTTTCTGGGTGCTGATTCACTTGAGAGCTACCCGGAGAGGTTGCTGCTAATTCTCTGTGTTTCAGCGGCCTTTCCTCTATAGTACTTTTTTCATTCTTAGTAAGCTGGGTATCAGAATATTGTTCTCCAGTGGAGTTGCTATGACTCTGGGACAAGTTTGGAGTCTCTATGGAGCTTGTCTTAGCTCTTCCATCAGTGGCACTGATGCTCTCCTTCACACTTCCTGTTGACTGGACTTCCGGTTGTTGGTCAACAATATAAGTTTTTGAAACGTTTGTTTCCTGGGAAAAGTCCTTCTGAAGTTCAAATAATACACTCTTTTTTTCCTCCCACTCTTCTTTTGTCAAATTATTGCCAGTCTGGATAGTACTGTATTCTACCAAAAGAAGTAGAAAATTAAAAGATGCCATATAGAACCATGTTGGAAGAGAATATATAATAATCAGAAAGGGTCTAAATATGTTGCCTAGGCTGGCTTTGAACTACTGATTCTCCTGTACCTGCTTCACAAGGGCTAGAATTACATATGCACATCAACATGCCCTGCTCCAGAAGGTTCTTTAAAAATCACTTTTCAAGACAGGATTTCTCTGTGTAGCCTTAGCTGTCCTGGACTCACTCTGTAAACCAGGCTGGCCTCGAATTCACAGAGATCCGCCTGTCTCTGCCTCTCTGAGTGCTGGGATTACAGGCGTGCACCGGATATATTTTAAAGCAAAAGACAAGAAATAGAAAACAAAGGAGATTCCAAATGTGTAATGAAGAATGAAAAGACTAGACAAGAACATGTATCTCTATTTCAGAAAACATCTGGGAAAGGACAGCTATCCAAGCCCACCTCAACTAAAATAAGACCCCCAGCTGTACTTTCCTAAGGCAAGGCCACTGCAAAAGGCAATACCAGTAACGTAAAGGTTAAAAGTGGTAGCAATGGAAGAAAAGTCTAGGTCTTGTCTATCAGATCAGTTCCTTCTTGGTTGTCCCTATGGATCAAGCCCCTAATTAATACAAGTAGAAAATTATTAACAAAGGAAAGGTGGAGGACCTAATGACACACAACAAGACTGGCTTTGACAGGCATCAACAGAGGAAAAGAAGAGCTATGTGTTGTTTTCCTAGCACTTCACTCTAGCCTTCTGGAAGCTGCTCTTTCCACTCCTTTCTGTGCCTCACAGAAGCTCTGCTCTCCTAGGTGCTCTCACACCTTTCCGGCCCCTCCAAACACTGCTGCACAAGCTTTTCCTTCCACCAGCTCTAGAAACCAATCACCTCTAAACAGCCTTCTTTATAATCATAATTTTTACAATACTGACCTTTCCATTTCTCCCCCCAAATAGCTTCCTTTATTTTTTTCATCTATAACTTCCCCCAACCATATAAAATATGCGCTTTCATTTTCTGTAATGAGGCTAAGCTCCCAGCAGTAGGACTAGCACACCAACCCAGTCATAAAACTTTCCACACACGTCTGTCCTGCTTGTAAGTTGTGCTAGGGCAATGGTGGCTCGGAGTCTACGTCCAACACTGCTTGGATGGCCAGGAACTCAAAGCTGGATGGCTCAGAGATATAGGGTAGAACCAAACATGACTGGCCAAAAAAAAAAAAAAGTGAATAAATAATGGTGCCTAGCCCAATCATCATCAGAGAGGCTTTCTCCGACAGCTGATGAGAGCAGATGCAGAGACCCTGAGCCAAACATTAGACATAGCTCTGGGAACCCCGAGGAAGAGAGGGAGGGAGGACTGTAGGAGCCGGAGGGATTGAGGACACCAAGAGAGCACAGCCCACAGAATCAGCTAAGCAGGGCTCACAGAGCGGCTCACAGAGACCAAAGGGGTCTGCACTACATGCTGTGGCTGTTAGCTAGGGGGTTTTGTGGGGCTCCTAACAGTGGGAATGGAGTATCTCTGTTTTGCCTGTTCTTGGGACCCTTTCCCTCCTACTGCAATCCTTCACCCAGCCTTGATATGAGGGTTTGTGCAGGTCTTACTGCATTTTTTTATGCCATCTTTGCTTGCTATCACTGGGAGGCCTGCTCTTTTCTGAAGAGAAATGAAGGAGCAGTGGATCTGGGGGAGAGGAGAGGAGATGGAGTGGGGAAGCCGTGGGAGGAGCCGGAGCGGGGGGAGCAGAGGCTGCAGTTGGCATATATTATATAAGAGAAGAATAACTAGCCAGACATGAAGCAGGCGGATCTCTGTGAGTTCCAGGCCAGCCTGGTCTACAAAGCGAATCCAGGACAGCCAGGGCTACACAGAGAAACCTTGTCTCAGAAAACTGAGAGAGCAAGAAAGTGAGTGAGAGAGAGAGAGAGAGAGAGAGAGAGAGAGAGAGAGAGAGAGAGAGAAAGAGAAAACACTTAAAAAAAGAGCAAGGCCTTTTTCTTACTACTTCATTATAATTATTCTCAGCAACACAAGTAACCTGGGTTCCTCTAGAAAGGACTTTAAAACAATATAAACCTTTCCAAAATTAAGAATATATCACCATAGACTCACTGTTTGTTGCTGTCCATCCCTACCATTTACCTATATAAACCCTAAATCACTTACAAGAGTGAGTATCTTTGGCAGAAAGCTCATACATGGAATTAACATGTTTTAAGAGATCTGGTAAAGTTCTCTTCCCTTCTACCATATAAGGACATAGCAAGGAACTAGCTAGCTGCCCAATGATCTGGAAACAGTCCTTGTCAAACACAGAGTCCACCTGCACCTTGATCTTGGACTTTTGGCCTCCAAAACTGGAAGAATAAACTTATGTTCTTAAAAACCATCTAAGGTAGTCTGTTATAGCAGCTCAAACTGTGCAAATTATGTTGTTTATAAACCACTCACTCTATGGGGCTCTGTTCCAAAACCTCAGACTGACTAAGACATCTGTGGTAACAGAAACTGAAAAGTTCAGTTATCCAAAACCTGAGTTACCTAGTGCCTAAAAGTCACTACTCTAACATATCTTTTTTTTTTAATTTTTTTTTTTTAATTTTCAAAAAACTAGAGTTTTCCCTTTTTTGTTTTTTTGGTTGTTGTTGGGTTTTTTGTTTTGTTTTTGTTGTTGTTGTTGTTGTTGTTTTCGAGACAGGGTTTCTCTGTATAGTCTTGGCTGTCTTAGACTCGTTTTGTAGACCAGGCTGGCCTCGAACTCACAGAGATCCACCTGCCTCTGCCTCCCAAGTGCTGGGATTAAAGGCATGCACCACCAGGCCAGGCAATTTTTCCTTCCTTTAATGATGAACATTTTCCAATATTTTTAAAGACTGCAAAAATTTAAGAGCGTAATTACTAGATGCTCTTTCAACCTGCAGTGGTGCCTCAACTTGGTCTTCTCACACTGACAACGGACTGGCTTCGCTGTCTTGATGCCCAAGTGCACCAAGGATCTCTGAGTAAAGTGTCACTATTTATGAGTCTAGAAAACAGTATCAAGGTTACCGAGTGCCAACTTTTCCTCTAGAAGGACTAGCAATTCACACAGAATTCACTCCCCTCCAAAGGCCACATACCTGTTTTGCTACCTCACTAACACTTGATGGAACCAGGTTCTCTGACGGGTAAGTGTTCCCTCACTACTGCAGCTTCTCCACAGTGAAGGTCAAACCCAAGGCCTCACGCATTCTAAGCAAACGCTCTACTGCTATGCTGCGTCCCAACCTTCCTTCATTATTATGACTTGTTTGCCTTTGGTTTCTACTAAAGATAGATATTTTTCAAAATGATTAACATTTGTATGGCAGATCAACAATTTAATCTTTATCAATTTTTATTATCGACCTTCCAAGCCCGATGGTATGGCAAGATGTTAATATCCAGTGCCCATTTCATCTTTACTAACATACCGTCCATTTAATTTTTTGAACTACTGAGCTGCCCACCAAAATCTTATTTTCCAGTTTCTAAGGTGCAGCAAGTAAGACTTCTGCAGAAATCACAGGGTTGAGTCATGAAAAAGGCCTTCTGTTTTGTGTTTATGGTTTCACTGCCACCACAGTCTCCCTCTGCCCACCCAGAGCCTGTCTCATTTATCACCAACCAATGAGATTCACTGCTGCATACAGAATGAGAATCAAGCACCCGCTTAAGGGCCCCACAGTATAAATCTAGACGCAGCCAGTTGGCTGGGCCCAAGCCCTACTGACACTCTGTGTACCTGTGAGAATCCCAAGTAGCCATTTACACACTGCATTCAAGAAGCACTGAACAGGGCACGTTTTATTTATACTCTCAATGGATAGCTAATTATAATTTAACTAAGCTATACCCTTGATGTGTATTGTCACATTTAGTCTTGAGCCCATAACATGGCACATTTGCTGCCTCTCATCATCACATTTTCAGAGATTGGTTCACAGGACAGTACAGACCTCAAATAACTGACTGGAAAGAAACAGTTTCCTCACAGACACAGATGGGATGATACCTCAGCAAAGCCTGTGGCTTTAGCCATTTCTGCCTCTGTGTAAAAAAGCTGATAAGGCTACATCCTCCACTTTTAGTGGCAGTGCTCAAAAATGTTAAGGACCTCACACCCAAATCACTAGATCCATCATCTTATTTGAAGATGGTGGGGTCAGGGTTAGGATATGAAATCTAGGGAAAATGCTTTACCATAATGCATGAATGTGGCACACACATCTATGTTGTGGGCAGTTAGTGCCTTCCTTACCAGTCCAGAGGCCCTGGGAGCCTGTTCCAGTGGCCAGATGAGACAGGTTTTCCAAGTCCTTTCCTTCCTCCAGCTGTGAGATCACAGCAGGTTTGACAAGTGGAAATCCTGATTTGGGAAAAGGAAAACAGAAGAGAATGAAAAATCTCCCACGTGTGTATTCTTCACTTCTGAGACTGCCTCAGCAGTGGGGGGAGGGGAAGAGAGAGCCAGGATCCCTCAGAAAGGAGGCGGCTAGAGATAAGAAGGGTCAGACTATGACCAGGGACAAGCAGAGACACTGGAGAGTCGGCCCAAAAGGGACACCACGTCTTGATCTTAGCCTGAAATACCCAGAGTGCATTGAGATTCTTAAATATGACTCGAGAAAAGGCAGGCAAGGGGCAATCTAAAGGCACCTCTGTAGAACAGGCGTCTGTTTTCACACTGTATACTCCAATATACAGATCCTCTAGGGTCATTCAGAAGCACGCCTTGGTCTCCACAAAGTCCTATGTTGGCCCCAACAGCTCGGGCTGTGCTCTTCCAGCTTGCTACACATAAGGTTAGAAGCTCACTCATGAAGGATTACCAGATCCCCACCCTAGGAAGAAAGGAACCAAGAAACCCAAAGTGGAAGCATCTGAGCCCTGGGGAGAGAGGCCTTACCCACGGAGGCCAGGTTCCTGTAGTTCTCCAGCATGACATCCCTGTATAGTGCCCTCTGCTCAGGGGACAGACCACTCCATTCCGTCTGCGTGAAGTACACAGCTACATCCTCAAAGGTCACCGACTTCTGAAACAACAGGTTCTTGCTGCCCTAGGGCCAATTCCATGGCTCAGGCCCTAAGTGAGGGGCAGAGGGCAAAATAAGGGCTTGGGAAGGGGGCTTGTGAAGAGCACAAAATTAGTAATAAGAGAAAGTGAAGAAGAAAAAACACCAGGAAAGTAAGCTATGGAATATCCGCCTTCTCTTACAGCAGAGAAACCGCATGCCACTCTCACACTGGGCTGAAAGAAAAAGAATTCCCATAAGCAAATTCTACTGCACAATTGTACTCTCAGACGGGCTACTCCCGCACTGGCAGACTGTTGGAAGCATCCGCAGTGCCCACCGCATCCTTGTGAAGTCTTGTGTGGTTTATTTACCTCAAGTCCCAGCCCTCTCCCCACACACTGCCCTCACCCTCATAAGGTAAAACCCGTGCCCCGTACCCTTCCAGAGGTAATCTGGGCTTCTAACCCATCTGCCACCTGACTCCCCACATAGACCCTCAACCAAGGACTCCCAGGTCTCCTGTCTTTCCCTTCCTTGTTCCCACTTTCTATCATCGTCCCCATCCCTCCTAGTCAGAGGCAAAGCTTCTTTCTCCCTGACCAGCTCTTCTCCCACGCCCAGCAACCAATTACGCCAAACCCCTTCAGTTCCTCAGAACCACATGGCTTGTTCCCATGGTCCCATTTTCCAAAAGCCCTCCATCAGGGCGCTCATGTACCACGGCATACAGACCCTGTGTGTCTCCACCTGCTAGGCCCACTTTCCTGCCACCGTCTCTGGTTCTGCCCCAGTCTCTGCCCCCTGTCTGACCACCTTTCCCACCAGATCCAGTTTGGCAGATAAAAGCACTCTTCTTTCCAAGTCTCACCCAGATCTCCCCTCAGCTCTCAGTCTACACTGCCCACTGAAGGGGATGAGGGGCCCATAGCTCACCTGGGGCCAAACCGATGGGATCATGGCTGCCATCACCTGGTTTCCCTCTCAAGGAAGGGCTGGAGCTGAGGAGAAACAGAGGGTGGGGGTGAGATGAGAGGCAAGCCACCCCAATCAGGAGCACAGCTGAGATCTGAGGCATAGGCAACTGGTAGCCAAAGAGGAACAGGAGCTGCCAGAGAAGAGGGAGGACGCGACCCTCTCGCCGGCTCCCATGCCTGGTGTCCCTCCCAGGACGCTGATGATCCAAAGTTTGCTGTCAAGAAGCCTGCGATTTGGCAACTCTTACAAGCATCATATAAAAGTGTTTATAAAACTTAGGCAGACCAGGAATCGATGACTCAGTTCAAGAGATGACACTATCAAATCTAATTCATTTCTCTTCCCGCAACCAAACATCGCTTGCAATCACACTGTAAGAAAAGGGTGGCTAGGCGGCAGCCTCAGCATGGGGTCTGAGAGGCAGGCTGCAGGAAGACACCACAGAGAAAGGGGACAGCTGCTCTTCTAGCTCCTGTCAGTCCTCTCATTCTTAGTGTCAAGATCCCTCAGGCTTGCCAGGAGTGACGGTGCACACCCATAACCCCAGTACTCAGGAGCTGAAGGCAGGAGCATCAGCGTTTGAGACCAGCCTGCGCTACACAAGACCCTGCTTCAAACAACAACAGAAGCTATCTTGATGCCTTCTGGGCACAATGATACAAACCTGTAACCCTAGCACTCTGGAGGCCAAGGCAGAAAGCTCATGAGTTCAAAGCTCAAGGCTACCTTGGGCCACACAGGGATCCTGTCTTCACACCAACAAACAAACCAAAACCTACAAATGAACCCTAAGGCTTTTGTGTGGGCCTCAGCAGGCTGGCTTCCCCTGTGGCCTAAGCTAACCCTGAGAAAGCTGGGCTAGAAGTAAGTGAGGGTGCAGGCTGCCTCTCAGTTCTCAATCTGAACTGTCCACTTTCGGGTCACAGGCAGGCCAAATGGAGGCTTTCTGCATTCTCCTAGGCAGAGAGCAGCTGCATAGAGCTGTAACCAACCTGCACAAGGACATACACCACAGATACCTCATTCCTGCCCTAGGGCTTCTCCCATATTTTGAGGGAGACCCCTGCTGGGCTCTGAACTGCAGGCAAGTAAACATCTAAGGCCACCCTTGACCAAGAGTGGACAGAATTTGATGGGTAAATGGTTTTCCCATTAGCCATAGAAGGACACCTTTGAGATTCCAAGACTCCTCTGAGACCCTGGAAGACAGGCGCTGTTGAGGGCCAAGCCTGACAAGGCAACCTTGTAGTGGTTTATTAAAACAAACTAAATTGGCCTAAGAAAGCCTCCCTACTTATAACCCTGAGTCCTTTCCTGTAGAGAGAACTGCAACCTATAAACAAGATCACATCTAACTTAGGAGCAGAGTCTCAGCCAATCACAGGCGTCAGGCTGGTCAAACTAGGTTCAAATAAGGCAAGCCAACTGAGCTGGCTCTTCAGCAAGGTACTTCCTTCTCTTTCCTACCTATAAATATCCTGGCCCATGGCATCATCCCCAGTGACTCACAAGTCACTGCGCTGCCAACTGCCCAACTGTCAAATCATTCTGGACTCAACTGAGTGTTTAATTTGTCTGTAATATTCCCCCCTGTTTTCCTCTCTCTCTCTCTCTCTGCATCCTTCACTCTGTCCAAGTGACTACATTCACAGATAAATTCCCACAAACAAACAAACAAACAAACAAACACTTTCATTCCATGTTCCATGCCTAGAAAAACCTAGACTACAACAGGATTTTTACATTTTCTTCCCTTCTTCAACCTGTAGGAGTTTTTTTCGGTTATTTTCATTGTTTCTTACTTGGCAATTAAAAACATAAATTTTCGTCTAGCCCTAGCACTAACCCTTAACCAGCAGTGCTCAGGGATTCTCGTGTTAAATAATCTAACTTCTATGTTGGAGCTCAGGGACCCTGATTTGTCTCTGATATAACAGCTAAAATATATCTGTGCTGCTCTCACTTCCCCCACTAATAAGCTCTGGTTTTATTACTGTATGTTTAAACGGCCTGGTTTCTTATTCTTTACAGTTTTTTTTAAAAGGTTTTTATTCTGTCTTTTGTTCATTTAGTGTCTGGTATAAGTGTGTTATTGATGCCTAGCTCTTCTTGAAATACCCTTTGGAAGTTAAGAAAACTTATTCTACAATGAAGAAGATGTAATCCAGCCTGGAGATAACAAGTGGGCTCCATTAATAACGGTCTACCTCAATGCCAAAGTGAAAAATCCAATATTCACATCTGTTTTTAAAATGTATATATCATGGGGTTACCCAGGAGAGGAGTGAAAACGGTCGAAACGTATTGCATACTTGTATGACGTTCTCAAAGAATTTTTTTTAAACTTGAAAAATGTGTCCCTATGGATAGGCTCATTTACATAATAAAACATATGCTCAAAATATTTACCTTTGCCTCTATTTTTGATACATAACCAGCCTGAAAACAACTTACCTATCCAGTGAAAACACAAATTTTCTGTCTTGTTTTTCTAACTGCATGCTACCCAGCTGGTATATACACTAATGAATTTACAAATTAACGCAAAACCGATGCTCAAAAACCGAAAGATCAAATTGTTTACATATTAGTACATATGGACACACTTTTTAAAACAGGCAGTGATTAAGACAAAATTCAAAATAGTTGTTACCTCCAAGGGTGGGAGAGTCTGAGAGTCTTGTGAAGAACTAACATATTGATGTATGCAGCACTAAGGACCTTGATTCATATATTCTCTCTCTCTCTCTCTCTCTCTCTCTCTCTCTCTCTCTCTCTCTCTCTCTCTCTCTCTCTCTCTCTCTCCTTGGAAAAATAGTATTTTGAGTATGGTAGCTTTAATTAAAGAGACCACCTGCATCCACCCAAATGTTGTACTGTCCTCTACGGGGTATGAAATAGCAATTCTGAAACTATTCTGCGTATATCCCAGCTATGGCGTAATCTTGTGTGCGTGTGCGGGGCCTGACGTCGATGCAGCAGACCAGGCCTCAGGTCTTCTGTCCCCACTGGCTGAGAAAGGGGCCCCGCTTTTCCTGCGGTACCCCGCGCCCCTCACCCTGTCTGGAGCCCGGGGACACGCTGTACACACCTGAAGCGCCTGCAGGGCCGCAGCGCGTCAAAACACTTGCGGTGTCACCTCGAGCCGCTTCGCCCCCGCACGCACGCAGTCACCCTCAGGCTGCAGAGACACAGCCTCCCCGAGCAGCCACCTGCTAAGCGCTCTGGGTCTGATGTGTGGCCGCCACACAGGCCTCACTACTGTGGGCACCGAGACTTGGTGCGCAGCGAAGCTGTCTGCGGGACACCGTGCGTGCTGACCGCCGGGACACCGCGAACCGCAGCGAGCCCGCACTCACCTGCGCAGCACGATCTGCGGCGCGACCGGAAGTGCGTCACTGGACCGGCCCGCCCCTCCAGGACTGTTGCCCACCCTCTCGGGGTGCCCCGCCCGGCCTTTGCGGTCCTGTTCTGGCCCCCTAGGGCACAGGCCCTTCGTCGCGGGCGGTGGGATCTGACTCCTGAGGACCGTTACTCCTGGGGGACCTGGACAGGCCCACCCGAGAAAGGCATCCCGAGCTTGTGTCTTGGTAAAGCTGCAGGTGCCAGCAGGTGGACTGTGCCAGTGCGTCACAGGCTGGAGGAACCAGGGTCCACTTTAAAAATAAGTGTTACGTAATGTCATGCAGGCCTGCTGGGCCTTAATCACAGCTGTTCTGGAAGCTGAGACTAGACGTGTAGCTTAGTGGTACACTGCTTGTGTGGCATTCTGGATTCAATCGACAGTGCAAATAACAACAACAACAACAATAATAACAACAACAATCACCACGAAGTTCTTAACTACCTTCTCTTGACACAAGAAAACAACTCTTAAAGGAAATAGAAGATAGTTTATTCTCGAACCAAATTTAAGTGATCATGGCCTGGGCATACAGATGTAGGTTACCCCAAATTCTATGTTCCAACACAGAAGCAATGTCATAGTTTTACAGAACAACAAGAAAGTCCTAAATCAAGGAAAGTTTAAAATACATTGGTGGGTGCATCAGAGAGGTGGTTACAGCAAGACAGAAGACACTTTCCTATAGGTCAGATAGATGTGATAGTTATTGGCTTTTGTGTCGGAGGACGCTAGCTAGTGTCCTGTTACTAGATCCCAACAGATGATTAACCTATTACCAGGGGATGTTCTGACAGAAAAAAAAATGGCCAAGGAATGGATATTCCGAGTGCTAAAGCTAGCACCAAATAAGATAATTAGCCTCTGCACCTGCGGCATCCCAGCCTCTCTGCATCACTGTGGTTCTAACCGGCCAGTCTTTGAAGACACAGCTTCTCTTCAGGAATTGAAAGTTGGCACTGCCTAGAAATTCATAAACAATTCATTATAAAGGATACGTGAAAATGATTTATAATAACAATTCTACTTTGACCTAATAACATATATATTTGCCATTGTCACACATAGAATTTGGATGCCACAGCCACCACCGAGCTGCTGCCTTTCACTGGTGTCTTCAAAAACAGCATCTATCTGACCTATAGAAAAGCATCCCCAATCTTGCTGTAACCACCTCTCTGACGCACCCACCTGTCATCTAAAATGCTGAATGCTTTTTGGCAAAGGGGCGAGTGAAACACAGGATGGTTTTTCTCTTCATTACGCTGTAGTTAGATTCCTAGAGTTACTACATGTTAAAATTGCATGAGCATGCCTAGATTCAGGTCAAGGTTTTCACTCACGTGAACGACCGCTTGCAAGTCTAAAATCTTCTTCTGTAGGCAGACTGCCCCCATTTCAGGCTTTGTGGCACTTCTGACAACGATCCACCATTTAACCACACTATTGCCATCAAATGTAAAAACAAAACAAAACAAAAAACCAAAAAACAAACAAAAAAAACATATAAAGTCCCAGAATGAACCATGGGGGAAAGGTAGACAGTACTAAAAGCCACTAGGTCAGACCCTCATTAGATATTCTCCTTACTGGAGATGCTCACAAAATCCAGCCTCTCACGGAGGAGCTGTCCAGAATTGATGGCTGCTGGGGGGAGGGGAAGTCTATTTTCTTCCATGCTGGGGATGTGGTCCCTGAGAAGTTGTCCATGTTCCAGCACTGGCCCCGCTAAGAGGACTCAGTGAGTTTTAGAAAGAGCACACGAAGTTGGGGGGAAAGGGGTAGGGAGCAGAGGGGAGAAGCTGAGGGGAGGGAATGAAGGTGGGTTTGGTCAAAACACATTACATGTATGTATGTATGTATGTATGAAGTTCTTGAGGATTCAGAACAAAACCAAACAAAAACCCTCCCCCTTCCTGATTCTGATAACATAGTTCTCCCTTCCTTCCAGCTTGCCTACCCCCATCCCCCACCCTCACCTCCGCCACATACTGCTGTACTTGAAGGTGATGTGTGGCCCCACCCACCTCCGCCACATACTGCTGTACTTGAAGGTGATGTGTGGCCACACCCACCTCTCCAGGCTCTCAACCCACCCATTCTCTTTTCTGTTCCTGCACTTGCACAGGCGCTGTTCTCTAGACGAATAGCATGCATAGGATGCGCTCCCCACACCATCACAGGACCTGCAACAAAGATGGGGTTTATCCATTTCTCTGTGAAAACTGTGCCAAAAACATGAGTCTGGTTGGCTCAACATTTCATTTACATCTTTTTTCCCCCCAGGTGTGGTCCCACTGTATGGTCCATGCTGGCCCAGGCTCATCCTCCAGTTAAAGTTTCCTCCTCCCAGATTGAAACAGTCTATCCTGCAGGAAGCTCTTTAAGCAAGAAGGTCAGCAGCTCAAAATAGCTTCAGGAAGTCCCTGGAACTGACCAGATTTATAAGCCCCCTCCCTACCAGAGTAAGCAATAAAAATTGAGGGTTCTCTCTCAGAAGATGGAAACTGAGCTTCATAGAAGGCTGACACCATACCAGCGGTGTTGAAGAAGAAGAGATAAATTGAGCTACCTGGAAGAGGCATAGACCAACTGAGTCACTTAGAAAGGATACTTTCCAACCTGTTGAGCTACAGGCTGTGCAGTGTGCTCCAGGTCTCCAGCCTACTGGGATAGTCTTTGGTGACAAAGCCATCCTGGAGTCATTTCTGGACATCCTGGAGTCTTCCTTAAAGAACCCCAGTAAAACTCATTGGCTCACCAAATTGGACTTCAGTGGTATCTGTACTTTGGAGTGCCATGGGTTTCCTATCTGGGGTAAGTAGATGTGTGTGTGTTGCACCTCCCAGTTAAAGTTTTGTCACATGACAGTTACTGCTCAGACTGGTTTTGAACCCATGATCTTCCTATCTTGTCCTACTGAGTGCTAGGATTTCAGGAATGCATCACTACACCTTGCTCATGTACTCCTTGATAGTGTTAATTAATTTAATAGAGCATGCATTCTACTATGTGGATAAATACATATTAGGGAAGGAAAGGTCATCCATAAAGCAACCAAAGCTAGATAAAGAGTAAGCTTAATAAATGTTTAAGAAGTGATGGGAACATGTGCATGCATGTGTGTGCATGCATGTGCATGCATGTGTTCAAATACTCAGGACCAACCAAACAAAAGGACCACACTGTAAGAATAACATCACAGGCAAGTTTCTGGTAGGAAGAGTATAAAAATCCAACTGGACTGATTCTGAAACTTCTGAAAGTGACTCTAAAGTTCACCTTGGGGGAAATGTTAGACATTAATAAAGTTTATCTAAAACTTGGGAACATGCTAGAATTAAAAGCTTTAAAATGGAAATATATCCCAGAGACGAGTACTGAATTAAAGAAAATGGCATCTATATTAATATCTTGCAATAATGATTTTAAGACAAAAATCATTAGATGATTAAGAATCCTAGGAATTTAGTAAAGTTATAATATACAACATCATTCTAAATACTTATCTGGGGGCTGGAGAGATGGCTCAGTGGTTAAGAGCACCGCCTCCTCTTCCAGAGGTCCTGAGTTCAATTCCCAGCAACCACATGGTGGCTCACAACCATCTATAATGTAATCTGATGCCCTCTTCTGCATATAAAGCACTCATATGCAATAAATAAAATAAATAAATCTTTAAAAAGAAATAAATACTTATCTGACAGGGAAGTACAGCCACATACCAAAAATTAGTAAGAAACTAAAGCCAGAGGTGTTGCTTTGGCTTAAAGAGCCAACAGGAATGTGAGTGGTAGATGTTTGTATGCCTTATCGTATGAGAAAGCTGAACTGTAATGTTCAGAAGGCTAGAAAACAAAAAGTAGACGCCATGATTGCTCTCTTACACAGGCACACGTGTGATGCCTGGACCCACGCAAGGATGAACTAGGGGGAGAGGTTGCAATGCCTGTCTGCTTCAGGTACATGTTCTGCCTAGCTTCTCAGAAACTTGCTCACAGCCATCAAATTGGATGCTTTACCACAGAGAAGACAGACACAATCTGATGTCATTGCTGCAATGATAGCAATTTAAAGTTATCCAAACGAGATGGCACCAAGATAAAACTAAGAGCTGACCGCTAAGGAAGACCGTCATACCTGCTTTCTCATGGGTGTTGCCTAGGAACTGTCTTCTTGCATATATCTAAAAGGGGCCCTGGATGTTTTCCTTAACATGATGCACTGGGTATCAGATTCTCCCTGACCTTGACTACAGGGATGCTAACCTTCAGAACAATGCAACAGCATCAGCTTCCAATCCCACAGTTTCTGCTGTATTTAAAAAAAAAAAAAAAGAATCCCAACCCATCCTGTTATAAAGAGTCTTGGAAAAGCACGTTGGCTTTATGGAATTACAATCCCCAAGTGCACCAAAGTCCAAAGACCCAGGAAAACATCAGTGCTCCGACAATGTGTGCCTTGTGGTTTGTAGCACAGCCTGGCCTTGAGTTCACAATCCTCCTGTCTCAGCTTCCTGAGTGTTGGACAGATATGTTCCACTATGCATGCCCAGATAAATTTGTCTTTTGTGACATCTTTAGAAGGAAACAGATTGTTTGTTATACTGATAAGGCTCTGCATAAGTCAGAATGCTGTTTCAAGGGAGGGAAATTAGCATGAACTGTCACCTTACTTAGAAGGACCAAAAGTGGAAGTTATTGGTTACTGGTATTTAAACACATGCGTGTGCACATGTGCACGTGCGCACGCACACACACACACACACTTCTAGCTTCAGATATGATTTAGTGTCATTGTGCAACACAATCTCTAAGATTTGAATGATCTTTGGCTTTCAGGACTTTGGTTAAGCTGTGCTAAGTTTATCTTCATCCTCTAAGGTATCCAGAATGGTCCTCTTAGCTTAACCAGTAACTATGGCTCGTGGGAAGGAATGTGCAGCAAAGCCAGACTTCTGCCACACACTCCACTTCTGAGTGAGAGGCAGGGTCCAAAACTAAGCACGCTATCACTGTAAAGAAGGATAAAACAACACTGGGAGGCCAGGATGGCAGATGTGCAGCCCAAGTTTGACCGAATGGATACGTGTGTCAAGACCTGCCTGCAAAGGGGCCCTGGAGGACTTCTCACACTGCTATAGTCATCAGGTTTCTTCCCAGAATGGAGATTTTGATGCTGGTGAAGACGTTCTCACACTCCTCACGTGTGCAGTGTGGGTTCTTAGATGTCTTTTTAATGTCCTTTAGCAGCAGAGGCTTTCCCACAAGACACACACGCTGAGAGGGTTTCCCTTTACTGTGACTTTTTTGGCACTGAGTTAGCTCTGTAGGAAAGTTGAAGGGCTGTTGCGACACTTTATAAGAGTAAGGCTTCCCCCTGTGTGAATACAGTGATGTTGGCTAAAAGACCTCCCAAAGTTTTTGTCACATTCAGTACACACATAAGGTTTCTCTCCAGTGTGAATTTTCTGATGTCAGTGGATCATTATTAATGAGAGCCTCTCTACACGTGTTACACGCATAGGGTTTCTCCACGGTATGCTGTTTTTAAACAAAGTCCCAAATGTTCAATTTTACCAGTAAAGACTCAGGAGTCAGATGCTGGGGTGAAAGCCTACTAGATCAAAGAGGCAGATAAAACACCCCGCTGACCTTCCTACTCAGCCAACATCCCAGAAGTAAAAATCCCTTTCTCCTTCTCCGCTCTGTCTTAAAACACCCTCAAACTGAATGTCCCTCCTTTCTACTTCCTGTGTGTCTCTCTATCCATCCTCTGGACTTCCTCTCACTCTCTATGGCTTTTTCCTGTGTTCACTCCCTGTCGACTGGTTGCTTGCTCTTACCCTATGGCTGACTTTATTTAGTCCTGTTTACAGAAAGCTCTCAGGTTAAAAGTTTGTACTAGGGCTAAGCCACACCACAACTAGAAACAGGTTTTTCCAGTACACAGACTTAGAGTACAGAGTGTGATCAAATATCCTACAATACCAGTGTGGATTCTCCGACTTATAACAAACTCAGAACTATTGGTAAAGCTGTTTCTACCCTCCACACAGTGATAGGGTCTGTCTCCATTGTGTATCTCATTTGCATTACCACTGGAGGCTACATGCCTCACACTGATAAGGCTTCTCTGCAGCGCACATTTTCTGATCCTGGATTAGTGATGAATTGCCATTGAAGGTCTTCCCATAGTCCTTATACACAAAGAATTTTTTTTCCACAGTGTAGATCCTGTGATGTCTAACATAGTAAGAAAAATACTCCTCACATTGGAAGGGTTTCCTCGAATAGTGGATTCTAAGAACCTTTCTTCAAATATCTGCCATAATGAGGATTTTTCTGGTCCTTCCCATGGTCTCAAGTTTCTGGGATGTCAGTTCTCATCAATCCACAGGACATCGCCATGTTGCTCTTTGCAGAAACTCCCTATGTTGAGGTAGGCTTGCTGTCAATGTCAGTTGTGCTGGCTAGCTTTATGTCAGCTTGACAAAAGCTGGAGCCACTGGGGAGAGGGGAGCCTCAATTAAGAAAATCCATAAGATTGGGTTGTGGGCAAACCTGTAAGGCGTTTTCTTAATTATCGATTGATGGGAAGGGCTCTGCCTACTGTGGGTGGTACCACCCGTGGCATGATGGTCCTGGGTTCTATAAGAAAGCAGGCTGAGAAAGCCATGCTGAGCAAGCTGATTAGCAGTACACCTCCATGGCTTCTGCATCAGCTCCTGCCTGACCAGGCTCCTGCCCTGTTTGAGTTCCTGTCCTGCCCTCCTCCCAGTGGTCAACAGTAAACCCAAGTAAACCCTTTCCTCCCTGACTTGCTTTTGATCATGATGTTTCATTATAGCAATAGAAATTCTAACGGAGCCATTGGTCTTAACATCTGACATAAGAAATAGAAAACATAAATGCCACTTCAAAGTTATTCTAGAAATGAAAGAACACAAAAAATTATAGAGCTTTGAAAGCTCTATACCATACCTACCTCTACATCAGACTGCTGAGGGCAGGGGGAAAATGCTGTCAAGATGGAAGTACTCAATACCACTGAAGCAGAGAAGAACCAAAGGACAGAACATCAGTGCACACACCACGGAGCTGCCCAGGCTTTTCTAGCCTCTTGCACTTGAATGGTATAGCTTCCATGGTATAGCCTTCCTGGTATATTCCAGGACCTTTTAAACATATGCACTACCTATAAGCCACTTGATACGGAATTTATATACACAATGTCAAAGAGGGCCTACACTTTACGTAGTGGCAATGGAATTGGTAAGGCTCCGAGTCAGGAAATAAAAATAAGAGATTAAAAAAGCAAAAGCAATGGATGAGCTCTTGGCTCTTTAAAATTCCACACCCTGAAGATGCCCTGAAAGATCAGATACACTGCATTAAGGACACTCAGTTGTGTCAAGACACAGAGAGAGAAATTACAAGTGTGCATGAAGAACAACAGCCTTCAGTGCACAGGACTGCCTCAGGCATTAGTCCGAGCGGCAGGCCCGAATCCTTGAGATGAGGGAACACCGTAAAAAGCGACAACAGTTGCCATGTCTTCTCATCAGTCTCTCAAACTCATGCTGAGAAAGCACTGCTCTGCTTCTGCGTACGTGGAAGAGGCAGAACACAGAGCACTCGGTCTCACTAAGGCTACAAAGCCCCTTCCTGAGTCTCATACTGGAGACAAATGACAGGCCACAAGGTAGCTCCTGTGTTCCTAAAACTTGACATTGCGTCTTAGTTCTGGTTACTGTGGCTGTGATGAAACACCATGACCGAAAGCAAGCTGGGGAAGAAAGGGTTTATCTGGCTTACACTTTCACAGTATTGAAGACAGTCAGGGAAAGACCGCAAACAGGGCAGGAGCCTGGAGACAGGAGTGGATACAGAGGCCGTGCTGCTAACTAGCTAATCATCATGGCTTGCTCAGTCTGCTTTCTTATAGAAGCCAGGGCCACCAGCACAAGCATATCCCCAGCCACAGTGGGCAGGGCCCTCCACCTCCATGAATCACTAATTAAGAAAATGCCCTACAGGCTTGCCTACAGCCCAATATTAGAGAGGCATTTTCCCAATTGAGGTTCCCTCCTTTCAGATAACTCTAGTTTGCACCAAGTTTATGTAATATTAGCCAGCGCATATTGCAATATCTATTGTATATACGATGTTAGATTGACTTAGTTTCAGCATCCAGGTTACCTAAGCCCCCCATCCCACCCCGGATGTTACAATTTCTTCTTTTGAGGGCAAGTGAATGAGTCCAGGACCTCAGAAGACAGGTCACGGTGGAGAAAAAGATCTGAGAGTGCTGTCAGGCAAATAAGCAACAGTCTGAAAAGGAATGGCCGAGCCTTCTGAGACTCTGTGATCTGTCCTCGCGCTTCTCTTTCTTGCTGCTCGGCTGTTTGGCGTCATTCATCAAAGCTGGACATTAGTCCTTAACTGACTGTCCCTCAACCAAGTCCCTGGAACTTCACTCACCACCAAGAGAGCTTCCGCCAGAAAACAAAGTGCATGCGCGCTTCAGACCAAGCCTTCTGCAATGAAACCTGTTTGGAAACACCCTTCTAGTCTTTCAGTCTTGTACTTACAAGGGGGGACAACAGGCCTCAATCTGTTTAGACACGGACTCCCACTTTGCTGCTCCAAGTGTCAAGCAAATCCATCCACTCCATATACATGCTCACTCTGCCCCCATACCTAGCCACAGAGCTTGTGTACCATGAGTCAAGGCTGGTCCTCACCAGTTTAATCCAACCCCTCCACCTGACATTGACGGTAAGCGCCATGCTTTAGGCCTGTTTTAAGGATGTCCAGCAGAGGGCGCTCTATACCCATGGGGGCTGGAGCAGTACATTCTCCCTCCTGAATAAGTCTTCCCGAGAAAGGAAGCTTCTAGAATCTGATGGCTGCTGCTGGATAGCTCCTTGCCTCTGTCAACTGACACACCCGAAGAAAATGCCTTTTATACCTCTTCACAGGCGTCCATCTCCTTCAGGTAAGTATGCCAAATGTAGGTGCCGTTCCACCTCACTTTTTGAGACAGGGTCTCTGCGGGGGATCTGAGGCTCACTGATGAAGCCTGGCAGTCTGACCACCGAACTCCAGGGACCGCCCAGTCTCTGCCTCCCCAGCACTCCCGGTAGAGGCACACATGGTCCTACCCAGCATTTTGTGTGTGCCCTTAGACCTTCATGCTCTCATAGCAAGCTCTGTGACTGACTGAGGTGTCCTCAACCTCCCTTCATAGCCTTCCATCCTTCCTCTGCCTCGGATCTCTACTTCTACCATCCTTGCTCCCACCCTGGATGCCCTCTTAAATTGTTTTGGTTGGCCCTTACTGCTATGGCTACTCCCACGGGAACTATCATCTGCAGACCAGCTGCGGCCACTTTTTTAGTGCTGCAGCTGCTGTGGTTGTCCCTGTCAGCAGCAGCCGGTCCTGTGGCTCTGTTTCTTCCACAGAAGCCTGCCAGCTTCTCAACTCTTGCCCTTTCTTCTGTGAACTGAAACAGGAACAATATAACTTGCAAGTTAAATGGGAAACCAAAACAGGAGCAATACACCTTGCAGGCCAAGGGCTCTGTTTGCTGTAAAGACACTTAAGCTCCTCCACAGGCTAAGGTTCCTCTCTGTAGCTAAAGAATAAGTTCCTGTTTGTCCCGTGTTAAGTCCTCGCAAGTGAAGGCTTCTAGGTGTGATTAAGAATAGGTTCCTATTTCTTAGATCTGACGGAAACTGTCTGTGACCTCACTCACATCCTTACCCTTGCTCCAGCCCTCTCCTTGTAGCTTTCTAACAATGTGTAGGAGCTTCTCACCCCTCCCCCCCTCTCTCTCACCCCTGTTAACACCTCATCTCTCCTATCAAGGGGACTTCAAGAGGCCAGCAGGGGCTGCTCTCTCAAATGCTGACATACAGTGAGACTGCCAGGTGGCCAGTCCCTGGTGTACCCCAAGATACAGTTTGCTTTAATTGGGCAATTGTGGGTTTGGTCTTTTCTTCTTGTGATTTAAGACTTCCACTGCTCTACCATTTCTAAGCTCAGTGTGCAGGCTACCCCAACCCCAAACCCCAACCCATACCCCTACCCCCCTACTCCCCAGCCCATCCCTCATCCCCACAACTCCCCTACACCCCCACCCCCCAATCCTGCTCGGGGTCGGGAGTGTGGAAGGCTGTCTTCCATCTAGTTTAGGGAGTGAACCAAATACCCTGCTTCTATAGCCAGAGGAGAAGCGTTTGCAACCAATCCCAGCCAACCTCTCATGGAAACAGAGGAAGCTTCATGTTGGCACTCATGATAGCATCTTCCTTTTAACACCAGTCTCAAGGGGAGGCAATCCCTGTTCCGGAGTCATGGCAGTCCAGCTGGCTACTTAACTGAGAAGCAACAACCAAGAAGGATTGACAGGGGGGTGAACAAGCAGTTAAGTCATGAGGAGAAAGGACCAAACCTGCAATTTTTTTTTTGTTTTGTTTTGTTTTTTTTCCTTAGCACAGCCAAACTAGCAAGGGAAAAATCCAACAGCTTCCAATGAAAGAACCAAACCGTCCCCTTTCCCAACACGCTTGCTTATTGATAGGTAAATGAGCATCAGGAGTGTTCAGAGCAAGACCTTAACATTAGCACAAATGGTGATTTAAAAGCGAACATGTCTTACTGGCACGTACCAGCTGCTCAGTGCCTTGGGGAGGGGGTGGGTCTACTCCCCGTACACTGCAACTGAGAGCTTGGCTTCCTGTAGGCCCTGGCAGGATGCACGTTACTGGCACATGTACAATTGGATTTCACCTCCGGTGGCAAACTTTCTTTTTTAAAGATTTGTTCTGTGTATGTGCATGTGTGTGGCTGTGTGTGTGCGTGCCCATGTATGCAAGTGCCTATGGGGTCCAGAAGAAGCACCGGATCCCCGGGAGCATTATGGGGGGTTGTGAGTTGGCTCAGCATGGGTGCTAGGAACTGAACGCTGGTCCTCTGGAAGAGCAGCAAGCTCTCTTCTCTCTATCCTTTCTGAGGTGTGTTTTCTAAATCTTGTGTTTCTGGCACTAGGATTCAGTCCCATGAGCACCCCGTGACTTTGCTTACTTCCAGCAACTGGACTTAGGTTATCAACATGGCCTTCCAGCTTCTGTTTTTCCTGTTATCGTGCTTTTTAATCCATTTTGTTTGGGATTTCTTTTACCTCTATCTCCTTTCATGCCAGTCCCTTCCAACACCACAACACTAGGTAGGAGAGAGAGAAAGCCACTGGGGAGAGGAGGCTTAATTCTCTTTTGACTACTTCATACCGGTTAGGGTCGTCGAGTCCCTTGGGGCAAGTCCAGTCTTCATAGGCAGGATCTCTCCACCTTCTTCTCCTCATTAAAGTGCAACAAAAGCAACCAGTAGTGAGAGACCAAAAGAATTAAAAACTGTATTTCAAGACCACTGGGGCAAAGTTTAAGAAACAGGCCTGAGCAAAAACCAGGCATTGATGAGGTACACCTGGCGAGCTGGCCAGCCATGTTGCGTTCCTTTCTGCCCACAGGAGATAGGGTTGCTAGAAAACCGGCCCAGAGAGAGAACAAAGAAAACCAGAACTGTTTGTGATTTTGGCACCCTCTCACAACCAATCATTTTAGAGCACAATATACCCTTTCGTATCTCAACCAAATAGGCGCTTGCCAGGCTGGACCTTCCTTGTTTTGGGTGCGCTGGGAGGGAAAGGGACCTATAAATTACCCTTGGCTCAGAGCTCAGGGTTCTTCTTGGGATACCACTGCATTGGTGACGGTCGGAGCCTGGCTTGGGCTGCAGATAAAAATCCTCTTGTGCTTGCATCAATTTCGTCTCCTGGTGGTCTTTCAGGGGTCTTGAGAAACGGGCATAACAGGAGCAGTAGGGGATCGGCAGCCACCTTCTTCTTCTTCAGAGGCTGCCCCTCATCCCATCACTCTCTGGGCTCTGATATTTATTCCCTCTCAGAGTCCCCGGAATTAAAGTATCTGTAGCTGGCAAGGATCACACCCTTCTCCAAGCCCTGCTTGAGACAGCCTGTTGCTGTGGACAATCTGAAGCAGCCCCATATTCCACAGCTGGAATTAAAATAAAAACATGTTGCATAACAACATAACTCAGGTTTTGGGGTTTTGCTTTGTTTTTGGTTGGTTGGTTGTTTTGGTTTTTCAAGACAGGGTTTCTCCGTGTAGCCTTGGCTGCCCTGGACTCACTTTGTAGACCAGGCTAGCCTCAAACACAGAGAGATCCTCCTGCCTGTGCCTCCCCAAGTGTTGAGATTACAGGCCTGTGCTACCACCCCTGGCACATAACTGAGTTTTTAAAGAAACAGAAACTCCCACTACATTTTCCTTCAAGCTTTCTCCTTAAAATAGCAATGAATTATCCTTGTGATTTTGCTGGCAGCATTTGAGTGGCCCTCAGCAGGGTTCTTCTGAGCCACCCTTTTTCACTGGGTTCATTCCTGAAGCCTTTCCCTCCACCCTCCCCAAGAGCAGGTCCAAAGTCCCTACCTAAATTGTGATCAGTAAGTTCGTATCCTACCTTTCTTAAATGTTTTATTTGGGGGTCTTTTGCAATGTAGCTCAGATCTGTGTGCATGGCAGGAGTTTTTAATAATATGAGCTGATGTGGACTCCCTTCCCGGGCAGAATTATTTTATTTGCTCCTTTGGGAGAACTTCTTCAGTCATAGTTAATGTTGTCACTGTCGAATCACACTGTGTTCTATCACGTGTGGGCTGAGGGGCAGTGGGAGAGAATTAATACCCATTCCACACTGCCCGGTGCCTTTGGCAAGCACAATAACTTTCACGTTGTACAATGGCATCATCTAGTATTAGACTGAAAAACTTCAACTAGTGTTCTATTAACCTGAAGTTTTAGATCTCAGGATCCTTAACTTCGACTTCTTCCAGACACAAGAAAATGTTGTTCTTCTCTGACTTGTAATTTACCACTGACTTTTCACATTATCAATCTAAAACTAATATCTAATAAGCTGGGCGCTTCTTAGAATACAGAAATCAGTAAGTTTGGATGAGCAGAGAGCAAAATAAACAAAATTCGGTCTGCATAGGACCTCTGCTCTTTATTTTCTGTGAGAGGGTCTTATGTAGCTCCGGCTGGCCCCTAATTCACTGTATAGCTGAGGATGGCCTTGAACTCTTGAACCTCTGGCCTCACTTCCAGAGTAGTAGGGTTACAGGTATCTGCCACTGATCCCCACCATAAGCTTTAATTTTTAATATAAATTTATTCTTCATGGCTACTTCAAAGGGTATGGGTCTGTCATGGTGGTGAAGGCAAGGCAGAGAGCATGTTGGCAAGATGTCCTCACATCTTAGCAAATCAGGAAGCAGAGGGTAGGGACAGAGGGACTGAGGCAGGAAGCAGGCCAAACTATCATCCTTCGAGACTCACCTCTAGGACCCACAGAGGCCAGGCAGGCCCTATGTCCTTTCACAATACCATCTGGGGAACAGGTGTCTAAGTACATGATCCATGGAGTCCATATCCTGTCCAAATCATAACACAATTATATATTTAAATAATAAATTATAATTATTATTATACTTATAATTATTATTGTTGTTATTATTATTATTACTACTGACTTCAATGTCTGCTCATTGAAAACATGTACAGAGATCCTCCAGCACAGGGGCTTGACCTGCATTACTCTGCAAGACAAGGTAATATCATTTTTTTGTACCTTGTAGTCATCCAGCCTGCTTAGATCTTTCATTACCTAAAGGCCCTTGTTTGCCAGCCTCAGAAGTTGTTCGCCGTCTGATTTACAGTTTCCTGGGGCTAAAGGAACACATGGAGGCTGGAGGGAGGGAGGACGAGAAGAAGTGCTCATCTGGCCCAACACTTTACCATTCTTCCCAGTCTATTAAACTACAGTCAATAAAAAACTCTAAACCTCCCTGGGCTTTCTACAAGCTCCACCTCCTGAGGAAAACACCATCAGAATACTCGTTCTCAAGGCTGGCTACATCAGAACCAGTTGAAACTGTCCAAAGCTATGGTGGTTGCATCCTGGAGAGCACTTACCCTCAACCTGGTGACTTGCAATGCACACCCCAAGCTCTTGGACAGCCGTTAGCTGCAGCTGAAGGTGACCATCACTGGCCTCTGGTGGTGTCTAGGCTCTAGGGTGCTGATAAGTGTTTCTTGGAGCCCAGAGCAGCTGATTTACATAGCCCCAAGTGTCAATAGTTCAAGGGTTAAGAAAAGCTGCCCTGCCTTTTCTCCAGGATGGCATGGAAAGCTAAGAAGGCAGTGCTGAAAGGCGTCCACAGCCACAAAAAGAAGATTTGCATGTCACCCACCTTCTGGCGGCCCGAGACCTTGAGGCTCCTGAGGGAGCCCAAATACTCTCAAGAGTGCACGCAGGAGAAATAGGCTTGACCACTATGCCATCATCACATTCCCCCTGACCACCCAGGCAGCCATGAAGAAGATAGAGGACAACAACACACTTGTGTTCACTGTGGATGTCCAGGCTAACAAGCACCAGATCAAACAGGCCATGAAGAAACTCTGTGACATTGATGTGGCCAAAGTCAACACCCTGATAAGGCCTGATGGAGAGAAGAAGGCGTGTGTGGGGTTGGCTTCTGATTGTAATGTTCTGGATGTTGCCAACAAGATTGGGACCATCTAAATGGAGTCCAGCTGGCTAATCCTACATACACACTTTTTTCACCATGAAAAAAAAAAGAAAGAAAGAAAAGCTGCCCCAAGCTCCAACTCATTAGGTATGAGCCCAGCCTAGGCACTGCATTTTTTAAAACCTTCCCCAGGTGATCTTAACATATAGCCAGGCTTGAGAATCCATGGCTAGCACCTGTTGCTATAGAATATTCCAGGATGTAGCCAATTTACACACACACACACACACACACACACACACACACACACACACACACCACTGCCACTAAGTTTTTGAGCTGGAAGCTTTCCATTGGAGATTGGTTTGGGAGAGGAAGGTATTTGAAAAGAGATGAGTTTGTTGCGTGTACTAATCAAGCCAGGGCATCCCACAACACGCATGATGTCTACACCAGTACAAGTTCTGTGGCTTATCACTCAGCTTGTGAGTTGGCCTCCCTGGCACAATTCAGGAACATCATTAACCACAGTCAAGCAAAGCCATCCCTGGGAACCTTGAGACCATGGCAAGTGAGACAAGCCAGGTACAAATGGCTCCCGTTTGTGCGTTATCGTCCATTTACAAAAGGGTCTAAAGTAAGTAAATCCATAGAACCTGGGGGGAGGGGTGCTGAAGAGAAGGCTCTATCGTTAAGAGCATGCACTGCTCTACAAAGAGCCTTAGTTCTTAGCGCCCAAGTCAGGCGGCCCCCAAACCACCTCTAGTCCCAGGAGATCTGACTCCCTCTTCTGGACTCTAGTGGGGGCAGTGGGGTAGCACCTGCACTCATGTGCACATACACCCATACAAACACACAAACATAATAATTTTAAATGTGTCTTTAGGGGTAGGAGTCAGCTAGTGTTTCTCAGAGGAGTCCCATGGGAAAAATACTTAATGGGTACAGAGTACCCTCTTGGGATGATTTTTTTAAAATCCTGGAAATAAATAGATAGTTGAACAACATGTTGAATATATGAAATGCCACTGAGGAGCCTTCTTTGAAATGGTGATTCATTTAGTAGTATGTGAAAAACCCTTCAGAGAAAGGTTTTTAGTTATTTTTAGGTAATATTTAGCATTTCTAACATAAATATAGTTACAAAGATATACTTCAAAATAAACCTGTTATATCTATCTTCTAAATATACTCAATCTTAATGTCCTAGTTATTTATAGCTGATCAATATTTTTAAGACCTATGGCCAGAGAGATGACTCAATAGGCTGTGGCATTGGTCACCATGCCTAATGACTTGACTCTCCTTCAATTTTGATAGAAATCAATAATTAGAAACCTGTAAAATATTCTGCTGCCTACTTATTTGAGTTATTTGATTCCTTAGTTCCCAGAAATTTGCACTCTCAATCCTTTGCCTCTGCCCACCAAGTGTTGGTGAGCCATCACACCTGCCTGGAAATGTTTACTATGCTGAGATAGCCTGAGTTACATAGCAAGGCCCTCTTGCTTGCAATGTTATAGCCTTTTAAAACCACACTTACAGATTCTGAGATAAAGTTCATACATTGGCAAAAGTTTTAGAGCTATAAGAGGGAGCAGTATTTGCAGTGTGAAACATCTGTGACTGCACTTGGCCATTTTTAAAGATAGTAAACAAAGCCAAGAAAAGGAATACAAGACAACAATAATAGTGTCTTTTCCTGGGCTGTTCTGTTTTTTCTTTCCTATTTCCTGTTACAGAGTCAGGTGACCAGCCTGATCCAGAACAGAGACTTTGGAGGAAACTTTTAAACAATATGTTTGGGCAGCCAGATTCCAACTGCAGAGCCTGCCTTCTCCTTAGAGGAGAACAGCGGAAAACAATTTTTCAAAGACATTTGGAACTCTGTAAGACTGAACCCAGTAATCTACATAGCCATAACTAGCTCATGTGAAGATGCTATAAAGAAAATTTGGAACTCATGAGTGGGCCCAGAACCGAGCCTAAAAAGATAAAGGTTAGTGCCAAACTGCCGAGACTGTGCTTTAAGATCCTGAGTGACCAAACGCACCTGGAGAATAAGGGTGTACCCAAACTATACAATTCCAGGGTTAAAGAACACAGGGCTAGTGGAAGGTTCTAGGAGCTTTCAGCTAAACAAGTGGAGGCGACAAATCTCCTGTGCAGAGAAAAGGCTGCCTAAGAGGAACACGTGGCCCCACAGGGCCCTCGGGTCCTGTAGTCCAGGCTTAGGGCTGCCTGCTAGGGTGGGGGCTCCAGGGACCTTCCCCAGAGCTTTCTGCACCATATATTAGATTATAAAAGGGCAGCTATAGAAAGACAGAAGGCGAAAAGAAGGAGAGGCTTCTTCTTCTTCTTCTTCTTCTTCTTCTTCTTCTTCTTCTTCTTCTTCTTCTTCTTCTTCTTCTTCTTCTTCTTTTTACCTTAGACCAGAACATGTGTATTCACAACAAAACAGCATTTTGTCACACACATGTCAGAGTGGCTTTCTCTACAGAGAAAGATGGGGTCCCTTATGGGGCAGAAAGGACTTCTGTAATCCGCAAGGGAAGCTGGGAAGTGTAGTCTTTCAGCACTAAACTATCAAATACTAATAGTCGAGGTTGTCACTCAATAATATACATTTTTCTAGTATGACTAAGGCCCTGGGTTCAATTCTTGACAATGACAAAAAGAAAAAAAAATTTAAGGAGAGATATAGAAAGGAAGAAGAGAAAAACTTCAAGGGATATCATAAGTAGCTAACTTTTAGAATTATGTTTTTAACTAATTAGTTATACCCGTCATCTTTTCACTTCAAAGACCCCTTCTTCAGTCTGTCTGATATGCTCAAGAACACATAGGGAAGTCACACTGTTACTCAAAGTACCGTCACTAATTCAATATTTTCAGTAAAGTGTTTATCTCATTCCATTTAAATTCATTTTAACTTCATTTGCTTCTATTGTTCCTTGTTTCAGATTTATTTTTATTTACCTGGAGATGTGTGCTATGTATGCCACATATGCAGTGTCTATAGAGGCCAGAAGAGGGCGCCAGAGTTAAAAGTGCCTGGTTGTGAGTCACCTATGCTAACGGGGAACTGAACTCAGGTCTTGGCGAGGAAGAAAACAAGCATTCAACCACTGAGCCATCTCTCAAGCCTTTATTCTCCTTCTTGAAACAAGGTCTCACTTTGCAACCCAGGCTTATGCAAAACTCATAATTCTCCTGCCTCAGCCTTTCAAGTTCAGCGAGAGACTTTGTCTCAAAATAGAAATGAGGAGCAGTAGAGGAAGAGACCTGATGTGACCTCAGGTCTCCACACGCATGTGCAGACACACACACACACACACACACACACACACACACACACACACCATAAATATAGATTTATTTCATTCCATTCATGGAAAAATATCATACCTAATTGGTGATTCTGATCCTCATTGTCAATTAAGGAAACCAAAGTTAATTTCTATCTGCACTGAAATAGATATTTTAATAGTCATTTCTAAAGACTTCGATTTAAAAAAAAATCCGGAAACAATTTCTCAAGGTATCTTATTAGCTATATTGTTGAACTAGGCAAAAGTCAAACAGTAAAGCTCATAAATAATTAGTGTTTATTTGGGACAATTTATAAAATAATTATTTAATTTATCATCACTCAATCATAATACTCTAAAGCACTGTGCAGCGAAGGTGTATGCTATTTATAAAGCAAGCAATGTGACAAAAGATATGTTGTCCATCTTCTCCGTGTGTATCAGAATAGAATCCCACTTTTCAAAGCAACTGAACAAAAGATCTATAAAATCATTGTTTTTCTAGACAAGGTTGAGCTTGAACTTTTCCTGTGAAAGAAAGTATGTGTGTCCCGCTTACTGGTTCAGCCTGTGCATCACTAAACAGTTTACAAAAGAAAATAAGGTGATGATTGACTGCTATCAGAATGAATATTTCAAGAGAAGATTTGAAAAAATAAAAAAGACCCATGTTAGCCAGGTATGGTGGCACATGCCTTTAATCCCAGCACTCAGGGAAGCAGAGGCAGGCAGATAGCTGTGAGTTCAAATCCAGCCTGGTATACAAAGCCAGGACAGCCAAGGCTACACAAAGAAACCCAGTCTCGAAAAAAAACAAAACAAAACCAAAAAAAGGACTTGTCAGTTTATTTAAAAGCAACAGTCATACCATATATCATATGAAAAATATTTTGAAAAACAGAAAAAAATAGGTGAAACTACTGTCACCATTTTACTTTCTTGAAATT
Source organism: Acomys minous (assembly GCF_964271855.1). Lineage (NCBI taxonomy): Eukaryota > Metazoa > Chordata > Mammalia > Rodentia > Muridae > Acomys > Acomys minous. The sequence continues at coordinate 18,172,222 of NC_140496.1, forward strand.
TTGCTTCATGGCTGACTTGGTAGAAGAGAGCTAGAATCCTTTTCCTGCCTTCAAGGTATTCTGAGATTATACAACAGACCTGGAAAAAACCACACACACACACACACACACACACACACACACACACACACACACACCACAGACACAAGAGAATTAAAAAAGGCAAATGTTACTGATGAAAATGGTTCTGCACTTACAGATCCCCAGAGAGGTCCTGAGCAGCACACAGATCTTAGTGCACTTCCCCCTTCTCCTCTCCCTCCCTGCTCCCAATGCCACTTATTAGCAATGTGACCAGGGCACATTAACTTCCTCTGGAATCTCAATTTCCTTAGCACTAAAGTAGGACTAACAATAGAAAGTCCCTTTTTAATGACAATGTAGATTCCTGGAAGTGTAGGTTATTTAAATATAGGAAGATGAGTGGTTAATGAAAATGTGGAACATTGGAATACAATGTAATTGTGTTTGCAATTGGGATACAATGGAATTTTATTCAACAATAAAGAATAAAGAAATATGCAAGAACTAGATGGAACTGGAAAACAGTGTGCGGAGTAAGATAACCCAGGCTCAGAAAGACGGGCTCTCTCTCTCTCTCTCTCTAGCCTCCAACTGTTAAATACATATCATATATTTAGGTGGGAATAAATATAAGGATAGGAAACTAGCAAGGGGCCCAGGAGACTGGGGAAAAAAGGAGGTTTGAAAGATCTGAAATACCAATTATTAAGAGTGTTCCTGTAGGCAAGAGAGGTGGTGTAAAAGAAACTTTTATTTGCCTGATGTAATTGGCATCTTGGAGGTCCACTGCCTTCATCTGCTAACCTAGACCTAGTCCTGGAAGCTTCTAGCCTCTGTACAATCCAACTAGGCAGGTTTTCAGCCTCTGAGACTTACTGCTGATTAAGCTCACACTTTCTTGTTCTTTCTGAACTGTGGCTCGCTGGCTCAACTCAGCTGTCCTGGCTCAAACTCCTCTCCAAGCTGCCTGATGCCATCGGGCTTCTCTCAGCTTCTGACTGAATTTTTTTTGCCTGGACTCAAACTAACTCTAGCAATCTGTTCTAATCCTCTGACTCGCTGTCACTCTCTGGCTCTTTCTGTCTTCACCTGTGTTTAGCTTGTTCTCTCTTCAGCCTGTCTCCGTGAAACTCTCCAGGTAAAACTGCCTCTGAACTCCACGAACCGAACTGCCAGGAACTCAACTCCACTGCACTGCCTCTCAGCTCACTGACTCAGCTGAACTACCTGAACAGAACTGACTAGAACTCAGAGATCTGCTTGCCTCTGCCTCCTGGGATTAAAGGTGTATCTGTATTCCTGCCAGATCACAGAGACCTAGAAGGTCTTTGGATGTGATCTCTTACCAGAGCAGCCATGTTCTGAATTAAAGTTCCTCTAGAAGATGGCTATGTGGTTAGGAGTTTTGTTTGTTTGTTTGTTTTTTGTTTTTGTTTTTGTTTTTTGAGACAAGGTTTCTCTGTGTAGTCTTGGCTGTCCTGGACTCACTTTGTAGACCAGGCTGGCCTTGAACTCACAGCGATCCGCCTGCCTCTGCCTCCCGAGTGCTGGGATTAAAGGCATGTGCCACCACCGCCTGGTTTATTCCTATACCAAGGATCTCTCACACACCCCGACTCCAGCTCCATGGCATTGGACACTTCTGGCTTCTACAGGCCCTTCTGGCTTTCACATACCCAGAACCACACATGTGCACGTAATTAAAACATAATAAGTAAATCTTTTATTATTATTTGTTTGTCCATTTATATTTTGAGACAGGGTCTCTCTATGTAGTCCTGACTGTCCTGGAACTCAATAGGAAGACCCAGCTGGTTGCAAACTCACAGAGATTCCTCCTGCCTCTGCCTCTTGAGTACTGGGATTCTCTGCCATATCCGGCCAGTAATTTTTTTTTTCTTTTTAAAAAGTGTGCATGTAATTTTCTGAGAGAAAAAAAATTATTAATGTAGGCTGTGAGGGTGGGATCTGCTACCAGAATGCCAGGGTTCAAACTCCAGTTCAACTACTTCCTAGCTGATTCCTTCTAGAAAAGAGCAACCCTTCTTGATCTGCAGAACGAGCTGGCTAGCAAGGCGAGCCGTCCTGGGAGCTCTGGGCTGGAGAGCCAGGCCTGACCTTGTTGAATCAGGTGGAAAGGGAGCTGAGGATGGTTCTAAACTTCAACTCTGGGCCTTCACATGCATACAAGCTAGTGTGTCCATGTATGTACATACACATGTGCCCCCAGACATACATGTACACACATGAATACACATACATGAAAAAAAGATAAAAAGAAAAATGATACAAAAAAGTGTATTCCCATCCTGGCGTGGTGGTGCATGCCTTTAATCCCAGCACTCAGGGAGGCAAAGGCCGGTGGATTGCCATGAGTTTGAGGCCAGCCTGGTCTACAAAGTGAGTCCAGGGTAGTCAAGGCTACACAGAGAAACCTTGTCTCAAAAAAAAAAAAAAAAAGTACAGAAAAATCTCAACAAACACCACATGGTCACCATGTGATATGGAAGGGCTAAATTTGATGTTCTCAAAAACAAGTCAAAGTCATGGGTTGGAGCAGGTCATAAAACAAGCAAAACAAACAAACAAACACAAAATAAGGGCAACTCAACTTGGCTCTTGCAGTAAATGAAAACTTAATTTTAACAATACGGCATAAGGACTCCTGCCTTCAAAATGGAGTCGGGCAGCTTGAGTCATGTGTCCCTGTTAAGTCTTTGGTAGGGGTCTGTCTTCTTCCAGCAGCGATGATTCTAGAATTGTCTGACAGGTGGAGGGCACAGGGCCCGATTACCACAACCAACAGAAATAGTGTTAGCGGGCCAGTGAGGGGGAAGAAATATCTCAGCCATATTGGCCAGTCCAATTCTGTTTGAGAGAGTCTGCTTATTCCTGTGTGTACATCATGTATCTGCTTGTCAGTCATAGGGGAGAGCACAGGCAGAAAACGGAAAGTCTTTAAAACCCTATTTTCCTCTGGCAAGAATTTAACTAAAAAGCTGTCTCTATAATAGAGAATCGACAGAACCTGTGGCCCAGGCCCTCTTCCCCAGGCAAGGTCTGGTTAAGCTGCCTCACAGCTTCTAGCCTGTGCCATGCACCTTTCTAGAAACCGTAAAATGACAGGAGCCTGATGGGGAGAAAGTTAGGCACCGTCCCCACCCCTTACCACCTCCACCACTCTCAAAAGCCTGTAAATAAAGTCATTTTCTTCTACCAATTTCTGTTTTCTTATTTCTTTGGAATAAGGAAAAGAAAAACTGAGGCAGGGGATTTATAGGCTGGAGTCTGTGGGACAGTCCACCGGTCCTAAAGCTGGGGTCACAAGTCTGTGCGCCGGTGAAGCAGACCCCAGGGAGTGAAATCAACCAGGTGGGATGGATTAGCTAACCGGCCCCTGAGAAAAATCACAAAAAGACCCTGCAGCTGGGAAATCAGGCTACTTGGACCACACTTTGTTGAAGAACTTAAAAGGGCCTGGCCACACCAGGTTATTGGTCCCTCACCTTTTCCTGTCCCTGAATGTCATCCCATGCAGTGTCTGGGAGCTCACTCCTTCCCCAGGTCCAGCTGGCATCCTAATCCTTTGCCACCTGGCTTGTGGATGAACCCCTGGGGGTTCGGCCTCAGCTGCACACACCCCTAGGATACCAGCTTAAGCCACAGGGCTGATGGACTGTCTTGTTTATAAGGAGTTAGAAGTAGCCTGAGAGGAAGCCTGCCAGGTTGACATCCTTCCCCACCCTCCTAACTTAGCCTTGCTCTAGTTCACACTCTCTTCCTCACCAGGGGCGCCTTGCAGGCCTTACTACAAACTTCAAAAAGAATGTTTTCATCTGTGCTGTAGAAAGCACATCTGATGCTCATGGGTGGAGGCCCCATGCCTAGAGGTGGTGAATGGGGAGGAAGGTAGATCATCCAGAAAATCATATTACTAGATAAAATAAGTATAAGAAAAGAAGGACATGAGGAATAGAGGCCTGAGCATCCAGTGTGCAAAGACAGTAAAGTGGGGGGGGGGCACAAAAAAAGAATATAATGGTCAACTGGATGCAAGAGGGACAGGGTTAGTTCTGCCAACACTGATAGCAGAGATGCAGGGTGCTGCAGGAGCCTCTGGAAGCACTGCTAAGCACATGCCTCCTTGACACGCTGCTGAGAGCCTTCCCAACCCTGATATTTTGAAGGCAGCACTTAGACACGCCTGGTGGGGGTGTAAACTGGTGCAACCACTGTGAAAATCCATGTGGAGAGTTCTCAAAAAAATAAATCTGTAGAGAGATCTACCCTGAGCCCCAGCTATTGCAGTCCTAAGTATTTTTGTGCAAGCATCCATGCAAACACATCACAGAGATACCAGCATATCAGTCCACAGAGATACCAGCACATCAGTCCACATAGATAGATACCAGCACATCAGTCCACATAGATAGATACCAGCACATCCGTCCACAGAGATACCAGCACATCAGTCCACATAGATAGATACCAGCACATCAGTCCACAGAGATAGATACCAGCACATCAGTCCACATAGATAGATACCAGCACATCAGTCCACAGAGATAGATACCAGCACATCAGTCCACATAGATAGATACCAGCACATCCGTCCACAGAGATACCAGCATATCAGTCCACATAGATAGATACCAGCACATCAGTCCACAGAGATAGATAACAGCACATCAGTCCACATAGATAGATACCAGCACATCAGTCCACAGAGATACCAGCACATCAGTCCACAGAGATACCAACACATCAGTCCACAGAGATGCCAGCACATCAGTCCATATAGATAGATACCAGCACATCAGTCCACAGAGATAGATACCAGCACATCAGTCCACATAGATAGATACCAGCACATCAGTCCACAGAGATAGATACCAGCACATCAGTCCACAGAGATGCCAGCACATCAGTCCACAGAGATGCCAGCTCATCTGTCCGCAGAGATACCAGCACATCAGTCCACACAGATGCCAGCACATCAGTCCACAGAGATACCAGCACATCAGTCCACAGAGATAGATACCAGCACATCAGTCCACAGAGATAGATACCAGCACATCAGTCCACAGAGATGCCAGCACATCGGTCCTCAGAGATGCCAGCACATCTGTCCATAGAGATACCACCACATCTGTCCACAGAGATACCAGCTCATCAGTCCACAGAGATACCAGCTCATCAGTCCACAGAGGTGCCAGCACATCAGTCCTCAGAGATAGATACCAGCACATCAGTCCACGGAGATACCAGCACATCAGTCCACAGAGGTGCCAGCACATCAGTCCACAGAGATGCCAGCACATCAGTCCACAGAGATGCCAGCACATCGGTCCACACAGATAGATACCAGCACATCGGTACACAGAGATGCCAGCACATCAGTCCACAGAGATGCCAGCACATCAGTCCACAGAGATGCCAGCACATCAGTCCACAGAGATGCCAGCACATCGGTCCACACAGATAGATACCAGCACATAGGTACACAGAGATGCCAGCACATCAGTCCACAGAGATGTCAGCACATCAGTCCACATAGATACCAGCACATCAGTCCACAAAGATGCAAGCACATCTGTCCACAAAGATGCCAGTTCATCAGTCCACAGAGATAGATACCAGCACATCAGTCCACAGAGATGCCAGCACATCAGTCCACAGAGATGCCAGCTCATCAGTCCACAGAGATGCCAGCTCATCAGTCCACACAGATAGATACCAGCACATCAGTCCACAGAGATAGATACCAGCACATCAGTCCACAGAGATGCCAGCACATCAGTCCACACAGATGCCAGCTCATCAGTCCACAGAGATGCCAGCTCATCAGTCCACACAGATAGATACCAGCACATCAGTCCACAGAGATAGATACCAGCACATCAGTCCACAGAGATGCCAGCACATCAGTCCACAGAGATGCCAGCACATCAGTCCACAGAGATGCCAGCTCATCAGTCCACAGAGATAGATACCAGCACATCAGTCCACAGAGGTACCAGCACATCAGTCCACATAGATAGATACCAGCACATTCGTCCACAGAGATACCAGCACATCAGTCCACAGAGATACCAGCACATCAGTCCACAGAGATGCCAGCACATCAGTCCCCATAGATACCAGCACATCAGTCCACAGAGATGCCAGCACATCAGTCCACAGAGGTGCCAGCACATCAGTCCACAGAGATAGATACCAGCACATCAGTCCACAGAGATGCCAGCACATCAGTCCACAGAGATGCCAGCACATCAGTCCACAGAGATGCCAGCACATCAGTCCACAGAGATACCAGCACATCAGTCCACAGAGATGCCAGCACATCAGTCCACAGAGATAGATACCAGCACATCAGTCCACAGAGATAGATACCAGCACATCAGTCCACGGAGGTGCCAGCACATCAGTCCACAGAGATGCCAGCACATCAGTCCTCAGAGATGCCAGCACATCAGTCCACAGAGATGTCAGCACATCAGTCCACAGAGATACCAGCACATCAGTCCACAGAGATGCCAGCACGTCAGTCCACAGAGGTGCCAGCACATCAGTCCACACAGATAGATACCAGCACATCAGTCCACAGAGATGCCAGCACATCAGGCCACAGAGATAGATACCAGCACATCAGTCCACTCAGATAGATACCAGCACATCAGTCCACACAGATAGATACCAGCACATCAGTCCACAGAGATGCCAGCACATCAGTCCACAGAGATAGATACCAGCACATCAGTCCACAGAGATAGATACCAGCACATCAGTCCACGGAGGTGCCAGCACATCAGTCCACAGAGATGCCAGCACATCAGTCCTCAGAGATGCCAGCACATCAGTCCACAGAGATGCCAGCACATCAGTCCACAGAGATGCCAGCACATCAGTCCACAGAGATACCAGCACATCAGTCCACAGAGATGCCAGCACATCAGTCCACAGAGATAGATACCAGCACATCAGTCCACAGAGATAGATACCAGCACATCAGTCCACGGAGGTGCCAGCACATCAGTCCACAGAGATGCCAGCACATCAGTCCTCAGAGATGCCAGCACATCAGTCCACAGAGATGTCAGCACATCAGTCCACAGAGATACCAGCACATCAGTCCACAGAGATGCCAGCACGTCAGTCCACAGAGGTGCCAGCACATCAGTCCACACAGATAGATACCAGCACATCAGTCCACAGAGATGCCAGCACATCAGGCCACAGAGATAGATACCAGCACATCAGTCCACTCAGATAGATACCAGCACATCAGTCCACACAGATAGATACCAGCACATCAGTCCACAGAGATGCCAGCACATCAGTCCACACAGATAGATACCAGCACATCAGTCCACACAGATAGATACCAGCACATCAGTCCACAGAGATACCAGCACATCAGTCCACAGAGATACCAGCACATCAGTCCACTCAGATAGATACCAGCACATCATTCCACAGAGATACCAGCACATCGGTCCACAGAGATGTCCTCACATTGGTCCACAGAGATACCAGTACATCAGTGTTTGTTGTGGCAATATTCACAAAATTGAAGTCACAGCTCCAACCATGGTGGCCAGGGAAAAAGATGAGGAAAATGCAGTCATGTACAGTTTGCAGAAAGTCTTGCAATCATATTAAACGGGTTAAGTTGCTTTTTCTCCCGATTATATGTTGGTCCCAGATTTTGTATACAAACACAAAATCATGTATGTAGGAATGACATGAAAGTTGAAGCCATGTTTTCCACGGGGACAATGAGGACTAGTGAGGAGCAGGGTGTGTCGAAAACTTACTCAAAGTACATTGTACATTGCATGACAAGGGCAAATGGAACTCAGTGTAATTTTTACACGTTGCTCTCTACCTTTTTTTTTTTTAAGATTACTTTATTTTATGCGGATGAGTGTTTTGTCTGCATGTGTGTCTGTGTCCCACATGTGTGCCGGGTACCTGACGAGGTCAGACCTGGGCATTAGATCTCCCGGAGCAGGAGGGATGGCTGGCTGTGGAGATGGCATGCGGGTGCTGGGAACGGAGCCCAGGTCCTCTGGGAAAGCATCCAGTGCTCTTAACTGCTGAACCACCCAGCTCTCCAGCCCCTCCCATTTAGCTTTTATTTAGGTATTTAAGCAGTTTAGAGTCTCTCTCTCCTTGGTTTCAACATTAAGCATCTACTATATAGTAGAGCCTATGCTTGTTGCTAGAGACAAAAAAAAAAAAAAAGGAAGATCCCACTGTAGGGGAGACAGCCAAATACTCATATGTACATAATTACAAAAGGTTCCACATTGCTGCTGTGGTGGGAGAGCGGTGTAGTGATACATTGTTTAAGGTTTCTATCGCTGTGATTAAAACACCATGGCCAAAAGCAACTGCCGTATAATAGTTCATTGTTGGGAACTCAAAAGGGACAGGAATTCTAGAGGCAGGAGCAGACATAGAGGCCATGAAGGGGTGCTGCTTACTGGCTTGCTCCACCTGGTTTGCTCAGCCTGATTTCTTATAGAACCCAGAATCACCAGACCAGGGGTAACTCTACCGGCAATTGGCGGGGGTCCTCCTACTTCAAATCTCTAATTAAGAAAATGCGCAGAAGAAGAGAAAGGAGAGAAAGAGCCAAGTTGGCAGCAGTGAAAGGCTCCTGCAGAAGGCTAGAGACAGAGGTAACCACCACCACCGAGGAGGTGCCCCCTCACCCACTGCTGCAGCTGTCATGGAGGAGACCCAGGCTGCTTCAGCCACCAGAACCCAAGCTGCCCTGTGGCCAACTAGCTCAGAGAAGAGCATCAGGGAGAATGGCTGTATCTACAGCAAATGTGCCATGGCACATCTGCAATTACCGTTATCAGAACCTTTTAACAAATATTTGAAGACCGAGTCAAGACGGCAGAGTCCACTGGCACTCTGAGGCTCTTGGAGCAGCTCATAGGGCGGGTCCTCTGTTCCGTGAGGCTTAGGCCAGCAGGCACGCCCCTCACTCCCCCTATGCGCACTGCCAGGAGCCTCCACTGCTGCAGCTAGTGCTGTTCTCCTTAGAGAGGAGAGCTAGGGCTGCAGCGCTGCCCAAGGGCCTCAGGCAGGATGGTCACATCTAGTGAGCATGTGGGCCAGCCTTCGCTGAGGGCAGAGAGATGTCCAGCAGCCTGGAGCCACGCTACCACCACCACCTCATCCACACACCCTGACAACAAGATGGATAGATAGATAGATAGATAGATAGATAGATAGATAGATAGATAGACAGACAGACAGACAGATAGATGGATGCAGCAGTTTGCAATGCCACTTCGATGAATGAAGGTGTGATGGAGAGGTGGGAAAGATTGTGGAACAAGTGATGGTGCACGGCAGGGAAAGGCAAAACTAGAGCCAACAGGGTGGCGACAGGGGTAGGAGTGCAGTTGTGGTTGGACCGGGTAGCATTTCATTACCAAGTAGGATCAGCAGGGTGGTGAGCAGCAGCCTGGAGCTCAAGCAGGTGAGGGGAGGCTGTTCGAGTTGGGGAACAGAACGTTCATTTTCCGCATTGGGCCTCCTTGAAAAGCCTCCATGGTCCGTGCTGCTGCCAGAGGCCGTGTTGCTGTACGTGCTGTGCTACAGCCAAGAGCCACGCTGGTGTCTATGATTCATGCTAAACCTGTCTTAGTGTCCATAGTCCGAGATGCCACTGGGAGCTGTGTTGATGGTTCTGGTTAGTGTTACCTGCTGGGGACTTTGTTGATGTCAGCGTGGTCTGTGCTGCCACCTTCTTGGTGTCCCTGGTCCTTGATGTTGTGATGCCACCAGGGGCCATGTTGATGTGTTGATGATGTCTGTGGTCCTTGTGGCTACCAGAGACCGTGTGGATGACTGTGGTCTGTGCTGGAAACCAGGTGGAAGTCCACGATCGGTGCTGCCACTGGCTGTTGATAGCTTCCGGTGGGGGGGAGGGAGGGGTAAGAACTCAGTTACCCTTGAAGGGCTGGTCCCTGGACGGTTGACCGTGCTCCAATAAGTATATAGGCATGTGTGTATAAAAATAAAATTAGTTTTAAAAGGAAAATACAATTTAAAAAATAAATGCTTGTTATTAATTAATATGACATGAGAACTTGGCTACCTTTCTTGACAGCAAGCTATTTGTAAATAAAAGAGATGGTGTCACCAAGGTGGTAGTTGATACCCAGCTAGTGGATTATGTAAAATGACACTCCCACACCCAGAAGGTAAATATTGTCCTAACTCGGGTGAGCTATGTTCTTGGAAAAGGAGCTTAGCGTGGCTTATCCACTGTGTTGACTCGGATTTTGCCTACATGGAGTCTCATTCGTCTTTATGTTTGATTTTCACTCCTGGCTTACTTTTTTTTGACAGAACTGGACAGGGAAGTTTCAAAAGCAAAACGAACGAAAACAAGATCAAATACCCAGAGGAAAATAATTCACGGACGCTCTATAGAGTGAAGGCTGCCTCCCAGAAAGACAGAGCCAGCACTGTAATCTCAGGATAATGCCTGCTCGCCAGCATCTTCCCAGAGGATGTAAAAAAGAAGCACACACAGCAGTTACACAGTCGTATTTGGAATCCGATTGTTTGCTAGAATTGTTAAACATGCCTGACAGAACCATTCTTATTGTGTGCACCTTGAATCTGGCACCCAAGCTGACCCAGTGGGTCATTTGTCCCTCTTATTTCAACCTGACTGCGGAGCAATCTTATAAATCCCCTGAGGATACACCCACAATTGGCACACTCCATCCACCTCCACCCCCCACCCCCACGAGATAACATTTTTCTCTTTCTCGTCCCCCCCCCCCCGCCCCGCTATACCAGTGCAAATAATGTTTCTCCTTTCAGAAAGGTAAACCTCTTGATGTAATTTAGGAATGTCAGTTGTCACAATCGTTTGGCAGTGTGTACTGAAGATAATGGAAAGGATATTTAGACTGAGTCATATCCACTTATTTACACTCTGTCCTTTCAAGGGTGTTTTAGGATTTAGGTTATCTTTAAATTGATCCACACGATGTAATAAAATGTAAAATGAAATGCCCAGTGTTTGAAACATAGCCACTGTGCTCGGGGTGAAAGGGCACTTTATCTTTGACGGTTGCTTCACATGTCTTATTGAACTGGGTTTTCTTCGGGTACATTCATTTGATTACACTGTTTGGCCATTGGAAATTGCACCTGTCGCGCGCGCAAAGTGGTGGGTTCCTTTTCCGGGGTTGAACAAAGGTCCACTGGCTTATTCTTTTCGCAGGCTTTGGCTGAACACTTTCTTCTATAGGGGCAGGTGCCATGGTGAGTGCTGGACATCTGTACAGAGAGGAGGCTCTTTCTCTCTCTCTCTCTTTCTCTCTGCCCGCCCCCTCTCTCCCTCTCTCTCCCCAGATGAGCTGGGGACACATGTCAGAGCTCTGCCTGGGCGACTGTGCCAGTTATCTGATGCTACAGTAATGCTGGGTAATGGAGAACCAGGGGCTTCAGTGGTGTACAGTAACTGGTGATTTCCCGTGCATTGGGAGTGGTGTGACTGTGGTTCTGCTGCGTTGGGGTCGACTTCTTGAAGTGTCATGAGGTTGGCTGCTATTGGCTGATCACGGGTGCCTTCAGGGAGGACCTCTGTGGTGATTTGGCTCTGCCTTTCATGCCCTCTTCTTCTAGCAGGCAGCTTCTCACGCAAGCAGCCTAGGCACAGGCCTGACAGTATACATGATTTTTCTTCGTTTTATTTGAGACAAGCTCTCACTCTGTAGCCCAGGCTGGCTTTGAACTCTGCGGTGACCCTCCCATCTCTGTCTACCAAGTCTTAGGATATGTGACACCATACCCAGCTGCTGAGCAAGCGACCTTTTTTTTTTTTTAACAATTTTATCCATGTATGTAATGTGTTTATACATTCACTCCCATCACCCTCTACCCCGCCCCACTCCCAGACTCCCGCTTTAAAAAAATAAAAAAAAAACCCAAAAAATAAAAAACACCTTTCCTACTTTTGTATGCTTCTTTGTGACTACTAATTTTAATAACAGTTGCTTGCATGGGTGTGGGCGCTCACAAAACACGACATTAAACATGAGGCTGAAGGTCTCTGGGAAGCTCTGACACCAAATGCCATCATCAAGACTCCATGTCAACCCTACATGCATGACTATGTCATTAGTCAGCTCTCACGGGACTCTCTGGAGAGTCATCCTGCCCTCAGGTGTCCTTACCTCATCGGCCCCTGTCTTCCCTGGTCACAACTCCCGTTCCCTCAAGTCATGTTGTCTTCACACTCCATTCATCATCCGGAGAAACGGGGACACTCTGCCTCTGGAATGTGAGAGACCAGTTTCCGGCGATTCAACAACACATCTCCATGGCTTTCAGACTGGTACAGGCAAGAGTGAAGACAGGACACAGAACTCTCCCGGAAGGCACGATATGCCTCTTTCCCCCAACTAGTTAATGTTCCGTCACCTCTATTGCCAAGAGACCATAAAACCATTTGCGCATCCTTTCCTTCTTTGCGGCTTATCCGGGTCACACAAGAAGAGCGGTCATCACATGGGTTGTTCTCCAACGATTGCACGCCATCGTAAATACCTCATTTTCCGACTCCGTCCCCCCACTCTCTCCATCCCTTGAAGCCTCCAGGGACTCACTGCTGAGAGCAGTGCACTGCATCCTTCATCTTCCTGCTCTACAGGAGGACCCGGGTCTTACCTATGGCCACTGCTTCCTCTGTCTCCTCTTAAGTGACAGCGGTGTCCCTTCCTAACCCAGAGGGGAGCACTTGGCTGCTGGCAAACCACTCTGGCTTCCCTTTTCTAAAGATGCTTGGCTGTGAGTCTGATGTCAACCAGGCTTCCTACTGTGAGTGTGATCACGTGACTGTTGTCACACTCCGGTCCTGCCCGAGGGGCAATACTTCCTATAGGTGATCTTTTTTTAGAGCAATGATTCTCAACCTTCCTGATGCTGCAGCCTGTTTCTCATGCTGTGGTGAACCCCACCCCTCAAGCCATAAAATTATTTCATGGCTGCTTGATATGCATAATTTTGCTACTGTTATGACTCATAATGTAAATATCTGATATGCAGGGTATCTGATATGTGACCCTTGTGAAAAGGTCATTCACTCCCCCAAAGGGGGGCCGCAGGTTGAGGACCTGTTGTCCTGAGATCCATGACATCCTTGCTTCTAAGAGCTTGTCTTCCACGTAAGCTCTGCAACAGCCCTTGCCCATTTGTTCCTCCTCTTACTCAGTTTCAATCCTGTTTGGTCCTTGGCTCCTCCATCGCTTCACTCCACTTCCTCTGAAAAAGAACCAGTCATACTTAAGTCTGTCTCTGCCCAAGTGCAGCAGCTGTACCAAGCTGGAAAGACCACCTCCTGGGACTACCACTGTCACTTTAAGCTTAGGACCCCTTGCCCCCAAAAGGCTTTTGTGTCACTTGTCAGTCTTCGTCACCTTAACGCAGTTGCTAAGCTATTTTCATAAATATCCATTCCTGCCTCTTCTTTTCTTTCTGTTGGTTCTTTTGAGACAGGATCTCATGCCGCCAGGGTCACCTCAAACTCGCTATATATTGAGGGTGACCTTGAACCCTTGACTCTCCTGTCTGTCTCCACCTCCCTAGTGCGCCACCAAGGCCTGGATTTTCCTTGTTTTCTGTTCAAATTTCCCTAACTCTTGTCCCATCCTCTGATCTAGCAGACAAGTAAACAAATAAAAACAGTGAGAAGAATTTTCCGCAAAGCCCTGCCTGCATCTGTGTTGATGCACACTGATTTCCCTCTACTTAAGGACAAACTCCACATGCTCCCAGGGGCCACTTCCTCCACTTGTATATTTGATCACACTATGTTCATTAATTCTTTCTCTGACTCCATATGGGTGGATGGATGGATGGATGGATGGATGGATGGATGGATAGATAGATTATAGATAGATACTGATATATATTCATATATACATATATATGTACATAGGTAGGTAGGTAAATAGCTAGTTAAGTAGATAGATAGATAAATAGATAGATAGATAGATAGATAGATAGACAGACAGACAGGTAATGAAACATATCCTGCATTTTCAATTTTCTCTCTTACCTGGTTATGACAACAAACAACAAATTAGATGTTATCTCCCTGTCTTTTAAAAAAAAAACTATTTTCTTCTTTTTTTGATTTTTCAAGACAAGGTTTCTCTGTGTAGCTTTGGCTATTCTAGACTCACTTTGTAGACCAGGCTGGCCTCAAGCTCACAGTGATCTGCCTGCCTCTGCCTCCCAAGTGCTGGGATTAAAGGCGTGCGCCACCACTGCCTTTTAAACTATTTTTAAGGGCACAATGGATTTAATGTTTTCATTATTATTTTATTTTATGTGTGTGATGTTTTGTCTGCATGTATGTCCATGCACATGTGTGCCCAATGTTCACAGAGGCCAGAGGAGGGCATCAGATCCCCTGAAACTGGAGTTACAGATGATTTTGAGCTACCATGCGAGTACCAGGAACTGAACTCAGATGCTCTGGAGAAGAGCAGCCAGTGCTCTTAACCACTGAGCAATCTCTCTAGCACCAAGGCCACACTGCTTATACTCTTGAGCTGTTTGTCAGTTCTCTTCCCTCTCTGCCAGAGGGGTGTGTGTGTGTGTGTGTGTGTGTGTGTGTGTGTGTGTGTGTGTGTGTGTGTGTGTGTGTGTGTTTGTGTGTCTCTTAGGTGGTGGCATGCCCAGAGAAAAGGCTTTGGGGGTTCTTTGAGGCAATCATGCTTGGATCTGAAATGGGGTATGTGTGAATTTTGGTTTCAGTGGCAGCTTCTCAACAAGATGAAACAGACATGACAGTTACTAACACTAATACATATGCTGCCTTACAGCATCCTACTGTGCGCAGGTGGAAGGTCAAAGGACAAGCCTTACTGTTTATCTTTTTAAAAAGTAATTTATTCAGATTACATCCTGATTGCTATCTCCTCACTTGTATCTTCCCATTCCCGCTTCCTCCCTCTTTCACCCTATTCCCCTCCCCTAGACCTGTGACAGAAGGGGACCTCCTCCCCCATCATATGATCACAGATTATCAGGTCTCATCCAGATAGCCTGCTTTCCCTTCCTCTGAGTGCCACCAGGCCTCCCCACCAAGGGGAAGTGGTCAAATGGGGGCACTAGAGTTCATGCCAGAGTCAGTCCCTGCTCTCCCCAACACCATGGAGAGTGTGCTGTCCATTGGCTAGGTCTGAATAGGGAGTCTAGGTTTACTGCATGCATTCTTCACCTTTCCTCTTGTTTGAGACACTGTTTGCCTGCTCGGAGGTCGGGCAGCTGCTATGTAAGCTCCTAAGAATCCTCTGTCTCTGCCTCCTATCTCACCACAGAAGTGCTGGGATTATAGACCTGTGCTGCTGTGTTCACGTGGGTTCTGATATTTTGAACTTAGCTCTTCACACTTCAGTAGAAGTGCAAACACACTTTACCCACTTCAGTGATGGGAGCTGTGTAGCTAGATGCTGGGTTCTGTTTGTTTGTTTGTTTGTTTGTTTGTTTGTTTTTCAAGACAGGGTTTCTCTGTGTAGCCTTGGCTGTCCTGGACTCGCTTTGTAGACCAGGCTGGCCTCGAAGTCACAGCAATCCATCTGTCTCTGCCTCCTGAGTGCTGGGATTAAGAGCCTGTACCACCACACCCGGCTCAGATGCTGGGTTCTTAAAGACCTACAGCATTCCACAGCACCAAGAAGATCACTCATGGGAAATCAGAGGGGACGCCATCTTCTGATGGGGCGCTGCCATGAAAATACCAGGTGTGCTCACTGCCTAACACAGTAACTGCTGCGATAAGAAATAAAGTGGAGGAGGAGGAAGAAATAAGACATATTCCTACAAAAAACCAGTGTGTGCTTCAACTGCTTCTCAAAGCATGGCCTCAAGACAGTGGCTTCTCTGAGACCACTCCTTTCCAGAGCTGTGTACTCCAATCCTGCCCTTAGTCTTCGGTGTCTACTGTCCAGAGCACCCACCTGAGCGATGAGGAGGCTGCGGGTCGGCCGTGATCCAGCTCTAGGCTCTGCCTGGGGGTCAGTCACAGCAATCAGACTATTTCTCCTTGGGGTTTGAGCCTGGAGTTTCTTGATGGATCTCCTTGACTGCATGGATTTTTCTGACCACAACGTCCCCAAAAGAACAAGCCTCTCCTTGAGTTCCTTCCGTGCGATGGCTCTAGCACGTCTCATGCTACTCCTCATCCATCAGGCCAGAAGTGTAGATGTCAGGGCTGAAACTGCTAAGGGACAGGAAGCATCAGGCTTCTGGGATTCTGCCTGGGCTTCAGAACTAGCCAGAGACAGCCGGAAGGTCAGCTATGACTGCCTGAGAGGGTGGAGTCTGGGAAGAGCATTAATGCGACTTCTGGTGGGCCTCAGCCCCATGCCTTACTCTAGTAGCTGAGGTCTGTACATTCTGCATCAAATAGCGGTGAGATGTGTTCCCTCTTACGTTGGTAGCCGCGGTCTTTGCTTAGGCTTTCAAGCTTTCTTGATTGAATATATGTGTCAATAGTCCTTCTTTCATCTCCGATCCCATCCCATCCTTCCTAGCCTCCACCCAGCACTTGGTGTCATCACTTTATTGTGCGGCTTTAACCTCTACCACTTCCTAGATTCAGACACTGCAGTGGAGCACATTAGAGACACAGCTGTAACTCCTCGGCTTGCCGTGAAGTACCTTAGAAGAGCTCGGCTGTCTCCACTGTCTGTCATAATCTCTTTCATGTTATAAGGTCCAAAATATCTGTGGAATGTCTGTTGTAGTCCAGGCTCTACTTTGGGTACGGAAAACACCCGTCAGGCAAACGCAGGTGAAGCTCTTTGTAGAATGTTGTCACGTATAGTGTTATGTTTGTCACCCACCCAACATCATGCGTGCTGTGAGAGAAGGCAGGCTGTGGGGTGTTTTGGTGGTGGTGGTGGGGGCGCGGTGGGTCTGCTTTTGTGGTTGGAAGATAGAGGACAATGACAGTTGAGTGGAGAGACATAAAAAAAAAAAGCTAAGGCTAAGAAAATATTTGAAGAAAGACATTAGATAAAGAGAACAGAAAGTGCGAAAGGCACTCAGTCGGGGTCACAGGAAGCCCATTAGAGTGACCTCATGGTTTCACTCCCTGAGGGATGGCAGTGATTGGGTGGGACACGATGCCATGTCTTTTTCATTATTAGTGAAACTTTGGTCTAGTCTTAAGTTAAACTCAGAGGTTACTAAGGAGCAGGCATTTAGAAATGACTCTGCAGGATCATCCTGAAGATCTGAGCAGCATAAATTGTTAGAGGACCCAGGGCAGAGTCCTAGAGACCAGTTAGACGGTAGGACAGAGAAGAGAAGGCGCCAGGATGGCATATTGATGGGGTCGTAGATACTCAGAGAACCACGTAAAATAAACAGTTACAAAGCAGAGTTGAGCCACGCACCGATTCAGCAGATGTGGAGGAATGAAAGAGCAGTGAAGACTGACTCAGAGATACACAGTCCTTTTTTTTTTTTTTTTTTTTTTTTTTTTGAGAAGGAAAAATAAAACCAGGTTTGAGGACTGGAAATCAGGAGTCGAATTTTGGAAGAGTCAAGTTCAAGTTGCCTAGTGGGCATCCAAGTGGGAATGTCAAAGTGGGAGGTTTATATATGCCGGTCTAGAGATCAAAGGAGACCTCAAACTGAGAACGCACATTTGAAAGTTAACACAGAGATGATATGTAGTGTCAGTGTGGGGTCCTGCAAGGCAAGGAAAGAAATCACTTCACGGAGAAGGAAGTAGTCAACTGTGTTCAAAACCTCTAAAAGAGCCAGATGTAATAGTATACATCTGTGATCCTTGCCTGCTGGGATTAAAGCTGTATGCCACCATGCCTGGTTATGAGGCAGGAGGATTGAGATTTTCAGGTACGGGCTACATAATGAGACCCTTTTTCATCTTATCCCCCTCCAAAAATCGACAAAGGTTGTATATTAAAACATGATGCCATTGATGACCTTGACAAGAAGTTAACTCTGTGGGGTCCTGAGTATGAAAAAATATGATAAGAGGAGTTGGAGATAAGAAAGGCAGCTTGTTCTTATAATCTAGAGTTCATGGTTGAAAGAGGAAGTGAGGTCAAAAGTTGTTTTTTTCACCAGGTATAGTGGCACACTCCTTTAATCCCAGGACTTGGGAGGCAGAGGCAGGCAGATCTCTGTGAGTTCGAGGCCAGGCTGGTCTACAGAGTGAGTCTAGGACAGCCAAGGCTACACAGAGAAACCTTGTCTCAAAAAAAAAAAAAATAACAAGAAGAAAAGCCCCTCCCCAGCCACTCTCAGAGTTGTCAGATTGCAGAGAGCTGTTGGGATTCAGGTGAGACTCTTGTGTTTTTATTGGGAGTTGTCACCCACCAGCTGGATGATCTTTTACAAGAGGGTACAGCTGAACACCCCAATATGGTAGTTGCTTGGCTCGGAGGACAGCCACTCATGATACAGTGGTGAAAAAATAAGATTTCATCCTAAGAGTGAAACATAAAAGATAACAAAATATAGAAAGTCTTAACCTAAGTCACAGAACTCTAGTGGCCAATACGACTTAAGGATGACATGTGCCTCGTGGCTGAAGATTGTCAAAAAAAAGTTCAAAGTTCAAGACAATAATACCTGGTATCTGTTAAACTTACGGGAATTCTCTTAAGATAATCACTTACTCGTGGGAACAGTCACAAAAGAATGACAGTAGAGATTGAGGAAATGTCTATCCAATGCCTCGCCCAACCTGAGGCCCACCCCATGGGAGACAGCCAGCACTTTGCACTATTAACAATACTCTGCTATGATTGTAAACAGCATAGCTGTCCTCTGAGAGGCTACACCCAACAGCAGATCAAAACAGATCCTAAGACCCACAGCCAAACATTAGGCAGAGTGGTGGAGCCTTGTGGAAGAGTTGGGGGCCGGGGGAGGGTAGAAGAACCTGGAGGGGCCAAGGGCTTCACAAGAAGACCAAGAGAGTCAACTAAGCTGGGCCCACAGGGGCTTGCAGAGACTGAAGCACCAACCAAGGACCATGAAGCCAAGCAGCTCAGGCTTCATGAGGGTTCCCCATTAAGGGGAATGGGGGCTGTCTTTGACATGGACTCTGTTGCCTGTTTTTTGATCCCTTTCCCCTGGCAGAGTTGCTTTGCCTGGCCTCGGTGGAAGTTCTGGTGCTACTTGATGTGCTGGGGTGGGTCGGTGGTGGTAAGGACCCCCTTTTCCGAGGAGTAGGGGAGGGGAGAGAGGGAACAGAGGGAGAGAGGGTGGGACCAGGAATGGGATGGGGCTACCGTTGGGATATACAGTGAATGAATAAATAAATAAATAAATAAATAAATAAATAAATAAATGTGCATATGAGGCCAGGTGTGGTGGCACACAACTTTAATCGCAGCATTCAAGAGGCAGAGGTGGATCCCAGTGAGTTTGAGGACAGCTGGGGCTCTGTGTAACAGAGAAATCCTGTCTGGAAAAAGAAAGAAAGAAAGAAAGAAAGAAAGAAAGAAAGAAAGAAAGAAAGAAAGAAGAAGGAGGAGGAGGAGGAGTTGTGTGCTAGGGCTGAGCCACAACTAAAATGTGCAGATGATCAATAAAATTGCTTGTGTTTTCACTAACTTTTTAAGGCTTCAATCACTCGGAAAAACTGAGTCTTAAAAGGAAGGATTTCTAAAACAAAACAAAAACAACTGTTTGGTTTTTGTTGTCTAAAATAAATCTAAATGTTATGTAAAAGTTAGAAGCACACGATTGGTAAGGCCGTCCTAGTTGTTCAACAGCCAGAACATGATGTGCTTCAGCACCGAAGATAAGAGGATGATAAAGGACAGCAGGGTGGTGACCTTTGCCCTCCAGGATCAGCCGGGCCCCAGGGACTGATGGGATCCTTCCAGTAAGCTGCCTTTTCTCTTGATCGGAAGGCCTGTAGTCTCCAAAGAGCCTGAACCATAACCAGTCTACACCCTATAGGTGCCAATGGAGGGCGTATTCCCTGTGCTGTCAAAGGAGGCCACGTGTTCAACAGAACCCTGACTCATCCCTACAGATAGCAGGACTGGTAGAGAAAAAAATCTACAGAACTCAGGGGGATCCTCATATCCTCTTATGAGGAAACTCTAAGTTGTATCAGCTAGCTTCAAAAATTAATCTGTGGATACCTGCCTAATTTTAATGAAGAAGACATCATCCAAAAAACATTAGCTGTAGCTGGGTGTAGTGGCCTGAGCCTGTAATTTTAGCACTTGGAAGGCTGAGGCAAGAGGGGCCATCACAAACTCCAGGCTAGCCTTGGCTACATAGTGATTTCCAGGCCAGCCTGGGCTACAGAATGAAGCCCAACCTTGAAGAAATAAGAACTAGCTTGACATGGCTATGACATCATGTAAAGGAGCCTCTGACGTCAGCCCCTGCCAGGGTACATGTCACTCCTCTTGAGTCATAGTTGTAAATAGCTCATGTCCGTAAAAAGCATCGGTGCAGTTATACACAGAGTGTCACATAGTGAGAAAAGCGAAGCATGGGACAGCACGATGACTCTTACGAGGATATGAGAGAAAACTCTCAAAAGGTAAGTATCACGGGATTCCCCGACAGACAGGTCAAAATGAGGAAAGACCAGCAGGTTGTGTAGAGTGGTAAAACCGCAAGCAGGCCAAGGACTGACTAAGTCCTGAGTCAGGGACGTTTGAGGAACAGGACATGGAAGAGGGACTTTGGGAAGGCTCCGGGTTTGGGTTTCTGTTTCCTTGGTTTTCATGAAAAGATGATGGCTTTATTGGTTAAATTGAACCTTTGTGTCCAAATTGTATTCTGTAACTTAAATTATCTTAAAGCAAAAACAGAGGGCTGAGATGACTTAGCGGAGTGCTTGCTTTGAGGAGCAGAGTTCAATTCCCACATAAAGGAGCTGAGCATGGCGGGAAAACGGCTGTAACCCCAGTGCTAGGGAAGCAGAGACAGGGGGATTCCTGGGACTTGCTGGCCAGCTAGCCTAGCCAAACTTGTGTGTTCTGAGTTTAGTGAGAGACCTTGCTGCAAAGAACAAATAAGTGGAATACAGTAGAAGAAAGCACTTTTGGCATACATACATACGTACATACATACACAGAGAGAGACAGAATGACAGCAGAGACAGAGAACAAATACACAAATCTCTGTGTGCTGAGGTGGCAGGCATGAGGCCCACGGCTGGTTAATTATCTAAACTTCTCCGTGCCTAGGAGCGGGGAGGGCCCACAGCAGCTCTCTCTGGGCAACAGCATAGCTAGGGGTTTGTATTCCCTTCCTTACACATCCTGCACTCAGCTCTTTGACACTTAGCAAGGAGCCCTCCTAAAGTGAGTACAAGAGCAGCACACGGCTGCCCATTTCTAGTTCTTCAGCGCTCATCTCCGAACAGCCACTTGGATGAAGAGAACTTTGCCTCCTCTGTGCCAGGGGGGAGAAACAGGAAGGAAGGAGGAAACACAACTGAAATCAATCCGCGGGAGCCTCCACAGGTCCTTGTCATTTGGACAATGATAAGACCTTCGGGGACACAGCTGACGGGAATCTGCTCTTCTGTGGAGCCTGGAAAATACCTCAGCTGCTGATTAAAAGGAGGTACAGTCACTATTAGATAAGCGCTAACACATTTTCAATATTTATTTTATTTTTAATTGTGTGTGGGGTGGTGTGCACATGAGAGCCAGTGCCCACAGAGGACAGAGGCTTCAGGTCCCCTGGAGTTAGAGTTACACCCGATCTAGGTGTCAGAACGGAACTCGGATCCTCTGCGAGAGCAGTGCGTGCTCCTAACCACTGAGCCATCTCTGGAGCCTCCGTGACTAACACTTTTAAACCCCTATTATTATTATCATAAAGTTGGACAAGGGGCTTTGGGTACATGAATCCTAACATTCACAATCTGTAAGGTAGACGTTGTCGTCCTTGTTTTATATTGATTTTTCCAGTCAGACCTTGGCCTCTGTACCCCACTTTACATTCTCCCATGTATCTGTTGTTTTAGACTGTTGACAACTAGAGAAAGCGGACCAGAGCGGGTGTATGACTTGCCCACCGACACACAGCCATTATGAAGCTATACCTTTCAAGAATCTGCTTTTTCTCATCAAGGAGAATTCCTTTGCCCTTTAATCAAACCAAACACCAGTAAATCTATATGCTCCTGGCCTAAAACATATCTGTTACCTCTTGCAAGGAGGTTGAAGATGTTGGATATGACACAGGAGATCAGAAATGTTACCTCCCTGGGGTGGAGTGAAGAAACAGGTGTACTGCTGAGAGACTAATCGTTATAGAGATAAGAGTAAAATACAGCCAGGGAGAGAGGCTTACAAAATGTTATGGGCTACTTAACTGTCTGACAACGCCCTTTCCAACTCCGTCCTCTGGTGCTCTGGGGATCTCCTTTCTCCTTCCACAATGCCTTAAAGGGACCTGACCTTCTGGCTGCCTTAGAAACACTGGGCATTGCGATGTCATCTGTCACCCTCCTCGGCTAAGCCCACCTGGAGTGAGGCTCCTCACCCCGGAAACCCTCACCCTCCTCTCTCAAGGTAGCCGAGCTGCTCCTGCCCCAGCTTACGCCTTCTGAGGCCTGTGCTGCAAGGTGGGTTGTTGCTTCAACCTAAGGAAAAAGGCAAGTGAGATGGGTGGGTATGCAACACGTGAGGAGGAGGGAGCCAGCAAGGGGCAGCTCATGAGTCAGAGAACGAGTGAACAGCGGTTGCCAGTGCCGGCCTGGCAGGCAGTGAGCTTCTCTGTTTGTATGAGCCACTAACAAGGTAAGAAGAGAATTCCCCAGGGAGCAGCTACAATGAAGGGCATTCTCCCAACTACAGGATCAGAGTGTCAGGTAGCTCCTGACATCTAAGCTTGAGGTTTTGATGGCTGAAGGAAGAGGGCTGGCGGGGGGGGGGGGAGGGGGGGTACTGGGGGGGGGGCTCAGGGAAGACACTCTGAACCACCAAGGGAATGTTCTAGAAAGAGAAATTCCAGCTGTTTACAGGAGCCCCACTCCACCAGGTCCACCCATAGAGGATGAGCCTCAAATGGGGGCACGAATGCTGTAAGGTAGCCCCAGTCTACCTGGATGTCCAGGCTCCCCCTGTTCTCTGCTGAGTGAGGGATAGGAGCAGGGAGAGCCCCAGGTTTTGTCTGGCTTAGGCAGAGTGGCGTGTGGCCATTAATCAGATCAGATGGGCAGAGCTGTTACAACTAAGCAGTCAATCAATCAAACGACAGACCTTCATTTTGAAAAAAAAATAATAATAATAATAAGGTAGTGGGGCCAGTGAGATGGCTCAGTGAGTAAGGGTGCTTGGCACCAAGCTTGATGGCCTTAGTTCCAGTCCTGAGACCCACTTGGTAGGAGAGAATCCGTTTCCACCGTTGTCCTCTGACCTCTATACGCATGATATGCCATACATACTACATACATAAAATGTAAATTTTAAGGGAAGCGGCCAGCACTGTTCAGAACATCTAATCGTATCTAGTTGGATTGTATTTGAGAGCTGCCCCCTCAAAGGGCTTTGGATAATTCTGTCTCACTGGGGCTGGGATAGTTTCATATATATATGAAATAGACAGGCTTTCCTGAGCTGCATGCCCAGCACTGTCCATGAACACTCAGGACAACACTGGTAAGGACCCAGCTCCAGTCCTTCTATCACCAGGGCTCACTGAGTCTGTTCTTCGGAGTGTGGTGGCTAATTGTACGATGCTGACACTCGGGAGGCAGAGGCTGGGGGATTTCTATGAGTTCCGGGCCCGCTTTGGATGCAGTGTGAGGCACTGTTTGTTTTGTGGTCACTTTTATCTGCGAACATAACCCCAAGAGTTTTCCAGGTCTATAGGCTATTTGTGGTGAGGTTGCTATCCCCAACAGACCTCTGTTCTCTGTTCCTGCGAAGCTACTTCCTGTGGTCTCTAACCTCTGCCTGCAGGGACATGATTTCACTAAAGAATCCAGATTATTGGAGTCTTTAGAAGATTGATAACCAGGGGGGATTGTTTATTTGGTTTTGGTCAGAGTTTCCCATTTTGCTCCCAAAACTTGCGTGCTTCCGATTGGTCGGGGAGGATCTTTAATCCAGACCAGTTGTTGTCAGGATGCTGGAGGGACCCCCTGACCGCTGGTACCTTTGTGGTCCCTGCACCTGACATAGGACCTCCACATCAACCCCCCTCTGATAATGGTTCTCAAGACCTGAAACGTTTTCATGACTTTCCTTTAAACTTCCAAGCTGATGTCAGGCACTGATCACTATGACCGTTAGTGCACACCTGTTAACCTCCGCACTCAAGAGTGGAGGCAGGAGGATAAGAGGTTCAAGGTCATCCTCGGGTATGTGACCAGTTTGGAGGCCAGTGTGAGCCACATGAAACCCTGTGTCAAACAGAGCTCAGAGGGTTTTCTGCTTTCTAACAATGTGGCTCTACCTTGTCCCATCCAACTATCCCTGGACCTCATTGGATCAGGTGGCTTAAGGGGTCCTAATCAGTTATGGAAGTTCTGCGCAGTGAGCCGGATAAGCCGCAGCTGCTTCTCTCCAGGAACTGCAGTTCTGTGGGATGTCTACGGCTGTGCCCTGGACAGCAGAAGGAATGCGAAGAGACATTTGGGAGGCAGGGGGATAGCATTCTTTAGGGGAGAAAGGGGGCCTGTTGAATCTGAGGCTAGAGGTGTAAAAGAGGAAGAAGCAGCGGGGAATCAAAGGGCAGGCAGAGGAACACACCCCACCCCACCCCCAGACTCCCCTTACCCTCACCCATCCCCCCCACAAGCCCTGGGGATTTGGGCTTCAGCCTGTATGTGTTAGACTATTACTCCAGGGGATTTTAGAACAAGAGATAGCCAGCCCCGTGCTTTAGAGAGAGGGGTGGCAGCGGGGGATGGGGAAGGCTGAGAAACAGGAGGCAAATGCCAGAGCCTCAAGCAGAGAGGAGCCCCAGTGGCCTGTAATTCGGGCTGGAACTACAAGATTTTCTCCTCTCCAGCAAGCCTCTTTAAATATCAGGTAACCAGTGCCCTCACTTCCGCCCGAGGCCCCAGAAGTGCCACCTGCTGTTGATTATTAAGATAAGCTTTGCCTGAGAGGCGCACTTGAGTATTTGCCAGTGGGCTGGGTGGGTAGTGGCGGCAAGCACTGTTCTGAGCCTGGCTGGTGAGCAGGGACTGTACCAGCTTCACAAGAGCTTGCTCTTTCTGGCCAGGGCTCATGCAAAGGAAAAGCAGAGGACTGAAGATGATGTGGCTTCTGCGATACAACAGCAGGAAGAAGGTTCCCGAGGTTCCCGGTCTCTCCCCAACATCCACCCCAACATCCTGAAAAAAAAAAAAAAGGAAAGAAAACACAGAAAGGGCCTGGCTTGAGGCCAGGCACTGCTGGCACAGAAGGAAGGCACAGAGCCATCAGTCCCTGCAGGACAGAGTTCGCCCCAGGGCTGGGGTAGAAGGAAAGCTCTGCTTTCCTAGTTCCAGGGCATGTTAGCTTTGGGTTCTGGATGTCCACAGGTTGACTTCTCCTCTATCAGTTGTTTTCTCCCCAACAGCCTGCTGTTCCCCGTCTTTGTGCTATAGCATTTCTCATGCTCAGATAGTCCCTCGGAGAAGCGTTCTGTCTTGGGCTAGTGGAGCACGGGCAAGTACATTTAAATTATAATCAGTGATATGGTCATTTCTTATTATTCCCTCTGGGACTTCAGTTTTAGAAACTGGCCCTCTCCAAAACCACGGGGCTCAGATGACAAGACAGGAAGTGCAATTCACTGACAACAGTCCCCTGTGATAGCATTACGGGCATAGAGTGGGGCTACACAGGCCCACATGAGTGCAAGTGAGCAAGCCACACTCATGCGTGCAGAAACCAGGGCAGGGGGTCAGGTGTCCTATTACCCTCTGCAGTACTCCCTTGAGATAGGACCCCTCAGTGGGCATTGGGGCCAGCAAGCCCAAGGGTCCTCTTGTCTCTGTTCTGCCACAACACTGGATACAGGCACCCAGACGGCCATAACTTGCTTTTCTGTGGGTGCTGGGAATATGAACTCATGTCCCTATGGTTAGGCAGCAAGTGCTCTTGACTACTGAGCCTGGCAAAGTGGTATTTTGGCCACAAAGAAGAGATGAGGGCTAGAGAGACAGAACCACAGGTAAAGTGCTCACCTTGAAGACACAAAGACCTGAGTTTGATTGACAGAACTCACAGTTTCAAAAAACAGGCATGGCAGCATGCACTTTTAATCCTAGACCTGGAGCTCCCTAGGGCTCATTGACCAGCCAGCCTACCCTATTGGGCCATTCCCAGATTAGTAAGAGACTGTGTTGAGTGGTGTGTATGCGCGCGCGTGCGCGCGCGCGCGCGCGCGTGTGTGTGTGTGTGTGTGTGTGTGTGTGTGTGTGTGTGTGTGTGTGTACAGAGAGGGGGGAGAAGTGTATGGTACATGAAGAATGAAATGACACTAAAAGCCAGGCAAGGTGGTAATCCAAGCACTTTGGAGGCAGAGGCAGGTAGATCTCTATGAGTTCAAGGCCAGCCTAGTCTACAAAGGGAGTCCACAGTCAAGGCTACACAGAGAAACCCTGTCTCAAAAAAAACCCAGAAAACCAAAACAAAAAAGAAAAGAAATGACACCAAAGGTTCTATTGTGCTCTTCACACAGACAGGCACACTTATGCATATACATACACAAAAAATAAAGAAGAGAACTGATCCTCATCTGATCCTTTTTGTTCATCCAGAGGAAAACCATGACTGGCAGTGAGTGGGAGAGATGGCAATGGGGGGGGGGGCAGGGAGGCAGTGCCACACAAAGTCTGGTGAAGGTCATGACACACTTCCAGAATGTTCAAGGGGACTTCCAAGGGAAGCCCAGAGTTGGCAAAGCTTGTCCTGCCTCTTGAGGAAGCAAGTTACAAATGCCAAGAATCACCTCTGTGGCTGCCCCCTCCTCTTCAACCCCACTCGCCAATACCTCCTTCCGTGTTCACAGGCAGCGTGAAGACTGTCTGGCAATGGCTAAGTCACGCACGCGTGCACACACACGCACACATGCACGCACACGCACACACACGTAATTTTTTTTATCGAGGTCCTACTTCAGTATCAACTTGGGAAAACTGAGGTGGGGCATGAAGCCTGTGGCTGGCTGGTGACCCTGTAGACTTTCTCTGAGGGCAACCTCCCAAGCCAGAACTGATAGCATCTAAAACAGAAAGGGAAAGAAGGAAAGAAAAACAAACCTCTCTCTCTCTCTCTCTCTCTCTCTCTCTCTCTCTCTCTCTCTCTCTCTCTCTCTCTCTCTCTCTCTCTCTAGACAACAAAGTAAGACAGACTCCAGCTGGTAGGTTTCAACAAGTGTAGCCTTGGCTGTCCTGGACTCACTTTGTAGACCAGGCTGGCCTCGAACACACAGTGATCCGCCTACCTCTGCCTCCTGAGTGCTGGGATTAAAGGTGTGCGCCACCACGCCCGGCTTCTTCTTTCTTTCTTTTTCTTGCTTCTTTTTCTTCTCCTTCTTTCGGTTTCTGTTCTTACCCTTTTCCTTTCACAGTTTATATACCCCAACAAAATCTTTCAAGCAGTACAAAAATCACAATGTGTTTACATTCTATTTCTCTACAAATAAATGACTACAATGGATATACATAAGAAAATCATGTTCCACGATACCTTCACATGACCAAGTGTATTGCATATTATGGGTAAGGAACAAACATGAATAACAAGTTATTTCTGAGAACCCACATACATTTGTACATAAGCAACTTGTTACATATTAACAGAATATAAGCAAGCAAGGGAATTTCTCAGCCCGCTTTTCTTTACTGGCAGGCTGCAATTTGCAGTTACAAAGAAGGACTCAATTATCTTAAGAAGTAATCTTATGAAAATCTTAAAGGAATCACAAATCTAAACGCCTATATAAAAATAATCAGCCATGTCTATTTTAAGTCCTAAAGGTAATAAAACATTAATATGTTTTATTAAATCATATTAGGAAGCTGAGGGCAGAAAATAGAATAAGGGAATCAATCGCCATCTCAGTCACCAGCCCAGCTTGAAAGAGTCACGTCAGCCAATGCTGCTATGGGCTATTGTTCTTGCTTTGCCACCCTCAAAAAGTCTCTAGCTTTAATAATAAAAGTGTGCTTTCTCTTAACTTCAACTGTCCCCTAAGATTTCCTGCACCAGGGCCAACAGCAAAAGCATCTTTACCTTATTATCTATTCTTTCCTAAGACTTTCTACATCAGAGCCACTAGCAAAAACATCTTTACCTAACCTTGTTGAACAATTTATTTTTTCAAATTCTTTCTAAGAGTAGTAATCATTGTTAGCAATTTACAACCATAGTTTTCAGAGATGGTGGTTGAATCATTAATCTGCTCCAGCAGCAATGCATGAAAGAGATCGAGCATTGTTATTGTGTATGCCAATGATACTGCCCCAGTGAGGGGCTGGGAGCCCCCTTTATAGTGCTCACACAATTCACATATTAAGGGGATTATAAGGACTGCAAAGGTAACAAGCAGAGCTATGCTCCATAACAGCATGAAGTCCTCAGGACATGTGGTTCTCGGGGTTATGCCTCGCCAAGACACACCCATTGTGGGTTTGCTAACTGGTGAGCTGCATTCCATGAGTTCTAGAGCTGTTTTGCTGTTCCTCATGCACGGACCCCAACACTGTTTGACTCAAGAACTCACTTCTGGGGATTTAATCTTACAAGTGTACAGACAAGAAGCTCATGACTGAACCCTTTGACATGAGAGGAGCTTGGAAACAACCCAGAAACACTTGGTTAGATAAATTGTTGTGTATCCATACAATAGAATTCTGCATGGTAAAAAGAAACAAGGAAATGCTTTTTGTGTTCTGTGTCCCCCAAGACATGCTGAAGAGAAAAAAAGGAAGAAAAAAAAAAGCTAAGCACTCTGGGTAGGGAGGGGTAGCCTACTATGTTTTGTTGTTTGTTCATTTGGTTGGCTGGTTAGTTGGTTGGTTGGTTGATACTGGTTTTTTTGAGACAGGGTTTTTCTGTGTAACAGTCCTGGCCCTGGCTGTTCTGGAACTAGCTTTGTAGACCAGGCTGGCCTTGAACTCACAAAGATCTGCCTGCCTCTGACTCCCAAGTGCTGGGACTAAAGGCATGCGCCACCATGCCTGCTCTATATTTTGCTTTTTAAGGGAGAAAATATTAAGGGTGTATAAACATTTGAATTTCCTTGTCTGCACAGAAAGCAACTGAAATGACACAATAAGATGAGCCCACCATTCCATAGAAAAGAGTTGATAAGTAGGCAGGTTTGGAGGTAGAGTTTTCACTCTGTATCAACGACAAGATCATCCTGGTCCTTACAGAGAGGGGTGAGTTCACCAACTAGGAAGATCCTCAGGTCTTCTTTCCCCTAGGAAGATGCTGTGACCAGTTTGAAGATGTGTCACATGCCCCTGCCTATAGTTCAACCTAGGAATATTTCCAACTTCTCCTACAGACCCAACTGCTGGCAACAAAGCCTCCCCTTGTTCTTTGGCAAGTCAGAGACCTGGTTCCTGACAAGCCAGACTACAGCCAGCAAGCACACTCCCTGCTGCATAGTCTCAAGAAAGCCACATTTTCAGTTCTTACTCTGTGGACTTCACATCCATGAGAACAAATCTTTTCAAAACAATTTGGACCCTGTATAAAAATGTCCTATTAAAACACCCTGACTGAGTAGGCTGTCAGGACATTTGTTTATTATTTTTCTCACCCTTTAACAATATGTTTTACATACATACATATATGACAAGGGCTGATTTTTTTTTTCAGCAAAAACTGTCAACATTCATACTAGGACCAGAGAGCTCCTGCCATTTCCATGGGTCTAAGGCACTGGGGTTCCTGACGTGGCCATGATCATGTCAACAACACATGCTCACTCTAGGGGCTTCACCCATAGCTCACACATCTGCTCAGGGCATGACCACTCCTTACACTCTACCTCGACCTATACACATGTCATATATATATGTGTGGACCTTACTAAGTTGTTCAAGCAGGCCTCGAACTTGCAATCCTCCTACTTCTGCCTCCCATGTAGATGGGGTTATAGGCATGCACCACCCCCTGTTACAAAGGAGACTAGCAAGCCCCTTCCTTTCTTTACTGAGGCTACAAGGAGGAATCCTTTTACACATGGTGATATGGACAAGTTAGCACCTTGCTGTTATTCATATTTATGCTCTGTGTAATACTTGTGTGCCTCGGTTATTCATGTCAAGAAGTCACTCGATCCTGAATGATGCAGAAAAGAGTATTAAAAGCCCTAAGAGGGGCTGGAGAGATGCCTCGCTGCTTAAGAGCACTGGCTGCTCCTATAGAGGACTACGGATCAGTCCCCAGCACCTACATGGTCATCTGTAACTCTAGTCCCCAGGCATCCAACATCTTCCTCTGGTCTCCAAGGGTACTACATGCATGTAGTACACACACAATATGCATGTGATGCACATACAGACATGTAGCAAACACTCATATACATAAAATAAAAACAAATAACTTTTTAAAAGAACTATCCAGGAGAGACTCACCAGCATGGCACTTGGTGCCAGGCTATTTTTACTTGCTAAAATTATATTTGTGTGTATGTGTGTGTGTGTGTGCACGTGTGAGTGTGAATGTGTGTGTGTGTGCACACATATGAATGTGGGTATATATGTGTGCATGCATTAGTTGGGGTTAGAAGACAACTTGCAGGGGCTGGTTTTCTCCTTCCAACATACTGACCCCAGGGATCAAACTCAGGCTTATCAGCAAGTACTGTTACCTGCCAAGCCATCTTGCTGACTTTAGGGGTGTGCTTTCTTTCTTTCTCTTTCTTTCTTTCCCTCCCTCTCTCTCTCTCTCTCTCTCTCTCTCTCTCTCTCTCTCTCTCCTCTCTGCACCGAAATATATACTCTTCATTATAATATGGTTTTTAATATACTTTGTTAATAATTTGAGAATTTTATACATACCTACAGTCCTCCCCCAACTTTTCTCAGATTCATCTTCACCTCCTTACCCCTCCCAAATATCCCACCAAGTCCAATTTGTACTACCCATAAAGTCTGGGGTATGAGGCCACCTAAACTACCTAAACTACCAACGGTCTCCCCTGAGAATATTTTTATATGAAATAAGCTCTCATTGTGAAAAGAGTAAGGTCAAGTGTTCCACCAGTCTTGTGAGCTTTTTTACAAATTACAAATGGAAACTTTTTTTTTTTTAATATTGATTATCTAGTGACTGGAGCAATTTCCCAATACCCTCTTCTAATATCACTTCAGATAATGAACACCTGACTCCTTCAGGAGGCGACATTCTCTGGGAGTGTGCAGGACAACCTGCCCAGCCATGCTAAGTCGTCCTAAATAGGTTGTCCAAGTAGCCAGGCATATCCCAAGTTAAAGCCGTAAGACCAGACAACCACAGGTTTCACTAACACAGCTCTTAGGCTAGCTCGCCACAGCAGCCAGTGGCTCGGCTGATACAGGTTCAGATCACTTATCCCCTGCGTGGACACAGGGTCAGCTTTGTGTCAGCTCCTTCATGTTCTTAGACCCATGGGATGAAGCTAAGCCAGGAGGAGCCTGACACCAAATGCACTGTGTGGCTCTGCCACTAAGGAGACAACTCTAAAGCCAGGGATTTGGACAGCCAACTGCCCTAGTCTTCAGAAAATTGCAGTGGGACAGTCCCAGGCTCATCAAAACAGGGGAGAGGAGTGTCTCGCTTCCTTTGGTTCGGGGAGGACCACAAGGCATTCAACCAGGACTTGGTCAGACAGACAGCTTTGCCTACAAGGCCATACTCTGTTGGGGGTGTAGAAGGAACGGGATGTGGCAGTGTCCCCTGTGTTGATTAAATATAGCTGAGTAGGGACAGGCTTGGCGGCTCAATGGATGAGATAGACCAGACGGGAAAGTTGGGTTTTTAGTTTGCTTCCCCCCCACCCCCCACCCCCGCCAAGACAGGGTCCTGGAACTCTCTGTGTAGAACTGGCTGGCCTCAAACTCACAGAGATCCACCTGCCTCTGCCTCCCAAGTGCTGGGATTAAAGGCATGCGCCTCCACCGCCCGGCTCAGAAGGGAAAGTTTTAAAGACTGTAAAATACAGAGCATGGGGATCCAAAAAGAACAAGGAATTGCTCTGCATAGAGATTTGAGTAAATGCTTATAGGAAGTTTCTGAACTTTTTAACATTGCTCCTTGGAGGCAGGGGTGTCCAAGAAAAGCCGGAAGGTAGACATCAGAACAGCCTAACTCAGCCCCCGTCCCCTTTGCTTGCCCCTTAAAGGTCTTCTGCTTCTGCAGGATGATGCTGCCTAAGAAGGGGAAGCTGCTGATGCTCCTGGCTTCCCAGGTGATAGTCGTAGCGCTCTTCTTCCATAT
This sequence comes from Acomys minous, assembly GCF_964271855.1. Lineage (NCBI taxonomy): Eukaryota > Metazoa > Chordata > Mammalia > Rodentia > Muridae > Acomys > Acomys minous. The sequence continues at coordinate 18,204,702 of NC_140496.1, forward strand.
GTCTGGCCATAGATACTTGTTCCAGGAGGAGGAGCCCAGGAGGCCCATGCATGTGCTGGTCCTGTCTTCCTGGCGGTCGGGATCCTCTTTTGTGGGGCAGCTTTTTGGGCAGCACCCTGATGTCTTCTACCTGATGGAGCCTGCCTGGCACGTGTGGATGACTTTCACCAGCAGCACGGCCTGGAAGCTGCACATGGCTGTGCGGGACCTTCTGCGTTCCACCTTCCTGTGTGACATGAGCGTCTTTGATGCCTACATGGAGCCAGGCCCCCGGAAACAGTCCAGCCTCTTCCAGTGGGAGCAAAGCCGGGCCCTGTGCTCCTCGCCTGTTTGTGACTTCTTCCCTGGTGACCAGATCAGCTCCCCCAAGCACTGCAAGGTGCTCTGCAGCCAACAGCCCTTTGATATGGTGGAGAAGGCCTGCCGCTCTCACAGCCACGTGGTGCTTAAGGAGGTGCGCCTCTTCAACCTGCAGGCCCTCTACCCGCTGCTCACAGACCCTTCCCTCAACCTGCGCATCGTGCACCTGGTCCGAGACCCGCGGGCTGTGTTCCGATCCCGCGAACACACCACACTCGAGCTTATGACTGACAGTCACATGGTGCTGGGGCAGCATTTGAAAACAACCAAGAAGGAAGACCAGCCCTACTACGCCATGCAGATCATCTGCAAAAGCCACGTGGATATAGCGAAGGCCATCCAAACCCTGCCTGAAGCTCTGCAGCAGCGCTTCCTGCTCCTGAGGTATGAGGACCTGGTTCGGGCACCCCTGGACCAGACGTCCAGATTATACAAGTTTGTGGGGTTGAATTTTTTGCCCCATCTCCAAACCTGGGTTCACAATGTCACCCGTGGCAAAGGCATGGGTCAGCACGCCTTTCACACTAACGCCAGGGACGCCCTCAATGTCTCCCAGGCATGGCGTTGGTCCTTACCTTATAAAAAGGTTTCTCTACTTCAAGACGTCTGTAGTGAGGCTATGGATTTGCTGGGATACCTCCAGGTCAGATCCCAAGAAGAACAAAGCAACCTTTCGCTGGATCTTCTGTCTTCTTCCCACACCTTGGGGCAAGTCTACCGAGAAGGCTGAGGAGCTCTGCCTGCACCAGCTGGTCGCAGCCTCAGTCACCGTTAAAGGGTCGGAATTAAGGCATCTCTAGGTGAGCAAATGGAATGCTCACTCATGCACAGCCCCAAGCAGAGGAGCCTTTGTGTCTACACTCAGGTCTATACCACAGCTGAGCCTAAAGGCCAAGAAGCAAACTCTGTCTACCTTGAAAAGACTTCAGAACCTTGAGCAAACGTTTTCTGCCTATCAGGCAAGACTACTACCTGCCTTCTATCCTTGGCCTTCCCATCCGTGCGTGCCTCAGAGGCCGTGGCCCCGAGGCCTATTAGACTCACCAAGCGGTGTCCATGGAGCACGTCCATAAACCTTGCTCTCCACATCTTTCCAATGGGCTCGTGGAGAATGAAAAGCATAGAAACAGAGCTTTCACCCAAAGAACCTCCAGCAACTTCCACACAGACCTGGTCTCTGGGCCCTCAGAGTTCCCAGGAGATTCAAGGAAGCAGGAACGGGGGTGGGTGCCTACCTGAGAGTCTGCCCACTGGACTGTCAGTTATTAGAAACAGGAAGCTAAGTCCCTGCACAGCAGGCCCAGAGCTCAAGGCAAAAGTGTGGCTGGTCTGGACAGCATCGCTCTTCAGTGTTTTCCTGACTCTGACCTCTGGTAGCGTGAAATTTATAACCTAGACTTCTGTTTTGAATTACCCATGCGTGTCTTCTAACTGCCAGTAAACAATGCTCATTCTCACGGGGTTCCTAACAATTGGCGTAATCATCTTTGTAGAGGTTTTTTTTTCCCTGTCTTTTGCTATTATCGAACACGTACATAAAAATCACTAGCACTCTTGGAGTCAGATGATGAATTGGGTCTTTGTTGTCTTAAGAATTGGTAGAAGGCAGATGCATCAACGACTTGTCTGTTGCTGCAATAGAACACCATTGTGAAAAGCATCTTTGGGGAGAACGGGCTTATTTTGGCTTATAATCCCAGTGAGGTACAGCTATAGTAGCAGGGCTGTGAGGCTAGCAGATCACATTTCACCCACACACAGGAAGATGGGCCAGGCTGTAAAATCCTGAAAACCCACCTCCAGTGACGTACTTCCTCCAGCAAGGCTCCACCTTCTGGCATTTCTTTAAATTTCTCAAACAGTACCACAAACTGAGGATGAAGTATTGAAATACACAAGCCTGTATGAGACATTGCATATGCAAATTACAACAGCTGACAACCAGCAACTCTGCCCTTTCATGTGCAGTGCGCACCTTGTAATAGTGCGTGCATCACCCTGGGGAGTCTCTGCAAATAATTCTTTTACTCTTAACTCCTTAGCCAGAAGACCTCAGTTCTAGTGTTTATCTCCTCCTGTTTCTAGCAGTTACCTCCTCTAATCAGAAAAGTTGTTTCTCCCAGTCTTTGCACACGTCCCCAGATCCATCTGTGCTTCGGGACCTGTGGGTACAAATGCACACTGCCAGGTGCTTCCTCAAGTCTAGTGGGACCAGAGCCACTCGGTGTGGGATTCTGGATGGTCACCACACTGCCTAGCTGTCTTCATAGGACACATAGCACAAGGTACCTCCTATGTTAGGTACCAACAAAATTCATCCCCTGGCTCCAAGTCGTGCTGAGCACAAGTCTTACCAGCACTACTACAACTGGGGTGAAAACAGGGAGAGACAGCTACAGAAGGGGCTAGAGAGTGGCTGGGGCTAAGAGAAGATGTTGCTTTTGGAGAGGACCCGAGTTCCATTCCCAGCACCTGAGTTGGGTGGCTGACGACCACCTGTAACTCCAACTTAAGAATCTGACTGTTCTCTGGCATTCATGGGCAACTGCACATACATTGCACATGTATACACACACACACACACACACACACACACACACACACACACACGGTATCCATAGAGGTCTATAATTTCTGAGCTCTAGGTTTTGTTTTGTTTTGTTTTAATAGCTCATTTAGTCCAAAGCTGACAGATTCTGCCATCTTGGATTTCCCTCTAACTTGTAATTGTTTCCCACTTCATAAAGCTGCCTCATTGTCAGGTCAGAATTCTCCCCTTCTGTTCTTCTAAGCAGCAACCAAATGGCCCATTAGCTGAGAGACCTGAGTAGCCAGCTGCCCTTGCTAACAGGGTTGGTTGATGCTCATTTAAATACTGCTTCAAAGGAGAAATTTTATTCTATCGCCACGCCCAAGCAACTCTCGGAACTCCTCAAAGAGCTTAGGACCTGGGGCTGGAGAGATGGGTTAGTTGGTAAACTGACTGCCACATGTGCATGGGACCTGAGTTCAGAGGCCCAGAATCTATGGTAGAAAGCTGGGGGTGGTGATGTGCATCTATGACCTTAGCGCTGCTGTACAGGAGGGGTCGGTAGGATTTCTGAAACTCACTGGCCAGCTAACCTGACCAAATGTATGAGCTTCAGCTTCAGTGAGAGACCTCATCTCAAAAAAAGACTAAATAAGGGCTGGAGAGATGGCTGCTCTTCCAGAGGACCTGGGTTCAATTCCCAGCACCCATATGATTCCACAACTTTCTGTAACTCCAGACCCAAGGAGTCCAACAGCTTCTTTTGGCCTCCAAGGCATGCATGTGGTACACAAACATATATGCAGGCAAACATCCATATACATAATAAGTAATTTAAAAAATAAGATCAAGAGCACTAGGGTACTTCGACTACAATTTAACCATAGCTATCCATAATTCCCGTGTGGTTTCACTTTCAGTGTAATGACAGCAATTGCTAACATTTTAACAAAATTTAATTAAAACTTTTTTTTTTTAACTTGTGAATAGTAGCTATAGAAAGGTAGAGTAAATTTCTCATGATTTTTGTACAAAATCTGCCCTGGTGTTAAACTGTGATAGCTTATAATTTACCATATGATTTGTTATGCTGGATCCTAGACATAATGTCTGTATGTATATTATCGTAATTCTTTTTTCTTTCTTTTTTTTTTTTTTTTTTGCGAGACAGGGTTTCTCTGTGTAGCCTTGGCTGTCCTGGACTCTCTTTGTAGACCAGGCTGGCCTCGAACTCACAGCGATCCGCCTGCCTCTGCCTCCCCAGTGCTGTATTGTTGTAATTCTATTGAATTACTTTCACAGACTAAGAAGGCAAGTTCATTAACTGAGTATGTGTGAGTGACGTAGGCCACTTAGCAATGACTCTCTGACAGACACCAGTCAGGAAGCCGCAGTATGCTGGCCCCTGCCTCCAGCAGACAGTCTCAGGATTGTATCACTCATCTCACATGCATTGCTGGCCCTCCGGAGGAAGGGTGCTTATGAGTCTAGATATGACATTCCGTCAAGCAAGTCTTCCTTCATCCCATATATTTCACAGGCTCTACCAAAGGTGGAGGAATGTGCTGCAGGTTGGTGCTGGGGACATGTGTGTGGGTGTGGACACAAACAGTAATCGAGTCTATTGTTAGAGCAGGGTGCAGGGTCAGGGACCGAGAAGGGTTCTACCGTACAGAAGTCTGAGAGTAATTATCTTGGAAAGTCTCTCTAGCAATAGGGGTGCATGCCATGCAGAGACCTGTGAACAGATGCCCGGGCAAGTGCCAGTGTCAGCGGAGACAAAGGCAAAAAGGGACACATGGAAGACAAAGACGTACAGGCAGGCAGGAAGGACAATAAACCGAGAGGTCGTGAACCCATGGAATCCTACTGCCTGGTGACTCTGTTACAGTCAACTGGGCTTCCTCCTGTCTCCGTGTCCTCGCTCATAAGCACAGAGTGAGTAGCAGAGCCACATCACAGCTTCCCACAGGGATAACGGACAGATGGGTGGGCAAACACAGGGGGCGTCCTTGGTGAGCTCTTACCCGGTGTTAGCTGTAGCTGTGAGGCACAGTACCCGGCGGCTCAAGGATACTGAATCCTTGCTGATTGCCTCATCAGCATCCCTTCCCTGTGTTGCTAATCATGAAGACAGGGTGAGGAGGCTGGCAATGATTCCCCCCACCCCCCACCCCCCACCGCTGGTCTTCTACGTCTGTGGTTCACAACAGGAAGTGGTTGTCGGCCCCTCCCTACCCCAGACGTGTTTTACTCTTTTTCAATTGGCATATTGTGGTTGTGTGTTCTTCCCTGGGGAATTTGGAATTGTTGCAGTTATTTAGGGGTGCCTCTGGCATCGGTAACACACGGGGAGCAGTGGAGAGAAGCTTCCCAGAGTAGAGAGTCATCCGGTCCAAAGTAACACGCAACCACCAAGAAACCGTCCTCCACACGGACTTCTCCTTATCTCTTCACTCTCATCCAAATGAATGTGCTGCCAGCCTGCATGCTTGCCTGGGGAGAGGCCAGACCCAAGGCTTTCAACCCTTCTTAGTCATCTCAGTGGAGTGGTAGGGTAGGCTGAGGGAGGGAAAGTCAGTTTTCTTCTGGACTATGGCTCTGGACAAGATAAACATGTTCTATGAGATGGATTCACACCCATAAACATTGGGGGAGTGGGGGCTTGAGATAGGGTTTCTCTGTGTAGCCTGGCTGTCCTGGACTCACTCTCTCTGTAGACCAGGCTGGCCTTGAACCCACAAAGATCTGCCTCAGTTTCCCAAGGGTTGAGATGAAAGATGTGTGCCACCATTCCCAGCTTTGTTTTTGTTTTTTAATAACTCACCAAGTCCAAAATCTATGATACCCAAATGTAGCCAGGCACAGTGGTGCTCACCTGTAATCCCAGGGAGGCAGAGGCAGGTGGATCTCTAAGTTCCAGTCCAGCCTGGTCTACAAAGTGAGTCCTGGACAGCCAGGGCTACACAGAGAATCCCTGCCTCCATACACATGACCACATGCTTGCAAGCATGCATACATACATGTACAAATACCTCACACATATGCGTGCAATAGGTAAACAAGGAACGCTGACTGTGTCTTCCCTCTGCCTAGATTCTACCAAGCCAAGTCCTAACCCTCTGGGGTGGTCACTGACTTTGCTGCCAAGCCAGTTTCCACGTCAGCTTCTTACCATCCTGAGAAAACCATAAGGAAGCTGCTTTACTGTTTGTGTTTTAAGTTTATGACAGGAAACGGTAGGTGCCATGGGTACCTGCAGCTACGATTCATAAAATTTAAGCTCATTCCAGAAAGAGTTTGTTTTCTCCACCCAAGTCAATGTGCCCGGAAGGGTAACTGTTCAGAAGATAATAAACTCTGTAGGAAACACAATAACCATCTCTGTTCTTTTACCGGGGGCTCAATTGCAGGGAAGGAACCAAACCATGAGAACTTTATAGATGAGAAGGGCTGAGAGGGAGAATGAGCAAGAACATTCTGGAAATAATTAGCCTGAATTTTTGCTTGTGCTAAATTTAACTGGAGTCTATGACAACCTCTAAGAAAAGAGTGCGTATATAAAGGGTCGCCCAAACTCACCTAACCAAGGGAGATTTCATTTTCTTAGCCCTCCGTGTCTATCAGGAGAGTGTTTTGAGGAAGGCCAGGCTTGGGAAGTACTGCGCGTCTTCAGCCACGACAAGCCTGGCTAGGCCTCACACCTTGCTCTCTCCCTGCCTTCTCTCAGACCCCAACCAGCAAGGGCCGGATGGAGAAAAATCACACCCCAGGAGCGGCCTTCATGACCACCTGCTTCAGCATGAGACTGCAGGGGCCCTTCCCCTCACCCCTACTCTACAAAACCACCACACCCCTCCTCTGAGCCTACCTACACCTTCCCTTCTTCCCCCAAGAAAAACCATGGACTAAGGAACTCTTCTTTCGGCTCCCCAAGGCTGCCACGCATCTGGGCATCTCTTCCCTCTCCCTTCCAAGGTCGGTCCACCCTTGGAGATGCTGGTCCCACCGGCTCCCACTTTCTGAAGAACTGTTTTTTTTTTTTCAGGTTTACTCCCTCCCTTCTAAAACTAAAAATTCTCTTCAACTAAACTCTCCTCTTTAGCTCAGGTGTCCACAATACTTGGAAAAGACAAAAACAAACAACTCTGCCTTGTTCCCTCCCATGTCTAAAGACTAGCCTGGCTCCTCACCTGCCTGGCCACACCACCCTGAGGTATAGCCATGTTCGTTAGCTTCTGCCTACTCCTTAGCCCGCTACCATGTGTGTTCGCCACCTTCCTTTCCACTGGCCCAGCTCTCGCTGACCGCAGAATCAAACTCCATGCTGTTCAACTCACCCCAGCCAATGATGCAGTCTGGTGCTTGCCTCGCCTCCTCCCTTAAACACCTGCTCTAGATAGACGTCTCCCCCCCCCCCCACCTCTGTGCCTCCTCTCAGATGTCTGTGTAATGCTCTCCTTTCCTGGCTGCCCAACACTGGAGTCCCTAGGTTCAGGCACGCAGTCTCTCCTTATCGCGTTGGGGGCTTGCTATCTAACCTTACCTGTGCCACCATTGTAGATGACTTCCATGTACACATCCCTAGCCCAGACACCCATAACCCTAGAGCAGTACAATTCCAATAACTATGATGCAGGGTAGGGGCAGAATTCAGATGGTCCAAACCCCACAGTGTGTCTAGAAAGCCTCACAAACTGATCCTTGTGGGTGGGTGTCTCCCCTCACACCCACTCTTAGGTCCCTCTTCACTCATAAAGCTGCGGCTCTACCAGTTTGCAACCTAAGTTATCTTGCTTTCGTCTTTTTGGACCGTGTTTCTTGTACCACATGCACATCATTTCCCAGATGTCATATCGCATCCTTTCTCCCACCTGGAATAAGCGGTTGTATTCTACCACCAGCTCCTGTGACATTTAAATCGCTATTTGCCGCCGGGTCCCGAGGGCAGCCGAGGTGTCACTGGCTTGGTTCTCTTGCTTTAGTTTTTGTCCTTGTTGATGTGACAAACTGTCTGGAAAAGGCTTGTTTGGGCTCACAGTTTGAGGCTAGAGTCCTTCAGGGTAGAGGAACGCAGGACGGTAGGACTGTGAGGCAAGTGGTCGCCATGCATCCGGCCAAGAAGCAGACAGCAGCAAATGCCAGTGCTTCCAGTAGATCAATTTGTTTCAGTTGGATTCAGGGCAGGACCCCGGCCCACACAATGGTGCCGCCCCGCCCACAGTAAAAAAAAAAATGGATCTTCCCACCCCAGTTAACATACTCATTCACAGGAGTGCCTAGAGGCGAAGCTAATAGCTCGCTCACACGCATGCCCAGAAGCTTGTCTTCTAAGTGACTGTAGATCCTGTCAGGTTGACTGTATTAATCCTCACACCCCCTTCCTCCCTGCCGTGTGCCAGTGCAGAGAGCTTCCCCGCCTCTGTCACAGCAAGCTTTGCTCTGTAGTAAAGCCAGGGCAGTGAGCCTCCCCGTCACAGCAAACATTGCTCTGTAATAAAACTATCCCAGTCATATGAGCTTTGAATTCTATGAGGAAAGGGACTCTCTTATCTACTGTGATATATGTATGCCCGGCACACTGATGGACACATGCCAAGCACTCAATAAATATTTGTTTAATACACTCAGGAGACGTATGCAAGCCGATCAAGAGTTCAAGGCTAACTGAGGCTACATATTAAGACCTCGTCTCAAAGATTAAAATAAAACAAACAGCAAAACAAAACCATGAGGGGAAAGGGGACCTCTAGGAAGAGCTGCGCTTCTGACTCTGACTTCGCTCATATTATGCTCACAAAGCTCGTTCTCCAAATACCATTTAGGGAAGAGAAGGCACATTTAGTCGATTAGAGAAGCCTCCATTCTGAAAACTACGGCGACGCGCTTGAAGATCCAGAAAACGACACGCTAACACTTAACACGCTTCCTGTTTAATAGAATAGAGGAAACTGGATCTTAAAGCTAGTGGCTTAGAAAGTCATGGGTCAAGCGGGATGGGGAAGGGCTCCTAACAGAGACACCCAAACACTGAGTTGACTTATGTTTTCAACGGTGATACGACCGCAGCACAAAAGGCTGATAATTCTCGAGCTTTCTGAAAATGTGAATTACTCAAGTGTTCCCCACAGGAGTTTGACAAGTTCCTGGCAGCTGATTGTAACTCGGTTTTTGCCAAATCTAGCAGAAATGTTCCAGCCTGGTTGTTGCTTTGTTTTCTTAGCTTCTCTACTGACATCAGGCTGAGCCCTACCCTAAGCTATATCGATTCCATTGGAGTACAAAAACAGATGTGGGAAGTCAAGCATGGTGGTAAGATCCTGTAACCCATAGTTACAGAGGATTATGAGGATTATGAGTTCAAGGCTAACCTCAGCTACATATTTCTCAAAAACTAAAAATAAAAGAAATAAGATAAAGCAATGTGTGTGGAGGGGAGGGGGTGTTAAAGTCTCTAGGAACCTAATCTTTTGAAATTGACTAGGAGGAACTTACCTGAGTGAAACAGACATTGAACAAGTAATAATTATGACAAATTCTCGGACTTTAAACGGATACTGTAAAGTCTAAAACCTCTGGATATTGTCCTAATACAGCAACTAGAGAAATATCTGTTCAGGAAGTATTAGTCAGTCCTGTAAGAACAGCAGGAATCCGGCAATTGAACCACGATCCCCAACCCAGTTCAGCTGAAGGGACATTCTAACCTAGAAAGGCTAGCCAGGAAAATAGGGCTCCCACTCCGGCTAGCTCCTAGTCTAAAGTTAAGGTTTCACTCTAGGAAGGGACAAGGGGCTAGCATCTCTCAGGGCTGTTCCCAGCTCTTCCCAAGACAAAAGACAGGACCGGAATTCCCTTCCAAAACCCAGGTCCCACTTCCGGATTAGAAGCCCTATTTACCCAGAGAAAGGCAAGCGTGCTGGGTCCCTAGTGCTTCTACTGGGCCCGCTCCTAGGTTCCCCACCAGGAGACGCAAAGATGGAAAGACCAGAGGCCACTGGGTACATTCCGGCATCCCACTCGTGTCCCAAGGCAGGTGTGTCACTTCAGAAGAGGACCCTACTCTGCCGTGTGACAGAGATTCTCTTCAGGGAGACAGGGAAGCCTTAAGAATAAAGGGTTCAGCAGGGAGAGGAGGCACGTGCCTTTAATCCCAGCACTCAGAGGCAGAGGCAGGCGGATCGCTGTGAGTTCGAGGCCAGCCTGGTCTACAGAGTGAATCCAGGACAGCCAAGGCTACACAGAGAAACCCTGTCTCAAATAAATAAATAAATAAATAAATAATGGAGGTGTTGAAGGGAAGCAGTTAGGAGGCTCTTGGTTCTGCTAAATCAGTAGCAACAATGAAAATTTCAGAACGTCCAGTGGTTTAAAGGAACTCGGGGAAGAACTAAGGAGCTCCCTCCTGGGACCTCAGCCAGCATCTAGGACTGCTGTGTCCCACCTTACCCTGCTGTTATCAAAAACAATAAAGCAGGCAGGTCCCGATTAAAAGAGGCTAACACCTGAATATGCTACTGGATAAAGTCAGGAAGTCGGGCCTGGAGCTTTATCAGGAAACAAAGGAAGGGGCGATAAAGAGAGTTCCGTTAAAGCAGCCTTCGGCTTAGATCTCCAGGGGCTGTGACTGACAGGGCTTCCGTCTCAGATCTCCAGGGACTGCGAATGACAGGGCTTCCCTCTCTAAGGCCCGTTTCACATTCTAAGCGGCAACATCAGAGACAGAACACCATGGGGAAAATACACTTCCCTGATCTAGTCCAACCAAGTCACTGAAGAAACAAGCAAATGACAGGAGGCCCCAGATGAGAGAGGAACTGATATCCAGAATTTCTATAAAACCTTATCTGAAATGTATGGCAAAAGGCAGGGAAAAAAAAAAAACAAAAACAGAATTGTGAACAAATATGAAAGTGTTTCCAAAGTAAGAAAGAAAGGAGAAAAAAAAAAGAGTCATCTAGCTCTGAGGGTCCAGATGCTGAACTTAATGTAATGAAGAGACCAAAGTCCTTATGTTTGTTCAAAGAACCAAGCTTAAAAAGTAGAGACAGGATCTCTGTGAGTTCAAAGTCAGCGTGGTCTACGAAGTGAGTTCCAGGATAGCCAGGGCTACACAGAGAAACCCTGTCTCAAAAAACTAGAAGTGTATCAGCAACACCTCAGCAAAATTAATAGAAAGTTTAAGAATTAATAAGGCAGTCACAGCATACCAAAACTTGGGCAGTAGAGTTAAGACCACTGCTTAGAAGTAAAGTTTTAACTTTAAACGTGGGTATTGGTGGAGGAGATGTCACATTTGACTTTAAATGTGGCTATTGTTAGAGGAGGAGGGGACTTGGTGGAAGAGTTGTGGCCTTGAGAGAGGCCCTGTGGCCTTGGTGGAGGAGGTGTGGCCGTGGTGGAGGAGGTGTGGCCTTGAGAGGAGGTGTGGCCGTGGTGGAGGAGGTGTGGCCTTGGTGGAGGAGGTGTGGCCGTGGTGGAGTAGGTGTGGCCTTGAGAGGAGGTGTGGCCGTGGTGGAGGAGGTGTGGCCGTGGTGGAGGAGGTGTGGCCGTGGTGGAGGAGGTGTGGCCTTGAGAGAGGAGGTGTGGCCTTGAGAGAGGAGGTGTGTCACGAGGGAATGAGTTTTGGGGTTTCAAAAGATTTGTACCATTCTCAGCACATGTTAATAAAATGAAAGGTAAAAAAACAGCTCAGTATTTCAGAAGACACAGACTAACACCTAAACCTAACAATATTTCATGATAAAAAATAATCAACAAATTAAAAATAGAGGGGAAGTGTCTCAAACTGATACTCCCACAGCTCACATCACGCTTATTGAAGGAATTAATCGTTTTCCCAGTGGCAGAAATGTCACAAAGATGTCGACGCTCACATAGCATTTCCTTTCCCGGACAGCTGGGCAATGCATAGAAGACAGAAAAGCCTTCGGTGTGTACAGGCTCGACACGGCAGCTTTGCTGAAAGTTGGGCGCTTTCAACCCACGGCTGGGCTGTTTTCCTGATACGCCTTGTTCCATGACATGTGTGTGAGGGGATGGGAGGAGGGGAGCTTCTGGTGGCCATTAGGTTACGGCTACCTTAGAGAGTATTATAAAGAGGCAGGTGTGGAGCTTAGTGGGGCCATATTCCCAGAATTTGAGTTTCAATGTAACTGACAGGCACTGGTTTTTTGTTGGTTTTGTTTTGTTTTGTTTTGCTTGTGGCTTTTTGAGACAGGATTTCTCTGTGTAGCCTTGGCTCTCCTGGACTCTCTTTGTAGACTCACAGAGATCCACCTGCCTCTGCTTCCAGAGTGCTGGGATTAAAGGCGTGTGCCACCACGCCCGACTCCAGGCACTGGTTCTTACTGATTAGGTGGGCATAACTCAATTGTAACTTTCTCTCTTTTTTTTTCCTATGTACAGAAATTTTTTAAAATATACATCAAAGAAAGATCTTTAAGGACAAAATATTTTGCATATAAACAAAACAATTTAATTGGTTAAACTATGTGAGATCTCATATTTGCTTTAAAAAAACACACCAGCAAAAGCTGGACACAGAAGGCGCATGGATACGTTGAGGCTCATTCATTATGCTACTACGTCTACGTTTGTTTGTTTGTTTGTTTTTAATTTTCCAGACAGGGTTTCTCTGTGTAGCCTTGGCTATCCTGGACTCGCTCTGTAGACCAGGCTGGCCTCGAACTCTCAGCAATCCTCCTGCCTCTGCCTCCCGAGTGCTGGGATTAAAGGCGTGCGCCATCACGCCCGGTCGTTTGTATGTTTTAAAGTCTCCACTAGGACATTTTTTTTTTTAAGTATTCTCAAATTGGTTTCACCAGTTGGGACTAGGGACGGTAAATGTAAAAGTCAAGAACTCTGTGGAGGGCTGGAATATAACTCAATGGGAGAACAGTTGCCTCAGATTCAAAAGGCCCTAACCAAGTGGGGAACATGGGGGGGCAGAGGGGGGCTGCCCCGGAGCCAACACTCAAGGGAAATGGAGACCGGGGGTTTATGATCCCAACCCTTTAGGTACTTTACTTCATTGAATTCTCCCCTCACAACTCCACAGCAATTCCACCTTAACCAAGGGAAGGAATTTGTGGGGCGACAGGCACCGCTCGCCCCCTGGTGGATGTAGTAGGAAGTGCATGTCATCATCGTAAACTTGTCAAAAATATTTCAACAGTCTGATCAGGGACAACAGTCAACTATAGAACATGGGACAGGAGACTAGTCTGGACTCTTCAAAACTGTCAACACCATGAAAGACAAAATAAGAGGAGCCTGACCTGTTGGAGCCGACCTGCAACCTACCTACCTGGGAGGCTGGGGCTTAGCAACTACAAGTTCAAAACCCCAAGCTACAGAGTTCAAGCTCAGCCAAGGTAATCAGTGACACCGTATCTCAATCATAAGTAAGAAAAAAGGGCTCGCGGTGTCACTCACTGGTAGAGTCCCTGCCTAGAGTGTACACGTCTGGAGATTCAATCCCCAGCACAAAATAAAGGTGTCGGGGGAGCAGAGAGAAAAGGGTTTCAAACGTCTGGTGAATTATTTAACTTAAAAGAGACAAAGGAAGCCGGCCATGGTGGTGCACGCCTCTAATCCCAGAACTCGAGGAAGCAGAAGCTAGTGGACCTCCATGAGTTCAAGGCCAAAGTGAGTCCAGGACAGCCAAGGATACACAGAGAAACCCTGGGGGGGGGGGGGACTGAGAATAAATATATAGAGGGAAATCAGGATCCTAGATTCAAAAAGAAAGGCTACAGCATCATTGTGAAGCCGGAGACGGCTCAGTTGGTAAAGTGCTTGCTCCTCAAGCACGAGGCCTGAGGCCTGATTTGATCCCCAGCACGGGGCAAAAATGCTAAGTAAGGTAGCACTCACTTGTAATCCCAGCGCTGGGAGGCAAGAAGGCAGACCCAGGCATTCGTTAGCCAGCCAGCTCTTCCTCATCAGCAAAGTCTAACCCATCAAGGTGAGTGGTCTCTCACTCCAAATTACACACACACACACACACACACACACACACACACACACACACACATACACACACACACACAAGTGAACCTACCCATACATGTGCATCAGCACACAATTTCCATGTGTACACCCACACACACATGTGGGCACACACATGTACACCCATTTACACATGTACACCTACACACACACACATATATATGCCCCCACCCTCAACTTGCATATATAACACATACTCACATGCACCCACTCACCCAGTGCACTCTCATACATATGAACACACACAGATTTATTGTGGAGATAATTTTAAAACATGATAAAGAATCCAATGATGTCCATAAATAGTATTTCAGAAAATATACTAACTGTGGCAAAAAAAAAAAAAAAAACCTCTTTTTAAGATGTTTAAAAATTCTGTGTCAGTGTGTGGGTGTGCCCAGAGGCCAAAGGCATCAGATCTTCTGGAGTTAGGGTTACAGGAAGTTGTGAGCCTCCCTACCTGCTTGGGTGCTTGGAACCAAAGGCCAGCAGCAGCAGCAGCAGCAGCAGCAGCAGCAGCACAGGCCCAGGCCTGCCTGCCTCCAGAGCCTGTGCTTGTCCCACATGCTCCTTCCTCCCCATCACCCCAGGAAGCAGGAAGCCAAGATCCACAGCATCCCAGGATGCAGCAGTGGCTATGGGTAGTAGAGGGACCCCTTACAATTGTCACAGCGTCAGTGCCCGCTCATTTATTCGACAGGAAATGCTAGGAGACAACGATAAACAAAACAGACCGACCCAGGCATAGAGCCTACACTGTGGCGGAGGAGATAAATGCTCATTTAATCCTGGAGCCAATCCAATATTTAGAATTACAAAATGGGATTTAAAAAAAAAAAAGAAAGAAAGAAAAAGAAAAAGAGGAAGCAATGAGGAAAAAGGAAACTAGCCAAAGCAGACGAGCAGCAGCAGGCTCCCCTGAGCCCCGCTTGGAAGAGTAAATGAGAGTTAATGATGTAGACAGAGAGGAGAGTTTGAGCAGTAGAGCTGTGTGGGAAGACGCACAGCCTACAGTAAGAAAGTTCAGTGAGGGACTCTGTGTCCTGGTTTGCTACCTGTTCCTGCGATGACCAAAAGCTTCCCCTGGGACAAAAGGGTTCATTTGGCTGGCAGGACTCACGCAGGAGCCGAGGCTTGGAGAAACGCTGCTTGCTCAATTGCTCTCCACACTTTGCTCAGCGCATACCACCCAGAGGTGATGCTACCGCGGTGGGCCGGCCCCTTCCACAACAACCTGAAGAGATGGCTCAGCAATTAAGAGCACTTTGATGCTGGCCATGGTGACACACACCTTTAATCTAGCATGTGTGAGGCAGAGGGAGATGTAGCTCTGTGAGTTCGAGGCCAGCCTGGACTACATAGAGAGTTCCAGAATAGCCAGAGCTACATAAAGCCTGTGTTAAGAAAAAGAAAAACCACAGGATGCTTTTAGAGAGAACTGACCCTGCTTCAATTCTCCCACAGCTATCTGTAACTCTAGTCCCAAGGTTCAGACGGGTAGCTTCAACCTCAAGGCCACATAGGTGGCCTGGCGACAACAGCCTCCTCCATGGGTAGCTCACTGTATCTCAAACCTCCCTTTCCTAATTGGCAGATAATATCAAACCTCCCTTTTTGTTCTTGTTGGCCACAACTGTATCTCCTTTGGGGAACATCTACTCCAGTGTGTGCCATTTTAACCTCTACCAGGTGTTGTAAATAAATGGAGTGATCTTCCTAGAACTACTTCTATGTAGAATTTCCTTGTTCTTAGTGGAAAGAGAAAAAAAAAATCACAATTTACAAAATGCTCTCTCTCCATATTGACACAGTGACAGCCACCTTAACAAGGAAATCTCTGCAGATATATTTGAAGTTTGTCCTTGTAAAAATAAACAAACTGGCCAGTAAATGGATTGTGGTCAGTGAGTTATGTTTCAGGGTTGACTATCCCAACAACTCAGACTTGTAATCAGAATGGTGGCAAAGGTGGGGGTTTGGGAATGGGCCAGCCACCCTAGGGGAATTCATAGCTCCTCAGGTTTTGAGCAAGAGACAGGCTATGGTAGGGACCAGGTTAGGGACCTGGCCAGGGTATGCTGAGAGAAACTGAAATCTCCCGTGTGAAGGCCCAAAGAAAATGGAAGGAAGAGTAGAGAAACGATCAATGTGTTTCCAAAGAGGGGGCTTAGAGCAGCGAGAGGAAGCCCTGAAAGACAGCCAGAGTCCACCCTATAAATAAGCAATTACAAGCTGTCACAGAGGCGGTGTCTTTGCAGAAGATGTGAGTCATACTTAAGGCCAAAAATAATAAATAATAAATAATAAATAATAAATAAAGGTGGAAGAATTGTTTTGGAGAGCTTGGTGATAGCATTAAATGTCATCTGCGTGGACTGGAGATCTCAGCAAAGAGAAAGGGAGCAGCAGGCTGTGGGGTTTCCATAGCAACGGAACCAAGCAAACAACCTGAGACCCTCTAAGATTCCAAACACCCAGCTAGCAATGCCAGATGAAAGGCAGTGACTGGGCCAGCAGGCAAAGATGCTCACTGCCAGACAGATGAAACTCACGCGGTGGAAGGAGAGAACCAGTTCTCACCAGTTGACCTCTGACCTCCACATGTACACCGTGCCCCTCCCGACACACATAGATAAATGTAAGATTTCTTCTAAAAACCAACAAACATTTTCATATCTACAATGAGTCTGAAAAGAGGGAAAGGGGAATCTTCCAAGGAATAAAAACAGGAGCCAGAATATGTTTGTACGGGTCCTGCACAAAAGCCAACTGGTGTGCAGGTCAGCCCCAGGAGAGAAGGCTCAGGCCTGGATGGGGTAAGGAGTTTAAGTGCCTGAGTAAATCCAGTCCCATCTGAGGATTAGCCTTGAGTGAAAAGACCGGCTCCAAAGAGAACTTCCAGCATGTGTGGTGCTTTACATCCCTAATCCCAACACTAGGAGGCTGAGGCAGGAGAATTGCTGTCAGCTCAAAACCAGCCTAAGCTACAGAGGGAGACCCTGTATCAAAACAGACACATAGGACTAGAGAGATGGCTAGGTGCTTCCCAGCACTTGCCGCCTGAGTCCAGCGGTTCCCAGCATCCAAATAAGAGGCTCATAGCTTCCTGTAACTCTAGCTCCAGGGGATCAAATGCCCTCTTCTTGCCTCCACAGGTGCCCACACACATGTGGCATACACTCATACAGACACACACAACCATGAAAAATAAAATGAATCTTAAAACACACATGCCTCTGGAAAAGATAATTCTAGTATGTGCGTGGACACACACACATACTGTGTGCAGATTTGTAAGCAGAAGTACCCTTCCTGTGACTTTGGCATTCAAACGCATTCTACCTGTGGCAAAGTCCAAGCTGAGACAGCCACAGGCAGAGAGAGCCTGGCCGGTCACATGAGCGTTTTTAATTCAGAGAGTGAGGTGGAGAAGGCCCAGGAAGCACCACCACTCTGCCACACCCACCCATCCACAGTTTTACCACTGGGGAGAGAGAACAAGCAACTATTTTCAAGGACAAAAATGAATACATCACAACAGAACTTGGGTAGGGACAGGAAATAGAAACACAAGATCAGAAAGAAAGAGAATAAAAAATTTTGATATTTGTTCCCAATGGCAACACAGTTAAAAGACACCACTGGCAAGCAAACACACCCAGAATGTGGGCCAGATGAGCTCATGACCATCCCCACAACAAGTCCAAGTCACAGGAAGAAGAGCGAGCAGAGCAGAAAATCTAGCCTCCATTAAATTGAGTGATACTTTAAGACAGAACTAACATAGCCAGGCGTTGTGGTCCATGCCTATAATCCCAGAACTCAGGAAGCAGAGGCAGGTGGATCTCTGTGAGTTCGAGGCCAGCCTGGTCTACAAAGTGAGTCTAGGGCAGCCAAGAATACACAGAGAAACCCTGTCTCGAAAAAAACCAAAAACCAAGGCCGGGCGTGGTGGCGCACGCCTTTAATCCCAGGACTTAGGAGGCTGAGGCAGGCGGATCCCTGTGAGTTCGAGGCCAGCCTGGTCTACAAAGTGAGTCCTGGACAGCCAAGGCTACACAGAGAAACCCTGTCTCGAAAAACCAAAAAAAAAAAAAAAGAAAGAAAGATAGAACTAACAACTGTTTGAACCTTGTTTGGATCCTGATCCAGTGACCAAAACATTGTACAGTTTTAATGTCCTTTTTTTCTTTTTTTCATTTCAAATGTAACTGGAAATACCTGGCATGGTGTGATCTTGAGTCTAAGAACTAATGTTTTGGACTGAGGAGATGGTCTAGTCAATTAAGTGCTTAACCCACAAACATTAAGACCTGACACCATTTTTAAAATGCCAGGCACTGTGGCATATATTGTAATCCCAGCACTGGGAAGGCAGAAACAGGTGGTCTCTCAGCTGCCTGCTTCGTGAGTTTGAGGCCAATGCAAGTCCCTGTCTGGGAAAATAAGGTGCATGCTGGGGAGATGGCTCAGCAAGGTTAGGCTCCAACCAAAAGTATAAGGAAAATTAGGGGCATAGCACCTGAGGAACAATGCCCAAGGTTGTCTCCTGGAACACACACACACACACACACACACACACACACACACACAGAGAGAGAGAGAGAGAGAGAGAGAGAGAGAGAGAGAGAGAGAGAGAGAGGAGGGAGGGAGGTCGGGGGAAAAAAGTTTAGTGGCTTTGTGTTTGTTTGCACGCACGTGTGTGTGTGTGTGTGTGTGTGTGTGTGTGTGTGTTGTCTAGGTATATTCAAGGCTGACTTGAACTTACTACGTAGCTCAGGCTAGCCTTCTGTCTTAACCTCCTAAGTGTTGGGATTACAGGTATGCACGACCATGCGTACCTAGAAATAACAGTTTTAGATATTTACTAGAGTGTTTGGAGGGAAATGTGATGTCTAGGATTTTTGCTTTGTAATATGTCAGCAAAGAAAACAAACAAAATAAGAAAGGACCAGTATGGTAAAACACTGGCAATCACTGAAGGGCGGTACATATTCATGTGGATTAGTTTCTCATTTATGGTTTTATGTGTGCTTCATAGAAAACAATTCCAGATCATTTCGGCAAACAACGAACTCATCCAGCATACAATCTAATTCCAGTCTCACAGAAATACCAGTTGTTTTTCTAGAACTTTCTAAAGAGAATGCTTCCCAGGGTTGAGGCTCAGTTGACATTTGCCCTGCTTCCATGGTGAAATGCCAGAGTCAAGAAAAAAAAAAAGCCCTTTGTACTCAGATAAACCAGTGATAACAAGGTCACCCCATCCATTTCTTCCCAAACTGATTCCTGTAAGTGTTTTAGTTTTATCAGGCCTAGGAGATGGCTCCCAGGTGAAAGTATTTGCCACCACACCTGACATCCTAATTGTTCTCCAGCACCTCACATGCACGTGTCCTCTACTTGCACATGGCATGCATGCCACACCCGGTGCACACGCATCAAATAAATGTGGGGTTTTTGGGTTTTTTTTATTTTTTTAGAAAGAAAAAATGTTTTCCATTTCAGAATGCTAAGGTCTGAAATAATATCACACTCCTCATGAGAAAATTGATTTCTGCTGTGAACAGTTAAGTATAAACTGACAGTCTTGCAGTGTTTTTGTTTTGTTTTGTTTACGTTCTTTGACATTTCTATCTGTCGAGGTGGTTCACACCTCTGAGCGAGGTGGTTCACACCTCTGACTGCAGCATCATGAGTCTGCATGAGCCTGAAGAACACAGGAAGACCTTGTCTCAAAACAAAGATAATCAAAAACCATAGCCTTCCCTTAAATGCCAACACATCCTCAGTGTGGCCTTCTAGACATCTTACTCCCTTCTGCCTTTTTTTGAAAGTGTCATTGAGAGGTTGCCCCTATATCACACAATTCACCTAATGCCGTATACTTGATGTGTTTTCGTATCTTAAGGGTTATGCAAGCAACACCATGATCTATTTAGAACACACCTTTCACCCCAGTGCAAACCCTGCCCCACTGGCAAACACTCTCTATTTCCTACTCTGGCGCTCACTCCCAGCATCCGGCAGCCAGCTAATCAGCTTTCAGGTGCTATGAATTTGCCTATGTTAGGATTTGATATTAATGGATCCACCCATGTAGTGTTTTTGGCTGGCATCTTTCATTTGGCCTACCATTTTCAACATCCAGCAATATTGAGGCATGTATCATTACTGTATTCCTTTTTTGCTTTGTTTTTGTTTTTGTTTGTTTGTTTTCTGAGACAGGGTTTCTTTGTGTAGCCTTGACCATCCTGGACTCATTTTGTAGACCAGGCTAGCCTCGAACTCACAGAGATCCGCCTGCCTCTGCCTCCCAGAGTTCTGGGATTACCAGCACGAGCCAACATGCCCAGCTTCCTTTAAATTTTTTTAAGATTTTGATTTTTAATTATATGTACAATTGTTTTTGCCTCCATGTGTATGTGTGCACTGCATTTATGTATGCAGTGCCCATGGAGGCCAGTAGGGGGCGTTGGGTCCTCTAGAATTCTGGATGGTTATGAGTTGCCTTGTGGGTGCTAGGAATTGAATCAGGGCCCTCTGGAAAAGCAACCAGTGCTCTTAACTGCTGAGCCATCTCTCCAGTTGCCCCTTGTACTTTTAAAATGCGATTTTACTATATGATTTTATTGTATTTCCATTAATAGACATTTGAGTTGTTCCCATGCTATTCACATGTGTATGAGATTAAGAGAATCGGGTACTTTTTATCCAAAAACAAGTCATCGTGACTTGGATGTGAGTTACCATAAATCTGTAGCGCCCTTTGGATTCTGTGAACATGTTAATATTAATTCATCCAATCCCTGCCCATAGGTAGAAGGATGCATCCCACGAGCCAATGTCTCTCGCATGTTAACTCACTTCTGTTGACTTTTCTTTTTAACTTTATTTGGAATTCTGAAGCCTCTCCCTCCCTTCCACCAACCCCTTAACCCTGAGCAAGAGGACGAAGGGAAGGTAGGAGAGAGGGGGAGCCTTAGACCCCTTTACTTCTCCTGGCTGTTTAGGGTCAACTGGGTTGGGGGGGCGCAATACCAATCTAGGTCAACAGCGAACACAGCAAGCAGTCTCCTCCGAGCCGCTACATTGACAATACTTCTCTTCGTCTTCTCCAAGCCGTCACACCATCTGTCTCTGGTCTCTCGAAACTACTGCACCCCACATGCCACCACACACACCACCTTTCCTCTCTGTGGGCTCTCCTTTTTATCTTCCTCAGTCTTAGACCATGCCCCTCTGCGTGCTGCAGGAAGTGGCCATGGGGCTGGCAAAGACCACGCCCCACACGAGATATTTATCAGCTGTGGGCAAACTAAATCCCGAACTAAAATCCCACACCTGGGATTAAAACATAAACATTTACACAACATAACTGAGTTTACAGAGAACCCAAAACTTACGTTACGTTACATTGCGCTTGCCTGTTGGGTTGGAACCTACCGAGCACGTCTCGGTAGGGTGCCTGTGTGTGTCTGTGAAAGGAGGCGAGGAGGTTGCTGCAGACGCGGGGTCTGAGCAGAGCCGGGGTCTAACATTGGGCTCTTACAGGAGATGTGTTTACAAGCATATTTGGGTTGTTTACAATAAGAGCACAGTGTGAGACCTTTCCAGCTTAGGGTACTTACAATCGGTTCACAGTAGTGTCCAGAGGGCATGGAGGTGACGGAGTCTCTCCTTGACCAAACTTCTACCTTCCCCATGTGTCTTTTAACAAACCCGGGCGCGTTTCACATGAGCCAACTTCTTCCTTCCTCCCCGCCCCGCCCCCACCTAATTTTTCATCTTCCTGACTCTGTAGAGGCATCCTTCTTGTCCCCCCAACCCCAACCTGTTTCCCTTCCCTACCACATCTGTGAAAATTAAAGTTCCCTTTCTTTCTTATCAATTGCTTCCTGTTACAACCGGGTATTACTGGTTAAAATTTGCACTTGTCTCTTCATCTCTGACAGGACCACTGGAGCGGATTCGTTTTTCCAGCAGCAGGCACGCAGGCCCGTGAAGGGTACGATTCTTTGAAGAAACCTTCCAAAGTGCCATATATTTTGACACCAGCTAACTTCGTACCCGGGCGGCTTCACAGCTGGCGTGACCAGCCTAGAGATGGGAACGCTTAGCAGGTGTTTATGACGCCCAGAGATGATTTGTCAAGTTCTTGGAACCTGAAGGCACAGAAGGAAGGGGATCTCACATCATCCGACAAAAGGGTCAGGTACTGAAGGTGTAAATAAAACCGAGAAAAAAAACAGAGCTACTGTCAAAGTTTGCTCTCAAGCGCCTTTTGCCTAGCCGCACCGCCCCCCACGGGGAGGGTCGCTCGTTTGCGCCTGCGCAGTTGTTTGAGTTTTTCAGGCTGTGGAGGTGAAAACTGGGGTAAAAACTGAGGTGCAACACCGTGCCACCAGATTGTGGTACGGGCCAGCCAACTGGTAGGCTGTGCTCAGACCTGGAGAAGTGAATCCACAGCTTGCCGCCTTCGTCCCCAGTTTTGTATCCAGGTTGTGTTATTCAGAGACTCAGACACTGATACAGAAAGGTATTTTTTTTCCTGAATGTTAAGCTTAGGGATTTTTAGAGGATTTTTAGAGACTTGATGAAAGCTTCCAGATATGCCATCCCTCCTTGGACCTAGATAGAGCTCAGAACTGTAAAGTTAAGTCATTTCCATTTTGAAGGGGTAACTGTGCCTACCTGTGCACACACAGCCGCTTACACCTGCTCAGAGCAGTCTTCAAGTGTGGACCCCTAAAAACGCCATTTCCTCACCAGAGAAATTGGGTGGCTGAAGTACAGGACCTGTGTATAAGGCACGGAATGTTTGTATGTGTCATTTGAAATTTGTCCAGTGTGCATACATCCTTCACCACGCCCCACCCACTCTCTCCCAACCCCGCACTTCTCCCACCCCCACCGCAGTGGTGGGGAGGAGCCCAGTGTCTTGCACTAACCATTGAGCTATACAGCCCCAGTAATTTTCCACCCATCTGGATCATTCGGTCATCTGGATCATTTCTCAAAATGTAGACACCAAAGAAACTGCAGAATTGTGGGGTCTGGGCACAATTAATTCTGTTGGCGTCGCCGGGTGGGGTTACCTGTGCAGTGAGAGCTTAGGGTCTTGTGTAAAGAGACGTTTTCCTGTTTATCTCTCTGGAAGCAGGAGACAGGAAAAGAGGAGCCAGACATTTTTGGAAAATGTCCACACCATGGTGGCATACAGGAAACGAGTGTCTTTATCATCCCAGTCATCTTATATTCCATCTTTATGGATTTGATAGCGGAAATTAAGATATAAATTTTCTGGGGGCTAACTGCGCTGAAACACAGGTTCCAAGGGGGCAATTGGTGTTTATTTTTGTAAAGATAATTCTACCTGGGTGTGACTGGCAGGGTTCCTCTTCTAATTAAGTTCCTCTTCTAATTAAGAAAACCTGCCTTGCTGAGCCATCTCCGGACTGGGATGGTCTCATACAAACCTTGCCAGATTTGTCCCTCCCTTCTGTAAGAGAGGTGTTGAGGAAAAACTGTTAATAGGCTAGTGTACCTAAGAGGATTTACAACGTACTGAAAGAGCCCAACACCTCTCATTGGCAGGTCCAGAGAAGCTAGTTCCACTCTTTCCACGCTGAGTGGCTACAGCATCTAGGCAAGGGTAGGGGACTGGTTGAAAAGGCTACAAAGCCAAGATACTGAAAGTGTGAAGAAATACACATACATACACACATATACATACACATACATGTACATATACACATATATACATTATACATATACATACATATACACACATACATGCATATACATACACACATATACATACATGTACATATACACATATAAACATTATACATATACACATATACATACATATACACACATACGTGCATATACATACACACATATATATTTGCACCTTAAGTGACTTTTAAAATATGGGCATGCCTGTGAGGGATTATAGAGTAGGTAAACTGAGTCGGAAACGCCCATCCTAGCTGTGGGCAGCACCGGTCCGTGGGTTGGGGTCCCGGAATGAGTGAAAAGGAGAAAGCGAGCTAGGCACAACAAGCATTCATCTCTCACCGTTCCTTCCGCTCCGTGTTAGACTGTGGCCTCCTGAACTGTGAGCCAGAATAAGCCTTCCTTCCTACATCGCTTTGCTTGGGTGTTTTGTTACAGCAATGAGGGAAAGTAACTAACACAGGGACCTAGTGGGTAACGGACTGGCCTGAGCCTGGGGACTGAAGCCAAGTCCCTCCCAAGAGAAAACACATCACAGAGAGGCATACTTGATAAAGTTTATTTTAAAAAAGAAAAAAATAATTTATGCCCTTGACAAAATAAAGGATCTTAAAATATAAATGTTTCTTAGAAAATATACGAAAAGATAATATAACAAATATTAATAAATCAATATTCACATGACAGCAAAAGAGGCAATGATTCTACAAGAAGGCTAGGAGAAGAAGGAAGCTGGCCTATCTGCAGCGGGCTCTCTGCAAAGGCCTGCCGGTCCCTGTTTCTCCTTCAATGAGGTGTGTTCCTGTTTTAAGAAAACCTGATGCAAGTGAATCTAATCAGTTAGGAAGCTGGTCAGTTTAGGAAGCTGGTATTTATTTGCACAGCAAGATAATTCTTTACACACACACACACCAAAAAAAAAATTGTCAAGGATCCTTTAAATAGCAAGTTTCCTCATTTGCTTGGAATGTAATGAACCAAATTCACATGTCCTTAGCTTCTTCCTACAAAGAATGAGGTGTGCCTGAGGAGAAGCAGCAGCAGAGGCGAGTTTGGCCCTGACTGGAGAGGATGCTCTTCCTACAGCAGGAAGGAATGGGGCTGGGAGCCATGCTCTGTCTTCCGTTCTTCTCATCCTGAGCTCTCACTTTTCTTGTCCCAGCTTCTTTCTGGTAAACTGTTCTCCTCACACTCTCAGGATAAGGATGTTCTATGGTGTGTGTGTGTGTGTGTGTGTGTAGGTGGGGCTAACGGACTCATGAGTCTCTCCAGCAGAGCGGAGGGAGGGGAGAACCTGGGTTTATGGGTGTGTGTTGCTTATCACTGGGGGGGGGGGGATTGGAGGAGAAGAAATGATCCTCAATTCTTGATGTGAGGCTTTGAGGTCCCTCTCCCAGGAGGCACATCTGCCCCCCTGAGGAGGAGAAGCCCAGTCCGGCCGTTCTTGGATGGTGCATGTCTTCAGAAGGAAGCGTGAGGCCCTATTTGTCACACTCCTCCTGGCTGCCTTCGGCACAGTGGTAGTGCTGCTCACAGAACTCCTGGATCCGGCTACAAGCCTCCAGCATCATCACCTCAGGGACTGTGATGACAACTCGGAAGAAATTTGGGTACTCAAAACACTGAAGAAACAAACAAACAAACAAACAAACAAACAAAAACCACAAGGACTTGTTATCTCCGAATCTGATGCTGGTTCACCTTAACATAGCCAGGCCTCTAGTTTGCATAGACAGGGTAATGCCATTGCAACAGGGGTGTCGTTTCACTCCCCCCGGAGTGAACTGAGCCAACTGAGTTAATCCATATTAAAATAGACAGTTTTCCTCCCACCCACAGTGAGCGTTCCCAGCTTTTCTTCCTGTTACAGAGGGGTAATGACGGAAGGGAAACCAATATTAGGTAGAAGCCATAAAACACTCCAGTTGGAATCTCGTCAAATGAGAACAGTTGGTGCGGGAGCAAACAGTAGGTAAACCGCTACTCGGGATGAACTCTGGGGTCTCCGAGAGACGCTGGGGATGGCCAGGGACACCAGCACTCACCGTTGCCGGGAGGCAGTGGACGGACTGCTCCGCAATTAACCGCTCTGTGAACTCCACATCGTTCTCAAACTCTGGGAAATGTTCGATCTCAATTCCAACCTGAACCAACAATAGAAGAGAGAGAGAGGCCAGCGCGTCACTAGAGGACTACAGGCCAGTTCCCGATGCCAGAAATGAGGGCAGGGACTCCTTGAAAGCTGCCTGGGAACTAAGAACACCAACACTGGGGAACTCGGGAACTTGGTACAGAAAGAAGGCCTGCTTATATTCATATTTTAGATTATTGAAGGGTTCCTTCCTGGATGTTGATAAATGAAAATAGGAAAAGGAATAGAATTTTTCTTTTCTCAAAAGAGGTATAGTTAACATTAGGACTAGTTTATCACACACACACACACACACACACACACACACACACACACATATATATTTTATTATTATTTTTTTTTACTTCATGAGTTCTATCCCACCCATTGCAGGACACTTAGCATCCCTGGGTCACAAATGACAATGGTGACACTGAAGACAAACAAAATCCCTATGTGGTCCCCTATACCTGGAGGAACCAACATCACTCTCACTCACGACTCACAAAGCACACCCCTGTGTCTACACATGAGATGAGTGACTGTGCTGAAGAATTATGCTGTGGAGAGAGAGTTGTGAAGACAAGTGAAGTCAAGCATGGGGACCATTCGTAACAAGACAGTTTCTCAGATGACAGGAACGAGTGCCTAACTTGTCTTTGTGGCTGGAGATGTACCCTGCATGACTACCCATGACGATCTGCCAAGCCAGTCTCCTGTGAATTATCACATCTACACACACACACACACACACACACACACACACACACACACACACACACTTACCATAAGGTACATGGATCCAGAAGGGCGGACTGGCTGGAGCCCAGGAACAGCAGCCAATGCCCCATAGCAGAGGTCCGCGTTAGACTACAGAAGAGGCAGAGAAAAAAGAAAATCAAGAATCAAATTTTAAGTTAAAAAAAAAACCCATGATTTTTATATGTAATATCTTATGTAATAAAGTCTTTTTTTTTTAAGAAAGAAGAACATCATTGAAGATAGAGCCTTCGCTGAAGGCCACAAACCTACACTTAATATTATAGCACAAAGAGCCAACAAGAACAACACCACATCACTTGAAGTTCTTAGCAAGACAGATGGATTACAAGACGTGAGAGGGCTGTGCCTGTGAAGAATGACACTGATGCCACCTCCTGATTTGGAAGCCCCACATCAGAAACACACTGCAGAAATGAGGGACAACTTTTTCCTAATTCCGCTGATGTGTTCTCTGACTCCCAAAGTCCTCAGATAAGCGGCTACACACTGCCCTTTACCTTAAGGAAGCTTAAAGTGTCGTGGTAGAACTCTTGAGGGGTACGCTGAAGGATGCTCTTCAGAGCTCCTTGGACAATGGTGCATGGCCCGAGGATGCGCTGACTCAGCTTCACCAGCCCGTCTCGAATCTAGAATTCCCCAGGAAAGAAATTAGTCAGCTTTTCTTTTTTAATTATTTATTTATTATTTATACATATTCTGCTTGCGTGTGTGCCTGCCCACCAGAAGAGGGAACCAGATCTCATTGTAGATGGTTGTGAGCCACCATGTGGTTGCTGGGAATTGAACTCAGGGCCTTTGGAAGAAAAGACAGTGCTCTTAACCTCTGAGCCATCTCTCCAGCCCTAGTCAGCTTTTCTTAAGCATCCCTGTGCTGTGACTCTATTCTGATCTTCCTGTCTGGCTTTTACTCTCAGGAAAGGTGGTATCTAGTGACCCTCGTACATTAGAGGGTCGGCAGCCCTTCCTGGGTAACTGTGGGCAGATGACATAACTTCTCTGCACCCTGTTTTTCTGGACTGTAAATGTAGACTGTTATAAGGATAAAATACAAATGGGGTTCATAAAACCTGAGTAATAGTGCTGTCGTTACTGTGGTTGCTTGCCTTTTTAGAGCCTTAAAACTGGAGTCGGGGGCGAGAGGGGCACAAAGGCACCTCTTCATAGACCCAGACACCCAAATATGAGAAAACCAGGCTTGCATGAGGGATATTTATCTACGTCTTCACCCATCCTGTTTCCAGGCAGCACAAACAACACAGTCAGGAATGGGAGGAAACCCTCCCTCCGCAACACGAGCATTCAAACTCAATATGTACACTAAGTTATTCCCACCACTTCACCATAGTGCTCTCACCTCACTACCATAGTGCTCTCACCTCACTACCATAGTGCTCTCACCTCACTATCATAGTGCTCTCACCTCACTACCATAGTGCTCTCACCTCACTACCATAGTGCTCTCACCTCATTACCATAGTTCTCTCACCTCATTACCATAGTGCTCTCACCTCATTACCATAGTGCTCTCACCTCATTACCATAGTGCTCTCACCTCATTACCATAGTGCTCTCACCTCACTACCATAGTGCTCTCACCTCACTACCATAGTGCTCTCACCTCATTACCATAGTGCTCTCACCTCACTACCATAGTGCTCTCACCTCGTTACCAAAAATGTCTCTCCGATCATGGATGAGAATCCAGCCCAGCCTCCAGCCAGGAACCAGCCAGCGTTTAGCCAGCCCACCACAGGACAGGATGGGGACGTTGGTGCTGAGGGTGGCCAGTGGTTCATATTTGTGATCTGAAAACACCTGAGGAAACAAAGTGTTCGTGAATGCTTTCCTCTGGGATTCCAGGCCTCCCTCCCATCCCTTTTCTTAGATGTTGACGCACAGAATAATGGATTGACAGGTTCCTTCCCACCCTCAGGGACGACTGGATCCCATTCAGTTTGGGGAAACTTATCCAAAGACATTTAATTAGGTGTGTGGTCTGAATTAAAGGAAGTCTAAAAGGAGGAGCGACACTGGTCCACTAGCGTGTACAACTGCTAGAAACCCACAATATGTAATTATTGTGGGCCCACAATCCAATGTCTAACACTAACTCCCAGGCCCGGGTATGTTGCAGAGCTCAGACTTTCAGAGAGATTAAAAGGCTACACAGCACATTCATCCTGTGTAATATTCCTAAAGAAGTCTAGAATAATGCTTCCCCACCAGCGATATCAACAGTCCTTCCTCTTCTCTTGCACTTTAAAAAAAAAAAATTCTGATGCCAAGAATAGGACCCAGACCTGAGCATGCTAGCTAGGTGTGTGTGTACTCAACCACTGAGCTACGTTTTCAGGACACCCGCCTACCCCACCGCCTCCACATCCGTAAGAGTCATAAATAAGAAATCTACAAACACATTTATATCCCATGTCCTTGACTTCTACGTTCGAGTAAATTCCAAGAACTTTTGGGTTTTCCCAGCTCTTTGAATGAAATAAATAAACCCAAGGCTGTGCACTTGTGGAGAGGACTGTACGGAACGACCAATTGTTTCCCGCCATCCCATTAGCCAGCTCTCCACGTCCC
This sequence comes from Acomys minous, assembly GCF_964271855.1. Lineage (NCBI taxonomy): Eukaryota > Metazoa > Chordata > Mammalia > Rodentia > Muridae > Acomys > Acomys minous. The sequence goes on from NC_140496.1 coordinate 18,233,846, forward strand.
ATAAAACAACGTGGGACTGAGACTCCTATAGTGACGTAACCCAATCCAGACTTACCATGTCACCATAGATCTCATCGGCTAAGATGGGGACACATTGCCGCTCAGCCACTGAAAATAACAACAACAATAACCAAACCATGCTGGAATCCTTTTCCATTTGGGCTTCCTCTCTTCCTTCACACCTAGACCTCTGGCCTCTGCATTCGATGCTCGTGGGTCTCATCACCCTCTTGGGAACTCGATACTCCTGAAGTTCTTTCTAGGGTGTCTGGCCTGCACGTGCCGTTTAACCACACATCGCAAACTCTCTTCCACAGTGGCAGAAGTAATGGCGAAAGGCAAGCAGAGCTTGAGAGATACCTCTCAGCCAAAATGCCTGGGTTCAGGAGTATTTCAGATTGGAGTGTTTTATTGTTATGCTTTTGGGGGGGGAGTTGTTTGTTTGTTATGGGGCTTTTAAAAGGCAGATTTGGGGACCTTTATACATACAGTCTTGCCATTTGAACGTTTCTAATCTGAAATACAAAATGCACTGAGACGGACTGCTTGCTGGTTTTGGATTAGGAATGCGCAGCCCGCACTTCTCACTCCCCCCCTCTTTTAGACAAGTTCTGTGGGGTCCATGACACATAACTGACTAGAGACGCTGCTGGCATTTCTTCACCTCCATCCAGACTCAGGACTTAGGGACACACTCTGCCACTCAGGGAGCAGCTAAAGGATTCTGCGCTCACCTCCTCCCTCCTCTGGGAGGAGGAGGTGGCCTGGATGGAGGGAATGGGGAGAAGTGGGTGGGTTATCTTGGGCACTCACCTGCCAAAATCTTCTGAAGGTGCCTCTTACTGAACACCGAGCCACAGGGATTTGACGGGTTGTTGACAACGAGGCAAGCTGTTTTATCATCAATCAGCGACTCCAGTTGCTTTAGGTCAATTTCCCAAGACTTCTCCGGCTGAGAAAGCAGAAACGGTAAGACTATGACATTTTGGAACAGGTTAGGGGACTACTCAGCCCAAAGAGTTAGTGTAAAAAAAATAAGGTAAGGGGCCAGGTGCCTTCAAGCCAGGCGATCTGTGAGTTCCATCCCCAGGTCCCACAGTGTGGAGGGAGAGAACTGAAATTTGTCCTTGACCCCCACATGTGTGCCACTGCACGCACACACTAAACTCACTGTCCTAATCACACACACAAAATGAATTAACTTTTTTAAAGAATAAAATCTGCCTTTGTCTCGAATCTCCCACCTGCCGACCATTCTCTGTATGACGAAGATCGTTTCTCTTTTACAGGTTAGTAAGTGAGCGCTAACTAAGTCAAGGCCCGGAGAGATGGCTCAGGGGTTAAGAGCACTTGCTGTTCTTACAAAGGAGCCAAGTTCAGTTCCCAGCACCCACGTGATGGCCACAACCACCTGTCACTCTTGCTCCAGGGGCTTTAACATCCTCTTCTGGCAGGGACACATGTGGTATGCAGACTAAAGGCCCATACATATAAGATAAAATAAACATTTTTTTAAAAATTTTTTTAATTGAAAGACAATTACCAGTAGATTGTAGAGCTTGACTTCAATTCCCATAGATTCAGCCAAAGTCCTGTAGAGGGAAAACCCGGGCCTCGGGATGAGGATGTTTTGTCCAGGATTGGCCAACACAGCTAGACAAAGCTCAATGGCCTGGCTGCAGCCGCTTGTCAGAATGACGTCCTGTAAAGAGGGCAAAGGGCAGACTTGGGAGAGAGCTCACACAGCCTGTGTGAGTTGGAAGCAATAATGAACTTTAAACTCTAATACGTCCCTAGGAAATTGGAAGAGTTGTGCTGAGCCCAAACTAAGCCTAGTTTATCCATCTATTTATCCATCTATCCATCCATCTATCATCTATATCTGGCTATCTCTATTATCTATCTATCATCTACTTATATCTATATCATCTATCAATCTATCATCTGTATCTATCTACCTATCATCTATTTATCTATCTATCTATTTATCTATTTACCTATCTATCTGTATTTATCTATTTATCTATCATCTATTTACCAACTATGTATGAGTCTGTCTCTCTACTAACTACCATCTATCTCAAATGTTGTTGAAAGTGATGGCTACTTTAAAAAAAATAAGCAAATCATTTTAAGAAGGACACGCTGGCTATGATTCAACCAGCTCTCGAAGGGAGATCTTTGATTGACCTTGGACTACTTTTCACCAAGTTATTTATTTACTTCTGACCAGAGATTTGAAGCCTGACTTTTCCCTGAACACAAACAAGGGACACCTCTTAGATTAGAGATAGAAAATAAGAGGAAAGGGCAAAGTCTAAGGCTAGCACTGCTGCCAATTCAGTATGCCATGAGACCCCCTAGCCTTCTGTCTCAGTGCCCTAAAGTGAGTGAAGATACATACATAAACACGCCCTGCTCATAAATTCTTTTAAATTAAATGATTTACTATTTGTGAATAGTTCCCCAATTATCTTTTGAAGAAAATCAAATCCAGGATGAATTTGGGGTTCCTTTGAGACTCTGTGGCAACAGTCCATGTGTGATGTCTCTTACACCATAGTGACTTTAATCACAGTTACTGATTGGTGGCCACAACTGTGTTAGAAGTCCTCAGCTTGCTAAAGGTTTGAGGGGTCGCAGCTCCCCTCAAACCATCACTCCCTGTGGGACAGCAGCGAGGCGTATGCTTGCCCTCAGTGGCCTCTGAGCTGGTATCCCGGCTCACCTTAGCTTCCAGGGGAGCCTCGGGGCAGTGGTAGTAGGAAGCGACCTCCTCCCGACTGGACAGGTAACCTGAGGCAAGACAGGGAAAAGTTTCAAACCTATTACAATTAATGTTTTTGAAAATTGCCTTCCAGAAAATAAGCTAGCAGGGACACAAATTTATTTCATCGCCTTTAATTTAAAAGATGCAGCCAGGCAGTGGTGATGCACACCTTTAATTCCAGCACTCAGGAGGCAGAGGCAGGTAGATCTCTGGGTTTGAGGCTAACCTGGTCTGCAGAGCAAGTTCTAGGACAGCCAGGGCTACACAGAGAAACTCTGTCAACAACAACAACAACAACAACAACAACAGTAATAATAATAATGTCTCTCCTAAAGAGCTAAAGATATTTTGGTCAAATGAGTAATTTCATGGCTTTATTTTCATGTTGCTAGTTTCCTCAAGACACACATGATGAAAAGAGAAAGCCAATTCTCACAGTTGTCCTCTGACTGCCATACACATACCATGGCCACACACCATGGTATTCCCACTTCCTTCCCCTTCCACCCAGCCCTGTGTGTGTGTGTGTCTGTCTGTCTGTCTGTCTATCTGTCCATCTCTCTCTCTCTCTCTCTCTCTCTCTCTCTCTCTCTCTCTCTCACACACACACACACACACACACACACACACACACAAGAACATTTAATTAAAATACACATTAAAAACCAAGCATGATAGCACATGCCTATAACCCAGCTCTGGAAAGTCTAAGGCAGGAGGATTACTAGTTTGAGGCTATGTAGCAATTATTAAAACCAGAACAAAACAAGAAAAAAAGCACTGTAGAAAAAGGCCACCAGGGTCATCTCTGGGCAAGCTTACCAATGGATGGGGCATAGCCGTTGTATTTCCCTGAGTCCAGGGCATCTTTCATGGCTTGGGTAACCTCAGGGTCGGTAGGCAGATTTCCAAACACAGTAGGGTCCCCTGTTCATGGACAAGAAAAGCAAAAGAGCTGAGAGTTTACCTCCCCACGTTCAGGTCTTACCTTCTTTCATCCCCTCCAGCCAGCCCAAGCCGTGGGGGGGGGGGGAGGGGCGAGGGGGCAGGGGGGAGGGGGAGGGGAATGCCACCAAGTGGCCCAAACTCACCAATTGACAGAGAAATCACAGTTTTGTTTGGATTCGGCTTCACCTTCATGTTGTCCACGATGGCTCGGATGGGATTAAAAGTTTTATTGGACATGTCGGAGGGCCTCACATTCCACCTCGCCTTCCTGCCTTTCATTTTTCCCTGCACCGAGCTTCTCCCACCAATATTGACATGCACGTCCAGAACTGAAGGCCGGCTGTCGTTGCCATTCGTCTGAATCACGTAGGAGTCCATGGCTCACAAAGCCTACAGGGGGGAAAAGACATGTCCCTGTGATGACTAAAATAGTGCACTTTGGGTTAGGGAGCTTCGTTTGGACCTAAGCAGGAGTGATTGCACACATACATCTTTCTAACTCCTTTATATACTCACTTGTAAGGTGGCTTTGCTAAGAATTCGAGGGTTTAAGAATGTCTCGTAGCTGGGCGGTGGTGGCGCATGCCTTTAATCCCAGCACTCGGGAGGCAGAGGCAGGTGGATCAATGTGAGTTCGAGGCCAGCCTGGTCCTCAAAGCGAGTCCAGGACAGCCAAGGCTACACAGAGAGACCCTGTCTCGAAAAACCAAAAAAGAAAGAAAGAAAGAAAAAAGAATGTCTCGTGGAAGGGCCAGGCAGTGTTGGCACTCGCCTGTAATCCCAGCACTCAGAAGGGAGAGGCAAGTGGATCTCTGTGAGTTCAAGGCCAGCCTGGTCCACAGAGTGAGTTCCAGGACATCCAAAGCTACACAGAGAAAGCCTGTCTCAAAAAACAAAACAAAAAGAATATATTGTGGAGATGAAAAGTAAACAACCCATCTTTACAAAATTAGTAGGAAGCATTTAATTGAACATTTATCTATTATAAGTAGGATCTCTCTCTCTCTCTCTCTCTCTCTCTCTCTCTCTCTCTCTCTCTCTCTCTCTCCTTTTATGTGCATGCACATGGTCCTGTGTGGGCTAGCATGGTCCACTACAAATGTGTGGAGTCAGAGGACAACCTCGGGTGTCAGTCCTCACCTTCCACCTTGTCTGGGATGGGATCTTAGCGTCATCTCACTGAGGGTTCTGGGATTACAGATGTGCACTTCCACATTTGTCTTTTCATGGGTCCTAGAGATCTGAACTAAATCCTCACACCTCAGGGGTGACAAGCGCTTTTCCTACAGAGCCATCTCCCCGGCCATATATAAGTGAGATTCTCTATCTGCAATCTGTATCCCTATGCTTTAAGTCAAACTAAGAAAAGAAGACAGGAAAGTATTCATCAAAGCATGTGGGTTACCATCTGTCCACACAAAGACCCCCTAAGAAGGTAACTTCCCAGGACTTCAGCCTGGGCAGCTTAGCAAGGCCATGTCTCAAAAACTTTATAAAACTAGTGGAGCACTTGCCTAGCAATGGCAGGGCCCACATTAAGAAGAGAGAGAAGGAGAGAAGGGGGAGACAGAGACAGAGACAGAGAGAGGCATGAATATTGATGCCAGTTGAAGTAAACCATCTCAGATAAGCATATCAGCCCTAGGCAGAAAAAGTCAGAGTATCAGGAAGAAAGTCAAGAACATCCCAATCTCCCTGACAGACTAGAGCACCTTGGGGGTTACCTTCCACGTCCAGGCAAAGCAGTCTCCAAGCAGCCAGACTTCTAAGCTCCAGAGCACTCCTCCACCAAGTCCAGTGATGAGGAGTTTAGGTACAATCCTGACCCTTGAAATAGTTTCAGCCAATGGGCGTTGGGGCTGAAGCCCTTATGCTATTGGCTGAGAGTGAGAACTAAGCCCGCCCCTGGACCTCCCACACATACACTCTCCTGTTTCTCACCCTAACCCTGGGCCGCCATCCAATCTGGGATTTGTCCTCACCTCAAGCATCTGGAATTCTCTGCATTAACTCTTTCTGGGATGTTTAAGAATACGGTGGAGGGCAGTTAGGATAACAGTGAATAACTTTATTGTCCTTTTTTTGTTATGAAAACTGTTGTATTAACAATTCAGAAATACATTTAAAACGAGGGTCCTTCCGGCACTCCTTTCTTTGTACACTTTATTCTCACTCCTGGACGTAGGCAATAAGGGCTTGGCTGAATACTCATCTACCATATGTGCGATTTGCTATGGACGACTGTAATCTCAAAAGAAAAAAAAAAAAAAGCAACAATACATCAAGTAAAACCAAACTCCCCCCAAGAAAATTTCCATCAATTCACCAAAATAGATAAGTACATAGATAAATAAATAGAAATCAGAGATTTATGAATACATAAATTAATAAATTTTCAAAGCTCATGTAGAATCATGCTCTCCAACTTGTTTGGCAATATGTATTTTTTACCATCATCATCACCGTTGTCATTACTTTTTCCTATGCCTTACTTCCCTTTACTTAGCATACTATGGAGTTTTGGACTGCATTAGAACAAACTGGGCAGTTGAAATTTTTTTCAAAAAAAATCAAGGTAGGCAAAATCTCTGCGGCTCTGTCTGCGTGAGGTTTACAAAACTGTTCAGTGTGCTGCGAGTTTAGGGATCTGAGTGGGAGGGAGAGAATTTCCAAGTACTGATTTGTTTTGCTTTGCTTTGTTTCAATAACAATAAAACATTCCCAGAACAGCTTGTAACTGATCACAAAGATAACAAAGTAATCAACAACAGTAGTAGCGGGGTCCCTCTCCCAAGCTAAAGCACATAATCTGATTCCTGGGCCACGCATGCTCCTTGCCCCTCCAACAGGAACAGACGGCAGCTATAACACTGTCCACAAGAGGCGCTAGACCGATATTTACGTAGTAGCGTCTCTGCGCATGTGCAGTGCTTCCACAGTCACAGAGCACTGGTCTACAACGTCCACTTTCTGCAATGGAGCTGAAAAAGTGGAGTGAGATTTAGAAGCACAAGGCTCACATCACCCTGGGCACAGCAGAGCTCTAGTGATCAAAGGCACACTTCACCATAAGCTCCAATAAAAGCTACAGCAAGCCAAATGCTCAGGACCCCCAACCGAGTCCTTCCTGGTGTGCCCACCTTGCCTCACTAAAAGTCTAGATCCTGCTCTTTAAAATCTCGTTGGCCTTTCTGTGGGCCCCTACCTCTTCTTTGCCTGGAGAAGTTGCCAACCTTAGTCACCTCATGCAAGAATCAAAGCATAGGTCCAGTTCTCAAACAATAAAAATCTCTTTCCTTTATTTCCTGTAGCATTGAAAGAACAATATGTCAAACTGAAACTGAACGGAACAGAGTAACACAGGGGCTGCAGAGACGGCTCTCTGAAAAGTACTGTTGTGCAAGCATGAGGACCTGAGTTCAAATCCCCAGAACCCACATAAAAGCTAGACATGGCAGTGCAGCACCTGTATTCCCAACATTGTGAGAAAAGAGACATGAGGATGCTTGGGACGTTGTGCCCAGCCAACGTAGCTCAGCTGGTGGAATTTCAGAGTCAGTGAGTCACCCTGTCTCAAAAAGTAAAGAGGAAGGGCTACTGGTACAGATCAGTGGTACAGAGTTTACTTTGGTTCAATTCTCTAATTTAAAAAAAAAAGTAGATACCCAATGTCCCAGTGTCAACAAGAAAGTCCAGAAATTAGCCAGCACGGTGGTACATGCCTGTAATCCCAGCACTCAGGGAGGCAGAGGCAAATAGATCTCTGTGAGTTCAAAGCCAGCCTGATCTTGTCTACAAAGTGAGTCCAGGACAGCCAAGGCCACACAGAGAGACCATGTCTCAAAAAACAAACAAACAAAAACCAAAACAAAACAAAAAGAAGAAGGAGGAGGAGTGGAAGGAGGAGGAGAAGATGAAAAGAAAGAACAAAAGAAAGACCCGAAACACCCTGCTAATTTATGAAAAATATAACCAACTCAAAGACAAGACTTGGTGACTCCCCAGGCTCAGATCCTGTTTGTTGGGAGACAAGTTCAGTCTACCCATCTAATTTGCAGTGATCAGCATCTCCAGCGGTGTTGAACAATCCTCAGTTTTTTGGACTTTCCATCTCTAAGCACTTTCTAGACCTGGTATAGCCATCCTTTTCCTCTTCCAGTGAGGCAGGCAGATATGTCCTCATCTCTCCAATGGAAAAACAGATGCATCAGGCAAAGGCAGGCATCTAATCATTTAATAATAATAATAATAATAATAATAATAATAATAATAATAATAAATTAACTTTAATGCCAGAAGCCTTGAGCCTTCAATTCAATCACCAGGGATGCTCTGCTTGGAAGGGAGAAAGTATAAGTTGGCACAACATCCTTGTCACTGACAAGCATGAGGACCTGAGTTTGGTCCTCTATACACCCCTAGAAAGCCAGGAATGTCAACACTGAAAAGAGGAAATAAAATCACATCTATTTCTGCTTGACTTCTCTTTGTTTATTTGAGACAGAGTGTCACTATGTAGGCCTGGCTGTCCGGGGACGCGCTCTGTAGACCAGGCTGGCCTCAAACCTACAAAGATCTGCCTGCCTCTGCCTCCTGAGTGCTGGCATTAAAGGTGTGCGTGGCCATCCCAGCTTCTTTTACTACTTTTTAAGGTGTAAGAGTCAACACTTTCGGTTAGCACACTCATCGTCTTCTTCAACCGTCACCAGCATCTAACTCCAGGACATCCTAACACCTGAAAGAAAACGCGAGCCGCTGAGCACCACACGCTCTTCACCTCTCACCAGCTGCCTTTCTGCCCACGAGGAGGACTTGCCTGCTTCCAGCTTCTCTAGTTAGCAGCCGTGAAGTGGACGGCTTTGCACGTGACCTCACCAAGCGCTTCCCGGATTTGTCCACGTAGAACCATGCCACGGTTCTTCGTTCTCTTCTAAGGCCAAATAACATTCTACAAAACCAGTATAGTAAACGTTGCCCATCCCCTAAGTGAGAATGGTGCCACAAACACTTGGACACTGCCTTCTGTGGGAATATCTCATTTTAAAGATTTTTATTTATTTATTTATTATGTATACAATAGCTATGTCTGCATGTACACCTGTACACCAGAAGAGGGCACCAGATTTCATTATAGATGGCTGTGAGCCACCATGTAGGTGCTGGGAATTGAACTCAGGACCTCTGGAAGAGCAGTCAGTGCTCTTAACCTCTAAGCCATCTCTCCAGCCCGAATATCTCATTTCAATCTCTCAGGTAAACATCTTGAAATAGCAATACTGAGTCACTGTTAAAGTATAGTACTTCCATGTTACATGGTTATATCCTGAATATTTCCCGTGTTATAAAAACACAGTACAGGAAAATATCAGGATTTATTGAATAATTTTCTACTGTTATACATAACGTGGAGTCTAGTTTTTATCATTACAGGTAAAACTGCCAAGCAAAAACATAAAGGTTAATATATATTTTATTACATCCTTGGGATCGATTTCTAGGTTGACGTACTGCAGTTAAAAAAAAAAAGACAGTTTTTCTTTTTACTTTTTTAGTAATATTTAATATAGTCTTATATAATACAAATAGGCATGTTTGTAAACTGAGTCCGGCCAGGTGTGGCGATACACATCAGTAGGCGCAGACCACAGCATCTCAAGCCTCAGGCCAGCCTGAGCGACATGGTGTGAGTCTGTCTCAAGAAATAAAACAGACATAAAGTGGACACGGGCTACCTTCCCTTCCCACAATCCCATGCCATCAAGATAAGCGCCTTCAGCCATTTCCTGTGTATTCTTAAACTTGTTTCCCATGTTTATACAATATGTATAGAGTTGGTTTAGGCTTGCTAGTGTGTGTGTGTGTATGTGTGTGTATGTGTGTGTGTGTGTGTGTGTGTATGTGTGTGTGTGTGTTGTGTGTGTGATGGAATATATACATACACACACACACACACACATATATATATATAGTTGTTTTCATAGTTGCACAGTCTCTTATAGTAGCAGGTAGTCATCGTTGACTTTTGATTCTTGAAATGTGGCTGGCCTGAAATGAGATGTATTGTCGCCATGAAATAGACGCCATGGGCTACAGAGATGGGTCAGTGTTTAGAGCACTGGGTCCATTCCCCAGCCACAAAGACCTGGGTTCATTTCCCAGCAGCCACATGGCAGTTCACAGCTGTCTGTAACTCCAGTTCCAAGGAACCTGACACCGTCACACCAATGCACACCAAATAAAATAATTTTTAAATAGACATCATGTTGTAAAGACTCAGCGTTAAGAATGCCAGCTGCCTCGTTAATTTTATACTGACTGCATATTTAAAGAGTCTTTGACATTTTGAATAAAGCGATTAAAAACTAACTTCAAAGCCTGCAGAGATCACCCAGCTGGTAAAAATCACTTGCTGCCCAAAAGCCTGACCACCCAGGTTCCATCCTCAGAGACCGCTGTGTTAGGAGAGAACCGACTGCTGAGCACAACACAATCATAATAGCAGTAGCGGTAGTAACAATGGTTTTTAATAATTTTATTGGAGGTACCAAAATGCCTCAGCAATTAAGAGCACTGCTGCCCTTCCAAAAGACCTGGGTTTGGTTCCCAGCACCCACATGGTGACTCATGACCACTCACACCTCCACTTCCAGAGGACCCGACACCCTCTTCTGACCCCCGTGGGAACCAGACACACCTGGGCTGCACGATCATACATATAGGCAAAATACCCATAAACAAAAATCAAATAAATAAGTCTTTTTAAAAAGGCTTTATTTATTTATTTGGTGCTTTAGTTTTGGTTTTCAAGACAGGGTTTCTCTGTGTAGCCTTGGCTGTTCTGGACTCACTTTGTAGACCAGGCTGGCCTCGAACTCACAGCGATCCGCCTGCCTCTGCCTCCTGAGTGCTGGGATTAAAGGCGTGCGCCACCACACCCGGCTCTCTATGACTGTTTTTAATCTTAATATGTTGTTAGAACATTTTTCTAGTATCATACAAAGAGACCAATTTTACTCTTTTTTTTTTTTTTTTTTTTTTGAGACAGGGTCTTTCTACATAGCCCAGGCTGACCTTGGAAACCCAAGTCTCCCGCCTCAGCTTCCCAAATACTGAGATTGCAGGGACGAACCACATCACCCAGAAACCTCCCTTTTGACGGCTACACAGTACTTGTTTGTTTTATTCTTGTTGGACCTGGGGAAACTTTCAGATTCTCTATTGCAAATAGAACAGACAGAACATCCTGTACAACGGAGATTGTACAGTTTTATGTTTCCTGTTATTTATGGGATGGTTCTCTAGAAGCAGGAGTCCAAAGGCTGACAGCTTTCCTGTGATGGACAGAAGAGACTTCAAGGGTCCTCTGGGGACTCTGGTTCAACTCCCACTCCGGTGCACACAAACAGGCTGTCACCTTGCCCATTGTCCTTACCCTGTCCCTGGGGCACTGGAGTTAGCTCACATTTGCTTTATATTTCGGCCCCTACAGTGTTCCCTTTACATCTTAGGAACTCAGATATGTGTTTTACTTTCAGAAACTAAAGATTTTGTAGGCTATCCTTCTCAGTATGTCCAGAAATGGGTGTCTCTCTTCTTAGTAATTTTTGTTTGTTTGTTTTTTGAGACAGGGTTTCTCTGTGTAGTCTTGGATGTCTTAGACTCACTTTGTAGACCAGGCTGGTCTTGAACTCACAGAGATCTGCCTGCCTCTGCCTCCCTGAAAGTTGAGATTACAGTAGTGTGCCACCTCGCCCAGATAAATTTTCTTTTAAAGCATAGTCTCACTATGTTTCCCTGGCTGGTCTGCAACTTGCCTTTAACTCAGAGATCTATCTGCCCCTGCCTCCCAAATGCTGGGATTGAAGGCATGTGCAACCACCACACCTGCCTTTCCTTACTCATTTTAAAAGCTGCTTTGGCACCGGGTGGTGGTAGATGCCTTTAATCCCAGCACTCAGGAGGCAGAGGCAGGGGGATTGCAATGAGTTCAAGACCAGCCTGGTCTACAAAGCAAGAACAGGACAGCCAAAGCTACACAGAGAAACCCTGTCTCAGGGGGCGGAAAAAGCTGCTTTGCCTTGTACTAAATGTCTGCATATTCCCGAATCTGCTCTATTTTGGAATCTTCTGTACTAGAATATTCATTTTTAAACAGTTCTGTTTTATTCTTAGACATCTCAAGTACCACCAGCTGGCCTTCAACTCACCATCCTCTTTGTCTCTGCCTCTCAGATGCTGGGATGACAGGTGTGAGCCACCACACCCTGACCTTACAGCTCTTTAGATGCATCGTTGTTTTATTTTCAGAAAGATTAATTACCTTATTATTCAGGGGTTTGAAAGCCTTTGGGAATTGTGTTCTAACATAAACTTTTCTCAAAATGATTGACAGGGATGGTGATATTAAGGCCGTTGGTTTTGCCCCAGTCGTTTAATCAGAGATGGCCGTTGTTACCATTTTCTTCACCCCTGTGTTTTATGAAGCATCTGTGCCTGTCTCTCATCTCTCTCTCTCTCTCTCTCTCTCTCTCTCTCTCTCTCTCTCTCTGTAGAAATTGACTCCCTCTTTTCTTAGATGAGCCGTTGGCTTAGGATGTGGTTTGCAAAGCACCAGAACAGCTGCTTTCAGGCCCGGCTGGCTTGGCTTCAGGTTTACAGATCAAAGAGCAGCAGGCAGCACAGGGTTTGGCAAATGATCCTGCAAATACTGGCGCTGACGCAGAAACTGCAGGGCAAAGGGGGTATGCGAAGGGGGCCAGGGCAGCTGCATCATCAGGTCAATGCCAGGGGCACACCCTCATTGGTGCTTGGGGAGCCAGCATCAGTACTGAGGTCAGAAGGGAAGTGGGCAGAACAAACAAGTTCTGGTACTACCTGCCTTTGGTAGCTAATGTTTTTCCTCAATAGAAAGCAGACCAGGTGGGGGTGGGGGCGGCGGTGAGAGAGGGCCCGGAGCTGTATAGGAAGCTTCCGTGACACCTGATAAATTGGACCTTGAGCCAAGGCCCAGAAAGGTTTGACACTTACAAAAGATTACACCAAACAGGCACAGTGAAGACCTGACATTGGAGAAACAAAAAAACACACGAAACAAACAAACCTACAGCCTGAGTGTTTCAAAACTAAAGAGATAAGTTAATAAATAAATAAAAATTAATATTAAGATTAAAAAAAAAACCAAATAACTCCCAGTATCCTTTCCTAGGTGTAAGCTATCACTTTTACCACAAGAAATGGGTCAATGGTTTGGTTTGAGATTTGTTGTTGTTTATTTTGGAGGTAGTTTTTGTTTTGTTGTTTTGTTTTTGAGACCCTCAAACTCACAATGTAGCCTATGATGACCTTGAACCCCTGGTCGTTCTGCCTGTACCTCCCAAGTTTTGGGTTTACAAGTGTGAGCCACATGCCTGGCTTACAAAAATATTTGTTTTTACTGTTGGTTTTTTCAAGACAGGGTTTTTCTATGTAGTCTTGGTTGTCCTGGACTCACTTTGTAGACCAGGCTGGCCTCGAACTCACGGAGATTCACCTGCCTCTGTCTCCCAAGTGCTAGGATTACAGGCGTGTACCACTGCTCCAACTACAAAACCATTTTTAAAATAATTCTACCACTGGACAGCTGGAGAGATGGCTCAGCAGTTAAGAGCATTTATTTGATGTGCCTGCAGAGGGCAAAGATTTGGTTTCCAACACCTACCTAGTTAGCTCACAACCAACTGTGTTCCAGGGGATCTGACACCCTCCAAGAGCACCAGGAATGCACAGGGTACACTCACATGCATGCAGGCAAAGCTCTCATACACATAAAATAAAACAAGTAAACCTTTACAAGTTTTTTTTTAGTACTAATTCTACCACCAGGAGACAACCAGCATCAGTCATTTCTGCCCATAATCAACATTTTTGAAGCGTGTCTATTCTTCTAGGTGTGCTTTCCATATCCTAGACCAGGCTGGCCTCAAACTCACAGTGATCCACCTGACTCTGCCTCCCAAGTGCTGGGATTAATGGCGTGCCCCACCACCGCCCAGCTCTATGGGGCTCTTTTGGGGATATTTGAATAGACATTTTCCTAGGTCTATGAACCTCTTGCTAGCCTGCTTTTTAGTGGTCACTATGACCTGGAGGCCTTCATTTTCTAAATCTGTTCCCTCTCCTTCCTCTAGTGCTGCAGACTGGACAGCTGTCCCAAACAAGGCGCTGGTGGCTCAACAAGAGCCACATCAGTTCACATCAGTCCCCAAAAGTACAGTTTTTCTTCTCTGCCTTCACCCCAGTCAAAGCTAAGCCCCATCAGTGTAGAGGAACTTCAAGCCTCAAAATATGGCTCCAAATCTCACCCCTCAAACTGAAATTTACTCCTCATTAGGGGGTTAAGTGGACTGAGATCCGCATCTCTTCTCTCTATGGAAGGCAGAATAGTAGACCACAAAGCAATAGATAACCAAGGAAATTCTAAAGAAAATAATGAACTGGAGCTGGGGAGATGACTCAGGGCGCTATCTGATCTTCCTAAGAACCAGGGTTCAATTCATAGCACCCACACGGTCCACGACCATCTGCAACTCCAGCTCCAGGAGATCTGATGTCCTCTTCTGGCGTCCTTAGGCACTGCACACAGGTAGTACACAGACATGGATGCAAGCAAAGCACATACAAAATAATAATAATAATAATAATAATAATAATAATAATAATAATAATAATAATAATAATATTGCCAGCACTTAGGAAGGCAGAGGCAGGCAAATCTCTGTAAGTTCAAAGCCAGCCTGGTCTACAAAGCGAGTCAGGACAGCCAGGGCTACACAGAGAAACTCTGGGGGTAGGGGGCAAAAGGGTGTGTTAGAAGGGCCACTTAGCTTTTAAAGTTTATGGTTATTCTTTCTCCTTCAGAGTTCTAAAGTTTAAAACAAAATAAAATCTTCATCTGTTTGCAGACTGAGGTGCCTTCTGGCTCCCTCGCTCAGGGAGTTTAGCAAATAACACCACCTTATTTGTTTTGCGTTTTGCATAACCATGACAGCCCCACCTCTTACTTCAGCCATTTGTCTCCAGGTTGAACTCAGTGTTCCTTTATCTGTGGGTCTGCACTCCAAGCCCTCCCTCATCCTGAGCATTTATCAGGAAATAAATTCCCTGTGACTGTGCTGACCAAGGAGGGTCAGAGGAGTAATTCTGAGTGTTCTGAGCACAGGCCAGTTCCTCCACCAGACCTCCTCTTGGTGCCCTGAGCTTCCACATAAGGATCCAAGGAAACCCATCAAAACCTTGCCCAGCCATCATCAGAGGCGCTTTCTCCTCCAGCAGATGGGAACAAATGCAGAGACCCACAGCCAGACAATACGCAGACAGAGACCTTGGCACATTCAGCCCTAAAAAGGGGCTTTCTCTATCAAATCCCTCCCCTCGGGGCTCTAGGAACCCTGCGGAAGAAAAACTAGAAAGAGTGTGAGAGCCAGAGGGGACGGAGGACACAAGGGAACAAAGCCCTCTAACTCAACATAACCAATGCACATACTAACTCTCAGAGAGTGTGGCAGTGTGCACTGGGCCTGCACAGGTCTGCACCAGCCGGGGTCCTAGAGCTGAAAGGGGAAGTGGACACACGTCCCACCCCTAAGCCAGAAGCCATCCCCCACTGATAATCACTTGTAAATGAAAACTTAGTTTTCTCCACGGGAGTCTCACTCGGGAAACAAACTACTCTTAAGGGCTGGCTGCATGCCCAGCAGTAGACACCGACGGAGAACGTACTCACTCACCACTGGGGGTCCCTTGTCTCATAGTATCATGTCAGGGCTATGTTTTATAGTCCATCTTATTATTTCATATTATTTATATTTTCTCTCCTTTTACCTTACAGGTCCTTGGTGTATATATGTATATTGTGGCTTCTAGTTTCGTGTTTCTGTGGGGTTCCTAAGTGTGTAAGCTAGTGGATCTCTGCCTGTGTCTGTCTTTCGTTCCTTGTGTTCTTTTCCTTCTGTTTATTTTGTCCTCTTCCAGTGTATTAGATTCTGTTTTCTCATGTTATATTATATTACTTATTATTAGCTTTGGAAGCTTGTTTGTTTTCTAATGAGAGACAGACAAGGGAGGTGGATCTGGATGAGAGGGGAAACCATAGTCAAGATATATTATGTGAGGGGGAAAAGCTATTTTCAATAAAAGAGAAAAGAAATCCAGTAAGATGAAAAAAAAATAAATATTTAATAAGACAGTCATGTTTTTAGTAAGAAATAATAGTAATAAAAAGGTAAAATAAGGGGATGGAGAGATGGTTCAGTGGTTAAGAGCACTGGTTGCTCTTCTGGAGGGCCTGAGCTCAATTCCCAGCAACCATATGGTGGCTCACAACCATCTATAATGACATCTGCTGCCCTCTTCTGGGGTGCAGGTGTACATGCAGGCAGAACATTGTATACATAATAATAAATAAATATTTTTTAAAAAGTAAAATAAAAGGAACCCAAACCCAGCTGGGGTGCTGAACAGGTAAAGAAGCCACCTTGGATGGCCAGCCCATCTGAGCCTGTTGTTGACAGTGGACCAAGATGCTGTCCATGTCACCATTCCCAGTTACCACTCAGAAGCACAAGAGGCCACAGACAAATCCAGCTAGAACACATTCATATGTAGGAAGCTCTTTCATGAATTGCCTTCAAATTGCCTAGGCTGCCTGCACCATCTGTTTCCTGCTAGATGCCCACAGATCACAATCCAAAGCGCTAAGAGCCAGCCTCTCACTGCCTGCTTAGACCACAGCAACCCGGAGCATCCCCAGCCCAGTGGCTTAGTGGGTAATACACGGTCTGCCATCCAGACAAGGCAGAGGCTGGTGGGCCTGACCTCTCACGGCAGAAAGTCCCAGGTCAGTCTCCGTGATCTGTAAGTCCGCACTTGGCCAAGAAGCATGGAATGTTCCAAAGCTTTGCTGATGCCCTCCCCCAGTGATGCCTCAGGGTCACTCATTGTTACCAGCCTACCTCACCTGGTAACAAATGCCAGAGGTTGTGCAAGCCAGCAGACTCACTGCTGGGACCTACCTAGGGGAGAGGACCATCGAAGGGGGCCAAACCACAGGGGATTGCCCAAGTCTGGGACATCAAGTTCCCTCCCACAGGATAATGAGCAAAACAAAGTCCGAGAGAAGGCTCTGGGGTCTTGTTATCCAAAGGATACTGGCTTTATCAGAGGAAGGTGGGCTCCTAGTGCCTACTTGTCATCTACGGATGCCTCCCAGCACGAGGACAGGGGGATGAGACTGCGTCTAATCAAGACTATGGACGCATTTGTAGTCTTGGTTTGTTATTTTGTTTTGTTTTTGTACCAAAAAAAAAAAAAATGCTGTTTGGTGTGAAATGAATATTAATTATAAGGATTTTTTTTAAAGACAAGATTCAAACTATCGTGTCTTGGAATTCACTATGTAGCCAGATGCCTTTAAACGTCTGATCCTCCTGCCTCTACCAGTTCGGTGCTACCAGATCCAGTTTTATGAAGTATTATGGACCAAACTCAGGGCATAATACCTATTAGGTGAACATTCTGCCAAACACGTGACAAACGTCCCCAGCCTTGAGACATTAATTTAATTGAGGCAAGGTCTTGCAATGAGCCTAGGCTAGCCTCGAACTTGCAAAACTTCTGCCTCAGCCTCTTAAACACTAGGATTCCAAGTGTGAAACACCAGATCGGGCTTCTGAGTTTTAACATCTGGGAAAATGGTTGTCTTTAAAATCAGTAAAATATAGTATGTGATTTACATGTCCTACTTACTATCTATTTATCCCTGTTAGAATATTAATTTCATGAGAGCAGAATATGTTATCTATCATTGCTGCATGATGTCCCCTTACTGCCTAGCATATAGCAGATGCTCAAAAACATAGTTGAATGAATAAAAGGATGATAATGTAATATAGTAAATCTTTGTTCAGCATCTGTGTTGGGCACTGTTGGAAGAGCTCGTATTAACTCTAAATGGTGTTGAATATTTTATGAGAATGGACATTTATTATAAAATGAAAATTATGTTTCTCTATATTAGCCAGAAGAAAAAATAAAACAACTGAAAGAATTGAGGGGGGACTCTTTCTTTTAACAATAAAGTAAAAACTTAGAAATAACTTTAGTCATCAACAAATATTGATCAAGCCTCTCTATGTTTTTGGCATAATAACGTGCTGCTTCACTAATCCCCGTCATGTGGTAGGTGCTATTATAAACACAATGCAGAAACCAAAGCTTAGGAAGGTTAAATAACTGGCGAATACTAAGTAACAGACCCAAACCTCAGGCCAGGGGGTCTCCTTTAAGAGCTGTGTTGTTAAGCAGTGGGGTTATTCTGCCTCATAGGCACTAAATCATGAGGCTCCGTATTTGATTTATTGTTAGTTAAATCGATAAAGCGACCAGAATCATTAACTTTTATAACTGGAGATCCTCTGAGCCTTGTATAATTAGGCTATTCAGTTGTCTGCCTGGTGAACTAGAGGCCGGAGGAAAGTAGGATCAGGAAAATGCCAATCTCAACTACGCCAAGACTCTCACCCTAGTCATAATGGCATCATCAAGAAAGCCGAAAGTGGATTGGGGGTGTTGGATCAATAGTAAAAGTGCTTGCCTAGCATACTTGAGGCAGAGAAAGAGAGACAGAGACAGAGAAAGAGACAGAGAGGGACAGAGACAGAGAGAAGCAGAGAAAGAATATAAATACATAATGGAAAAGGAAGCTTCATACATTGTTGATAGGAATGCAAATGAATATAGCCACATAGACATTAGTATAGATTCTAAAAATCAAATCGTGC
The DNA here is from genome assembly GCF_964271855.1 of Acomys minous. Classification (NCBI taxonomy): domain Eukaryota; kingdom Metazoa; phylum Chordata; class Mammalia; order Rodentia; family Muridae; genus Acomys; species Acomys minous. The sequence continues at coordinate 18,252,380 of NC_140496.1, forward strand.
CCCCTTCTGCCCCCATGACCTAGATATACCACCCCTAGATACGTCCTAGAAGGAGCTGGAGTCGGCGTGCCGCAGAGATGCCTGCACATCTGTGTCTGCTGTGTTCGTAACAGACAGACTATGCAACCATCCTCAGTGCCCATCCACAGAGAAGTGAATGAAGAAGGCGTGCCACACACATATAGTGGAGTTCTACTCAGCCATAACGTGCGGGGTGAGGCCCGGGGTTCAATAGCCAGTACGGCAAAAATACACTCATACTGTAGATATTTATGAAATGTTCATAATGGAAACCTGTTGTTCTACAAAATTAATATACACTAATTTTTTTTAAAGGAAACCAAATCGTAGCTCTGGGGAAAACTGAGACCAAAAAAAAAAAAAAATACATGTGAGACCAGCATAGGGCCACCATAGCATAAGCCAGCTGGGGTGGCCCACTTCTTTAAGCCCAGCACTAGGGAGGTATAGTCAGTGACCTTAGTGAGTTTGAGACCAACCCACTCTACAGAGAAAATTCCTACACTGTCTCAAATAAAATAATAAAATAAAACAGAAGGTGGCCCCCCCCTTCTTCAGTTGGCTCCACTGTGCTGACACCAACGGGGTGTCCTCCCTGAACATGACTCCACACAGATGAAAGGCTAGTGTGTCAATGTTCACATTGTTAGAGAGGTCTACAGGAAGTTCAGGATGAGCCCAGAAAGAACACAGGACACTTCATCCAGCCCTGAGCTGAAGCCTGAAGGAGGAATCTCACTTTGCCAAGTGGACAAGCACAGGAAAACTGCTGCCCAGCAGACCTCCTGCCCTCCAGACCTAATGCTGGCCCCACGCACTCCCCTAGATATCCCAAAGAGTTTTCAGTCCCTTGGAACAAAAGACAGGCTCTACCCCCTCCTCCTCCCGCACCACCACCTCTGCCAGAGCAAATATTGAGAAATGTCTGCCTCGGTGACTTCATTATTGTACTTGATTGCATGTCTCCTAGCAATGGGTCCACTCCCCTCACCTGCCCCACCTCGCCCACTGCAAATGAGCATCGGGTGGCTGAGGCAAGACCTAAGCCCTGGGGAATAGGGGGCTATCTCTGAGACACAGTTCTCTGTGCAGAGTGCACGCAGATAATGACAGAGTGCGTCCTGATGTCAGAGCAGCCGTAGGTAACCCCAAGGAATGGATATACTAGTTCTCCTATGGTCACCCCAACTCATTTAGTGCTTTAAAAAGCACTAAAGAAAGTAATGGTTCTAGGAACAGGTGTGCATACACAATGCGGTGGATTTCTCAAGGATTTGTATTTGTGACCCACCTGCCAAAATGGCCCATACGTTTTATTTTTGGTAGTTACTGACTTTCATTGCTCTACTGATTTAACTGCCGCTTACAAGTCAGTGAGTCCCAACATAAGCACTTTTAACTGGGATGCTTAGGGACCTTGTAAATATTTGGGCACTGTTCCTAGCTTGCGGTTTTACCAAAGTGCGTACCGAGAGAGAGAATGTCTGTTTCATTTAATGTTTGTGCATTTCTGAAAGCAAGGATCATATTTATTTAACTTTTTAAATATGATGTTCAAGAGCGTAATGTACAACGGGGCGGTTTTTAAAATCCTAGTGACTCAAGAGATAGATGTTTAGCTCCTAGAAAAGGTCAAAATGCAAGCACATCACCCATTATTTTTTAAATCAGAAAACAAATACATAATAATGTTGCAATGTTGACTTACAAGTGTCAAATAAGCCAACCAAATATACGGCCTGATTAAAAGTGGTATTTTGGACAAGCTCACCTACTCTGCCTTCTTGGCATTGAATAGCAACTCTCACCTAAGAGAAAGGGTTTGAATCTGATGGAGAAGTGCCTGAAGAAATTTCCACCACAGAGCTGGAGAGATAGCTCAGTCAGTATAACACTTGACTGGCAAGTGTGAGGACACAAGTTCAGCCTCAGAGCACAGATTTTAAAAAGACAAAAACAAAGAACACTGGACATGCTGGTGTGGGCAGCTGGGGAGGTCGGTACCAGCACTGGGAAGGCAGAGACAGGCAGAGATCTGGATTCACTGGCCACTCAGCCAGCCTCAATTACAATCAGAGTAGATGGCCCAAGTAACGACATCTAGAGTTGTCCTCTGACCTTCAGAGGCACATGCATTGACATGTACTTGAATATGTGTGAGCATGCACATCACAGAGATGCTTCCAGCATGGCTGGGATCCTTCTTAGCCTCCAGTTTTTGCATAATTAAGAAATAAACATTAATTGTATTAGGCCAATTTAATTTGGGGGGTTGTTAGTTTTTTTGGTTTCTTTGGGGGGGGTTCAATATAGGGTCTGTCTGTGTAGCCTTGGCTGTCCTGAACTGGCTTTGTAGTCCAGGCTGGCCTCGAACTCACAGCAATCTGCCTGCCTCTGCCTCCCTGAGTGCTGGGATTACAGGTGTGCACCACTATGACCAGCTGACCAATTTAATTTTTTTTCAATGTCTTTTTGCTTTCACCACCTGTGTAAAACATGGTGGATTCAAGATATAAAATGACAAGAAGAAAAAGAAGTGACATCTGACACTAACAACCCCAATTGAAAACAATTATCTTCGAGACAGGGTTTCTCTGTATAACCTTGGCTGTCGTGGACTCACTTTGAGGACCAGACTGGCCTCAAACTCATAGAAATCCGCTTGCCTCTGCCTCCCAAAGTACTGGGATTACAGGTGTGCATCACCACGCCCAGCAAAATGTTTTAAGTATATTAAATCACATGATTTTTACAACCAACTTGTAAGGTCAGTTCTACGACTGTGCTCATTTTCAGTGGAGACAAAAACTTTTCATAAGAGGAAAACTAGGTCCAGAATAATTAAATATCCTCAGGTGCCCAAATCAGTCACACACACACAAAAAATATAAACCCGAACAACATACTAAAGAGGAAATGAGAAGGAAAAATTCCAAACTATGCAAAACTCAGTTTGTTTGATGTATTTTCATATGCCCTGTATCTTTGGTAAAAGGAGGAAGAGGAGGAAAAGGAGGAGGAGGAGGAGGAAGAGAAGGGGGAGGAAGAGGAGGGAGGGGAGGAGGAAGGAGAGGAGGGAGAAAAGGAGGAGGAGGGAGAGAAGGAGAGGGGGAGGAGAAGGGGAAGAAGGAGGAGGGAGAGAAGGAGGAGGAGGAAGAGAAGGGGAGAGGAGAAATCCCAAGGCCTCTGAGGAGACCTGAGCCCTTTCTCCAGACCCTCCTAATCTTCTAGCTCTTACAACTGCTTTCTTCATAACGGATGGCTCAAGAGGAACTCAAGGGGACATTGTGCAAGAGGAGGCAGGAAGACTGTGAGAGGCAGGGCTGGAGGAGGACTGTTGTAAAATGTGTCTTCGGGGCATGACAAGGCTGTGGCCCTCATGAACTCATAGCATCTGTGGTTGTCTGCACAACATCTACACAAGGTCAAGCCAGTCAGCATGCCAGCATGGATGGAGGAAGGGTCCACGAGGCCCTACCCCTAGCTAAGAGCAATTGCTCGCTGATGCTACTGGAGGAAGGAGAGTCGGTTTTCTTCAGGGCTATGGCCTGTCCAGCGTTGCCCATGCACCAGTGAACAGCCCTATATCCATGCACAAAGAGACAACACTAACAGGACTTAGTAGGCTATAAGTAAAAAAAAAAAAAAACACAAGAGGATACATTTGAGGGGATATTGGAGGATTGGGAGAAGTTTTAATGGGGTATGGAAGTAAATATGATCAAAATACATGGTATACATGAAATTCTCAAGGAGTAAATAAATTTTTAAATGTAAAATTACTTTCCCTAGCATATCCCTATTTTAAGCCCATTAGCATCAGCTAATGTAACAGTCTCCAGTGTCAGTGCCTTAATGAGAGTAATGCTTACTTCTTCTAAGTCACGCATGGTGGTGACCTATGTCATGGTGTTCATGACAACATTGCCCTCAGAGACTTTCTTCTGAGCAGTGAGACAGTGACCGAGTGACCCGGGCCCCTGTTATGTGATGCTTATTGTTACTTTGGGGTAGCTGCGACCAAGGTACCTAGAGAAGAACTTAAAAGGAAGAGCAGCTTATTTTGCTCAGGGTTTCAGAGGGTTCAGCTCACGGCTGCTTGGCAGATGCTACATAAGCAGGAGTGTTGTGGCAAAGGTTCTGTACCTTATGATGGGGAAAATAGAGAGAGAGGAAGTGACTTGAATCCCTTACATACCTACTTCCTCCAATCTCCTGAAGTTTCTAGAACTTCTCACAGAAGCACCATCACTTGGAGATCCCATATACAATGCTTGACCAGGTGGGAGACATTTCATAGTCAACTCATGACACTACAGTTCCCCCATTCCTCATTAAGCGGTCTCAGTGAAGTCCTGGTCTTGGGGAAGTGGAGACCAAGAAGAAAGTGGGTAAATACAGAGAAGTCAAAACCTTTTGTTTTTATGACATAATGTCTCATTATGATTACCAGGCTGGGGGCTGGAGAGATGGCTCAGTGGTTAAGAGCACTGCCTGCTCTTCCAAAGGACCCGGGTTCAATTCCCAGCACCCACATGGCAGCTCACAACTGTCTGTAACTCCAAGATTCTGACACCCTCACACCAACACACATAAATTAAAATTAAATAAAATATTAAAGAAAGGTACAAAAGAAGAAAGATTAAAATAGATATTAAAAAAAAATGATTACCAGGCTGGCCTTGACCTTCTGTGTTCCCAGGTAGGTGGGACTACAAGAGTATACCACTGCACCCAACTGGCAATTTCTTTTCCTTCTGAAGTGTTTACTGTTATATTTCTTGTAAGGCAAAATTGCTAGCAAAAATATCTTAATCATTAGGTATGTTAGTACCTGCCTGTAATTACTGAGGCAGAAGTATCGTGAGTTCAAAGCCAGACTGGATTATGTAGTTAGATTGTTCCAAAACAAATGAGAAGAGACAGACAGGCACTTTCGTCTTTAAAGGCTAGTTTTGCTAGATGGAGAATTCATGTTCCTGCTTGACTTTCTTTTTAGTATTCCCAATATGTTGCCCCGGTTTCTTATGACATTTATTGTTTCAATTGAGAAGTTGATTTTATTGTTGTTCCTTTCACCTGATATGCCATTTTCCTTTAGAACTTTCAAGCTTTGTCTCACTATTTCTGGCCTTCAACAGCTTAACCATGACATGTCTAGGTGTTTGTTTTATTTAACATTTAATTGTATAGAGTAATGTTGCCCATCAGATTTGAGATTGCTTCAAGCTTCATTTGTCAACAGTTTCCTACCTGTTTCCCTTTCTCTTCTCTATGACTCTTCTGGACGTACCAAAATTTCATATTCAGCCAGGGACATATAGCTAGCGGCTTCTGTACATGGCTTCTGAGACCACCGATCACATATGGGTTCGTCAAGGCTTACTATGAATGACAATCCATCACATTTCCCAACTTCTCTGTCAAAACCTGGCTAATTCTGTTGATCTGTTTCCCACGCTGGCCCTTGGGACATCTAACATGGGCCTCTTCTGTTTGTACTAAGATCACTACTGTTTGTTTGTTTGTTTGTTTGTTTTCTTCCATCCCTGTGCTCTGTTCTAAACTACATGCCCCTCAAGCGAGGAAGGCAATACTTTTCTAGTTTGCCCACGCTGATGAAATTATCAACCAAGGATGAAGAGATGAGGATAGCCTCGGTAGGACCACCATGACCTCCCCCTGCTTACTCCTTGGTTTTTAGTACTTTTCTTCCCTAGGAGTACCACAGCAAAGCACCCCAAAACTTGACCACTTAAACATCAGAAATACATCATCTCCTGGACCAGGTGAGATGCTCAAAGGTGAGATGCCAGCCTTGGTTCCTTCTGGAGAAAGAAGGAGGACCTGTTCTGTGCCCCTCTCCGGCTCCTGCCGCTGGCATCCTTGATGTTCTTTGGCATGGGCCTGCATCATCCTGGCCTCTGCCTTCATCTTATCATGGAGTTCCCACCATGAGCACATCCAGAGTTCCTCCTTTTTTGTAAGGGACATCAGTCCTCGGGAACTAGGTTAGATCAGTGACCACATGTACTTCAGTGAGATCTCAGCGAGCTGAGGCTCCACTGTACAAGTCTGAGAAGATACAAGTCAGCTCGTACTCAGGAGCAAACAGCAGCGTTAGTTTGATGAAAAAGGAAGAAACCAGAAAATTCCTCCAGTTCCAGGGTCTGTTGCTTTGTTTCCTTATCCACTAACTAGGGGAATATCTGCAAAACCTTCAGAGCATCACACCTAATCCGTTCTTAAAATACCACTTCTGAGGGCTGGAGAAATGACTCAGAGGTCAAGAGCACCGCCTGCTCTTCTAAAGGCCCTGAGTTCAATTCCCAGTAACCACACGGTGGCTCACAACCATATAGAATGAGATCTGGTGCCCTCTTCTGGTGTGCAGGTGTACATGCAAGCAGAACACTGTATATGTAATAAATAAATCTTTCTCTCTTTTTTTTTAATACCACTTCTGAGACAAAGACTTACGGCACAACCAACTATAATGTAACCTGGTGCCCTCTTCTGGCCTGCAGGTAAACAAGCAGACAACACTGTATACATAATAATAAAGTAAATCTTAAAAAAAAAAAGTTTAAATAAATAAATAAATAAAAATATCTTCAGATCTTGTCTTTAAAAAGAAAACTCTCAGCAGGTAAAAGCACTGGCCACCAACTCTGACAGCCTAGGTTCAATCCTTGAGAATCACATGTGATGGAAAGAAAGAACAACCACCACAAGTTGTCTTCTGACTTCCACAGTTGTGCCACAGTATACACATGCACACATACACAGAGATGATACATAGCGAGGGAGGGAGGGAGGGAGGGAGGGAGGGAGGGAGGGAGGGAGGGAGAGGATAGAGAGATAGAGAGATAGAGAGATGGAAACTTCTTTTAAAGTCTCAGGAAAGCCACCCTGCTGGCTTGATGTCATTTTAATGTGTTCCCCAATGACTCACAGGCTAGAAATCTGGTCTCCTTTGTGGTGCTTTTGAGGGGTGGAGCCTTTAAGAGGTGGAGCCTAGTGCAAGGCCCCTTATAAGGTCGGCACACTCAGACAATTCCTACAGCACCTCACAGGTGCTCGTTTCTGTTTCTGCTTTCTCTACCATGCAGTCCTGTTGCTGGGTAGGGGAGGGCTCATCGGAGCTGGCTCCATGCTTGCTGGACTTTTGAACCACCAGAATTGTGAGCCAAAAAAATAAAAATTTTTTTTATTACCTGGTTTAAGGCTCTGGTGCAGCCAACTAAGACAGACCTTTGCTAGGACTAAAGTCTAAAGAGATTCCACACAGAGGAAGTGGGGTTCCTGGATCTGATTTGCCAGATGGTCCGTCCTGGCACCTGTGTCATGGTGACCCTGCCTTGGGCATGGGAGTTTCAAAACCCACTGCATTTGTATGTTTGCTTGGTGCAGCAGTTGACTTCTCCCTGAGCTGGAGGAACTGCCAAGCATAGATTTGCTTTTAAAAATTAATTTGGTTTTGCAAACTTCACCACATCCTAAGATAACATTGCCCTCTCTGAGGCTGATGTAAGTGACAGCAGGTGGCCCCTGGGCACTGAAAGAGCTGGAGGTGAGAACACATGAAAACCACCCCAAGGACTCTATTTAGGAAATTATAAACCATTGTTTTTTCGATTTTTCACCTTGCATCAGCTGGAAGCCCTTTCGTAATAGCAAGTGTACAGATCAGAAGTCACAGATACTGAGAAAAGAATTCATATTATTTAGAATAAAGCAAATTGATGAGTCGTCTTCTATGGTTGATTTTAATTTCGTCTCTAAGTTTTCCCTACTTTCAGAAATTTCTATTTTAAGGTTGTTGATAATCTAAAATAACGATAAAATATTGATGTGTGTATACGTAGCTGTTATGTGTGGCTCGCGTGCATGTGTGTGTATACATGAATGCAGAGCCAGAGGCCAATGCTGGGTAGCTTCCTCCCTCTCTCTACCTTGTTTTGAGATGTGGTCTCTCACTGAAGCCAGAGCTCCGAGTCTGTGCTATTGTGCCTGACTGGTCAGTTTTTGCTGCTTAATTCAAATAAAAATCTTGCTTTGCTGGTCTCTTGTGGTTGCTTGGGTTGTTTTGGGTTTTTGTTTTGTTTTGTTTTGTTTTGTTTTGTTTTTTTGACCCCAACAGAAGACACTGACACTCAGAGGGCACTTGGAAGCCTGGGAAGGTCCAGAAAAGCCCCGAATACAGACAAATGCTTAAAGGGGATTTTGTGTGACTGCACATGTGTGCACATACGTTTGCCACAGCACATGTGTGGAGGTCAGAGTACAGCTTGTGAGAGTTGATTTCTCTCCTTCTCCTTTAGAAGTTCCAAGAACTAAACTCAGATCCCCAGGCTTGGCAGCAAGAGCCTTTACCTGCCAAGCCATCTCACAGGCCCTGATTTCCCTTTACCTAGATATTTATTAACCTAATTAACACTGATAGTTCATGGTCCATTTTTGCTTATTTTTCCTAATAGCACGTACGTCTGAATTCTGAGTCTATCACTATGGCTCTGAGGAGGAAAGGAAATGGCGGAGTGTGTTTACTTTACTTAGACCCGCGCGACATCTAGTGGTAGAGATGTGGAATTGCACATTTCCCTTTAATGTCCCTAGCCTGGTTAATGCAATTGGGCACTTGACACTCACGGAGCACTTTGAATGGTGTAACTCGCTGAGTATTTGATCCAGGGTGAGGTTTTTCTTCAACATTCCATACTACTGCTTACACACCCACTCCTTACTCTATAGCTCCCAAGTTCACAATCTCCATCCTCAACGCTAGAGTTTGGGTTAGGGCTTTGTTTCCCCTCCAGAATATTCTGGATGTTTTCCTATGACAACTTCAAGGCATTCTTCTCGTTAAAAGAGAGGGCTCAGTGACGACATGCACTTGCTGCACAAATCTGATGGCCTGAGCTCGATGCCCAGGACCCACTGTGGAAGGAGAGAACCGACACCCTAAAGTTGCCCTCTGCTGTCCACACGTGTACAGTGTACCCTCATACACAACACAAATAATAGCAGTAATAATAGTTAATACATTTTAAAGCCATCTCTGATGACTCCACTCAGCCTCTAAGCTCAAACCTGACATGCAAGCCCATATGCCAACATTTATTGATAAATGGCAGGTACGCACTAACAGGTCATTTGCACAATAAATTCAAGTCAGGAAAAAAAAAAAACCTAACAACATTCGCAGATTGAGTTAAAGTGCTAACATGTTTCCTCCGAGCCACAGTAGAGGTTGTGGCACAGCGAGCCACAATAGTACCATCGCAAACGCCCAGCCATCAAAGGTTTCTTAGGGCCCGGCCCCATCCTTACTTTTTTGGTCTCCTTTTCTTTCACTTCCTCTCTTGCTCCACCACTACGCTCCAAACAGAAGCGTTTGGACTTGAAGGTCTCCAATCCTACCAGCCATTTGTTACTCCCCTCATCTCGATGGTCTTCCCTGCCTTGGCTTTCCCAACCCCACAGATTTCTGTCTCCCCAAAGCCTCCCTTCATCACCTTCCTGCTCCGGGAGCTTCCCCTGGGTTCATCCTGTCCCCCATGTCCGCCTTTTCCATCTCAGCATTTCCTAGCTGCCTTCTGCTGAGTCTGCAAGCTCTGAGGGCAGGACTGGCTTCATCCGTGTCATAACCGTGTCCACAGTGTGCTGTAAACACGAGCGACCCAGAAGGGAGATGAATAATGTGATGCCATGCACTCCACACACTGCTCTTGAAGCTTACCTCAGTTTCTTTACTGTTCCTGTGACAAAATCAGCTTAAAGGAGAAAGGGTTTGTTTTATTTTTTATTTTTTAGCCCTACGAAGTTGGTACCATCACCTGTCTTGCAAATGAAGGCATTCGGCTGCAGAGTGGTTGGGTGACTTCACAAGTTCACCTGGGGAACTAAGGGAAGGTCAGGAAACTGTGTGCTGACTTCAACGGCCAGTGTTCTAGAACAAATTACACCCAGGGGATCTAGGTGTGGGAATGCAGGTGTGGCAGGCAAAAGCTGTGCTCTAGCACAGAGCCAGAGCCTGCACTGCCCTCTGCTGGCCAGTTGACTCCCTGCAGCCATCTAGCCCTTCTAGAGGCCCAACCTGGAAACCCAGGCCCCCCAGAAACCCTTTCTGATGTCCCCCCCAACCCAACAATAATAATCATAATCCATAGTGTGTCACTTTCAGTTAGGTCACTCATCTGTTTCCTTTTTGTTTTTATTTTTTGAGCCATTTAAAATAGCATTACAAGCCGGGCGTGGTGGCGCATGCCTGTAATCCCAGCACTCAGGAGACAGAGGCAGGCAGATCACTGTGAGTTCGAGGTCAGCCTGGTCTACAAAGCAAGTCCAGGACAGCCAAGGCTAGCATAGAGAGACCTTCTCTCGAAAAACCAAAAAAACAACCAAAAAACAAAAAAAATAAATAAATAAAATAAAATAGCATTACATAGAGTCCAAAAGCACTGTTATTTTTATTTTCATCTTTATCTTGTTTCTTTCAATTTATCAAGTTCAAATTATTTATATCTATGATTTTCATGCCCAATCTCTATGTATTTTTAGCATTAAAACATAATCTCAAACCTCTTTTGCATTGTCAGAAGTTTCCTTGTGCTCCAATTCCTTCTGTGCGCTCTCTGTCTTCCTCTGTTGCTCAGCTCAGAGCTCGAAATGAAATGCGACTGACTCAGACGCCGCAGGTCAGGTAGCTCTCTGCCCACCAGACCTGGCAACAGCACTCTACCACTCCATGCGCCTGTGGGTGTATGTGTGTTACCGCACACTCTACAGTTCTGCCACCTGCTGCTTACAGGCCCGGCTGCCCTGGCAGTCAATGCTGCCCTTGCGAGAACCCACGCTGCTGTGCCCTGTCCATGCATCCGCTGGTTTCCCACCGGCCCGGGCTTCCTTCTCAGCCCCTCTACGGTGCCTGGAAGTGCACCTGGTGGTCTAGCTAGCTCAAAGGCCTCCTAAAAAAGCCTCACCTGGGAGGTGCACTGAAGCTTTTGGGTTGCCCCCCCCCCCACCCTTTTTTGTTTGGTTGGTTGGTTTTATTTTTTCAAGACAGGGTTTCTCTGTGTTTCTTTGGCTACCCTGGACTCACTTTGTAGACCTACAGAGATCTGCCTGCCTCCAGAGTGCTAGGATTAAAGGTGTGCGCTACTACCACCTGGCATGGTTTGCCCTCTTTTAAAGAACCACATCCCAATTTTTGTTATCCGCCTGTTTCCAGTCTCCCGCCCTTTGTTATTTCACTAGGACAGTGCTTAAGGGGAGTTCTTAAGTTCTAAGCCTGGATTGTAAAAGTCCGTTGTTGGTTCTGTTTCTTAACAATTAAACTTTATTATACAACCCAGCTAGCTTACACAGAGGGAAAAAAAAGAGTGAACCTTTCAGTATCCGGTCCACGGGACGGGTCCCTAGGTGTCTCTGGTCTGCGCGCTGGTCCGGCCTGTTCGCTGATCCTTTTACCGATCCAAGTGCGTGCTCAAGCCCGGTCTGAACCTGCTGCTCCTCTCTGTCCTCCCCGCCTGCCTGTCTGTCACGTGCAAGGGGTCAGGGGTCGGCTCCCTCTCCCCTTGAGGGTCGATTAGAAACACAATAGTCCAGGTGGAATCCCCACTTCTGCTTCCTGAATTCCAGGCCCAGGATGGCTCTACCCAGTCTATCTCAAGGTTAATCTCAGGGAGTATCCATGGTGTGTCCAAGGGCAAAGCCCACCAAGACTGCTTTCACCTGTGACAAAGCTTACAATCCTTCCCACAGGCCATACATTGAGCACCATTTGTCAAGATGTTTTGTTGGGCCGGGCGTCGAGTGAGTAATGAGCTAAGACCCCTCATCCAATCTTATGGTATCTGCTTAATCCCCCCCTCCCCCCCCCTCCCCCCCGCCTTGAGGCCCGCACACAATGTTCCAGGTTTGAGTTTAACCAGATGTGTCATTAGCTCAGATAAACATCTACCCTCAGGTTCCAAGAAAGACAGGAACCAAGGACTGTACCCATATGATTAAGTCTGAGCTTACCCCAGATCTGCCTACGCAATTTGCTGATGTTCAAATGTTTGAAACAACCAATCGTGTGTGGCCGTGCCAAAACTTCCCACTCCCCCCCCCCCCCCCCCGACCCTTGCCCATATAAACCCCTAACCCCTGGGCTTCTGGGTCGACCCCTCTGTCTCCTGCGTGAGATACGTGTCGACCCGGAGCTCCGCCAATAAACTGCCTCATGTGTTTACAGCAAGATGGTCGTTTGTGTGTCTTTGGGTGCACGCCATCCCGAGGCTTGAGTGAGGGTCTCCCTTTGGGGATCTTTCAATATATATATATATGTATGTTTTGTTGTTGTCTGGTTTTTTTTGAGACTAGGTTTCTCTGTGTAGCCTTGGCTGTCCTGGACTCAGTCTGTAGACCAGGCTGGCCTCAGGAGCCTTTTCTATTCACCCACTCTAGCTCCCAAATACATGACAGAGACCTACTAGATTTATTAACAAGCTTTAGGCACCATAACTGGGCAGATATCTATTTATACTAATCCTTTATGCTAGTCTTGCTTTTTCCCATCCTCACGCCCCCAGTTACTTGCCATATTGGCCCTGGCTGGGCTGCTTCTGTGCCATCAAGTCAGTGACCTTAATCACTGGGTCCTTTCTATCTCGTCTTCTTTCCCCTCCTCTCCCTCACGGTCCCTACCTGAGTCCCCAAGACTAGGAGTGGGAGTTCTGCCTACCTATCTCCTCTGCCCAGTAACTGGCTGGCCAGCTTCTTTATTAAACAGCCAGAGATAACTGGGGAGCAAAGTTTATACTGTAAGACCCCCTCCCCTGTGCAACCGACATAGCAAACATAGCAGCAGTAACGCTATCTTGCAAGGCAAGACTAGAATAATAGGTTCCCGGGATAAGATGAGGCCTGGGGCCCAGAGGAAAAAGATAAAAGCGTGCTAAGATAACAGAAACAGTTTGTCCTTGTCAAACAAGATATTTATGGCCGGCCATCTGGCCCAGAGAATGGGTAGACTCCCCTGTTCCCATCTGATGACCGGGCCATAACCTCGCTTCATGTCAAACAAGATATTTATGGACGACCACCTGGCCCAGAGAACGGGTGAACTCCCCTGTTCCCAGAGCCCATCTAATGACCGGGCCATAACCTCGCCTCATTTAAATTTACCAATCAGAGCCCTGTAACTATGCTTCTCGCTTCTGTACCTGCGTTTCCCGCTAAAATCCCTATAAAAGGCCCCCGAAAGAATCGCTCGGGGCGCTAGCCTCTCCGGAGACTGAGACGCCCGGGTACCCGTCCCTCTACAATAAAGCCTCTTGCGTGTTGCAACCGAAACCTTGGTCTCGCTGGTTCTTGGTGGGGGTCTCCACGTTAAGACCACCGTGCCGGGGGTCTTACAACACAACCTTAATCAATGTACATGGCAATGCCCCGTGTCTGATGCAACCGGGGCACAGAATTCAGTATCTGAAAACACAGCGCGCCAGACCAACTCCCAGGATAGCGGTCTCGTAGGCGTGGATTAGTTCACAGGGGAGCAGGCTGCTGTGAAAAGAGCAAGGCTGTCTTCCTTCTCCCTTCCCTATCGTTTCATGTTTCATGCAGCAGACACTCATAAACCTTCAGAACTGTGATCTAAGTGACCCTATCATCTTCATGAAGTACCAAGCTCTGGGTGTGTTGTTACAGCAACACAAAACGGGCCATGACACATCGTCCACACACTAGTTCTTAAACGGGTGCCCTATGGAACCATTTCAAAAGGCCAGATAGGAAAATACGGCTTGGTGGATAAGAGTGCTCAGTATCAGCATGAACTCCTGAGTTTGGATCCCCCAACACTCTCATAAAACCCAGACACCCAGACATAGGGTTGTGCCTCTGTAGCCCCAACACTGGGGAGGCAGAAACAGAGTAATTCCTGAGGCTCATGTGCTGACTGCAAGACTCGGGGTCAGCAAAGAGATCGTCAGTGGAGCCGGGCATGGTAGCACACACCTTTGATCCAGGAACTGGGAGGCAGAGGCAGCTTGATCTTGTGAGTTTGAGACCTGCCTGGTCTACATAATCAGTTCCAGGACAGCCAGGGCTATGTAGAGAGACCTTTTATCAAAATATAAATAAATAAATAAATAAATAAATAAATAAATAAATAAATAAAGCAAAACAAAACCAAGAACCAAATGGAGATTGATAAAGACATTAACCAACATTAACCACTGCTGTCCACATGCTCACACCTTGGCACACGTGCGTGCATGCACATGTGTAAAAATAGGTTTGTTTGTTTAAGTTAAAAAAAAAATGCAGAGCCAAAGGCTTTAAAGGCCAAAAGGCTTTAAATGAGAGCCAGCAGTAGACCTTCTCAGCCCGAGCTCCAGAGACAGGCCTTGACCCAATAGCTAAGAGTTTTTAATGTCCCACTTTCCTGGCTGAAGCCAGACTTTTCTACTCGCTTCTGCGAGAAACAGTGTCAGGTTGAGGACATTCTGTGGTTTTCTGATGCATATCTTTTATTGACTTTGGGCTATTTTAACAACTCAGTAAATTGTAGGTAACTGATAGCAATGCAAAACAAAGCAAAAAAGGTTCTTATCTATACACATGTAAATTACATGTGGCTTCGGAAAATTGATCTTCTTCCCCCGGGGGTGGGGGGGAAACATTTGTATGTTCATATGTTCACTTTATTTCATTATCCCCATGCCTCCACAGATTCTCTCACACACTCTCTCTCTCTTGGTTTTTCAAGACCAGCCTGGTCTACAAAGCAAGTCCAGGGCAGCCAAGGCTACACAGAGAGACCCTGTCTCGAAACCTCCCCCCCCCCAAAAAAAAAAGAAAGAAAGAAAAGTTCTCACTGTGTAGGTTGGCTGGCCTAGAACTTGATATGTAGACCAGGCTAGCCATGAGCTAGCATGCACCACTACAACTGTGGTTCATAGTTGTTTTAGGACCTGTTTTTACATGTGCCTAGTTCCCTAAGTGATTATTGAATTAAATAAAATTAGGAACATAAGTTCAATCTTCTTTTCTTTTTTCTTTCTTAAAAAATCAGCTTGAGCACACCAATGGCAAATGCTTTCTTTTTTCCCTTAAGCTCTACGTTTCCTCAGAGAATTTTCTCAGAAAAGAATTCCCACCTGTGCTGGGCCTTCTATCCTCTGCCTAATATCTGTCCAGGAGCCCCTGGAGAACAATCATAATCATAATCAGAGGTGCAATTCATTTCACTTTATTATGTGTATGTGTGTTTTGCCTGCTTGCATGTCTGGGCTCCACATGGCCATGAGTGCCTGGTGCCCACAGAGGTATCAAATTCCCTGGGACTGGAATCAGTGGGCCCCATGCCAGTTCAGGAGATTGAACCTGGGTCCTCGTGAGAGCTGGAGAGACAGGGGATGTCACCAGACTCATATCTGTGGGAAGATGGGGGTCAGAGTGGGTCTCTGTAGCTCTCTTTCTTTTAAACTCATCTTGGGGGTGTTTAGGCCTCAACTTCCCTTCCAACGTCCCAACACTATGTAGGAAATAGAAGGTTACTTCTCTTGGCTGTTTAGGGTCCATTGTGTTCTTTCGGGCTATACCCGTCTCCGTCAACGGCAGGCGAAGCCAGAAGTCTCCTCCAAGCCGCTTCTCCCTGAAGCGTTTCTCTCCAAATCGCCAACACTGTCTGTCTCTGGTCTCTTCCAACTGCTACAGGGCACATGCCGACACCGCACGCCCACCACCCTCTCTTCCGTGCGCTTACATCCTCAGAGCCCTAGACCACGCCCTTCTCTCCATGCTGCAGGAGGAAAGTAACCAGCTGGCAAAAGCCACGCCCCTCGGGAGACAACAGGTTAAAACTCAAGTTAAACAAGTTAAAGCTCAAACTAAAATCCCACACTTGGGATTAGAACAAAAACAGACTTACATAATACAACCGAGTTTACAAAGAAACCAAACCTTCCAGTATAGGTCTCCAAGCAGACACATCCTCAGAGTCTTGAAAAACACAAAGTACTCTGACGACCCCCTTCCAATTTGTAACTTAGAGAGATCTCGGGCTGGAACTGCAGACCTGCTCAACTGGTGATAGGAGTCTCGGGTTCTAAACTCTTGAGTTGGGGCTGGAAAGGGATTTCAGAGATTAATGTTCTGCATGGCGGTAATAGATCCGGGCATGGACGCCAGGTCAGGAAGGGCAGTCAGCTGGAGTAGCCTCTGGGGTGACGTTGGTAGACCTTGGATTAGAACTGGGCACCCAAAGCCTCTGCAGAAGTGGCCGGGAGGCCAGTATATAACATTCTCAAAGCAGAGAAACTGCATGGATGAGCCAGAGACAGCTACAACTCTTTTGGGAGACATAAAAACTTCTGGATGCCCCCAACACCCCTTCTCCATGGATGGTACCACGGAGGGCTAAATTCCAGCTGCTGTGAGAAATGAAATGCCAAGCCAGTCCTGTATGTAAAGCTCAGGAAAGATACTGCTCTCTGCCATGACCCTTTCTTAGAGCCCACCACCAAGGGACATCTCTCTGGCCAGCTGGAGCAGATGTTCAGTCCCAGGCACCATGGTGAGCACGGGAGACACAGGGATGTCACCAGACTCACATCTGTGGGAAGACAGGGTCAGAGTGAGTCTCCAAGCAGGCACTTCTTCAGAACCCCATCACCTTGAAAAACATGAATTAAAAATGGCTCCTTGAGTCACTGATGGCTCTGACTACACAGAGCAGAGCCCTCCTAGTCATTTTCTAGCAGCACCTTTCCATGTTTTTGTCCAATGTTTGCACTCACCAGAGTCCCAGCTCTGTCCAAGGGGACTTCCCTAAGACACTTCCTGCACCTGCTGAATCCTAACTTAATGAAAGCACTATCAGGCCAGTTTTCTGCGGTTTATTTGTTAGTTTGTTGTTGTTCTTTTTGGCTTGGTTTGGTTTGGTTTTTTTGAGACACCATTTCTCTGTGTAGCCTCGGCTGTCCTGGACTCACTTTGCAGACCAGGCTGGCCTCGAACCCACAGAGATCCACCTGCTCTGCCTCCCACGTGCTGAGATTACAGGCGTGCACCACCATGGCTGCCCCCTTTTTTGTTTTTGCTTTCACTCTTTAATGTCCTTACTTTGAAAAATTAAAGGCTGACAATTATGAATAGAATAGTTTTTCTTTCATTTCTTTTTTTAAAAGAGCTTTATAAAATTGAGGTTATTCTAATAAATGGACCGGCAACATAACTTCATTGAGGAGGAAGAGGAACGATGAATGAGAGAGGCTGGATGAGTGAGATGGTGGATATGTGGCTGGCTGGCTGGCTGGATGAATAGATGGATGGATGGATAGATGGATGGATGGGTGGATGGATGGATGGGTGGATGGGAGGATGGGTGGATGGGTAGACATGTGGATGGATGGATGGGTGGATGGATGGATGGATGGATAGATGGATGGATGGATGGATAGATGGATGGATGGATGGATGGATGGATGATGGATAGATGGATGGATGGGTGGGTGGGTGGATGAGTGAATGGGCGGATGGGTGGATGGGTAGACATGTGGATGGATGGATGGGTGGATGGATGGATGGATGGATAGATGGATGGATGGATGGATAGATGGATGGATGGATGGATGGATGGATGATGGATAGATGGATGGATGGGTGGGTGGGTGGATGAGTGAATGGGAGGATGGGTGGATGGGTAGACATGTGGATGGATGGATGGGTGGATGGATGGATGGATGGATGGATGGATAGATGGATGGATGGGTGGGTGGGTGGATGGGAGGATGGGTGGGTAGATGGGTAGACACGTGGATGGATGGATGGGTGAACGGGTAGGTGGTTGGCTGGGTGGGTGGATGGCTGAGAGGAAAGATGGATGATTGAATAGATGGGTACGCTCTGGGGGAAGCAAACTCAAGAAGCTTTGTAAGTTGATGGAGAGGAAATCGCCACTGCTGGCTTCACTTGGGAGAATAAGTCACAGCAGCTAGGGGTCGGGTAACACCACCAAAGTTTAGAGCAGCAATGTTACCAGCTCCCAGTGGTGAGCTTTCTATCAGAAGGCTCAAATCCACGCCCAGGGGCATGGAACTGTCTTAGTGGATTTAATGATCTTAGTTTGGGACTGGGGATATAGCTCAGTGGTAGCACACTC
Source organism: Acomys minous (assembly GCF_964271855.1). Taxonomy (NCBI): domain Eukaryota; kingdom Metazoa; phylum Chordata; class Mammalia; order Rodentia; family Muridae; genus Acomys; species Acomys minous. The sequence continues at coordinate 18,270,555 of NC_140496.1, forward strand.
ACCTAGACATGCCAGGCCCTGCGATTAAAACCCTGTACCAGGAAAGTAAGTAAATGGATGATTGGCGTCCTGATACCTCTATGTAAGACCTACAGCATTTAAAAGCTGAACTGATTTGGCCACATCCCTTCCCCTGCTTTCTGGGTCACTTACCTTTGTTTATCTCATAACTCCTAGAACTGACAGCTCTTTCAGAAAGAACTCGCCTCCCACCCCCTACCTCTCACCCTCATCTCCTCTGCTGGCACTACGACCGCCCCCTGGCGGCGAAGGGCAGGTGCGACCTCTCAAGACCGTCCGAAGGCAAGTGCGCACGCGCACAGGTGAGCTGCAGCGAGCCGCTCCTTGAGCTTGGCCACCTGCCTGGGAAACTTGTGGTTGGTTGTGGCCCTCGGGTCGTTTCCGGGCGAGGACAGGAACCGGGCCATGGAAGATACTTCGGGGACTCGTGAACCCCGGGCCCGTCCGAGAGAAAGAGACCGGGATCGGCGCCCACACCCGGACCGAGACCGCCACGTCGAGCGGCCGCGGGATCGAGACAGGGACAGGCACAGGGAGAGGAACGGTGACACCAGAGGAAACGGGGACCGTCGGGCTGGGCGGGACCCGAGGACAAACCGAGACCCGCGCCAAGACAGACACAGGGACGCGGGCCATCGCACAGCTGAACAAAGAGCCTGGGAGAAGTCTCGGCAAAGCCATGCACGGCCGGAGCCCTGGGTACCTAGTTGGGACTCAGCCTCGACCCCCGAGCCCGCACCCTGGGGGCCCCCGGAACCGCCGCGGAAGCAGGGCCTTGGACGCCGCGGGTTGGAGAGGTGAGTGGTGCACCTGCTGGGGACCCGGTCTGCGCCTCAACCCTGTCCTGTTCCTGCCCTGCGCCTAGCCGGCGCTCTGGGGGTGACGCTGCGATCTTCCCCAACTCTGTGTTTTCCTAGAACCAGGAAAAGAAGGAGAGTTTCAGGACCGAAACCGTAATGGTTTAGACCGCTAGGTGGGTGGGGCTAGCCCAAGGATCCACTCAAGTGGCCACAAGATTATGCTAAGGCCACAGACAGACACAGAAGGTCGTGTTCCCAAGCTAGCCCTCCATACCTTTCAAAGGCCAGTTTCCTGGTGTCGTGGGCTGAATGAAGTTAGCCCAACAAAGAGTTAATAGTTGGACTTGCTCCTCCTGCCAAGGCCCCTGACAGACGCTGCAGCCCACCTGAAGTTCTCCAGTGATTTGTAACCCCTTTGTCAGCAAGGGCCTTCTAAGCAGCTTCTTTCAAGTCTTTTTAAATTTTTGTTTAATTTATTCAGATTACAGCTCAGCTGTTATCCCATCACTTGTATCCTCCCATTCCTCCCTCCTTCCACTTTCACCCCATTCCCCTGCCCTAGGACTATGACGGAGGGGACCTCCTCCCCCACTATATGGTCATAGGCTATGAAGTCTCATCTTGGTAGCCTGCTTATTCCTTCTTTGAGTGCCACCAGGGCTCTCCACCAAGGGGAGCTTGTCAAATATGGGACTCCAAAATTCATGTCAGAGTTAGTCCCTGCTCTCCACATAACTGTGGAGAATGTCCTGCCCACGGGCTAGATCAGAGTAGGGGTTCGATATTTACCACTTGTGTTGACCTTGGTTAGTGCAATAGTTTGAGCAGACCCCCCAGCCCTGATCCACCCATTACGATGTTCTTCTTGTAGGTTTCTAAGATCCTCTGGATCCTTCTATTTCCCCATCTCCTGTATTTCTCTTACCTAGAGTCCCAGTAGATCTTACGCTTGCTTAAACCCCACCCTCCCGAACGAACAGACTTCACCTGTAGGACCCGGACTTCCTCTAAGTTAGCCTGTCCTGGATATCATTTGGGCTACAGTCCCTCCTTCAATTTGGAGCAGTTGTCAGAACCCTGTGCATTCTTTTCCCTGGGGACAACGCTCCCGGCCCCGGCTGTTAGACTCCGAGGCTTCGTCCACTTATCAGGGAAAGCACTATCAGGAGTTTATGTTACATTATCTGAAACCAACTAGCATTACAAAAGCCGCACCCAGACTCAGTGTGCTCTTTCAATCTTTGACACCAGGTATTGTTTCCCCAACTGCACCCATCTTAAACTGCAAACACAGAAGTAGAAAACAAGAGGTACATGTGTAGGTTTCCTTTTAAACCTTAAACCAGAGCCCTGGTTACCCCACCTCAACCCAAAGTGAATAAGAAAAATGCACGTGCTCATTTTCTATTTAGAGGTTTGAGGGCAAAGGGCAGTTTCTCTCTGCTCTCCTCTTTGGGATTTATTGGAAGGCGGGGATGCAGGGCCTGGCATGTGGTAATTTACTGTCAGGGTTCAGAGACTGGTGCAGGAGAAGGAAGGGCGGCAAAACCAGCCAACTGCTGCCCAGTGTGAAATCAGCCCCCTCAGGAGAAACTGGGATGTGCAAAGAATAAAGCTAGGCTTCCTTCTGAGCACCCACAGGATCCCACAGTAGGTGACCAAGAGCTGAGTTCTGTAGAAGAGGAAGATAAAAGGCATTTCAAGGGGAAAAACAACTTCCTCAGCGCCCCAGAGGGACACTTGAGGGTGAAGGGCAGCCCGTTGCTGCTGCTTCCATGAGCCTAGGTTGTGGGTGTACATAGTGCAAGAGCCTCCTGTGCGCTGATGAAAGGCTTAAGGATTTCAAACCAAAGAGAGATGGGATAGCTTCTCTGTCCTAGGAAGATGCCCCATCCCCCCACCCCGAGTTTACCAACTAGAACAAAGCCTGTTGAATCTTAGACAGAGCCCAGCATGCATATTTTAGACAAACGGAAGAAAAGGAAATGGAAGGTGCCAGAGGGTAGCCAAGGGAAAAAAATCTCAAAAGGAACATGGCCTGATATGGTGGTACATGATTATAATCCTAGCACTTGGAACGTGGAGGTAAGAGGAACAGGGGTTCAAGGCCGAGCTCATTATTAAATTGAGAATTCTAATACCAGTGGGCATGGTGGCACACACCTGTGACCTAGCACTTGGGAAGCCGAGGCAGGAGTACAAGCCTGGGCTGCGTACTAAAAACTAAATGAAGTCTTAATACTAAGCAAAGCCTTGAGTTGCAGGCCCATCCCTCATGTCTGTGTGTTTCTTGATTGCAGTGAGCTTCCTTCAGAAAGATATGTGCACACACACTTGGGGCCTGCTCGACAGGAAGAGGACTATTACCCTTCCGAAGCTGAGGGGATCCTGGAATGCCACAAATGCAGATACCTGTGCACAGGGAGAGGTGAGCTTTGGGGGAGGGTGACCCCATCTGACCATTTATATTGCAAATGGCTTGAGGAGAGGCAAAGGGGGGGGCGTGAGTCGGTGAATTGAAAGCTTGCTCAGTTTTCCTCTTGGGTTCCTAGTAGTCTCATTTCCTTGTTTACATAGAATTTTTGCTCAAAAAACAAAAACAAACAACAATAAAGAATACAGGAAGGTCTGAACACTGCACTGAGGGTCCCCATGCTGATCCAAAGTGCTTGGCTCTGAGCAATGTGTCAACCACCTTCCACCCCTCAGGTTGGGAATTTCAGCGTGCTGGGAGCTGCCTGTGGTGGACAGAGGCTCTTCTGGCACAGCTCAGAGTCCACAGAGGGAATGTCACCCCAGAAGATAACAGAGTCCCTCCTCAAACCAAGCAGAGAGGAGCAGGCAGTCTCCTTAGAGAGCCAACGCCCCAGTCACTGGCTTTCAATCTCCATGGTCTGAGATGCACAGTAAGAATAGATTTTACATTAAGACTGAATTCACAGCCTAGCATAGTGCATGCCTGCAATCCCACTCGAGGCAGGATTGCTGTGAGGTCTCGACCTGCTTGGTGGACAGAGCAAGACCCTGTCTCAAATAACAAACAAACAAAATCTCATTCATCACCAAAGAAAAGCAAAAATGTCATAAAGCTACTTAACCCTTTCACACACCAAGTAAAATTAAAAACAAAAGTCAGGCAACAATGTGATGGCTAAGGGGTAAAGGTGACTGCTGCCAAGCCTGAGGACCCGAGTTCAGTCCTTAGGACCCATTTGGTAAAAGGAGAAAACCAACTTCCCTAAGCTGTTCTCTGACACATCAAACACACACACACACACACACACACACACACACACACACACACACACACGAAAAATAAATAAAAACCAGGCCCGTTGGCACGCGGTCAGCGGATATAGGAAGATCAGGAGTTCAGAGACCAGCCTGAGCTATAGGAGACTCTGTCTCAAGTTAAACACAACACAACACAACACAACAAAATCAACTTGTCGAGCATTTAAAACTTGCAGCTACCAGCCTGGCCTCCCAGCTTCTCATCTCAGCCCAGGTCCTGGCCTTGACAGCAAGGAAGAAAATCCGGTTTGTCAGGGTGAACCTGCTGGTGCGCGAGCTTGTGTTTAGTCTGCTGTGGCTGCCCATGACTAAGAGAGGAAACATCCCAGCCTTGGGGGGTGGGGGCGAGGGGAGAATCACGGATCCACAGCTGAAGATGCATCACAGGCTGACGATGATGATGGAGTGGTGATTATAAGATTATGAGGAGCACTGATGAAAGGGCTTCAAGTCACCTGAGTACTAGGATCTTCATCAGCTGGTTACACATATTGGACAGAGATGCCTTTAATCCTCTTAAAAACTCCTGAGGCTCAGAGAGGCACAGCAAGTTACCCAGGTCATAACAGGCATTAAGTGAAGGCTCAGAGCCCCAGCCTCTCTGGCGGAACTTTCTCCTCTTGATGCTGTAAATAGCAGGACAAGTCAGAGGCTGGCTAACAGGTTTCTCCCTAGAGATTTTTCTCTTCTTTCTTTCTGAGATTGATTTACCAAAAAGGAAAAGGACAGGCCCTGCCTGGGCTTCTGATCGAAAACACACCTTAGATTTAGGCTTGATTGCTTCTGGCTCTTTGACTTTCAGCCTGGCGTTTGGGTATGGAAGTCCTGCATCGGAGAGGCTGGAGATGGTTCAGTGCTCGGAAACTGTTAGGAGCTGCTGTTCAGAGCTCCCACGCAGGTGCACAGAGGGGCACTGTGTGGAGAGACAGCCATCTGCATCGGCACTGGCTAGAGCAGGAAAGACGAGCCTGATGCCCTTTTAAGTGCGCGTTAGAGTGAGTCCTTTGTGGCTTTTTCTTTGTCAGGGAAATCGTGTCATTCCCCGCACCCCCCATCCCCACCCCAAACCCTCCCAGCAAACAAGGCAAATTTTTGCTCCGTGGCCCCCTGGGACACCCTGAAGTCTGATCTGTGTTTCACTGCTAGAAAGTTCAGTGGTATAGTGACACCAACAGAAAGACATGAGCCCCAACTTCTCTCTTGCCAGAAAGAAATCTCAGATACAAACATCCTTAGGGACTGGAACTAAAGATCAGATTGAAAGCAGCTGCGTTTCTGACTGGTGCGCATGCGGCTTCCCTTGACCCCGCCCCCAGTCCTCTGTAGATTAGAAGATGCAAATCTCGCCGGGTGTGGTGGTACAGGCCTTTAATCCCCCGCACTCGGGAGACAGAGGCAGATGGATCCCAGCGAGTTCGAGGTCAGCCTGGTCTACAATGCGAGGCCAGGACAGGCAAAGCCACACAGAGAGACCCTGTCTCTAAAAAACAAAACAAAACAAAACAAAAAAGGTGTAAATCTCAGTTCACTTCTCCCTCCTCACCTCTCTTGTCCTTCACCCCCTGGCTTTAGAAGCTCAGTCCTTAAATCACAGTGGTTCCTATTTACTGATAGCTCCTGGCCATTATTGCAAAGTACCTTTGAAAGTTTAAACTTTCATTCAGCATGGAGGCACCCAGCGACAGCTCCAGCTTGGCTACTTACAAGGCTGAGGTGGAAGGATCCTTTGAGTCTCACGATTTAGGTCAGCCAAGGCAACATAGCAAGACTGTCACAAAACAAAACAGACAGGCAGGGCTTGGTAGGACACACTTGAAATTCTAGCTCTTGGGAGGCCGAGATGGGAGGATGACAGGTATAGGGAAAGTTTACACAACAAAGGTCGGGAAGTTTACACTACATAGGAAGACACTTTCTCGAAAAAGCAAGTTAGAATAAGACAAAAATTTCATTTTTCTCCCAAGTGAAACTGTTCTCTCCCCCCTCCCTCCTCCCCTGTGTACGCTCCAGTGTGCGTGTGCACACACATGCATGCATGTGTAAGTGTGTGTGTGTGTGTGTGTGTGTGTGTGTGTGTGTGTGTGTGTGTATGTATGTGTGTGCAAGCAAATAGGTTTAGACTGGCTGACGAACGAGCCCTTAAAATCACTCATCTTCACCTCTCTGTGCTGACATGACAAAGGCTGGACATTACACACTCATGCATGTGCAGCAAGCACATTACCTATGGAGGAACTCTCTAGCCCCTGAGTTGGGACTAAAGTTCTCAATGGTGTGCTCGCTTGGAACCGTCAGGTGTAGCTGTTGAGAGTATTTGGGGTTTGCATTTCAAAAGGGACACTTTTAGAAGAGGAAGTTGATCCTGTTGCAGCCTGCGTCACATAGCTTTGTATACATACACATAGCAGGAAATGCTGCTATGATTTAAAAAAAAAAAAAAAAAAGCAAAACTTCCTGGAGAGGAGATCGAAAGTCAAAGCCTCAGCGGGTTCAGCCCATAGAGATAGGGAGAATCATTGGGCTCAGCTCACTTCCTGGTGGCCAGGACACAGAGGCAGGAGGAGGAGACGGCCTGCAATGGTCCCTCTTTTCTATTTTTGATCCATCAGAGCCTCTAGCCTGTTGGTTGGTGCTGCCCATATTAATGGGAGAGAGGGGTGCGTCTTATGCTTTTAATCTCTCTGCAAACCCCAGAGACACCCTCAGAAGCTTGCTTTCCTAACCTCCCCGGTTCTTGTCAGGTCAGTCAGGTTGGCAGTCACCATCAACCATCCCGGCCAAGGGGAGAAGGGCGGGGCCCAGGGACCATCCTGCCCAGCGTGCATTAGCTTGTGGCCTCTGAACTCAGGAAAGAAACTAATTTGGATTTTTTTTTTTTTTTTTTTTTTTTTTGGTTTTTCAAGACAAGGTTTCTCTGTGTAGCCTTGCCTGTCCTGGACTAACTTTGTAGACCAGGCTGGCCTCGAACTCACAGCGATCCGCCTGCCTCTGCCTCCCGAGTGCTGGGATTAAAGGCGTGCGCCACCGCTGCCCGGCTCTAATTTGGATTTTCAATCTCTCCTTTTTAATAAGAAATGCCCTAATATAGTACTGGTTTAAAGTGAGATTATGTCAGGATTTTCAAGTGCAGCTGACTTGAATGGGTTTAGCTTGAGAGTGGGTCTGGGGGCTTGGCCTGAGCCAGAGCACGCACTGTGGGAGGGACCCAATATCGGGGAAGGCACTTGATCTGAGCAGCCTGCTTGTTCTTTCATGGATCTATGAAGCAGGAGGGAGGAACTCCATGAGGGTCTAGCCCTTCCGTTGTTCCTCCAGGACATTTTCTCTGCCAGGGGGTAAAGTATATGTGAGGCCCTAGGTTCCCATCCCTAGTACCACAGACACACAGACACACACACACACACACACACACACACACACACACACACAGTCACATAGTAATGCACTGGAGAAATCTAAATATCCCTTTGTCCCATTGAAGCAGTTAAATTCATTATGACGCCGGGAATGATGACACACACTTGGGAAGCTGAGGACTAAGAGTACCAGGCTAGCCTGTGCTACTTGGCAAAACTGCTTCAAAAATATTCTTAAACTATTATTGTCATCTCTATACATCTTTTAACATTCTGAAGTAGGGCTGGAGTGATGGGGTTAGTGCTGCGCTGCTCTGTGATAAGGAACCAACACCACACCAGGTGGCTCACAGAGGTCAGGAACTCAGCTGCAGGCCGTGGGACGTCGGACATCTCCTTCTGGCTTTTTGGGGCACCTGCACACATGTGTGCATACATCCCGCACACATAAATAATAAAAATTAAAAATAAATTTCTATGGTAGATTTGTGGGTTTTGTTGTTTTTTGTTTTTCCAAGACAGGTTTCCCTGTGTAGTCCTGGCTGTCCTGGACTCTGCTTTGTAGACCAGGCTGGCCTTGAACTCACAGAGATCCGCCTGCCTCTGCCTCCCAAGTGCTGGGATAAAAGGCGTGTGCCACCACACCTGTCGATGGATTTGTGTTTACTGAGATACAAAAATACATTTAGAATTAAAATTTAGGTTTACGCATGCTGTTAATTCCCAGAACTCTGGGAGGCAGAGGCAGGTGGATCTCTGTGAATTTGAGGTCCGCCTGGTCTACAAAGCTGCCAGGGTAGCCAAGGCTGCACAGAGAAACCCTGTCTGGAAAAAACAAACAAAAACAAAAAATTGAGATTTACTGAGATAACAAAATATTGTGAGGCTGAGTGTGGCCTTTAATCCCAAGCAGAGTTCCTATGAGTTCGAAGCCAGCCTGGTCTACAAAGCAAGTCCAGGACAGCCAAGGCTACACAGAGAAACCCTGTCTCCAAAAAAAGAAAGAAAAGAAAAGAAAAAGAAAAATATTGTGTATTTCTAGAGGGGGCCGGTCTCATGTAGTCCAGGCTGGTCTCCAATTTACTATGAACTCAAGGCTGACCAAAGAACTCCTGACCTGCCTGCCTCTGCCTCCCAATGCTGGGGTGGGCTAGCAGCCACCATGCCTGTTACTTTACATTGCTGCTGGGGATCAAGCTCGGGCTCTCCAGGCTTATTTTACTGACAGCCATGCCCTGCTAGGCTTTTTTAAGTGTTACGCTTTGCTTTTCGATCAATAGGGTTTCAAGAGACAGTGGGTCCCTGCTGCCTCCTAACGCTAACTATGCAGCCTACTCTGCCCGCTGTGGGCTGTGGGCGGGACAAGGAAGCAGTGGGCTGAGCTGCGTGGGAAGGATGGCCCGAGCTGAGTCTCCTAGGGAAAGTCAGCATCTCGGAAACAGTAACGCCCTTTTCTTGCAGCCTGCTGCCAGATGCTGGAGGTTCTGCTGAACTTGCTGATCTTGGCCTGCAGCTCGGTCTCGTACAGTTCCACAGGGGGCTACACGGGCATCACCAGCCTGGGGGGCATTTACTACTACCAGTACGGAGGGGCTTATAGTGGCTTCAGTGGTGCGGATGGGGAGAAAGCCCAGCAGCTGGATGTCCACTTCTACCAGCTCAAGCTGCCCACGGTCACTGCAGCAATGGCCTACAGCGGAGCCCTCATGACTTTCTCCTGCCTCCTCCTCCTCGGGGGTGTCCTGCGGGTCCCGTGGCACTGTCCACTGTGGCTGGTGATTGAGGGTTTGATGGATGCGCTCATCGCTGGGGCCTACATCCCAGCCTTGTACTTCTTCTTCCAACACCTCTCTGCTGCCTATAGCTCGGACGTGTGTAAGGAGAGGGAGGCCCTGTACCAGAGCAAAGGTTACAGTGGCTTCAGCTGCGGCGTTCATGGCGGAGACGTAGGAGCAGGGGTCTTTGCAGCCATGGGCATTGGGGTCTTTGCCGTGGGAGCTGTTCTGGCCTTTAGGGGTTACCGAAAAGTCAAGAAGCTGAAGGAGAAGCCCACAGCAATGCTTGAGTTTTAGACTTCTAGAATGTTCTGCCACATATATGTGATAGAAGTCACTTTCAGCCACCATCTTTCACAAGAATTCTTTCATGTGGAACTCACTAATGCTTTCGAAATACCAAGCCAGTGTAGGTATGCTTGGGCTTAGCTCCCAGCTGCCTAGAAAAGTGTTCTCTGAGGCAACGAACTCTGGTTTCCGGACTCTTCTGTGGATGTCGAACTAACAAAAAGTATATAAAAAAACAGAACAAAACCCAAACACTGGAGCCATGCTTGGTGGTACAGGCTTGTAATCCTATAATCCTAGCACTTGTAAGGCTGGGCTAGCCTGAGCTACATAGCAAGACCCTGTCTCCAAACCAGATAAACAGCAATGATGAAGGAACTAGAAGAGGCCAGAACCCACAGGAGAAAGGCAGAGTGAACTTCATGATTAGGCCAGGGACAAGTGAACTGGAAACTTCTCTTCAGGGTTCACAAAAAACTACATGGACAGGAGGCAGTTCAGCCTGACCAGTCTGTTTTAAACTCAGCTCTCTTCAGCCGATGCACAGGGCATCTCCACGCTGAGCATCTGGGCCCTGCACTCTATGGATACTGGGGGATGCTTCCCTAGGGGTAAAAAAAAACCTCCAGCTTGAGGGGGTGGGGCAAGAAAAGGAGAAGCAGATTAAAATCTCTGAGCGGCAAAGAAACCCTTTCTACTGTAAGTGTCCAGTGGCCCCGAGCACTCAATAAGCATTTGTACCTCTCGTAAATGTGCCATTGTATGAAGAATCCAACCCCATAGCTGGTATTCAGGATCTACTCAAAAGAGAAGAATGCAAAGCCCCTTTCCCTACAGAAGAATGACTCTTTTGGCCAGACAACTTCGTGGACTTGACTACCTGTTGGATTATGGCTTGGGACCGTTATGGTATATTCTGGTACAAACTAATTATTTGCTTGATGCAAATCCAAGCATTCCAAAGAAAAATTTTAATTTGGAGGCGGCAGTTTTTTTGTTTTTTGTTTTTTGGTTTTTTTAATGTTCATAACACATTATTCACTTGAACTCCATTGGATGATTTAGACAACTTTGGGCTTAGGGACAGAATTGCATACCTCTTGTCTCACGTGGCTAGAAAGTCTCTTGAACACTGTGAAGTTTTGCTCAGCGAGAAAAGGGGGCTTATATTTTTCATTCTGTAGATATGTTGAGTGCACATATTCATTTTATTTTCACAAAATAAAAAGATCAAACTGACTTGCTCGCCTTGCATTTTTTCCCCCATCCTCAGGACAGTTATGTACAGTGCAAAAAAGACAGAAGTAGACACAGAATTAAGCCTAGTGTTTCGTGGTCAACCACAAAAGCAGCCTTGCTCTGAAAGGCACTGTGTGTGTCCAGCAGAGAGATCTGGTAGGCTTCTGAGTCCGCTTCCATAGACCTCCGCCATCTTTCTGGAGACTCGGCCCATCCTAACTCGGAGATAAATTACAATGTCTTCCCTTTTCGTCTTTTTCTCTGATGTTTATCTTTGTGCATTAGCAGCCTACTTAAAGACACTGAGTAGCTTTGCTAAGGCAGGTCAGGCTAGTTGGCACCCAGAATAATGCCCAACAGTCATTCCCTCAACAAACCTGGTATCATTGGACCTAGCAGAAGACGTAAAAGCCTTGGTTTCATCCACTTCAGCCAAAAGATGGGTGCTGTGTGTCCTGAAAGGAAAGAGGCTCCTATTTCCCATCTGTTGTGTCAGAATCCTTGTTTCTGATTCTATATGCTGATGGGAGGGAAATCGGGGTAGAGGAAAATGAAGAGTGTAGGAGACGCTGCCCCCCACCAGTGCCTCTGGGCTGGTTCATCGTTTGCTGTACTTACAGAGCCCGGCTGAAGAGTGGGCAGCTAGAATCTAATGCTGAATTTTAAATTAGGGCAATACAGTCTCTCAACTCTCAGATCCCCCTATGCGCTGTGTCCCCTGGCTTTTCAGGAATTCACGTGGGCCCAGCTCGCGGCCCCTGGGGATTGTAGAGCTGGCTGCTGTCCCTCCAGTGATAGGCATGGCGCCTTTAGTACGGTGCGGTGCGTGGTTGTGCTGATCACTGGGAAACAGCATGCTTTCAAAGCTCTCCAGGTTTCTCCTCACAGGCCATGCTACTCCCCTCCCGTCTTAGAGCATTACAGAGACGCCTTGCCATGCATTTATGATTTTCCAAGTAATTTTAGTCATGTATTCGTGTCCTCAGGGATTGGACCCAGGGTCCTCTCTGATACTGAAATCTGAGAGTGCTCTGGGCTCCTGTATAAAATGGCATGGTATCTGGGCATAAATTCCTGTATTCTCTATTGCCGGATTACTTATTCCTAACGTAATACAAATACTATGCAACCAGTTGCCAGAATGTGGTGTTTAGGGAACACTGCTAAGAAAACGCCTGTCGTTCCATGGCCAGATGCATTTCCATCCTCAGTGGAAAGAGGTGCAAAAGTTATAGCTAGAGAAGGCCGACTGTTCTCCCTTCCGCTTGACCCTTCCCACAGACCTGCAGGGGAGGCAGGGGGTGGGGGTGGCGGTGGGGAGGCTGGAAGCCTTAACTCCATCCAGCAGATAAAATGTCTAAGGCTTAGAAGGACTTCAGTGAGCAGGGAAAGAGCAGATACTGAAATCTGGTATGCAAATTCGGTGTTCATCTGCATTCCTCTTTGTTTCTGCACCCCAAGAGGACCATAAATAAACTTCCTAAAGTGCAGCCTGAAGTTTCCAGCAGGAGCCAGTGACAGGTGATCTTAGACAAGAGGTGTTCGGTCTCAGTCCACCTGTTGGCTCTCACTGCCCTGTGGGATCTGCAGGTCTTCCAAACTCCTAAGAAACCTGGTTGAGCAAATGGGGTCCACCCATACAACCAAAATGATGTGGCCACTCTGCAGACTGACCCAGGGATCTCGCTCACATACAGTAAATAAAGCCAGCAAGATGCTTGATGGTGTGTGAGCTCTGTTTATGGGGAAGACAGAGTGGTGAAGAAGGTGCAGGGCAGATTTGGATGGCTTTATGTCCACAAAGAAAGTCTGAGCAGATGGCTCAGTGGGTAAAATCTTTTTTTTATTTTTTTTAGACAAGGTTTCTCTGTGTAGCCTTGGCTGTCCTGGACTAACTTTGTAGACCAGGCTGGCCTTGAACTTACAGCAATCCGCCTGCCTCTGCCTCCCAAGTGCTGGGATCAAAGGCGTGCGCCACCACCGCCCGGCCCAGTGGGTAAAATCTTTGCCTCACAGTCACGATGGCCTGAGTGAAGATTCCCAGAGCGTGTGACAAACGAGCTTGTGCAGATCCCCTGGGCTGTACACACTCTTGTGTGCATAACTCTGTGCAGTTTTATCACAGCTAGATGATTGTGCTCACTCCATCCCAGCAGACACCCCTAATGCTGCCTCTTTACGGCCACACCCACCCCCTTCTTCCTCTCATCCCACCTTCCCCTGTCCCCAGTCACCACCAGTGTGCCACACTCCAGAGCGCCATCCCTCTGAGGCTACGCCACAGATAGAGTCATGCCCTGTGGAACCCTTTGAGGCCAGAACTTTTTTCTCCCACTCATAATTACCTTGAACCTCACCCAGGTTGTGGCCTGTCCATTCCTCTTTATTGCTGGGTAGGGCATTCCCTGGGAAGGGTGCGACGCCTTATGCATTCACGGCTCAAGGCTAAAGTCTCCCAGCGTTTGGCTGTTACAAAGAAAGCTGCTACTATAAAGACTCGTGTTTTTGTGTTGATATAACGTTTTTTCTTTTTCTTTTCTTTTCTTTTCTTTTTTTTTATTTTGAGGTTAACTCTCATTCTGTAGCCCAGGCTAGCCTCCTATTCATCCTCAAACTCTCATCCTCAAACTACCAAGTAACTTTTTATTTCTTTAGGGTAAATGCCTAAGGGTGCAATGAGAATTACAGGGCCAGATGATATACATATGTTTAACTTTTTAAACTACCTATGCCATATATATTATATATAAATTATGGGGCTGGAGAGATGGCTCAGCGGTTAGGAGCACTGACTGCTCTTCCAGAGGTCCTGAGTTCAATTCCCAGCAACCACATGGTGGCTCACAACCATCTATAATGAGATCTGGTGCCCTCTTCTGGCCTGCAGGGGTACATGCAAACAAAACATTGTATAAATAAAGAAATAAATCTTTAAAAAAAATAAATTATATATATATATTATAAGTCTCCAAGTTTTTCAGATTGACATTTGATTTTTATAACAATATTTATTTTATGTATATGAGGGTCTCTCATGTGCACTGTTTGCATACCTGGCGCCTGCTGAGATCAGAAGAGGGCATTGGATTCCCCGGAACAAGAATTACAGAGGTTGTGAGCTGCCCCATGGGTGCCAGGAACCCAACCCAGGTTCTCTGCAAAAGCAACAAGTGTTCTTGCCGCTGAGCCATCGCTCCACCCACCCACCCTGCAATGATTTTTTTTTAAAGATTTATTTATTTATAATGTATACAGTGTACACCTGCAGGCCAGCAGAGGGCACCAGATCTCATTCTAGATGGTTGTGAGCCGCCATGTGGTTGCTGGGAATTGAACTCAGGACCTCTGGAAGAGCAGACAGTGCTCTTAACCTCTGAGCCATCTCTCCAGCCCCTGCAATGATTTTTTTTTTTTTAAAGAACGTTTTAGAGTCAGAACAACAAGGCTGAGAGGTTGTACAGCCCACCCGCGGAGCACTTGCCTAACACACACTCACGTGTTAGGAATTTTTAAATGAGAAAAATTTTTTTAAAAAAGACAAAACCAAGAATGTTGCGTAATCAGACAGGTCATCTTCGGATTCAGGAGATCCCTAGCTTGACCTGGTAAGTGATCCAAGCTTAAACCGGACTCTCTTTTCCCAGGTGTGGTGCAGATAGTGGAGGTGATTTTGAATGGTATGGTTCTCATGTGCATCGTGGCCTCCTACTTTGTCCTGGCCGGATTCAGCGCCAGCTTTGCCAGCGGCGGCGGCTTCGGGAATAACTACTACTCACCTTTTGAGGGCACCGAGCTGGAGCAGGTTCGGCAGCTGGATCAGCAGTACACGATCCTGCGGTCGCCCCTCATCTACGGAGGCGTGGCTGTCTCCCTGGGGCTGGGCGTCCTCACTATGGGCGTTTTACTGCAGGGAGCCAAGAGTCTAAGGAAGCTGCCGGGAAGGTGGTTGCTGATGGAAGCCGCCTTCAGCCTTCTGGCCGCGGTGGGCTACTGCGTCGGCATTGGCTTTTACTTGCACGCAGCGCTGCGCATCAATTCCACTGACACTTGTAAAACCAGAGAGAGACTCTACGCCCGCAAGGGTCTCACCTGGATGAACTGCCAGCTGGCGGGCACTGACGGGGCAGCAGCCACCTTCGCTTGCCTTCTGGTGATTTTGTATGCTGCCAGCGTGGTGCTGGCCCTGCGGGCCTACCGAGAACAGAAGCACTACAAAGACAGCCAGGAACAGCACAGAAACTACCGTGATGTCCCAGAATACCTGTGGTCTGGGACGCTCTAAGGAGACCTGGAACCCTCCCTTGTTCCTCTCCTACAAGCACATGGGCACAACTGTGATTTCCTATATTTGATTTCTTAAGCTCCCCCCAGGCAGCGTAGCAGAGTTAAGTTATAAAAGGAGATCAGTAAGTCTGTTGGCCCACCCCATGAAAGCTTAGGGGGTGAGGGGCCGTCTTTGTTGAAAAGAGCCATCTGACAAGCCTAGGTATGCCATCAAGGTAGGGCGTTTGCCCTGTGGTAAGGTGATAGTGTTAAGTAGGAGATCAGCCAGAGAAATTCTGAGAGCTCAGAACACATCAGAGGCTAGCATGTAGTGCTACCGTAGAGATTCTCCCTCGCGCTGTAAATGGCTATAGTGGAAACCAGGAAAAGGCATTCTCAGGGCTGGAGAGATGGCTTAGTTGGTAAGGGCACTAGCTGCTCTTGCAGAGGACTGAGGTTCCCTTCCCAGCACCCACATGTCTCACAAAGGTGCACAACTCCAGCCTGCTGGGAGGAGGGGATCTAACGCCCTTTTTTGGACTCCAAGGGCCCCGAACGAATGTGGTGCAGGTATATACAAGCAGACAAACACTCATGTGCAGAAAACTTTAAATTTCTTTTTTCGGGGGGTGGGGCAACAGCAGACCACTGTACTTGGCAGTTGTGAGCTTGGGTTCAAATAAGTAACTGTTTCTCCCTCCCAGAGGGAGTTACTCTGCTATTAGAGGGTACCACGATAGTTCTCCAGAGATGGGAGGTTGGGCTCTTAGGGAGATGCTGTTCCAAGTATGTTTGTGTGTGTGTTGGGGTAGGGGTGGGGAGGAGATTGCATTGGAATCAGCTTTAGATTAAATACAAGTCTTCAGTGGCTGGAGAGATGGCTCAGCAGGTGAGGGCACCTGCTGCCAAGCCTGATCCCCAGGGGGTCCACATGGTAGAAAAAGAGAATGGACCCCCTCGGGTTGTTCTCTAAGCTCCCTGTGCACACTATGGCATTTGCACACTCACACACACACACACATACATGGGTGATTCTTGTGGGGTCTGTCCAAAATAAAGCTTCAAAAGGAAGCCTCATGCAGAAATGGGGAAATAGGGGCTCGAGAGATGGCTCTTGCAGAGGACTGGGGTTCAGTTCCCAGCACCCACATGGCAGCTCACAGCCATCTGTAAGTCCAGGTTCCAGGGGATCCAACATCCCCTTCTGCCCGCTGAGGGCACCAGGCACACAGGTTATACACACACATACAGGCAGACAAACATTCAAACATAAAATAAAAATGAAGGAATCTTAAGAAATGAAGTAGAACTCAGAGAGAAATAAACACAAGGAAATCTATCGTCTGGTTAATATATTGTCTACTTCACTAGTCACCCTTGGCCTGAGTGTTGACTAGTGTCCCACACTAAGACGTGATGAGTGGCAAGGCAACTTTAACAGTAGCCAAAATCGTATGTGTGCCCTTCAACAAAAGACTAACACCCCCGACACAGCAGTCTCATTACTTCCCGGTCTTCCTGTTGTATCTCTGGCCACCTTGGAGCTTTCATTGGATAAAGGAGACTGGCCTAAGTGACGGCAGCCCTGTGCCCAGCTGGCTCTTCTGATTGGAGTTCATGGGTGACTAATCACACTGCCACAAAGTCCAGAGTTCGGGGTGGAAGTCCTCCAGCAAACTGGATGGGATTCATTACATGTGGGGCGGGTTAAGACTTGTTAATCACATCTGCAGATGAGGAGGAGACAAGGCCGGAGAAGGGCAAGAGCCGATGTTCCTTACCAGTGAGTCAGTGTGTAACATTATTGCACCGTGGTAAAGAAGCGCTTCCTATCTGTCACTCTGGCATTGATGACAGATACTGTTGTTTCTGCTTAATGACAAAAACTGCCTTAAACCGGTTAACTTTGCTACAAACATAAAACCTTTAGGCAGCAGGGATAAGACTTGGACACAGGCTAGCGGGATGGCTTAGCAGTTAAGAGCATTTGCTGCCATTTCCCAGCATCCAATCAGGTGGTTCATGACCTCCTCTAACAAGCTCCAGGGGACCTGATAGCCTCTTCTGGACTCCACAGGCACCTGCACACACATGTACACATATAGATAATTTTTAAAAATATTTTTAAAAAATTGGATCATCTCACAATAGAGATGTGGTCTTTTGGGACAACAGGAAATATCACTCGAAGTGGAAAACAAACTTGGGAGTATCCCTTTTGCCATCTCAGCCCATGTAATGTATCTCCTGGGACTGAGCTGTCAAGGCATGGAGGGTACAGTGCTTGCCTGGCACACCCAGAAAGCTTAGTGTGCTGCTGAGAATCCAAGTTTCTAAAATGTTGGTGCCAGATGACGAGGAAGCCCAAATGATGAATTTAACATGGCCTTTACTTGGACTGAGAGGTAGCTGATCTCGTTTGAAATCCAGACTAGAAGACACTCAGTGAGAACAGAGTTAGTACCAAGTCAGAGGCTTAAGTGGAGGGTAAACTATCTTGTGAGCCAACACTCACCAAGTCTAAAGTCCTAATGCCCCACCTTAACCTACCTGACTCCTGTGTTACCGTCGTCAGCTGTTACTTACGGAGCGGCAGCAGCTCATGAAACAGTTTCCCCTCATTTAACAGCTATGCTGCCTGAAGTGAGCTGAGTATCCCACATGGCTCAGGCTGGCCCCAAACTCACCATGTAGCCACAGCTGGCTTCGAACTCCTGATCCTCCTGCCTCAACCTCCTAAGTGCTGGAGTTACAGACATGTGCCACCACGCCTAGGTGACATTTCTTCAAACATAAATCAAAGAAGAATCCTTAGTGAGTTGTCTTCTCAAGTAAAAACGTGCTATGGGTTGTGTGTTCTCTGGAGCCTTGGTCCACAAGATAGCTGGTACTCTCGGGAGATGGGTCTGCTGGAAGGTTCTCGGGTCACTGGGAGCATGCTGTAGAGCACACGTGCGGCAGACGGTTCTCCTGGAACTCCTGGGAAGTTCCTGGTTGCTATCTACAACGATGTGAGCAGTCGCGAATCGAGCTGATGCTGTACCTCTACCCTTCAGAACCGAGCTAGAAAGCGAGGTCAATCCGGCTTAAACATGCCCCCACTGATCCTAGGGTTGATCAGGTCTATCTGGTTGAGTGGCAGCCCCTTCATTCTCCATCGTTCCATGGAGAAGTCCCCTGCTAAGGTCTCCAAGTAAGCTCTCAAAACTGTGAGCTAAACTTTTCTCTTCACAAACTGCAGGTGATATATCACACACACACACACACACACACACACACACACACACACACACACACACACGTATGTAGTTTGTTGCTATAGGTACACAAAGCTGACTAGTAGAAAAAATAGGTATGACATGATATTTTCATTTGCGGGGAGAATCCTTCTTTCTGTGTTTCCTATGGTCCAGCAGACAGCCCCACATCCATGCGTTTTTGGGCAGCACTAACTGGACTTAGTAGGAAGTTATAAAACAAAATGAAGTTGAGAGGGGGTTAGCTAGAGGGAGAAAATGGGGGACGGACATGATCATATTTCCTTGTGTAACTGTATGAAGTACTCAAGAATAAAGAAAACATCTTATTCACTATCTTAACTTAGAGCTTCATCGTGTCATAAAATAGGTTTTGCATATGTTCTTTCCCTCTAAAGTGGAAAAGTCCTAACAATACATTTAGTAAAGACCCAATTATACATATAATTGTAGTTCCTCATAAAATATTTATAAAGCAAAGGCATGGAAAAGATATCCCATTTTATTTTATTTATTGTTATTATTATTATTTTTTACAAACAATAGATTTGCTGCAACATGCTCTGGCTCATATTATTGAATTAAAAAATTTAACACATTTCAAAAATATCAAAAATACACTATAATGAGTCTTAGGACTACAATACGACAATGATTGCACAAAAACCATAAGATATGAGCCCACTGTTTGGATGACATCCACTGGCAACAGTGAGAAAACCCCATAGCATCTGGGAGAGGTGCGTGAGATTTAGGTACAAGGAGCTAATGCTGATTGGCTGATCACCAGATGAAGAAACAGAGCAGGTGTAATGTAGCTGCTTCTCTCAGGCTAGGGAGTGCCTACCCAACCACAGGGCAAAGCTACTCACTACCTGGAGAGAAAGATTAGCCTGCCATGGGGAGTCTGAGAGGCTCCACCCAGAGGGAAGTAGAAAGTGACACAAGACAGTTCTACAGTGATGCTGCAGACATCACCAGATGGCTTGGAGACAGATTCTTTAGTAACTGGTACATTTATTGGTAACAGCCAAGTGCTCCCTTATGGAGGTCTCTTCAGTAATAGTTATTGAATAGATAGAGAAGGTGAGCCTGTGGTTTCCAAGTACCTGCTTTTGCTGAAGTCTACACAGAAAGAAGAGCACTGTTTGATATTCAGGAGATCAGCCCAATCTAATTGCCTAGAAAACAGCACTCACTGCACGCACTGTAATAGCACCCAGAGATTACAAGCTGCTCAGGTGGCTCTTCTGTTCACCAGGGAAGTGAGTTCACTGATTATTGCACGTGTGTACTCCACAGTAGTATAATCAACCTCGCTTGTGTCAGGAGTGGTTTGTTCAATTACTGGACTCCATAGTGGCACCAGAACTTTCTTTCCTATCAACAATGGGATTTTCAGTGTACCTGCTGGGTTAAAACCTCGGCTGGGGCCACAGACATTCTTCTTTGTCAGCGAGCCTCCTGAACTGCACCACCCAGAGTGTTCTTCCTTTAGAAACCCTGGCTGTGTCTGAGGCAGGGACTCATGTACACAAGAGTGGATTTGAACTCTCCACAGCAACGACAACCTTGAGTTCCTGGTCCTCCTGTTTCCAGCACCCAAGTGAGGGTTCATCTGGCCTCAGGATTTCTTTTAAATTAATGAAATGGGAGATACAGGCAGAGGCTCACGAACCACACAGAGGGCAGGTTCTCTGAGTAAGGAGTAACCTGTATTCTGGCCACCCGGAGAATACAGCCTCTGGGCAAAAGGAAGGGGCCACACCCATCTGACAGCCTGTCCAGACAACATCAGCAAATCACCTCACGTCGACAAGAAGTGCGTATTATGTTTTGGGAAATGAGCTATGGCCTTTTAACCCTCTGTTTTTTAATACAGAGTCATGATAGGACACGAAAGAAAGGCAACTACTAAAACAGAACCACTGGTTTTGGTTTGGCCTACATTGAGGTTTTTCAACACAACCTAAAGAACCCTGAAAAGCCCTCCACAGAGGACACTGGATCCCAGAGTTCCACCAGCCAAAAGCTGCGTGTGTTTACTTTTGTCGTTTTGTCATTTCAGAACTGGGTTTTGAGGTGACTTTAGTGAATGGGGTGGTAAACAAATAGAGCATTAAAAAAAAGTTCACATTAAAAAAGACAATTTTTCTAAGACTATACTACTGAAGTGCTATTTTTTTTTTTTTTCAAAATAACTGATTTCTCAACATCACCACCGTTCTACAGCTCAAAGGTTCTGCTGAGGAAGAGGCTGCCTGACATCATTGGCACCTTGTGTTTTTCCTTCATTCTCATTTTTCCTTTTTCTTTTTCATTTTCCCCATATAAAAATAAGGTGGAAAAATAAGATGGCAACACACACACCTAAACTCTGTATACGCTACTACGTCCCCACCTCAAATCAAAGACCTGAGTTCTAACATTTTCCAGTAACTGACAGTAGTTTGACAAAAGGAAGTGAAGTGTTGCTGATGACTTGGAGACTCAAGTTCCGCTACTGGAGTGATATAACATCCCCTCCCCCTCCCCCCAGTGTAACCTACTGACGTGCACATGAGCACAGGGCCTCTGAAGACAGAATTATCTGTGAAAAGGTAATTCTGGATTTTAGTATTGCTTTAAACAAAAACTTCCTCCTCAAACCAAAAGAAAATTACACACTTTCAATCTTATATTTAACAATTTGTTTCTATAAAGCAAATTTAAAATTTCCTTAATCTATTTTTTTAGTTGTGCAATATTCTAAAACTTCAAAGCACATTTTCCACTGAGTAAAATCAAGCAATGCCAAAATTTGTATCAATAAATAGGAATTAGTTTCCTAAGTAAATCTAATGGAAAAGGCAACAAAAATATACAACAAGCTGTAATTTGCTAGGGTTATATGGAATGTGAAAAAAATTACAAGTTTTCTGTAATTTCAATTTCTCAGTTGAATAGCCTTTCTTACCCTGGTGTTGAGCCCAGTGCTTTGAACCATGTCAGGAGAATCAGCAGTATTCAGAAGGGCACAGCGTCAAACACTATAGGGTAAGCATTCAACTCACTACCAACATACTAGAAAAACATCCTGCTAGAGAGAGAGAGAGAGAGAGAGAGAGAGAGAGAGAGAGAGACAGACAGACAGACAGACAGACAGACAGACAGACAGACAGACACAGAGAGACAAGGAGGGAGGGAGGAAGGGAGAGGGGAGGGAGGAACAAGTCCGTCTTGTGAGATCTGTCTGCCCACGTGTTCCTGTCATACTCCTTATAAT
Organism: Acomys minous; assembly: GCF_964271855.1. Lineage (NCBI taxonomy): Eukaryota > Metazoa > Chordata > Mammalia > Rodentia > Muridae > Acomys > Acomys minous. Next base: position 18,292,113 of record NC_140496.1, read on the forward strand.
TCAAGGTGTCAGCTTGCCTGTCAAGAGGCTGCCTGCCAACTCTACCATGTTTAGGATAAGAGGCCAATCCACAAGGACCTGCCTTGTGATCCTAGTTCCTAGCAGGGGTCAGCTTATCCAGGACAGAGTCTCTTTTTGTCTTGGGGAAAAAAACTTAGTTCTCACTCCTTCCCCATCTTCCTCCACAGAATAAAATCCTCCCACCCCAAGGTTCTCAGGAGCTTTCATAGTCTGACATCCAACAGATCAACTTCCAGGACCTTTCCAAGTACCCTCAAAGGAGGCTCCAATGCTCAGTTACCAATGAACAAAGGAGCTGGGCTGCCTCAAAGAAGATTGGCTCGAGTGCAGATTCAAAAATAAAAGGTTCACAGTCAATGAAAAGTGCTCTCGTTACATAACATTACACACATAAATTACCTGCTTGATTGGTTCTTTATCTCCAATAGACATCATCTGATAGGCTGTATTCTCGTAGAGAATAAAAAGCCATGTGACTAGTCACATCCCACCCCACTAGTTAGTCTGAGAGATAAGGTGATTTCTCTTGTCATAGAGATCCATCAGCAGCAATTAGTAAAGGGAATCAACCTTCAGTTACTTCCTCCACAGAAATAGTCCCTTTCCTGCCCAGGCAGGCAAATTCTCAAATGATCCTAGGAGAGAAAGGGTTAATGGCAGGTGGCAGGACTGACATAGAATAGCATCTGCTGTCTCCCAGAAACTCTGGGAATCCAATGAAGGTTCAATTCGAAGCTTAACACTGAAAGTGGTACTAGCTCACCCAGAGCCAGACCCTGCTAATGCTCAACTTTTTGGCTCCAAATTCTACTCCACACATCTATGATTAGAAACACTGAGGCAAACATCTCCTGAAGGTCCCTTCCCCAATACCCCATAGCCCTCCCTTATGCTGTGCCCACTTGGGGCAGAATCACAGTGCTGTATCAAACTCCTCCAGGGGCTCAGCCCGGCCCTCTTCCCTGGGCTCGGGCTCGGGCCTGCTCTCCTGCTGCTGCTTCATCTGCTCCTTCACTTCGTCTTCCAGGTCACGAGGTACAACAAATTGATCCTCTGGTTCCAGCTGAGTGGGGGCAGCAAAATAGCCAGTTTTCCTTTTGGGTGCCTCTGTGGCCACCTCAATGAGGTTCAAGCTGTCTTCTAGGGGCACAATGGAGCCATTGGAGAGTTTCTTTCCATACAGACAGGAAGTGGAGGGAGACTTCTGTAACTCCATCTTGTCTTTGTTCGTTGGCAGAAGTATACCACTATTCACACTGTTCTGTCTTCGAATGCCAAAAAACAACCCTCTAGCATGTTCCTCTGAACAAGGGGTAGAAGGGTTCTTTGGGAGAGTAGGGGAGTTCTCAGAATCTCTTGCTCGGCAGCAGTGGATGTCTACCTCTACTTCCACCCTGCTGCCATTGGTTATGACCCCCTCAACAGGCTGGTCATCATCACTGTCCAGTCCATTGTCAGACTGGTTGCTGGAAAAAGTAGCACAAGAAGGCTGGCGCTGGAAAACTCCTAAAGTGGGTGTTGGGTGCAGACTACAGCGCCTCTCTGGCCTTGGAAGCAAGCTAGCATCCAGGCCCACAGTGTTATGCTCATCAGAAGCAGTGGAGCCCACTTCACTGCTCACCTCTGAGGTGGACATCTCACTGCTGAACTCTGAGGCAATCCCACTACTAGATGAGGGAGTGGTTGGCTTGGGGGTATCCTTGATGGTGGCAGTTGAAGCAAATCCCACAGGGCCTGGAAGAGTGAGCCCATTCATTTCACAGGTACAGCCTTCCTCACCAATGTTCAAATAAACCACCATTGCCCCCACGTTGTCCTGACAACCATAGCTCTGTGCTAATGTGCATAGTTTTTTAGCAGCAGCTAATGGGTCTTGTACATGACGCACGGCGTTGACAGCTTCGAGGTGTGACAAGTGTTCCCACAGTGCTTTGTTTCCCAAAATCAGCAATTCGTCTTGAATGGTCAGTGGAGTGGAAGAGATGTGTGGCTTGGGGAGGAGCCACGGGTAGAGGTATGTACATCCCAACAGCCGGGTACAGCAGGTTACCCCGTTCACCTTGTTGTCCTAGAGGTAAGAAAAACACGAAATGTGAGGGAGAAAAAGCAATAGGGATACACAACTTGGTCTTTTTCTAAATCACAATGTTTAGAGAAAGAACAGGGCCTGGCATGGATTTTTGCAACTTCAAAGCCCACCGCCAATTATGCATGTCACCCAGCAAGGACATACTTTTTCCAACAAGGCCACACCTCCTAATCCTTCTCAAATAGTGCCACTCACTGATGACTAAGCATTCAAGCATATGAACCCATGGGGCCATTCTTACTCAACCCACCACAGAGATGGACAGTAAAATCACGTTTATATTGTTAGAGTATTTATCCTAGGAGCAGTACAAGTGAACTTATAAAATAAATGTATAAAAGCTTAAAACAAACTGCCATATCATTATTATACCAAAGAGTTGAAAGGATTAGTGTTAAATCCAATTAAAGTTAAGTGACTAACAGGCAGTACCACCTCAAAAGATGCTTCTTCTAATGTGAAGGACAGGTCTCAGCATATCCTTAAATAAAAAGTTGTGTTTGAGAAACAATAAACACAAACTGTGTCACTAGTAATTTTGTTTGATATCCCAACACAGATGCGTCACTAAAAATGATCACTCTTTAAAGGGATGATGGAAGTAAACAGATGTCAAATGGGTTTGAGAATCTTAGATGTTGAAGCAGCAACATACCCCAAGGTTACTGAGCCTGCAAAGGGGAATCTGAGTCTTAAGCTGTCTGTGGAGACTGAGGCAAGAATAAACGGATCCAGGAAGTGCCTGGCGAGTCCAAACCAAGAGAAAAAGGAATCATCCAGGTTACAGATGGTAATGGCCATACACTAGACACTTTCTTTTTCTTTTTTTTACCCCAAGACAGGGTTTCTCTGTGTAGCCTTGGCTGTCCTAGACTCACTTTGTAGACCAGGCTGGCCCTGAACTCACAGAGATCTGCCTGCCTCTGCCGCCTGAGTGCAGGGATTAAAGGCATGCGCCACCACGCCCGGCCTCACTAGACCTCGTCACAAAAAAACTAACAAAATCTCTAACCTCGCACAGCTGCAGTTATCCTGAGTGAAGCAAAGACTACAGCTTTGAATTTGTAAGAATTTGTCTGGAAGGAAGGAAGGAAGGAAGGAAGGAAGGAAGGAAGGAAGGAAATTTGTCCCAAATGCTAAACTTTATTTGCTTCATATAAAATAGAAATAAAAGAAATTAAAAAAGAAATAACCTTCCTTCATGAGGGTTAGAATTATAAAGACACAGTACTTGGCAAATAATATATATGTGATTAAAATAAACATTAAAATATTTCAGAAGTGTCTAGAAGCTTAGAAAAATCTAAACATTATTGTCTATAAAAAGATTATTCTGTACAAAACAGACTAGTCAGGCAAAACATCTCTTATCTTTCATTTGTCTTGACTGAGTAATCACCTTCCTGGTACACTGTTAATCCAAGTCCTCCCTGCGCCAGCCACAGTGAGACACTAACAGACCATGGGCTCCTTAGTGAGAGCCTAAGGTAGACAGAACTTGTGCCACGAAATGGGCCCTTTGACAAAGGAGAAGGATTTTTCTTAATTGCGTGTAGACTAGGCTGGCCTCAAACTCACAGAGATCCACATGCCCCTGCCTCCTGGAGTGCTGGGATAGTTCTGGAATAACTGGATATAGACACAAATGAAACAAAACCCATCACAAGCCAGGCCTACTGGCTCCTGCCTTTAATCCCAGCACTCAAGAGGCAAAGGCAAACAGATCACTGTGCATTCTAGGCCAGGCTAGTCTACACAAAGAGTTCCAGGACAGCCAGGGCTACATAGAGAGACCCTGTCTCAAAAGTAAAGCAAAACAGAACATGGCAGGATTCCAGAGCTGGGGAAGATGGTTTGGAGGGTGAAAGTACTTGTGTGCACATCTGATCACCTGAATTGGGTCCCCAGAACCTACGGAAGGAGAACAGACTCCCAAATGTTGTCCTCTGACCACCACCTACAAGCCATAGATGTGTGTACCAACATTCACACATCACACACACACACATAATTAATATAATAGGGGGCAGCAAAATTACAGTGTCTTTTATATATGTCAAGGATGACAAACTTATGAAATCTCAAAAACATGGCTCCCTAAATAAAACCTGCATGATGATAATTCCAAGTGGCACACCAATGTGGATGGGGAAAATATCAGAAAGCCCCACACAAGATGAATGAAGCATTACAGACAATCAATGGCTACTGAGAGAAGGAGATTCAGTCTTCTTCAGGTATAGGCTCCCAGATAGGTTATCCAATGCTAAGTGATCAGTCAGTCTCTCTCTCTCTCTCCCTCTCTCTCTCTCTCTCTCTCCCTCCCTCTCTCTCTCTCTCTCTCTCTCTCTCTCTCTCTCTCTCACACACACACACACACATACACACACACACACACACGCGCGCGCACGCACGGAACATCAAATAGATTTATCAGTGTTGTGTGTGTGTGAAACAATAATTGACTGAAGAAGAAATCATGAATTTGAGAGTAGAGAAAACAAAGAAAGTTATAGAAAAAAGAGGGGTAGAAATAATATATAATATACATATAAATTCTCAAAAACATTTAGATTAAAAATTAACTTTTTAAAGACTCAGAAGTATTTAATTACCAAAGCAAAACAAAAAAGACTCAAGAGTTTGTGCTTTCTGAAAATTAATTCAAAATAGATCACAGATTCAAATGTAACATTCAAATCTATGAAGCTTCTAGAAGATAAAATAGAAAAAACATGAGTAACCTTTGTTTTGTCAGTGCAGGTTTAGATATAACACCATGAAACAAAAACCATGCAGAATTTCATTCATTAAAACTATTTAGGACAGCCATGGGGGTGGTGGGCACATCCCAGTAATCCCAGCACTTGGGAGGGAGAGGCAGGTGGATCTCTTTAGTTCAAAGACAGCCTGGTCTACAGAGTAAGTTCCAGGAAAGCCAAGACTACACAGAGAAACCCTGACTTGACACACACACACACACACACCACCACCACCACCACCACCACCACCACCACCAACAACAACAACAACAGAGAAAACTACTCAGGTCTACAACAACAACAGAGAAAACTACTCAGGTCTAGCTGGGTACAGTGCAGCACACCTATAATCACAGCACTCAAGAGGCAGAGGCAGAGGCAGAGGCAGGCATAGTTCTTGTGAGTTCAAGGCCAGCCTGGTCCACATAGTAAGTCCAGGACAGCCAGAGCTGTCTTGAAGCAAAACAAAACAAAACACTAAACATATAGACAAACAAAACACTACTAAAGTCTACAAGATGGCTCAGCAGATAAGGCACCTGTTTTGAAAGCCTGGAGACCTGAGTTTGATAAAGGGGAAAGGAGAGAACTGATTCCAGAAAGTACTCCTCCTCCACCCTCTAAATGCAGACTGTGCCTGTGTGCCCTGCCCAGTCACAACATGCATACACACACACACAAATAAATGAAAAAAAATTTAAAACCACCTTTTTGCTAAAGCCATGGCCCTTTAATACAGTTCCTTATGCTACTGTGGTGACCCTTAACCATAACATTATTTTTGTTGCTACTTTATAACTGTAATTTTCCTACTGTTAGGAGTTATAATATACATATTTGTGTTTTCTGATGTGATCCCTGTGGAAGGGGTCACAACCCAAGGTGGAGAGCTGCTTGCTAAAGGCACTGTTTGAAGAATAGAAGGATAAACCACATACTGAGAAGTATTTGTTGAGTACATATCTAACAAAAGACTTCTTCCTAAAATTCACACACACACACAAATCACTTAAAATTTAACCATAAACAAAATACCAATTTGATTTAAAATGGGTACAAGACATGCTTTTTTTGCAGTAAACAATATTCCTATATAACCAGTTGCAGAAGCAAAAGGTTATGCTAATTTCTAAAAGAGAAGAGAAACTACAAATAGCTACTTGACACTTTATCATAAAAAAGTTATGTGCATGACACAATGTGCGCAGTAAGCACAGGAGCAACAATGAGACTGAACCTCAGGAGGGTTTCCCACCGAGAATAACAAAACCTGGTGAGCTGGGGATTCCCTGAGGCAACCACAACCTTCACCTTACCCACCAGCCACTCACTCAAGAATCACTAACCACAATTTTTCATTATTGCTTTTGGCTAGTCACTAACTGCTCAGTAGATTTTGTTTTATTCTGAAACATGTCTCACTGTGTAGTCCTGGCTATCTAGAACTCCCTGTGTAGAACAAGCTAGCCTTGAACTTGGAGAAGTACCTATCTCTCCCTTCCCAAGTGCTGGGATTCAAAGCATCACCACACCAGCCTACAGAATTTCTTTTAATACTGATACTGAAGCCATTTCTTTGCCAGGGGATAAACACAATTTACAAGTCACGAGATAAAGAAAACCGATCCTCTCAGGGCTAGAGAGATGGCTTAGAGGTTAAGAGCACTGCCTGCTCTTCCAAAGGACCCAGGTTCAATTCCCAGCATCCACATAGCAGCTCACAACTATCTGTAACTCCAATTCCAAGGATTCTGACACCTTCATGCCAATGCACATTGAATAAAATTAAATAAATTATTTAAAAGAAAAAGACCCTCTCTGCCTCTACTCTAACAGCTTTCATGTGGGGATGTTACTACCTCTGTTATGATGGCTTTCTGACCCTTCACCCTCTGCGCCTCCTCGGGGTCATGCTCCAGGCTGAAGACTTTAGAAAGGGGTACCGGCTTCCCACCTCGGCACAGGACCGCTTGACATGTACCGACATTGGCTACAGTCAAACTAAAACTACTTGTTGGGTCAGCAGTGTCAGGCCGAATGTAGCACAGGAGAGCAGAGGAGCCCAGCTTCTGGCCCGCCATTCCTAATTTCCTGTGTCAAAAGAAAAAAGAAATGAAGACATAGCAACTACTTTTACAGAAAAGAGGAAGTCTTTTACACCCATGGTGTACACCCACCTTCATCCACCCAGGGCAGACTCTACGGTGGTGCTAAGAAGTGGGTAGCCTAGCACTTTCCACTAACAAAGACTTTGAAGGGGGCATTTCATGGCACACAGGGGCATCTTTCTCCACTGTTTCTGTGTCTCATTAGAGACATCCTTTCCGGAGCTTTTGGACTTTAGCACATCAGATGCACATGAAGGGCCTGATCACGGAGCAGAACACTGGGCCTGGCTCCAAGCACAGAGCTTCTGATTTGGAGCAAGAGGCTGGCTCTGCAAGTCTAACAAGTTTCTACTAAGAATGCCCAGAATGCTGGCACTGGAATAACACTCTGAGAAGCACTAGGGTTGTGTGTTCCTTCAGAGAGGGCCATGATTCGCCTTGCATTTCTCTACACAGAGCACCCATGTATCCAGCACAGCGCAGGCAATGTGAACACACAGCAGACACCACCAGAAAGATGTAGTCTCAAGTTTCCTCTTTCCTTTTCCTTTTTCTTTTTTTCATTTTTGTTGACTGTAGAATCCCAGAAAGTTCTTTCTCTAAGAAATCAAATTGATAAAATTCCTACCTATTTGTCTTTTTTTGAAAGATAAGGATGAAAACTGTGTGGCACAGTACTTGGTCTTTGGCAGGTACAAACTTCAGAGTTCCCTTTTCCAAACTGTTAGTGTGCCAAGTCTCTAGCTTAATTCTACTGAAAAAACAAAACAAACTCTTTTCCCCCACACTCTGCTTTTTAACACAAGAGATAAAACCAGCTCCAGCTACTCACTATTCCAGTCTTGACTATTCAAGTTTACAGTCTCAGCACTCTGCACACTTTAGGACACCTACCTGAGGTGCAAAGCACTCTCTGCTACTAAGAGATTTTCAGGAGTTCAGATGTGAGGTTTTGGCTTATAAGTGGCTTAGATGTTAATAAGAAAGAAGAGTTGGATAAATCCTAATAATAAGAATTCTAACACATAAATCTGAAGAGTGCTTATCAGCCTTCTGTAGGTCATCAGCTAACTCTGGAGAATCTTTCCCTAAATGTTCACACAGTCAGGCACATACTTTTAGCATGCATGTGCTAGCCTTCCCAGGTCCTTAGCAAGAGTGACAAATGACTCCATTTAAAAAGGAATGACCATCACACTCTGCTGATACCAAGAAAATGTGGCACAGGAAGGAGCAGCAGCAATGACCTTCAGCTTCTGAGATTTACTTTCTAGAAGCAAAGTGGAGTTAGGGATTATTCAACCCACCTGCTTACCTGTGAGATACCAAGAAGGTATTAGCCATAAAAACTGTGTCATTTGTTGAGTGCTGTACTTCTTCCAAAAGTACATCTGCCATTGTACACTGCAGCAGACGAGGGAGCTCCTCATTGCGGTCCCCATCAAACATGCCATACACAGCTCCCACCCCCTCTGCAAAGTTATCCATAGCCAGAGCAGACACACAGAGTCTGAAACAAGATGAGAAACATAATCACCAGACGTTACTAGCAAAGACTATTCTTGAGGGAATTCCTTTTGAAATGTATTAACTGAAGATGGAGAGGCATCGTGGTAAGTCTATGTCTACAAGGAGGCTCTAGATAAGACAGACAGGCAGCAGCTGTCAGAGACACCGTCCTAAGGCATGGGCACGCAGCCACATTCACAGGCAGTGTACACTAACTTTGCAATGCTATCAAAAGCTGGAAAGACAGTGTTTTCTGGTCACAGTGATTAAGAACTCATTTTTGTCAATGCTCTTCATCCAAAGACCACCACAGCACACCTGCCAATAGCACTGGGTTTGTGTTCCTTGCCCCAAGAAGAATGTTTATCATAGAACAGTGTATAGGTAGAAGGTACAGGAAAAAGCCTAGTATAGGGTGTGAGCTTTGACTGGACCACTTGAAGGAAAGTCTACAGGAACAGAGGATCATCTCAGACTAGGGGCAACTGGAAAATCAGTGCTATTTGTAGGACTGGGCCTAGTTATCAATTTTGCTCATAGGAAAAGAAAATTCCATAAGAAAACAGTAAGAAGAATTTAGTACTTTGTGGACTACACATCCATTTTTTCTCTATCATGGCTTTAGAAGGATCTTATCTCATGGTGAAGTTCTGAGACTTCTGTTTGAGAGACAGCTAGGACAAGGTCTAGCAGGCCTAGGATGCCACCAGCCGCCTTGTCTCTCTCCAGGCTCCAGGGCCAACATACTCACTTATTTCTCTGCCCTGCCATCTCAGCCAGTCCATGGCTCCAGAAGGTTGATGTAACTGTAGAATCTGTGGTTGGCAAAGGTTTCTGATCAATTTTCAGGGTTGTGATATGGCTGCAGGAGGTGAAGAAGGGCATTTTAACCATATTCTCATCTGTATTTTATAAGAAATAGTTTTAAAAAAATAATCTTTTAACAGACTAAGATACATTTCCAGAGAGACTAAATCAAAGTGGGATGATAACTCTGTGGCTTTGATGTAGGAGATCAGGAAGTCGTAGGGGAAGCACAGGCTAAATACAGCTTCAACTAATGCATCACGAACATCTCTAGACTTCTACTCAGTATCTACTTTTTAAAGCAATATAAAGAGATCTTAAAACAACACATATGAATTGTCACTTCGATGTTACAATGTGACCTCTGCCACTAGACACATCTATGCCTGCCATGTAAAATGATTTAGTGTATAGCTCCGTAGAAATGAACCAAAGAAGAGAACATAAGAGTGTTCTGGCCCCCGTGCGCGGTGGCACTCCCCTCTAATCCCAGCACTTGGGAGGCAGAGGCAAACGTTTCACTGTGAGTTTGAGGCCAGCCTGGTCTATAAAAGCGAGTACAGGACAGCCAAGCTACACAGAGAAACCCTGTTTCAAAGAAAACAACAACAACAACAACAACAACAACAACAAAACAAAGCGAAACAAACAAACAAAAAGAGTGTTCTGAGCCGGGCCTGGTGGCGCACACCTTTAGTCCCAGCACTCAGGAGGCAGAGGCAGGTGGATCACTTTGAGTTCGAGGCCAGCCTCGTCTACAAAGTGAGTCCAGGACAGCCAAGGCTACACAGAGAGACCCTGTCTCGAAACCCCCCCCCCAAAAAAAAAGTGTTCTGGTATAATCCAGTCTATTCCTTTAATTAACAGACATTTCCATAATCCAAAGATGACCCACTGACAGCTGAAAAATGGATTCAATTTCAGAAATTTTGTCCTACCTAAACATGTCCAAAGTCTTGTGTTCCAGAACCAGATTTGTATTTCCTGTCAGATCAAGGTCTTGTAAAGTAGCAGGCAGAGTCTCTGGAATTAGTATTTCTGTCAAGTCATTACAACTCAGGTCTACAAACTGAAAAGAAATAGAGAAACCAAAAGAGAATACATTATATAACAATCTCTACTCCTAAACATTCAATCTTCCCGATAGCCTCAAATGGGAACTTAATTTCTTTCCAGGAATGAATTAAGTATATTCAGATTTTAAATTGAACATATGAGAAGGGAACAATACCCATTCCTTATCTCTGAAAAAGGGGGGGGGGGATTCAGACACATCCACTGGCAGTACTTATTAGCTTTGCAAGGCTATTGAAAGCTATAAAGATGTTGCCTGGTCATGTTGTGTAAGTACAAGTTTTGTCAATATTTTTAAGCCGACCTCTAGGGCACACCCTTGGTTAAACTTGGCTGATTCTTGCAATAAGTGAGACTACTTACAATGAAATCCTTGGGGTTGCGGGGAAGAGGATGTGGGAAGGAGCCTAGTATAGGATAGAGGCTGTGGCATGGTCTTTGGGAAAGTCTAAGAAAGAGGACTGTACCCAATCGGGACTATTAGAAAGCAGCAATTATATAGCTCAGTCTCTCAATGAATCTTACTGGTAGGGAGGGGAACTTAGCTCAAGGGAAAGTCTTAGGGAGAAGCAGTCTCATTCACAGTCCTTACTTCTTTCTTACAAGAGAAGTACCCCCTCTCACCCCGCTGTTCTGCAGAGAGGATGTCAGGCTAGCTCATGCAAGTACCTGAATCTGAGGCAGCTGTAGTATCTCCGGGAAAATGCTGATGTTGTTGGCATGTGCGACAAGGGTGTGCAGCCTTTTGCAGTTTGCTATGGTTGTGGGAATGGCTTTAAGCTTGTTCCCACTTAGGTTCAGTTCTTCCAATTGTTCCAATTTATTTAGTTTGCTGAAAAAAAAAAAAAGAAACATCAAAACATTATGCTGCATCAGAAAAGAGCAGCTGCCAAGTGGCACTATTTTATAGTAACCATAGAGTAAAGATGACGTAGCTCACCGCAGAGAACCTTGAGAGAAGGGAAAAAGCAGGCATCAACCGAGCCACAGTTCACCAGCATGACCTGTCAGCGTGATCTGGTACTCAGCACTCAGTGTTCAAAGGCTGGCACTGTCCTTGTTTTTCTTATAGAAGCCCACGAGCATCTTTCTGACTTTCAGGGAGTCCCTGAAAAAGTACTGGCCTACTGTTGAGAGTGAAGAGCCAGTCCTTGATGCTGCACTAACAAGACTGCAGAATCCTACGTGAGGGAAGGACGAGGAGCCTCAACTGTGTCAGCCATAAAGTGAAGAAGGTGAACTAAGACTCCTTTCAGTTTTACACTTCTTGGTAGCCCTCCCCGCACTAACACTAACTACCACACTCCTGTACACACAATACCCTGCTCGGGACAGAGAAACAATTCGCACTACTCTAATAAAAAGCTTTTTTTTTTTGAAGATTTATTTATTTATCATATATACACAGTGTTTTGCCTGCATGTACATCAGAAGAGCACCAGATCTCATTGTAAATAGTTATAAGCCATTATGTGGTTGCTGGGAATTGAACTCAGGACCTTTGGAAGAGCAGGTAGCGCTCTTAACCTCCGAACCATCTCTCCAGCCCCCTAATACAAAGCTTTTTACATGTTATCAAAAATATCGTAAGCCTGAGCTGGGCGTGGTGGCACACGCCTTTAATCCCAGCACTCGGGAGGCAGAGGCAGGTGGATCACTGTGAGTTCGAGGCCAGCCTGGTCTACAAAGTGAGTCCAGGACAGCCAAGGCTACAAAGAGAAACCCTGTCTTGAAAAACCAAAAAAATAAAAAATTAAAATTAAAAAAAATCTATCTATCTATCTATCATAAGCCTAATGTTTCCATTAACAAATTTCTCTGATTTCTTTGAAAACAAAAAATGTTAAAGTTTGGAAAATAAGTCAGCAACAGTACTAGCAATAAGAAAGAATTACTATTACAATTTCACTACATTTCCTACCAGATTTCTCAAAATGGTTTTTAGATATTATTTATTTATTATTTTTTAAAGTACTTGTGTTTGCCTGCATGTGCACTACATGAAAGCAGGTGCCCACTGAGGCCAGAAGAGGGTATCAAGTTTCCTGGAGCTGTAGTTGTAGATGGCTACATTTGTGCACTGCCATGTACACTCGAGACTGAACCCAGGTCCTCTGCTCTCAACTACAAAGCTATCTCTTCAGTCCCTCAAATAAGTACTTTATATTAATTTTCCATCTTACCTTTCTAATAGATCACAATTTCAAGTGCTAGAAAATTCATACTTTTCAAGTGCACCTTCTCACAAGATACACACCTATATATACATTAAAGAAAACTCATCCATTTAATAAGCTTAGAAAATTTTTTCTTTTGTATATGTGATAATATATGTACACTCAAAGAAACTAAAGAAATAAAAGATGAAGAAAATAAAGACAAAACAGAAAAAATATTTGTATATGTACAACTCCCCCACCCCCAGCCCGAGACAGGGTTTCTCTGTGTAACAGTCCTGGCTATCCTAGACTCATTTTTGTAGACCAGGCTGGCCTTGAACTCACAGCAATCTGCCTGCCTCTGCCTCCCAAGTGCTGGGATTAAAGGCGTGCGCCACCACGCCTGGCTTGTGTATGTACAACTTTATATGCATATGCAGGTACGTGCACATCTGTGTATGTGCACAAATAGAAGCCAGAAGTTGGCATTTGGTATGTTCTTGTTTGGGGTTTTTTTGTTTTGAGGCAGGATCTCCACTAAACCTGAACCTCACTGACTTGGCTGGACTGGCTGGCCTGCAAGCCTCAGAGACCCTCCTGTTTCTATTTCCCCAGTGCCAGCAACGCAGCTATGTACCACTACAGCTGCCTTTTTATAAAGGCTCTGGGGATCTGAACTTAAGTCAAGTTTACACAGCAAGTACTTTACCAACTGTTTAAACCAACAGTTGCCCCAAAATCCAGAAAGAGCTGGATATGATGACAAATGCCTATAAAGAGAGGGTAACAAAGCATCATGAGAGCTGGGCAGTGGTGGCACACTCCTTTAATCCCAGCACTTGGGAGGCAGAGGCAAGCGGATCTCTGTGAGTTCAAAACCAACCTGGTCTACAAAACAAGTCCAAGGTAGTCAAGGTTACACAGAGAAACCCTGTCTTAAAAACAAACAAAAAACATAGCATCATGAGTTTGAGTCCACTTGGAGTCCATTATGACATGTGCCTTTTAAAATTAAAAGTGATGGGGCAGAAGGGATGGCTTAGAGGTTAAGAGCACTGACTACTCTTCCAAAGGCCCTGAGTTCAATTCCCAGCAACCACACTGTGGCCTTCTTCTGGCCTGCAGGCGTACATGCAGACAGAGCATTGTGTACATACATAGATACATAAATACATATATATACCTTTTTAAAAAATTAAAAGTGATCCAATTATCCTCTAACTTCTTCTTAAAATGTGTTCCCAAGGCTAACCTTAATTTTCTCTCCCCCGCCCCCTCTCTCCTTTTCGCTGTGTACCATGAGCTGTCCTGGAACTCACTCTGTGGACCAGGCTGGCTTTGAACTCACAGAGATCTGCCTGCTCCTGCCTCCCAAGTGCTGGGATTAACAGTATGCATCACCATTGACAGGCTGTTTTTTTTTTTTTTAATGTGAACTGGTGTTTTGCCTGCATGTATGTCTATGTGAGAGTGCCAGATGCCCTGGAAGTAGTTACAGTTGTGAGCTGCCATGTGGGTATTGGGATTTGAGCCTGGGTCTTCTGATTAAGCAGCCGTGCTCTTAACCACTGAACCATCTCTTTAGCCTCAATCTTTTTTTTTTTTTTTTTTAATTCTGAGACAGGGTTTTTCTGTGTAGCCCTGGCTGTCCTGGACTCGCTTTGTAGATCAGGCTGGCCTCGATCTCACAGAGATCCACCTGCCTCTGCCTCCCGAGTGCTGTGATTACAGGAGTGTACCACCACACCCGGCTCCCCAATCTTTTCTTTTATATTACTCCCAACCTAGGTTCTTCTGACTTGTGACTAAAACACAGTACTCACATTCTAAATCAGCTGCTTAGTGATTGTACATCTGTGCCTAGATTCTAAAATCAGAGCGGATGGGTCAGTGGAGAAAGGAAGGCACTTATTGCCAAGACTGACTACCTAGATTTGATCCCTAAGATCCACATGGTAGAAAGAACAAGCCAGTTCCTAGAATAAGAAACTGTAGAATGCTCTGCCCTAAATGGGAAATACATATCATATGCTTATCCCCAAGGCTTGAGGAATCTTTGCAGAAGAGAGGGCAGAGAGAGTGCAGGAGCCAGAGGTAGTGGGAACATCAAGGAAACAGTGTTTTCTAGATAAAACATATAACCTCACAGCAACTGCAGCACTATGCACAAGACTCACACAAGCTCAAGCTAAATAAAACCCCAGAAGCAAAAGGGGGAAGTTAGGGAGGAAGTCCTACCAGTAACAAATGTTAGGATGTGTCATAGTCAGAAAGCTATGATGTAATGCAGAATTGGTGTTTTATTCTCAAATGATGACACCTTGCACTCACTTACCTTGCAGGAAAGGTCTGTAGCTGGTTATTTGCAAGGTGGAGAATTCGCAGGTGTGGGTGCCCAACCAAAACAGGTATGCACTGATCTGTCAGGAGGTTGCTGGTCAGGTACAGCAGCTGCAGCACACTCAGACTCTCCTCTCCAGCACATGCAGAAGGCAAAGACTCCAGACTATTTGCAGATGCATTCAAGTATCTGAGACTGACAAAACACACAGAACATCACTCCCTTTGAGTTTGTTATCTTCTTAAGTAGAAACCATCATGTCCTTTGCAACAGGAAATGTTGTTCCAAGCTCCCAAAGTCAAGAATAAAACCTCTGGAAAGTTTTCTCGGCATCTAATCAACTCAAAGCCAGGTGGCAAGAAGGAACATAGGCATAGCTATTTTTCTAGCATTCTTTAATGGCTCCATGCAAAACCACCTGTTCCCATTGCAAAGACACTATTGAATAGCACCATAATATACATCTGAACTATAAAGATAACATTCAAAAAGTTTTGTCTCTTTGTAACAAATCATTATCTATTTAACTAATCCCATGGTGCTCTGATAGTGTGTCTACACAGAGTATTTATACTTGTGTACATATGCACTATAATGAAAATATTGGATTCTTATCCAATTATATCCCTAGTGTACAGTTCTAGAAACAGAATTTATGGCATCAAGGGGTGTACGTTTTTAATGGCTTTTAATATACTGCCTATTTAAGGCCCAGAAAAGTTGTATCAAACAGCAGTTGTGTTGTTTCTTGGCATTCTGGCTAAGATCAAGTCCAAACCGCATTTATACAAGAATGTAATCCACATTTTTACCTACAATATCATAATTCAATTTAATCTTTGTCAATCTAACAAGTAAACTATGGTGTAAGTTTAATAACCTGTTGAATACAACGCTTATATACATAGAACATCCCCAATGAAAGGAAGCAGCATTAAACTTGTGTCTTCATGTGTGTGCCTGTGTGTGCCTGTGTGTGCATAGTGTGTGTGTGTGTGTGTGTGTGTGTGTGTGTGTGTGTGTGTGTAGACAAGGGGATAATCTTGAGTGTCACCTTAAAAAATGCCACCGATGGATGGTGACATGGCTTAGCAGGTAGAGGCTCTTTCTACCAACCCTGACAACCTGAGTTTGATCCCAAGAACCCACGGTATAGACGAGAACTGACTTCACCAAGTTGTCCTCTAACTTTCACATGTACACTATAGTGCACGCCTAAGTACACTTGTAGACACAAAATAAGGGTAGTTTTAAACATTTCTGTGTATCTCCTCTGAGATGGGATCTCTCATTGGCCTGGGGCTTACCCATGAAGCTACACTGGCTGACCAGCAAGCCCCAGGAATCCCTATGTCCCTACCATATCTGTGCTAGAATAATAAGCACATGAAAAAAAAAAAAAGCACATGCTACCATGCCCTACAGTTTTACATGTTCTGGGTAACTAAAATCATATCCTTATGCCTGTGAGGAAAGCACTATACCAACTGAGCTCTCCCCTTATTTCAACCTGTGTGTGATCAGCATCTCTAATGAGCTTTAAACTTGTGGAGGATTCTGTGTATAATCTCTGACAGCGTGCTAAGTAGACGGTTCCTTAATTATCTTCAGTCACTTATGACATCATTCTGTGTGATGCACGGCTTCTTAATTAACAACCTCAACACTTCACAGAAATTTGCCCCCCCCCCAAATTTCCCTCAAACAGTTTCATTTTTTTTCTTTTGTTGTTGTTGCTTTTCACTTCCTAAAGATTTTATTTTGAGGACTATCCAGCTAAGAGTATTATGGGTTAAGAGATACATAAGCTGGAAAACAGAAAACAAGAAACCTGTGGATTACAGGTTTGGTTGTCTCCTGTGACCTATGTCAAATCACTACTGTGTGCCTCTGTTTCTTTATCTCTAAGCACCCTTCTTCATATCATAAAAGATTACTATTAAATGACAAATTTATAGCCAGGTGCGGAGGCACATGCCTGTAATCACAGCACTTGGGGAGACAGAGACAGGCAGAGGTTGGGGAAAAAAACAAACAATTTTATTGGGCTAGGATTGCTAAATTTGTAGAGCACTTACTTAATATAAACAATACCCTGAACTTAATGCCTAGCAGCACACACACAAAAAAAGTCTACTTTTTCTTTCTTTTTTTTGTTTTTTAAAAGACTTATTTATTATTTATTATGTATACAGTGCACATTAGATCACGTTATAAATGGTTGTGAACCACCATGTGGTTGCTGGGAATTGAACTCAGGACCTCTGGAAGAGCAGTCAGTGCTCTTAACTGCTGAGCCATCTCTCCAGCCCTACTTTTTCTTTAAAGATGACACTTAGGTAAACCTGACTATCAATTTTAAAACAGGAAGACCTGTTACTAATTTACAATGAAAGGCAAACAATACCTTGTACAAGGATTGTATGTTTTTACCCCCAAGACAGGGATTCTCTGTGTAACCTTGGCTGTCCTGGACTCACTCTATAGACCAGGCTAGCCTCTTACTCAGTTTCTCCTGCCTCTGCCTCCCCAGACACTGGGACATGCACCACCATGCCAGGCTAGGATATTACCTTTACATGCATGTATTCCAAAGCAGGTAGGAAGTGTTCTGAACCCGGAGAATATAAATCCACGATTACTTAATAAGCTAGAATAAAACTGACTTTAGTAGCATGTCCTTTTTTCCTCAATACAAAAGCTAAAATTTACTAAAGGCCCCATCTGAATGCTATTTCTCTTATGAACACAGTGAAAGCTCTTGTGTCCCCAACCTGCCTGAAATTCTCTATCACAAAAAACTGCACTTAAGCCTCTGCCAAGAGCTGGAGTATCAAGTAAACTACAGCCATGGAAATCTCTCCGGGGGCAGGTCAGTGTAGCCATGGACATCTCTCCAGGGCAGGTCAGGGCAGCCCGTGGACATCTCTCCAGGGCAGGTCAGGGCAGCCCGTGGAAATCTCTCCAGGGCAGGTCAGGACAGCCCGTGGAAATCTCTCCAGGGCAGGTCAGGACAGCCCGTGGACATCTCTCCAGGGCAGGTCAGGGCAGCCCGTGGAAATCTCTCCAGGGGCAGGGCAGGGCAGCCCGTGGAAATCTCTCCAGGGGCAGGGCAGGGCAGCCCGTGGAAATCTCTCCAGGGCAGGTCAGGGCAGCTGTGGAAATCTCTCCAGGGCAGGTCAGGACAGCCCGTGGAAATCTCTCCAGGGCAGGTCAGGACAGCCCGTGGACATCTCTCCAGGGCAGGTCAGGGCAGCCCACGGAGGCCATGACTCACTTTAAGGCCTTGGAGAAGAGGGTGTCTGGGAGCCTGGACAGAACGTTATGCTGAACGTCCAGCACCTCGAGGGGAATGTGCTCCACCAGAGCCGGAAGGCCATGGATGTGGTTATGTCCCACCATCAGCTTCCGTAGAGTCAGGCTACTCAGAATTCTAAGGAGAAACAACAGGAAGAAGCAATAGCTAACTTAAATCCTTTTTATTTCTGTTACAGGTCAGTTAATTATAATCAGTCAACTAACAGAAACCTACTTTTAGAATATACAACCACTGACAAATGACTGAGCCAAGAAAGCTGTCACATACACTACCTAGTGCCACCCACAAGTGAGATCCTGAACACAAGTGGCAGAATCTAAACCAGTAGGTATCAGCCTGTGGGTCGACCATTGCACAGGGGTCACCTACGACCATCAGAATACAGTGATACGTACATTGTGATTTATAAGAGTAGAAAAATTACAGTCATGAAGTAGCAATGAACATTATTTTATGTTTGTGGGTCACCACAACATGAGGAACTGAATTAAAGAGTCACAGCATCAGGAAGGTTGAGAACCACTAGTGAAGCAGTTTCTAGAATCAACCTACTTTGAGTTAAATCTAGATAGCAAATATCAATATGAATAACTGAGTATGCTTATATTAATTATGTTAATGTTATTGGTATATTAATTATATTTATCCCAAGACATGAACATTTTATTACATTAAAAATGATTAAGAGTTTAAAATGCTATGACTAGGCCACTAACAATGGAACCCAAAAGGAGTTAGTGATTTGCCCAAGATCTCACAGAAACGGCGATGTCGTCTGGACACGAAGATCTTACCCAGAGGCTTGCTGCACACCTACTGTGTGTAACGACCCCACAAGCATACACCTTCCGTTTAAGTCCTTTGGAACATACAGTGCAATCTCCTCACCCTACCCCTCAAGCACCAATCTCTCTCTCCTCATGTTAGATAGATCTCACCATCTGGTCAAGGTCATCAGAGCCCATCTTATCACCAAGCACTCTCGAATTACTTCAAGTCCTTCTGAATTTCCAAAACAATGTATTAAGTGTCATGGTTAAGAGTAAGCCTCCAGGGCAAGACTGCTACATTCAAATGTGAGCTTCCCTACCTCAGACACATCATTTAACCCTTCTCAGTTTCCTCACTCCTAAGGAGACACTGGCAGCACCGATATAAAAAGGGTTAAGGAGTAGTTAAGATTATAAAACTGAAGTTCTCAGGGCATTTCCAGCTCATAATAACCCTACAGAACAGTTAATTCACACCATCCTAAGTAACCACGCCAGAAACTCTGAGCACACGTTAGCAGCTCTGTGTGTGCACGTCACACAAGATCATGTTTAGTCATTGCTACATCCCTTACAGTACGTCTCTTATGGCACCTCCTACTCAGCAGGTCCTTCATCACCAGTCACCAACAAGGCAAAGGCAGCCCAGATTTAGAGAAACACTTAAACAGACATGACATATATGCATTTATACGTACATACCTCACAGGAACCTCTGTAAGAAGATTGTAGCTCATATCTAGTATTTCTAGCTTTTTTGCTTCACAGGCCCAGTCAGGGACACACTCTAGCAGGTTTCTGCAAAGAACAAGAATTATTTTGTAACTTAAAAAGTTACTATGGCTTGGATATTAAGTGTCTCCCCCCAAAATAAGTTATTACAGTTTGTTCTAATAGCCTGTGATGCTGCTAGAACTTGGTAGGAAAGACTGGAGAGATGGGTTAGTGGATAAGAGCACTGTGGATGGTGATGGAACTAAGCCAGGGTGGTGGTTCATACTGTAATCTTAGCACTTGGGAGGCTTAGGCAAACATGGGGATCATAAGTTCAAGCCCAGCCTGGGTTAAATATGGAGAATATTTTAAGAAAACGAACAGAAGAATGATAAAAGGGGGAAGGAAAAAGAGGGAGTAAGGAAGGAAAGAAGGAAGAAAGAGCTCTAAGATCTGGCTTCTCCCTCTCTGCTTCTCAGCTGTCAGGAAGTAAGCCACTATGAGCTGTCACCATAATACTATATACCTCTCCAGGGACCCAAGGTGATATGAGTAAGTGACAAAGGAACTAAAACCAGAAGCTAAAATTAACTTTCCTTCTTTTAAATTGCTTATCTCAGGTATTTTGTCATAGTTATGAACATCTAAATAACATACAAATGGAGTTTATTTCATGAGACTCCAATGTATGCACTAAGTTGCCTATAAGCACCTTAGGACAGGGACACTATTTCCAAGGAAGTCTCCTGGATACTGCCAAAAATAAAGTCATCACTCAGAAAATGCTGTTAAAGTAGAAGGGTAGAGAGAGACAATTACTCAAATGTGCAGAGCAATATGCACCAACTGTGTCACATCGCGTGCTCAGAGGAGGCTTCAAAGGAAGCAGCAGGCTGCAGTGAGACAAGATAAGAGTTAGAGGAAGTGGCATCAAAGGTGATCAGGAATTCCATGGGAAATGATGAAGAGAAAAGAAAAGTCTGAGAAAAATAGAAGGAATAACAGTGAGAAAGTAGAGGCAGAAGACAATCAGTAGCAGGGCAAAGTTTCAAACAAGTGGAAACATAAACTTGAAGTATTTAATACATCTCGTCATCATAAGACTTCTACTGTCATCCTTTCTAGATCTCAAGGTGTCTACAGATTATGTTGCAGAATGCAGTGAGAGCTACATAAGAAACAGACATTGCTGTGCAGCTTAGTGAAGAGAACACTTTGCCTGAAATAGACCAAGGCAACTCGGCTAAGAAGTATGGCATCATAGATTCTGAAGACTATTATACTGCGACCTTACAAGAAGATACTCAAGCAGAGGTGCCAACATGAGTCAGAGCACAAAGATAAGGCAAGGATGGATGAGGGAATGCCATGCCGTTTGGTAATGCTGGAGCATGGAGCAATGGGAGCCAGAGGGGAAGTTAGGCTGGAACCAGGTCTAAATCATGTCTGGAAAGTTCGGACTTGATCCTACATGTACGAGGGTTACCTCAGGGGCTTATAAACAGTGTACTGATGTCGCAGGTATGTGCTTTAAATAGATTACTGGTAAATGGAGCCCAGTTAAGATAATTCTGCTAATAAAAAGAAGAAGAATCAGAAATGATATAAGCCGAGGTGAGCAGCCATTCAGCTGAAAGGGAGGGAGAAAGTCAAAAAGTGCTAATGAAGCAAAAATGGCAGTAACTTGGAGGAGGAAGGCACAGAATAAAGGATGAAAGCTGCTTCTAGGCTTCTGGCCTAGATGACCAAGGATGACGATGATGAGTGTGAACAGACACAGGAAACAAGATTAGTGCAAAGGGAGATGAGTTTAATTTTGCACAGGTTTGAGGCTGGAGATACGTACAACAAAATTAACTGGTGAAGAACTAGACACATGAGCCTGACCTGAGAGAAGAGGGTTAGTTTAGAAAACTGGGTGATGCCAACACTTAGGGGTGACTGGCATCACTGGAATCAGTCAGACTGCATCCACAACAGGGCAGTGTGCCAAGTCAGAACTTGGGGTGACTGGCTTGAAAGGCTGCCTGAAGAAAAGAAAACAGAACCAAAGAGAGGGAAACAGTGACTAAGATGGCATTAAAAAAGAGACAGAAAGGGCCTGGAGAGAGCACTGGCTATTCTTCCAAAGGTCCTGAGTTCAATTCCCAGCAACCACATGGTGGCTCACAACCATCTATAATGAGATCTGGTGCCCTCTTCTGGCTCACATTCAGGCAGGATACTGTATACATAATAAATCTGAGAGAGAGAGAGAGAGAGAGAGAGAGAGAGAGAGAGAGAGAGAGAGAGAGAGAGTGTGTGAGTGTGTGTGTGTGGTATTCCATAGTGTAAATGTACCACAGTTTCTTTGTCCAGTCTACTAAGGGACACTTAGGCTGTTTCCATGTTCTGGCTATTATGAATAAGGCTGCTATGAACATGGTTGAGCAAATGTTCTTGTTGTGTGCTGGAGCATCTTCTGGGTATATTCCAAGGAGTGGAATAGTTGGGTCTTGAGGAAGCCTTATTCCCAGTTTTCTAAGATAGCACCTGACAGATTTCCAAAGTAATTGTACTAGTTTGCATTCCCACCAGCAATGAAGGAGTGTTCCCCTCTCCCCACATCCTCGCCAGCATACGGTGTCACTTGAGTTTTTGATCTTAGCCATTCTGATGGGTGTAAGATGGAATCTCAGAGTTGTTTTGATTTGCATTTCCCTGATGACTAAGGAGGTTGGGCACTTCTTTAAGTGTTTCTCAGACATTCGATATTCCTCTGTTGAGATTTCTCTGTTTAGTTCTGAGCCCCATTTCTCAATTGGGTTATTTGGTTTGGTGATGTTTAATTTCTTGAGTTCTTCCTATATTTTGGATATTAGACTTTTGTCAGATGTAGAGTTGGTGAAGATCTTTTCCCAGTCTGTAGGCTGTCGCTTTGTTCTGTTGACAGTGTCTCCTGCCTTACAGAAGCTTCTCAGCCTCATGAGGTCCCATTTATTAATTGTTGACCTTAAGGCCTGGGCTGTTGGTGTTCTATTCAGGTAGTTGTCTCCTGTGCCAATGTGTCCCAGGCTCTTCCCCACTTTTTCTTCTAACCAGTTTAGTGTCTCTGGTTTTATGTTGAGGTCTTTGAGCCACTTGGACTTGAGTTTTGTGCATGCTGACAAATAAGTGTCCCTCAGTAGAAGAATGGATAAAGAAACTGTGGTACATTTACACTATGGGATACTACTCAGCTATTAAAAACAAGGAATTCCTGAAATTTGTGGACAAATGGACTGAACTAGAAATGATCATAATGAGTGAGTTAACCCAGAAGCAGAAAGACTCAAATGGTATATACTCACTTATATCTGCATACTAGCCCAAGGGGCACGTCCCATGAAAGTATTCACTTACCAGGGAAGTGGGACAGAAGGGAAGACTTCCTATTGGGACTCTAGGTGAGAAAAGCAAGGGAGAATGGGGAAATAGAAGGGTCCAGAGGGTCCTAGAAACCTACAAGTAGAACATTATGATGGGTAGATCTGGGCCCAGGGGTCCTGTTCAAACTATGGCACCAGCCAAGGACAATACGTGCAGTAAACTTCGAACCCCAACCCAGATCTAGCCAATGGACAGGATACTCTCCACAGTTGGGTGGAGAGTGGGGACTGACTTCCACACGAACTCTGGTGCCCCATATTTGACCACGTCCCCTGGATGGGGAGGCCTGGTGGCACTCAGAGGAAGGATAACAGGCTACCAAGAAAAGATTTGATACCCTTTGAACATATACATGGGGAGGAGGTCCCCCTCAGTCACAGTCATAGGGGAGGGGAGTAGGGGGAAAATGGGAGGGAGGGAGGAATGGGAGGAATAGAAGGAATGGGATAACAATTGAGATGTAATATGAATAAATTAATAAAATATATTTAAAGGGGGGAGAGACTGTATTGTCCAGTTTGAATGATGTTTTTAAAAGAAAGAGAGCGAAAGCAAGTGTCAATAGAGGGGAAAAAGTGAATTAGAGAAGGCCTAAAGTGAGCTGCTGTCAGGATAAGGAAATGGCACTCTCCTGAGAAATTTAGACAGAAAGGTGAAGACAGTAGTCACACATATCATGAAGGCTGTGAGATTAAGTAATACTGTTTATTCGGTCAGAAGAGATCTAAGTCCCCTTTTCTCTGAGGGGCTCCTCCCTTTAGCCACACAACAGTTCTCTCTCCCTCTTCCTCCTCGGTCCCCAGTTAAAATCAGCACCAACCTTATGGGAGTGCCACACTCACCGGGAGAGTTCCAAAGAAGTGAGCAGGCGAGGTACTGGGTAGACATTCACTGCTGTCAGCCCTGTGAGAAAACAGACAACATGTTAACCATGTTCTCAGAAAAAAAGAAAAAGGAAGGAGGAGGAGGAAGGAGGAGAAGGAGAAAAGAAGGAGGGAGGAAGAGGAGAGGGCCCGAGGTCAGGTGCCAGTGCTACAGCAGGTGGCTCACAGCAGCTACGACCTGCAGCTTCCAGGGGATCTGCTGCCGCTGGCCTCCAGGAGCACCTGCACATTCCTACACGGACATAGACATATGTTTTTAAGGAAGAACTGGAAAACAAAGCAGAAGGTCTTTGTGAAGATGACTACAGATAAGACGACCAGCAACTCACTCTGACTACTGTTTAGTCTGTCTTTGAAAACACACACAACTACTAACTGTGGGATCTTTTGCACTTACACTACATCAGGAAGCGCCTAATGTTAACAGTACACTTAGTTTGTAACCTGAAAAATTAATACCTAGACTTTTCTGGTGCTTCTCACATACTATTAATGCCACATTGTAAACAGTACTAGACAAGTGTACAGCGATGTTCCATGTCCATCTAACACAGTTTGCTTAAGCTCAGACGATTCATCTTGAGTGGACTCAGGGAGTGGTTAATGATGACCATGGGCAGGTGCAGGACTGAAGCCTTCCAAAGCTTAACTTTTTAATCAGCACTCCCGATTTTATAAAGGATAAGAGTCATCAATCCCATTCCTACCCAAATTTCCCGGTAAACCTGGGTATAGTAGGGTTTCATTTTTAATAAGGTTTTGTAGCATTTCAGCAGACCAAGGCCATAGGCCACACAATATTTTACAACACACTGGGAAAGGTCACTGAGCACGCAGGTGCCTCACGGGACCTGCCAGCAGTACCTAGATTTTTAAAAATACATTTATTTGTGTGTGTGTGTGTGTGTGTGTGTGTGTGTGTGTGTGTGTGTGTGTGTGTGTATGTGTGTATGTGTGTATGTGTATGTTGAATATACAGTATAGGAGCCCTCAGAGGGCAGAGGTATTGGATCTCCCTGGAGTCAGAGTTAAAAGACAACTGTGAAAACCTCATATGGGTGCTAGGAACCTAACTCAGGACCTCTGCAAAAGTACCTCGAACTCTTTACCTCTAAGCCATCTCTCTAGCCCCAATATCTGGATGTTTGGTAAAAAATAATCTCACTTTTAACTGAAGAATAATGCAAACACAGAAACAATCTTAAGTATATAGATCAGTGAACTAGAACAAACTAATAGAACCAATGCTCAGATCATCAATGAGAGCATTACCATTTCCTCTCCTTGACACTACCCATTCAAAGATAACATTTTCTATCCTGGCTCCAAATACTAGAAAATACTTGCCATTTATAAACTGAAACTTTCCTCCATGGCCCGCTCCCACAGGAGCTTTCTGGGTAGGCCAGGTGGCCTTGAACTCAGAATATTGCCTTACCTCTCCAAGTACTGTAATAAAAGGATACATGATGGCTAGGATGTAGCTCAGTTGGCCGAGTGCTTACTTAGCATGCAGGAGTCCCTGGGTTCTAACCCTAGCACTGCATAAGCTTAGCACGGTGGTGCACATTTGTAATCCCAGGCATACACATACTTTGCCATGTTTTGTATCACTTTGAAACAAGGTCATGTGTAGCTCAGGCTGGTCTTGAACTTCCTATGTAGCTGAGGATGGGCTGATTGCTGTCCTGTATGTGCTTTGGTTTAACTTCATTCGCTCCACACTGTGCTTGTGGCATTTGCCCATACTATTACATATGGTTATATCTTTTTAATGTTCTTTTTTGTGAATATGAAACAGATCAGAGAGACCAATTCCTCCCTAGGGAATTGAACAGGTGTTGAACTTTGTTAAACTGTTATAAAATCTGGTAAAAATCACTACTAGTGCCAATGATGCTATTTTAGTCTTTATAGTAAGCATTCCCTCTGATGTTCATTTTCTATAATGATGTTCATTGCCTATAAATAGGCAAAGGTGATGGGAGATAAGGCAATTTGGTGTCTTTTGTTTTTGTTTGTTTGTTTGTTTGTTTAGACAGTTTCTCTGTATAGCCTTGGCAGTCTTGGACTCACTCTGTAGACCAGGCTGGCCTAAATACAAACTTTCCTTTGCATGAGAGGTTTGCAACGAGTGGCATAAACACTGTTCTCTGACTACAAGCAAGCTGCCTGCTCACTCGATGAGTCAGCTTGGAGCCACACATTTAGCCCTAATTCCAGAATTCTCTCGTTATTTATTTGTTTGTTTGTTTGTTTGTTTGTTTATTGGCCTCCTTTACCAGAGAAAGCAGCAGCGGAGACAGTGGAGCAGTAGTGTTGGCTAAGGCAACATGACACAACAATGGAGCATGCTAAGCTGCAATGGTGGCAAACTGTGGTTTCCTGAGAGCCGAGGAAGAAGCTAAGGAGAGCCAGAAGCCTGGCGGCAGCAGCAGCAGCAGCAGCAGCAATAGCAAAAAGGCAACATTAGCTGTTTCCTGTGACACTGACCAACAAGGGCAGCTGAGGGAGGAGCTAGGCCAGGGACTAGAGTGGCACAGGAAGCACAGAGAAGGCAAAGGAGGGCAGAGATCTGAAATGGAACAAGGACAGAGGCTAAACAACTGCAGGCCCTGGCTGCTGCCAAGTATTCAGACACCCAGGTCTGGAAGCTCTAACAGTGGGTGCTATCAAGGGATGGCGACTGGCATTTATGTCTGTCTAGAAGCTACAACGCCAACCGCAGCTACAGGCTGAGGAATCCTGACTTCTTAGGCAGTGAGTACAGGGCTACTACTGAAGGCCGATATGGGAGCTGTGGCACTAGAGGGAGCCGCCAGGCCTGGCTACCCCACTCACTGCCACGCCATGGGGTATGAAAGTCGCTGAAGGCAGCACTTTGAGGGGAGCTCCAGTCCAGATACGGCTTCTATGTGGTAGAACATAAAGACCCTGCCAGCTGACTGGTGGCAAATACACCATAGATATCAGTGTAGGGCTGTTGGACATTTAAGGCTCTCCAGTTTAGAGTGATTAGGAATATCTTGTCCATATACATGAGAACTAATCTACACACAGGCGGTGAATATGAGCCAAGAAAGGACCCTCGGGCATAGCAGCCATGGTTGGCTCTAGTAGCTGCACTGGCCGTGTCCAGTATGGTTGTACTGATTAGCGGTTACAGCACCAATGCATAGTGCCGGTCAACACACAATACATCTGGCTGTTATTACTGTTGCTTTGGTTTTCCTAAGGGGAGAGGTAGGCTGAAATAATATTTGACTTTGTAGCTCAGGCTACCTGAACCTCTTGATCTTCCTGTCTCATCATCCCAAGTACTGGGATTATGTGTATGGACCACAACATCCTAGTTTTTACTCAAGAGAATTTTTTCTTATTATTATACTTATTTATCTCTGCTTGCATGTATGTCTGTGTCTGTATGAAGGCGTCATGTGGAGGCCAGAGAGCAACTTATGGGAACAGGTTCTCTCTTTCCACCATGCAGGTCCGAGGGACAGAGCTCAGGCTGTCAGGCGTGGTGATGTTAAGCTCCTTTACCACAGAGCCATCGTGCAGGTCTGCTCAACAATTGGACCGTCGGACTCGAGCCATTAATCTAAGCCATGAGTGAAGCAGCTGTTACATGATGAGAGACAGCAACTAAAGTCTCTAACGTCTTTTATCCTAATAACATACTCAGACGAAGAAAAGCAAAGAACAAAATCAGTAAGCAGTTTCTCGCTATCATCAGCTAGCTTTTCACATGTGGATGTCTGCCTTATGAGCTTTGCTTTAACACCAAGAAGCAAACATCATCTGTGGCACAGTTTAAATGATGTTTCTGTGTGTTTAAGCTTTGGTATAACAGTATACTATACTCATGCAGTTTTTCTTTTTTAGTCAAAAGCTGTTTGACTTATTTGCACAATACACAAAGTTTTAGTCCATTCATTTCCACTACTGTACAACATTTGTTGTGTAAATACATCACTGCTGAAAGTCCTATGTTATTACCATAATACAACACTGTGACAATCATGCTCTGTTTAAGTAGCCCTGTGATAAATGCCAGCACACAGCTCTGCCACTTCTCTGGTCATTTTCTTCTGAGGTGGCCTCCCTGGCTACGGCTAAGGACTCCAGGAGACTCTGAGCCTGGTCTCTGGTTACTGTCAGCACTTTCCCCATCAAGTCTGATGACTATAAAGCAATATTTAAGTCATTTCTAGCAGTTAGTGAACGTGAACAGTTTTCCTGTCCTACCTTAACACACAGAAAACTGCCAAGCATGCGAAAGCACACCTACAATAGCAATACTTGGGAGGTTAAGTCTGAGGCCAACTTGGGTGGTACAGTGAAACTGTCTTCAAACACCAAAAACTAAAACAAAATATGTAACAAGCCTAACTGGTAAAGAACTCTGCATAAAAGTGGCCTCAACAACATGAGACTGTCTCAGACAAGAGTAGCTTCTACAAACACAAGGCCTGTTATATTGAAAAATACTCCCACAGACCATCTCTAGTTGCTGAGATGAAGCTAAGCTCTGCTCTAAGTCATTGTATGAACAGTGGGTTTTCAGGCTGTGCACAGAAATTTTGACTCCATTTTGAGGGAGGATGACCCAGATGTTAGGCACCACCCATCCAGCACAAACTGATAAATGGCTTCTTCCTAGACACCAAAACAGAGGTATAAGTGTATTGGGTTAGTTGAGACTGTAGTAGCACATGGACATATTCAAATCACATCAGGAAAACCAAGCCAAATATGAGTCCCTGACCTGGACTCCATAAAGTGACAGACATTAAATACTGTGATGGTATGGCTCCATACCAACCTATTATCCAATACCTGGAGAGAGAGAGTGTGTGTGTGTGTGTGTAAAGAACTAAGTTCTGCCTTACTATTCCTTGAGCTTCAGGCTCAGCTCAATCCCCGGCTTTCATGTAGTCTACAACTACCTGCTCGGTCTACCTGTTTGCCTGTCAAGACCTGGACCTGCCTGACATGCTATTTCCTGCTCTTAATCCATTCCCAACTCTCAGGCCGTGGTTCTGGTCAGCCTTTCACCTTGCAGCTGCACCCTGTAGCTCTGCTCTCAGACCTCGTTAGAGAACAAAATGGCAGCAGCTCTCTCCTGGCACTGCTCTGGGTCACTGTCTTACCAATGCCCACTCTCTGAAACCTCTTCAACTCTGCTGCAGTCTCGTTAACTTGTATCCACTCTACAGACCACATATACACTGCCCACCGTATGTCATGAGAGGTGGAATTAGCAGTTAAGACTGGAATAAAAGAAACTGCACGCACCTCAGCCAGGCAGGTTACATAACAGATTTCTGTCATTGAAACCACTAGACCTTGTGAATTCACTGCTGCTAGGTCCATTTTAACTGTGGAAAGCACACTTGTCTATGTTGCTGGCATCTGTGCTCACTACACTACTGGAACAGGGTCTTCCCACAATAGAACCAAGGCAGTAGGGATTGGAAAACTTGTTCTCTCTCTCTCTCTCTTTTTTTTTTTAAAGACAGAGTTTCTCCGTGTCGCCTTGGCTATCTTGGACTCTCTTTGTAAACCAGGCTGGCCTAAAACTCACAGCGATCCACTTGCCTCTGCCTCCCGAGCGCTGGGATTAAAGGCGTGCACCACCACTGCCCAGCTCTTATTTATTTATTTATTTATTTTTGGTTTTTTGAGACAGGGTTTCTCTGTGTAGCCTTGGCTGTCCTGGACTCGCTTTGTAGACCAGGCTGGCCTCGAACTCACAGCGATCCGCCTGCCTCTGCCTCCCAAGTGCTGGGATTAAAGGCGTGCGCCACCACGCCTGGCTCACTACCCAGCTTTTAAAATATATAAAAACCATTTGTATTGGCCGGTTTTGTGTGTCAACTTGACACAAGCCAGAGTCATCAGAGAGGAAGGAGCCTCAGCTGAGGAAACCCCTTCATGAGCTCCAGCTGTAAGGCATTTCTTAGTGATCGGTGGGGGAGGACTCAGCCCATGGTGGGTGGAGCCACCCCTGGGTTGGTGGTCCTGGGTTCTATAAGAAAGCCCTGTGAAGTGCGCTATAAGCAGCACCCCTCCAACCTCTGCATCAGCTCCAGCCTCCAGGTTCCGGCCCTGTTTGAGTTCCTGTCCTGACTTCATCCAGTGATGTATCACAATGTGGAAGTGTAAGCCGAGTAAAACCTTTCCTCCCCAACTCACTTTTTGGTCATGGTGTGTGCTGCAGCAGTAGGAATCCTAACTAAGGTACCATTCTTTACAGATTATGCAAAAAAGGAAGGGTAGGACAGATTTAGGCCCTGGACTGTAAGTATACCAACGCCTACTTCATAACAGATGCTCTGGTTTGAACATGCTTATCCACCCACCTGACCCCTATGATTTTGCAAAATGTCTCTTATTGCGCTCGCACAATGAGTCTCAAAGTACCCTGCATGTCTTTTTAGGAATATACTCACTGCTTCAGGGCTAACAGCAAAATTAAAAAAGAAAACCCAAGGGGCCACAACTCCACTCTGCAGAGCGCCTGAGAAAGACCACAGATGCCACACTTCTTAGAAGGCTCAGAATAAAGCTGAAAGAGCAAAAACAAGAGGTTGGATAGAAAACTCACTGTTCCAACTGGCGTAGAGGGTTCGAAGGGAGAAGCCACTGAGTGTCAGCTCCCTCAGCTGGTTCCGCTCACAGTGCAGCTGCTCCAAGCTACATAAGGAGCTAAGGTCCAAATCAGTCAACTGATTGTCCCGCAAATCCATGTGAGTGACGTGTTTATTTCCCTCCAGATTTTCAGTCATCACCGTTTTCAACTGGTTCATCCTTAATATTCAGAAATAGTAAATAATTGAAGAGAATTTCTATTGCGTGTATGGAAACATAGGTGAGATATGACCCTTTCCTCTCTTTACTGAACTTGAGAATTTCACTAAGTGCTTCATAATCAGCTGATTTATAGAAAAAGAACTCAAGACCCAGCTAAGTTAGAACTAGTAAATACATCACAAATTAAAGACAGGAAAAAGGCAATATCCAGGAAGAGATAAACATTTTTGATCCAAGTACCTAGTAAGGCCAGGTGGGGAACGGGTGAACCAGGAGATGGGCATGCTTGTAGTGAGTGAGAAGCTAAGCAGAAGGAACAGCTCCCCTTCCCTGTAGCTGTACCTCTTTTTCTCTAGTGCTAAGATTCACATGCCCCAAGAAGAAAATAATCTGTGTACTCGAATGGTTCAAATGAAAACTTCACAAATGTTTCCTGTTCTTTTGTTTGTTTGGTTGGTTTTGTTTTTTGAGACAGGGTCTCTCTGTGTTAGCCTTGGCTGTCCTGGGCTCGATTTGTAGATCAGGCTGGCCTTGAACTCACAGGGATCTGCCTGCCTCTGCCTCCTGAGTGCTTGGATTAAAGGCATGCGCCATCACACCTGGCCATGTTTCCAGTTCTTGTCTCCACACTACATGACTTATCACAAATTAGCCTGTTCTCTTTTTCCTGTGTGCTACTAAATCCCTGTCTTTGTCTTACAAGGCTCACTATCAGCTTCCTGAAAATGACAGAACACTTAGTCAAAATCTTTTGTCTCCTTCCCTCAGGGAAAGATTGTCACTATTAAAAAAAAAAACTTTTAAGAAGGTTTTTAGTAATGAAGCTTTGAACATTTCAACTACAACAAAATGTTATCATGAAAAAAAGTAACTCAACAGAAAAATGGTCAAATTTATATAGACAACTATAAACCACTAGTCTGCATAAAAAATGATGTTCAACATCACCCATAAAAAATGTTCATTAAAGCAACGAAATACTATGCCTTACCTTCTATTGATGATATTAAAAAAAAAAAAAGACTTCTGAAATACAGTGTGGATAAAGGTTCAGGGAATGGAAATTCTTATTATAAGTCAGACAGTCCCTCACATGTTAAGTCTGTCACTGACAAGCCCACCAGATCCTTAATCTCCGGGCTACTGGGTGAAGAGTGAAGTTTTACTACAGATCTGAGAACATCTATTTTATACTGTCCTAAGTTCCTAATGTTCTAAAGAAGTCTTGATGAGAAGAAAACATCAAGGTCCATCACAGCAAAGCTACAGAAGCTCTCGTATAGAGCGGCCTCACCTTAGATCCACATGCTTAACATGGCTCATCCTGATCAGCACCTCTAGGTTCAGGATTTCCAAACAGTTTCCTGCCATAACCACTTTATCTAACATGGTGAGTTTCTCCAAAACATTAGGAATTTGAATAAAATTGTTGAAGGAAATTCCCAGAGAAGTAAGCTGCTGCAGGTTTCCCAATTCATCGGGTAGAGTGGTGAGAAGGTTGCCATCGAGGCAGAGGGTCTGAAGACTGTGGAAAACAAACAAGCCTGCATTATGGACTAGCTCACACAGACAGACAGAGCCAACAATAAGGCTTGTAATTCATTATTAAGCCATGACACTAACTATTAACAATCCAAACATGACAAAATTCCCCAAATCTTGGCCCATGGAGAGTAAACAGAGGCTTAGACTTATATAACTTCTAAGGATGGGCTTTCAGACACTAAAGAGCAAGAGTCTCTGCTGCTAAATGGAGGGAATGGGTCACTGCTTGGTGGCACGGCCACCTCTGACATCAAGAGCCATTGCTAAATAGAATCCTGATAAGGATGTGACTTATCTCACGGTGAAAGCTCAAAGTGTCGCTTGTATCCTAAGATCAGAGAAGGTCCTCCCAAAAGAAAGGAGAATCTAGAGAAAGCCAATACTTACTTTAGCAGATTGCCAATCTCTCTTGGCAAGTCATGAAATCCATTACAAGAAAGGTTAAGTTCAGTCAGGGTAGTAATCTCACAGAGCAACACAGGAAACACTCCAAGCTTATTATGGGACAAGTTCAGGCCCTTCAGTTGAGAAAATCTAAAACACAAAGGCACAATACAGACCATATTTCTATAAACTCATTGTGATGGTATGAATAATGAATACACCCACTGTATGTCTTTACAGCGACCATCAATGGACTTTGATGATCTGTTTTGTTCACTGGCTGTTTTCATCATTTCTGTTGGAGACAGGATCCTTCTATATAGCCTAGACTGGCCTAGAACTCATCAGGTAGCACAGACCAGCCTCACATTCAAAATCTTGCCTCCATTTGCAAAGTGGCAGGATTACAGACATGTGCCACACACCCAGCTAAATGATCAATATCAAATGTGCACCATATAATTTGTTCTAAAAACATGTTTTCCTTTATGTGCTAACAAATGTTGTGTGGACACAGAGGAAAGTAAAGTGCTGTCACTGAAACCTGGACAAGAGAGTTCCCCTAATGAGGCAGAAAATGTACCCATGGGAGCTCATGCTGCTACAGTTCCTTTCTATCAAGTCACGCCTGATACATTTAATCTCCTTTTACTAAATGTCTATATGTAATACGCAAAATTTAACCTATTCAGTACTGTAATAGCCACCAAATACACAGCATATTATAAGCAACTCTCTCTTTTTTTTTCTTTCTTTTTTCAATTGTTTTGTTTTGTTCTGTTTTGTTTCAAGACAGGCTTTCGCTGTGTAGCTCTGGCTGTCCTGGACCAGGCTGGCAGGCTGGCCTCAAACCCACATGAATCTGCTTGCCTCTGCCTCCCAAGTGCTAGAATTAAAGCTATGGGCCACCACACCTATCATAAGCAACTCTTTTTATAGTAAAATTATATTGGCTCAAATGCTATTTGAAATAAGTGAATCACATGAGCTTGAAAACGTGTGACAGCAACGTATGGTAAAGTGATCTGATCGACATGAAACCCTTGTTGTTGCCATTTGTTCACAGAGTAAGTTTCTACAATCTTGCCTCAAATAGTGTGGCCATACAATGGGGGATGGAACATCATGTTTTATATCATACAAGTGTGAGATGGTGAGAAGTACTGTTCTCCTGCCTTGAGAACGGAATCCATGGTACCAACCTTTGACTTTCAGGTGACCTGACTCTGATTACTTACTATTGTTTGCCCAGGTGCCTCGACTTCAAAATCTCTTCCCAAGCTCTCTAACTGGACCAGTTCTAGCTTCGGGGCAAGTCAGAAAGAAATGCTAAAGATTGGACTCCCGTAATAGTACAGCTTACCTTAATTTACTATACAAATGAGGTAAATACCTGTATCATTACTAAATATATATTTATATCTGTAAAAGAATAGATTTTCAATACCAGAGTTTTTCTGAAGATCATACTAGGATTATAAGAATAATGTTATTAACATGCCTATGTAAAAGACATGTCATTTTAATGTAATGTAATGTAAAGGTAAACACTTTGCTTTGATTTTCACTTTCCCCCTTCCCCGGCAAAAGCCCACGATCATATCTTGTTCATGTGCACCCACTTTTTGTGTCTTTGTAATTTCTTCAGACAAGCTGGTCTCTCATAATATCTGTTCTGGGTAAAATATGAAGTGGAATATGGGGAGAGTAGGAAGGTAAAACATATTCTAATAAAAAAGATAGAAAAAATAGGTCATATTCTTCTAGGGATGAAATGGTTCCACTAGCAGAAGAGAAAGGTTTCATGGATGAAAATAGACTTGGGAGCAGATACAAAGAAAAGATAAAGCCTGCTCAGCTCAAAGCCATTTAAATTAGAAACTTTTGATTACAAAACTGTCCACCTACAGAATCTCTCAATCTATTATAGCTACAGATCATTCTTTATCACCAATGCAGACCATGCTTTACTATTAATATAAAGATTATCCCAAGCCTGACATAGTGGCACATGTCTTTAATGTCAGCACTCAGAAGGCTGAAGCAGGCAGATCTCTGTGAGTTCAAGGTCAGCTTGGACCACATAGTCAGTCCCAGGCCAGCCAGAATTACA
Source organism: Acomys minous (assembly GCF_964271855.1). NCBI lineage: Eukaryota > Metazoa > Chordata > Mammalia > Rodentia > Muridae > Acomys > Acomys minous. The sequence continues at coordinate 18,326,936 of NC_140496.1, forward strand.
CATTGAGACCTGTCTCATGACAAAACAAAAACAAATCACCAAAAAAAGATTATGAAAATCAATGGCAACTTATTATAGTCTTTGAAACAGAACATTTCATCAAACGTCTGTCTTATAAGGAGAGTAATAAGGAGAGGGATTTGTGTTAATAAAAATTTTTGCTTCAGTGAAAATTCAGAAAATATAGTATGATGGAAAGTGCCCATCAGTTTGCCCCTCAAAGGTTCAGATGCTGGAAGCGTGGTCCCAGTGCAGCAGGACTGAGAAGGACAGAGCTGTAAGAGGTGGGGGCTAGGGTGTAGCTCAGTGGCACAGCACTTGTCCAGCAGACACAGGGTCCTGGTGTAATCCCCAACATCACTAAATAAGTAAAAAAGAGGAAGAGGAAATAACTAAGTCACTGAACAGTCTGTCCTGGAAAAGGATTACATGGTGAGTCAGTTCTCAAGAGAATGGTTTGTTAGAAAAATGCAAGACTGACTACCTAATATCCCTGGTTTTCTATCTCTCCCTCTCATGTGGGTTCCCACCATCCACCAGGATATCCTGCAGCAAAGGGACCAACTGATCTGACATTTAAACCTTTTTGCTTTATACATTACCCAGCCTCTAGTTACTTTGTTATAGAGACAAGGAATGAATTAATCCAGTAAACATGTCCACTTAAAGTGTGAACCACTAAGATACTGATTACAATTCATTTTCAACACACAAGTCTGGAAACCTCGCTACATACTTGTAGAGTGTGTCGAGGCCCCCTGGTCTTTCTAATTGCATGAAGTTGTGTCTCAGGTTGAGGTAGGTGATATCTTGACTGTAGAAGAGATGCTCAGGAACCTCCTCAAGGCTGTAACATGAGAGGTCCACAGTGCTGATCCGCTGGGACACCACCTGAAGAAGAGAAAAAGAAAAGCCTCCTGAGCAATTGAGCTTTCACACAGCACAGGCCAGAACAGCATTTACATAAAGAGTGCTGACTACAAACTAAGAAAAGCGGGGGAAGTAGAGATGCTATTATTCATTTATAAAAACCAGTTAACTGGGCTGGAGAGATGGCTCAGCCGTTAAAGGGTAGGCTCACAACCAAAAACCAGTTAATTTTCACTTTTCTCTAAAACTATAAACTACTTAAATAAACAAAGGTGTAGGCCTGAAATTCTAGCACTAGGGAGGTGGAAACAGGATCAGTCAATCAAAGCCAGCCTTGGCTACATAGGGAGATTATGGTCAGCCTAAGAGAAAAACAACAAAAAAATCTTGAGGTACAACAAACATAGTGAGTCCATGTTTATAATTCTAGCAATTGGGAGGTTGATGCAGGAAGATCACTGAAAGTTTGGCCAGTATAAGCTACAGAGTAAGTGTCAGGCCAGTCAATACAATATAAGTGAGACTCTATCTTTAATAGGAAGGGAAGGAGGGAGGAAGGGAGGAAGGGAGGGAGGAAAGAAAGGAGGGAGGGAAGAAAGGAGGGAGGGAGGGAGGGGAGAAGCTGCTCATGTCTCTATAAGAGAATAAAATTTAACATTGCTTATCAGAAACAATGTTAGATGATTCAAAACAGACAAGCTTTTAATAAGACAGTATGGTACAAAATGCCTTTTGTAGCCACATATCTCTGCAAAGGTTTTTTCTTCTACTGAAAGCACATAGCACATGGCTGAGTATGCCAAAGATGCCCGAGAAACAGTCACTTCTCTTTAAAGAGGCAGAAGGGTGGACATTACTCACAACTAAAACCAGTTTTACACAGAACAGATTTTATAGCTGATACACAGCAACAACAACAACAAAAATAATAAAAGTGAATCAAGTATGTAATGCCACACTAATAAATATGGTTATAATGTGTTTAAAAACATATGAGGAAGGTCACCTGTGTTCTGAGACATGCCCTGGCATTACAGCATGTCTTCTGCAAACTGCTGCCAGAACACAAAGGACTTCTGGAGTCGTAGTACACTTCAGTGCTGCATCTTTATTGGCTAAGCAGAACTATGCTGAAATATTATCCTCAACATACCAGAAGAGGGATTTGTGACAGAATCACAGGTCATGTCCCATCAAATTCACCTTTTAAGTGGTTCATCAGGTCTTTTCTAAAAGTGTACAGACAAGAAGCACTGGGCTATAAGCCAGGGAAGAAATATGTCAACCAATGAGTACTGTGGCAGATGGGAAGCAATGTAAATCTCATGTCTCAATTCCTTTAAAGGTCAAACTTCATTATGTCTTAACTCCATCTAAGACTCATCTCACAAAAACAGTACAGAGGGATATGTACCTAAAAACATTTTGACACCATTTTCTACTGTGTGACTATAATTAAGAAAAGACATGGTGAAATGCCTCTACTATACTCATCATGCACTAAGAAACACCAAGTGTGTCATTAAGGACGGTCACTTGTTGCTATGTCCTCATCTGCCATCAAAGCTTCCAACCTTAGACGCCTGCCGTTGCCATCTCTGGTACTCGGCCAAAGTCTCAAAGCTGACATGATAGGTCTGAGCCTGGGCTCCAGCTGAGCTGAAAGCAAGGGAGTGTTGCCGGCGCTTCACTTCTTCTATCTGAAGAAGAAGGGGAGAAAATCAGAGCTGCTAATCAGAAATGACAGTCAAAAAGCAGTAACAAGATACACTCTTTAAAATCGCAAAGAACCTGAGCAGACATTTCTTCAAAGAATATATACAAATATCCAACAAGAATACAAATCATCAACCAACGCCAACAGCCATTATGGAGAGGTAAATCAAACCACAAAGACTAGATGTGGGGTACACACCTGTAATCGCAGCACCCAGAAGGCAGATGCAGAGAGAATTCCAGGTCAGTCTAGGCTACCTAGACATCTTTGGCTCAAAACAAGGGGACATTTCCCTAAACTGCAACAACTCAGCCTACAGATCTGCTAAAGATACAGTCCTTCTACTGCCACGGAGCCACTTCTATCTTTGGCATCTTACTTTGGATGGCATTGCTTCTGCATCTTGGCAAAAGAGCTACAAATTGATTTACAAGTTATACTTGCAAATCAATACATTCTAGTGCTTACTAAAGATAGAATCAAGTGGCAGAAACACAAAATACTTTGAGCAAAAAAGAAACACGCTGTAAAGATTCATTAACACTAAAGACTTTTGTAACTTTCAATTGTGGTACTCACAATATAATCAGTCTTCATTGCTAAGAAATCAGTGCAACTATAAAAATGGTGTCAAAACAAAGAATTTCACTGAAACAAACAGATAATATTCTAAAATAATCACTGGGCAGTAATGATGCATGCCTTTAAACCCAGTACTAGGGAAAGAGAAACAGGTGGATCTCTGTGATTTTGAAGCCAGCTTGGTCTATATAGTGAGTTCTAGGACAGCCAGGGTTACACAGAGGAACTCTGTCTCAAAAAACTATGTGTTTATGTATATACATATAAATACATAAAAGAATGATCTTTTAAATATATTACTATGGGGAAGTACAGAGATGGTCAATAATTAAGAGCACTTAATACTCTTTTTTATTTTTTTATTTATTTATTTATTTATTTTTGGTTTTTCGAGACAGGGTCTCTCTGTGTAGCCTTGGCTGTCCTGGACTCACTTTGAAGACCAGGCTGGGCTCGAACTCACAGCGATCCGCCTGCCTCTGCCTCCCAAGTGCTGGGATTAAAGGCGTGCGCCACCACGCCCGGCTTAGAGCACTTAATACTCTTGCAGGGGAACCAGAGTTCTGACCCTAACATGTTGGTGGTTCACAGCCACCTGTAACTCCAATCTGATGAGATCTGATGCCTTCTCTAGCCTGGAAGGGCACCAGGTACATGTGCGGTGGTGCACAACACACATCCAGACAAAACATTCATACACATAAAATAAAGTGAAAGGGGAAAATATCTTTTAAAAATTAAGTGAATTTCATCTTAGATATATTAAACTAATTCTGTACAACTCACCTTTCCAATTAATAATAATAATAATAATAATAATAATAATAATAATAATAATAATAATAACAATAACAACAACAAAAACAACAAAAAGACTTTGCTAGGTGGGGTGGCACACACCTTCAATCCCAGCACTGGTAGGCAAAGGAAGGCAGGTCTCTGGAGTTCCAGGCCTGCCAAAGATATATAGTGAGACCCTGTCTCAAACAAACAAGGAAATAACTAGAAAGACTAACGGAAAAGGCTTTGTGGCAATAAGCCCCACTACAAAATGATAAAAAGAACATCTGACCATTAATAGTTAATAATATCTAAAGTTACACATATGTAAAACTACAATGTCAATTTAAGTAATACCAAATTAAAATAATTATATAGAAATGTTGACTTTGATTTCTATTTCTTATGAGCAATTCATAAAACTTTCTCAGTATTTGATTACGTATGAATTTCTAGGCTTTGTGTGAAGTAATCCAATGTAAAATTTTTTTAAAGATTTTAGTTTTTGTTTTTATTAAAGCGTCTGTACATGTTCTGGGCCCACAAAGGCCAGAAGAGCACACGGGATTCCCTGGAACTGGAGTTACAGATAGATATGCCCTGCCATGCGGGTGCAGCTTGGCACTGAACCTGAGTCCTGTGCTAAGCCATGTCTCCAGCCCATTATTTTTAAAGTTCAGCGATCATATTTCCATTCCCAAGGTTTTCACTGAATCCTCCCCAGGATTCTGATTTCAGAATTTTTGTTGTCCTGTTGTCTCACAAAATCCTATGCGTATTTATTTTCAGTGTATCCATTTATTTGCACCTCGGTCTTAAATGAGTTTATTACTTGATGAGTTTATAGATATCTTCATTAACACAAAACTTTCTGATGTTTTCCAGGACTTGACAGCAAGCAGGAGTCATCTCTCTAGCCCCTGTTATCTGTCTTTTTAGTGAATGTATTAAGCCTATACTGCTATGTACCTAGACCAACTGCGTACTACAAAGCATGACTTTTAAAGATCATTCTGTCTATGAATCCTCTTCAGTCCACACTGGTTATGATAGCCAAGCCTCAAAACACTATATCTAGCTTCCTATAAATGCTAACCTACCTATGGTCACCTGTCACTCTGTCTGTCTAACTAGCAAATGAACTTTTCTAGGGCAGATACAGACATGCCACACTTCCCTGGCTGCTGAATTGAGGCTCATGACCACCCAATTCTCTACTTTAAACTAATAGGCAAAAAGAAGAAACCTGAAAGAATATCTTGCCAGCTGCTTCTAGTTCCCAAAGGCAGCTTCTATGTAGCACCCTGGTAACAGCATCTTGGTGTTACCAGCTTTAGCACCAAGTTCCTAAGTTTGGAGCCCACAGTTCTACAATAGCACTTGGAGGATGGAGAGCTCTGGAACCTCCCAAGAGTCTCTGATATAATCTTTCATAACACTCCTATTGGGGTCTATGAAAATCAGGCAGGGTATTTTATCTTATTTCCTCAAATGCTGAGAATTAAACTCAGGGACTCACAAGTGGAAGGCAAACACTGTATCACTGAGCTATAGCCTAGTGTGTTCTCTCTCTCTCTCTCCTAGTGTGTGTGTGTGTGTGTGTGTGTGTGTGTGTGTACGTACATGTATGCATGTGGATGGCAGAGACCCACCTGGGCAGTCATTCCCTGGGAGCAGCAGTCCACCTTGTCTGTTGAAACAGGGCCTGAGTCACCTGGAGCTTAAAAATGGGTGAGGCTGTCGGGGCAACAAGCCCCAGGAATCTGCTGGCATTGCTCCCTCACAACTAAAGGTACATGCACCACCACACTTGGGTTTTTTGTTGCTGTTATTGTTTGTTCATTTGTTTTTTAAACAAGAGTTCTGGATAACAATTGAGATGTAATCTGAATAAATCGATTTAAAAAAAAAGAGTTCTGAGGGATCAAACTGAGGAGGTCCCTCAGATCCTCCTTTACCAACTGGGCAATCTCCCCAGCCCACCTTTAATTCCTTAACGACCAAGATAATATTTAAAGTTTGTAAATCTTACCTTTCCCCCAACCAGAGGCAAAATGTGCATCTTTCCAGTTTGACAATCCTTCACTGAGGAAACAATAAGGCAAGTACCACAAAGGACAACTAGGCGTTCAGCCCATTTGTGCAGCTGGGTTTTTCCTTTACGTACATTGTAGATGCCAGACAGTAGGATTCGATCCAGATGATCCATCTGGCATGGTTTTTCTAAAAAGAAAACAGTACTTCAGAATGTACCATTAAAGTAACATAATACTGGAAAAGGAAAATGCATGTGCCAACATTCAGTATTCCTATTTATAGATATGAGGAATGAAGAAATATGGGGTTTGGCCCTCAAATAACACCACCACTGCACTTATATAGTGCAAATAAGACTTTACCTTGGATGTCACTGTTAACCTTCTTCAACAGCCAGCTTTCTGGCGAGGTCTCTAGACCATGAACTTTGGTTTTAGACACTGAAGACTGAATGCAAGCTATGCCAATCCCTTTGATTACATGGTCCACTGAGCTTACCTTCCTCACAGAACTTATATTCTATCATCCTGTGCTGTCTTAGATTAACCCATCTTCTAGGGTGTTCTCATAAAAAATACTGAGCATATGGGGATACAAAAGATGTATGGAATAAATGATAGTCATTATTGATATCAATCCATTTTAGAATAAAAAACGTAAGATATAAGAGTTCTCTAATTCTGTATATAATCTCCTACCTCTCTGGCTCTGGCAAGAAAGTCATGCCCCCCTCATGGAAGCAGAAACAAAAACATACACCAACTTCTCTTTGTTCAAGCACCCTCCTTTGCATCATGTTCATATGACTGAGATACAGTGAACAAAACAAAACACTGAGACCAAGATGCAAAACTCTTGTAAAGGCACTGACAGAGAGGTACGTAACAAACACAGAAATGAGTGGGACTCAGCTGGCAAAAGTGCCTGAATTCAATCCCCAAAACCTACAATGGAAGGACAGAACCAACTCCTATAAATTATCCTCTGACTCCACATTTGCCCTATGGGAAACATGTGCATACACACACACACACACACACACACACACACACACACACACACACAATCAAAATCAAATTAAATAACCAAGGAAAGCAGCAGGAATAAGAAGTTGTATAAATAGTAAACAGAGCTCTCCAGAGATAACCACGATTGACCAGGTACCACTCTGCTTCCTTACTCAAGCGTTTCTACATATGTAATATGAAGAAATGGGTCAAATACTTCAAAGACTCAAAACTGCATTACTCAAAAAAAAAAAAAAAGTGTTAATACTAGACTTACTGACGGCCACTTCTACCTAAGCCAGTCCCTCTGCCTGCATTCTAATTCCTGCTCCTTAGGGAATCTGGCCCTCTCAGACCTCTATTCCTTAAGCTTCTACTACCAACCAGACATTCCCAACAAGGTGGTCACCAACAGTTAAAATGAAGAGATACATACTAAACTGACAATAGAAACTATTGATAAAGCAGTTAATGATCTTGGAAAGTAAATGTAAAAAAATACAGATAATGACATTTGTATTTTACCTGTATAATTCAACGCGCATGAACAAACATGGCTGCAGAAGCTAGAGGCATCGGGTCCCTCTGGAGCTGGAGCTGAGGCAGCTGTGAGGCACCCCATGTGGGTGCTGGAGCCCACATATATCCACTCTTAAGCATGGAGCCAGCACCTCTCTAGCCCCAGCATGCCTATATTTTATCAAACAAGTTTCAGATATGCAAATTAACCTGAGGCTTATCTTTTTTCTTTTTTTCTTTTTAATTTGGAGAAAAACAATGTTACTTGATATTGAAAGAGATATAGACAAACGAGTACTCTCAAGCTCTACTGAACAAAGTGCTTACTGTTAACATATATTGCATAATTTAGGATCTTACACGCTAGAAGTCAGCCTCTTCCCTTCCCCTAACAGTCACCTCCTGCTCTCTTTACAGCATATATCCTATATAACACTAGTTAAACTACTACAACGGGACATAATGGATCAAACATAACATCTGACTCTGCCCAGGTGGCATTCTTTGTAGCCAGAGATCAATACTGTTGTCAGTATGACAGTGACCCTGCCACTTGTAACACTTGACTTCAAATACCGTCCTGACTATTGTCATCCAGGTCCTCAGAAGAGGAAAACAGCACTGAGGAAGAGAACAAGGTATGGAAGTGACACTCACGAATTCCAGTTCCTGTCATGAAGATAACACAGTCACATATGCACAGCTAGCTGAGATGGGCTTGGAAATGAAAAAGATCTGGGCAGTCATCACATGCAACCCACATGCTGCCACTCAGGACCTAAATACACTAACTACTGCCTCTCACCCTCACACCTCCAAATAACATGGCTGAGGCTATGTGTTTCAACGATTGGGTGTTTGAGGATTTTGTTGATGGTGGTTTGTTTTTGTTTTTGTTTTTGTTTTTGTTTTTGAGACAGTCACATATACCACAAGATGCTCTTAAACTGAAAACGTAGCCAAGAACGCCCTTCAACTGCTGATCCGCCTGCTTCTACTACCCAAGGCTAAGTCCAGGTATGTGGCACCTTGCCCAGCTTGCTTTTGAACTTTTAATGAAAACATACTGTGCGATTTATCATAGTTAATCATAAATCAACTTGACTGGACTTAGAATCACCATAGAAACATACCTGAGTGTGTCTATGAAAGGTTCCCAGGATGGGCAGTGGTGATGCACGCCTTTAATTCCAGCAGAGGCAGGCAAATCGCTGTGAGTTTGAGGCCAGCCTGGTCTACAAAGCAAGTCCAGGACAGACAAGGCTATACAGAGAAACTCTGTCTTGTAAAAAAAAGATAGGAAGAAAGAAATAAAGGAAGGAAGGAAGGAAGGAAGGAAGGAAGGAAGGAAGGAAGGAAAAGAAAGGTTCCCAGGGGGCTGGAGAGATGCCTCAGAGGTTAAGAGCGCTGTCTGCTCTTCCAGAGGTCCTGAGTTCAATTCCCAGCAACCACACGGTGGCTCACAACCATCTACAATGAGATCTGGTGCCCTCTTCTGGCCTGCAGGTGTATACCATATGCATAATAAATAAATACATGTTAAAAAAGAAAAAAAAAGAAAAAAAAGAAAAAGAAGAAAGGTTCCCAGAAAGGTTTAGTGGAAGAGGAAGACTCACCCTAAATGTGGGTAACCAGCTCATGGATTGGGGTCACAGAGCTGTAGCCAGTACCCTGTCTGCTCCCTGACTGTGGATACAATGTACCCGGTTGCCTCCCACTCAGGCTGGTAAGACCTCCCTTAAAACTGTGAGCCAAAATTAACTACTTCCTGAAATAAAATGTGGAATGAGGCAGGTACACCACCATCCTGCCTTCCTTCTGACAGGCTCCTTACCACAACAAGAACAGCAACTAGTACAGGGCTCTTGTTATGGCTTCTTCTTTGCGTTTATATTCTTTACACAAAGTATTTTAAGCAATGTTGGCAGATACCACGGTGAAGAAAAGCGCCCCGAGCCGCTCACCACAGCTACAACTTCTCTAGCAAATCACATCCTTGAGACTCCATTTCTTTTCAAAGGAAGAAACTAATGTACTTCACATCTTCCTGACTGATCATGCACACCAGTCAACATCAGTGAAAAGCATATTCCCATGGCGGCCACTCCTATCCCCACAGCACTGGGCAGAGCACCCAGGGCTTTACACAAGCTAGGCAAGCACTCTACCACTGAGCTCCATTCCAAACTCTTTTCCACAGCCTTGTACTGCCTCAGTATGTTGAAATCACTTGTTTGGACTCGCTTCCCAAGTGCTGTGATTAATGGCGTGAGCCACCACACCAGGCTCTAGAATCCACTTTATTTTTAAAGATTTTTTTCTTTATTTTTTATGTATACAGTGTTGTGCCTGCATGTATGCTTGTGTGCCAGAAGAGGCCACCAGATCTCATTATAAATGGTTGTGAGCTACTGCGTGGTTGCTGGGAATTGAACTCAGGACCTTTGGAAGAGCAGCCAGTGCCTAGAGCCCACTTTTTAAGGCTCGCTGTCTAGCACCTGCCATAACCGCCATCAAACACAAACTTACTCTTTGGTTTCACTGGAACTATTCTTAAAAAGGCATATTAGGATCCTGGTCATGTGATAACTTATCAAGTGGTGGTAGAGAGAGCCAGTAACTGTGCTATATCCTTGTATATAAAAGAAATCCCAAGGCATTTAAGGCTCAGCTTTCATTCTGGAGTGAAAACACGGCCTGCATAAAGAACCCAGTTCAATCACAAGTAAGAAGCATGCCTTCATTTCACCTTGGGGATTTTAGTATTTGTATTAATTTCAATATATGTAACTGGGGATGTGCATCTGAGTACCGGGCCCACAGAAGCTGGAAGAGAGGAACAGATTCCCAGGAGCTGGAGTTACTGGTGGTTGCTTTTGACCCAACCACTGTCCATGTGTGCTGAGAACCAAGGTCAGGCCCTCTGTAAGAGCAGCACATGTTCCTAGCCTCTGAACCACCATACCTGGACTTAAGGGAAGCTTTAAGAAATTAGCAAAATATCAGTAAAAATATTTTCCCATTAAATGTTTATTCTCACCCCCCAAACTTTCTACAATTGTTTTTATACCTTTGCCAGGTTGTGCTGTATTACATTTCTTAATATTTCTTTTTGTTATCTAGGAGGTCATACACCTTTAATCCCAGCACTGGAGAGGCAGAGGGCATCAGATTTCTGAGTTTGAGGCCAGGCTGGTCTACAGAATGAGTTCTAAGACAGCTAGGACTACAAAGAAACTGTGTCTCAAAAAACCAAAAAGAAAACTTTGTGTGTGTGTGTATGTGTGTGTGTGTGTGTGTGTCTGTCTGTCTGTCTGTCTGTGTCGGTGTTGCATATGTACATATCTGTAGCGCCCTAAGAGACCAGAAAAGGTGTTTAGATGGGTAATTTTGTTTTTGACAAACTAGAGTGATATCCTTTCAGTTAATCAAAAAAGAAAGGTACAAAAAAGTACGTGTAGAGTAGGAAAATAATACATTTAGGTATATGTACTGGACAGATGTGAGAGCTAGAGAGTGAATGAGTGATTAAGTGCCAGAAGAGACAAATGCAAATAAAATCCTGGTTTGTGGGGAAAGAATATTGATAGTTTGAAGTCAAATCTGAGAAAAAGTAGGACCAGTTTGAACTCATCTGTTCCTATAAAGCTTGCTTTTAAAAACCCAGCTGAGCAGGATGGCCAAGGCTACACAGAGAGATCCTGTCTCGAAAAACCAATAAATAAATAAATAAATAAATAAATAAATAAATAAACAAACCCAGCTGAGGAGCCGGACGTAGTGACGCAAGCCTTTAATCCCAGCACTCAGAAGGCAGAGGTAGGTGAGTTCAAGGCCAGCCTGGTCTACAAAATGAGTCCAGGACAGCCAAGGCTACACAGAGAAACTCTGTCTCAAAAAACAAAAACTATAAATAAATAAATAAGTCTTCCTTTACCCCTGATTTTTTGTTGTGTTTAGTTTCATTTAACCGACTTAAAAATAACTTTTTTTTTTTTTTTTGGTTTTTCGAGACAGGGTTTCTCTGTGCAGCCTGACTGTCCTGGACTCACTTTGAAGACCAGACTGGCCTCAAACTCAAAGATCTGCCTGCCTCTGAGTGCTGGGATTAAAGGCATGCGCCACCACGACTGGCTTAAGAATAACTTTTGATAATAAATGTTTTTAGCAAGTAGAAAGTAAAGATACAAGTAATCAATTTAAAAGTAGTTAACATATTCACAAAGCTACTGATAAATTCTTACCACCATAAAATCGAATCATACAGCTGAGGTCAGGGTTGGTAGCCTCCTCCTGTATGCGCACAGGATCTTCGAATCCCAGCCTGGATAAGTAATCGTAAACAATCTGGAGAGGCCGTTCAGTGGGCTCCAGTCTCCTGCTCACACAAAACATAATACACGGTAAGTAATAACAATGTGTTGGTTTTCTCAGCTCTTCATTTTGTCTTGATTTATATTCCTAAAACAAGATTCTTTGTGCACATGTGCGTGTGAGAATAGTGCATGCACACAAGTGTGGAGATGCACAGAGGCCAGTGGAAGATGTTAACTATCTTCCTCTATTGATCTCCATTTATTTCTTTGAAACAGTCTCTCACTGACTTGCCTCTGAGCTGGACTGGCTGGTCAGCAAGCGCTATGGGTCCACCTGCTTCCTAGTTCCAAGCCTGGTGCTACACAGAGGCAGGCATGCACAGTCTTTCCTGTGGGTGGTGGGAAGCACTCTTACCCATGGGGCTCTCTACCTAGCCCAACATCTGTTTCAGTATTAAACTATGAATCCAAACAAGAGGTTCCAACATAGTGAGTCTTAGGGTTTCTTCTGACTTTGTGAGGACAAGAAGCTCTGCTTACATACACTGGAGTCACTGACATGACTGGGTTAGAAATCAAAATTAAGAATTTCCAAATATTTATTTAAAACAACTATACCTATAATATAACATAAATTACTTAAAATAAATTTTTTACAGCCGGGTGTGGTGGCGCACGCCTATAATCCCAGCACTCGGGAGGCAGAGGCAGGTGGATCATTGTGAGTTCAAGGCCAGCCTGGTCTACAAAGCAGGTCCAGGACAGCCAAGGCTACACAGAGAAACCTTGTCTCGAAAAACCAAATAAATAAATAAATAAATAAATAAATAAATTTTTACAAATAAAGTTTAGTAAAAGGGTGATACTCATTGCTTTTCATTTTTGTAAGTTTTTCTTTTCAGTTTTTTGAGAATCAACTCCCACAAGTTGCCCTCTATCCTCCACATGCCCACACTAACATACATCTGTCCAAAACACACACACACACACACACACACACACACATAAATATAACACATTTTAATTAGGATAAAAATAGATCATCTCTTCTATTTGAAACAACCAATAAGCAAGCACTGTATCAAAGTCTATGTACCTTCAAAAGGTCCCAAAAGAACATTTAGGAATTACATTGATTAAAAAAATTACAAAGTGTGCATGGTGACACACACCTTAAATCCCAGCACTTGGGAGGCAGTCAGGTGGAATGCACAGACTGTTCTACAAAGTGAGTTCAAGACAGCCTGGGCTATTACACAGAGAAGGCCTGTCTAGAAAAACCAAAAAAATTTAAAAATTATGAAAGCCAGTGTGGTGGTTTGAATGAAAATGGTGCCCATAGGCTCATAGGGAGCAGCACTAACAGGAGGTGTGGCCTTGCTGGAGGAAGTGTGTCTCTGGGAGTGCGCTGTAAGACCTCAGAAGCTCAAGCCAGGGCCAGTGACTCAACTCACACTTCCTGTTGCCTGTTGGTCCAGATTAGAACTGTCAGCTACCTTTCCAGCATCAAGTCTGCCTGTGTGTAGCCGTGCTCCCAACCACAGCAATGGACTAACCTGTGAACTGTAAGCCAGCGTGAATTAAATGTTTTCCTTATAAGAGTTGTAGTCATGGTGCTAAGACTGTCAGGGATAGTGGTGCACATCTTTAGGCCCAACTCTCAGGAGGCAGAGGCAGGCGGATCTCTGTGAGTTCCAAGTAGATACTGGTCTACATTGAGAGTTCCAAGACAGCCAAGGCTACAAAGTGAGGTCTTGACTCAAAAAAAAAAAAAAAACAAAAAAACATAAAAATTAAAATAACAACACATAAGCTGGGCGTGGTGGTACATGCTTGTCATCCCAACACTCAGGGAGGCAAAGGCAAGCATATCTCTGTGAGTTCGAGGCCAGCCTGATCTACAAAGGGAGTGCAGAACACCCAAGGAAGATTACACAGAGAAACCCTGTCTCAAAAAAGAACAATAACAACAAATAAAAAAGAAATAAAGTATACTTCGTTATAGGGACAAAAGATATAAATGCCAGTCTTTTACATTTGAATAGCTATACACCGCTGAGGCAACAAGATTTATGAAAAAACTATGTAATGAAAGCAGTAATCACTATAAAAGCTGCATGCAAACACCTGCATCAGAATAAGAACAAAAGAGAAGAATCCAAATTGTTGTACCAAGCACATCACAAATAACCCAACACCTGGCCTTGCCTTCCTCCTGCTCAGCTTAGATTTGTGTTGTGTTTACTGTTATAAGCCATGCTGGCCTAGAACTCCCAACAGTTGTGCCTCAGTCTCCAAAGTACAGGGATTCTAAATATGTTCTACCATGCCCAGCTCAATATGATCTTCTGGTTTGCAGAAACTGGAAGATAAACTCAAAATAAACTACTACAACTACTACCACCACCACCACCACCACCACCACCACCACCACCACCACCACCATCACCACCACCACCACCATCACCACCACCATCACCACCACCACCACCACCACCATCACCACCATCACCACCACCACCATCACCACCACCACCACCACCACCACCACCACCACCACCACCATCACCACCATCACCACCACCATCACCACCACCATCACCACCAACAACAACAAAGAGGGGGGCAGGGGAGAACATATTGCCCATAAAGACACAAAAGTACTGAACTTGTATATTACTATTTATTTAAATAGTGTAGTTTCTGAGACAAGACTTTGTTCTGTAGCACTGGCTGGCCTGGTACTCACTATGTAGCCCAGACTCATCTCACACTTGCAGTGGGCCTGCTGTCTACATCTCCCAATTGCTGGTATTTTAAGTGTAGGCCACAATGCTCAAGTAAATGTAATAGAAAGAGAAAAGCTTTTCCGACTAAAAGCATCAATTAATCCTTAGCCAAAGAAAATCAGAACTCACCAAGGTCTTGACAATGGTAGGCATTTTTCCAATTATATATATATATCCACCTGTCTCTGCCTCCTAGAGTGCTGGGATTACAGCGTGCACCACCTCGCCTGGCTTCTCCCCTTATTTTCTTTTTCCTTCCTTCTTTCTTTCCTTCCTTTCCCTCCTCTTATTCTCAACGTATCTTCTTTTGTTTTGTTTTGCTTTTTATTTCCTGAGAAACACCTCTCACTGAGCCTTAAGCTCACTGGTTTGGCTACAGTAAAATCCAGATATGAATAAGATAAAGACACATTTTAAGAAGAATTTGTAGGGTCAGCAACATGGCTCAACAACTAAAGGCACTTGCGAGGACCCAGAGATGGAAGGAGAATTAACTCCCGAAAGGTGTCCTCTGATCTACACATGTGCACTTTGATGCAAAAAAGTTTTAAGCACACACAACATACACAATAAATAATAAACACTTTTAAAAGTATTTAAGGAGAACTTATAACATTTTGTAAAAAAAAAAAAAATCAGACTTGCTCAATATTAACCACTGAATGAGACCAGGCACAGTGAGAATTCACACTGGTGGACCTGGACCAAATATGATAATTTTGTTTTGTTTTTGAGATAAGGTTTCTCTGTGTAGGCTTGGCTGTCCTGGACTCGCTTTGTAGACCAGGCTGGCCTCGAACTCACAGAGATCCACCTGCCTCTGCCTCCTGAGTGCTGGGATTAAAGGCGTGCACCACTGTGCTTGGTGATGGAGAAATCTTAATATGAGAATCTTAATATATCAAGATGCACAATAATGAAAGTATCACTTATCACATCTTGGATCACATGACCAGTATCATTTTTTTACAACTTAAATTGAAGTATCTAAGCTTAAACATCTTCCTAATATAATGCAAATTCCATCTTAACTCTACTCCTTCCAGGATTTAGAATTACTGTATTTCAATACCAAAATTTCATAGGATGATCTCATATTCACAATTAATTCATTTTTTTTCTTTCTTTCTTCTTCTTCTTCTTCTTCTTCTTCTTCTTCTTCTTCTTCTTCTTCTTCTTCTTCTTCTTCTTCTTCTTTTTTTAGGGAATACGTGTGTTTTAGTGAAAGTCCAAGAATAACTCTCAGGAGAAGTCTGGTTATCTCCTCCTACCACTGGATCCAGGAATCAAATGCAGGTGTCAGGCCTGTGGGCAAGTGCCTTTACCACTGAGCCATCTTGCTGATTCCAAAACTATACTTTAAAGCTAACTTTCACTTGCTCAGTTTTCCTATTTTCTCTAGAAAAGAGACATAAATGAAACATCCTAATCCTGATGTATTTTGTAGGATCAAATCACGAGGCCTAATAAAGACTGCAGATTTGGGAAACACTCTTTTTTAAAATGTATTTATTTATTATGTATACAGTGTTCTGCCTGAATGTACACCTGCACGCCAGAAGATCTCATTACATCCTGTGGTTGTGAGCCACCACGGGAATTGAACTCAGAACCTTTGGAAGAGCAGCCAGTGCTCTTAACCTCTGAGCCATCTCTCCAGCCTGGGAAACCCTCTTTATATACTATTCCCACCTAATTTTTCCAGATTGCATGAAAAAATTAAGAGAACTTCCACATCTGCTCATTAAGATACCATAAATTAGTTAATAAGTAATCTCCCAGGAAGTGCAAGAACAAGTAAAATGAAAGACTAATTACACTTACTCATTAGGTTCATCTGCTTTAAAGAGCAGAGAATACGGGGGAAGGGAAGAAGGTTAATAGCTCAATTTTCAAAAGTTTAACAGACTGGTAACTAGCTATTTGTTAAATCTTTCACACACACAAAACTGTACGCTGCAAAATAGGTGTCGGAGAGCTGTTTTTAAAAAGTTATAATCAGGATTTGAACCACTTCTATTACTTCTCTGAAATAACAGAGAAACTGCTGACGCCTGTGCATTTGAACATACACCACATCAGCAAGGAAGGCAACGATGTCGTGACAGCAGATGATATACCTCAGCCAACAGTGTGTGTGCATTCAGTTATTCTAAACGGTGCTCTAGCTAAGGCTTATGTAATAGAAGAGTACATTTCAGTAAGCATATTTACTAAGAATTCTAGTTAGGGGTTAAAAATGTGGCTCAGTGGCAGAGCACTGGCCTCGCAGCAGTAAGGCTCTGAGTTCAGTCCCCAGCACTGCTCCCTCACCACCCAAAATGGTTTCTACCCAGACAGGTTGTTGCAAACTGTAATCCCACGCACAATCCTAGCACAATCCTTACAACCCAGGTAGAGGCAAGAGGATCATCGGTTGCAAGAGAGCCTGGAATACACAGGGAAAACCTGCTTCAAAAACAGCAAATACACAGTTATAGTTAGCAGTGGGAAGCAAAAGCACACGCTGTGAAATCCACACAAGTAACACATCACACTAAGGCCCCAGGAGAGCGACACACCATTCTCTACACTGAATTCAAGTTACAATTCAAACTCCAGTCACCTTTGATGATAAAAATCTGCAAGCATCAACTGATGATTGAGAATAATTCCAATAGCAGTAATAAGAGTAACTCTTACCTCTTGCTATGCAGAAGGTATCTATGGTATTCAAAAATGTATTTCAAAACTTGTGTGTTTCACAAGTAAGAAAAGAGATGTTCTGAGTGTCACAAATACAAGACAATAACAATCCATTTGAATTTGTGTCTGTTTCGTTAAAAACCAATCTTTTTTTTTTCCTTAAAGACAGTCATAATGTTTTACTTTGCTAAAATAATTTATGTGACTCAAGAGGCACAGACAGGCAGATCACTGAGTTCAAGGCCAGCCTAGTCTACAAAGTAAATCCAGAACAGCCAAGGCTACAGAGAAACCCTGTCTCAAAAAACAACAAGAACACAACATCATCATCATCATCATCATAATAATAATAATAATTTATGCAGAAAATAACTAAAAGCATTTCATATGTCATTTCACTCCATGGACCCCAAAAGGCTGTTTTATATGCCCATATTTTATTTTATCTACTCTACCATCTCTTAAAGGATACATTACTTTTTTATGCACCACAGTTGTATAACAAAGAACGAACATGGCTGGCCTTTGTCCCTGGTTTCTAGGAGACAGATTTGAGGAGTGTCTCTGTAAGAGTAACTTTTATTCATATGTTGTAATAGTCTTGGAGGTTTACTGTCTTTGTCTGCTCACCTAGTTCTAGTCCTGGAATGTTCTGGCCTCTGTACAACCTAATCTAGGCCTAGAATGTTTTTATCCTCTGAGACTTACTGCTGAATAGAATAAGCTTTCTAGATCTTTCTGAACTAAGGCTGGCTGGTCCAACTCAACTGTTCTGGCTCAAACTCCTCTCCAAACTGACTGATCCAATCTGGCTTCTCTCTCAGCCTCTGACTAAACTGCTCTGCTTGCCCTCATACTAACTTTGGCAATCTTCTGGCTTCTTCTGGTTTCCTGGCTCATTCTGTCTTCTCCTGTGTCTAGGTTGTTCTCTCTTCAACCTGTCTCTGTAAAACTCTCCTGGTCAAACTGCTTTCTCTTCTTCTCTCTTTCTATGCTGCTTTCTCTTAGGTTACCTCTTTCCAAGAGTTGGGCATATCCTATTCTGTCAAATCTTTCTGATTTGCCACTTTGTCTGCCTCTCAATTAGACATCACTTTCAAACATGGGTGCTTCCTTCTACAAACCAACTTTACCTTCATTATTTCATTATTTGGGATTAAAGCTAAAGGCATGTCTGTACTCCAGCCAGAGTAGCCATGTTGCTGGATTAAAGCGTTCTACATGTCTGTTATTCACAGGCCCCTTAGGCTATTTGTGCTAAGAAAAAAAATTGACTCAGCATGGGATCCTGTGACCAGAACAACTGACCATGTGATTAAGAGCTGGGATTCTAGGCCAGCCTGATCTGCATTGGTGAACCAAAGGGGCTGAAGACTGTTGGGTCAGTCATATGGACACCGACTCAGTCAATCAAGCCTCTGTGCTAAGCCCCAACAAAGGTCTGTGCAGGGGATGCTCCCAGACCTTGGCCTGCCTCCTTCAGCTGCAGCTCTGACTTGCATCCTTCATATCCAAAATTAAATCCTCCTGCAGTCCTTCCCTCCCTCCTGCTGAGGCTCAGGGACCCACTGAATTTGAACAGCTTGTGGGAACTTCCAATTTGTATCTAGTTATCCAGACATGCAGGTGGCCTAGGGACCCCAAAGAGCTGCTCCATTCTGAAATAAGGTCAATACTGTTTTTTTACTCTTTCATTTATTCTTTTACAATTTCATACATGTATAGAATGTATCTTGACCCTGTACACCTCGCCAAATAAGGATATGACAGATCACACCGTGTACGTGTGTGTGTGTGTGTGTGTGTGTGTGTGTGTGTGTGTGTGTGTGTGTGTCCTTTTAATTTCTGTTACATTTACTTAGCCTGAGTCTGTGCACGGGGTAGAGTGCAGGCACACACACAGCTTGAGTCTGTGCACGGGGCAGGGTCAGGCACACACAGCCTGAGTCTGTGCAAGGGGTAGGGTGCAGGCACACACACAGCCTGAGTCTGTGCAAGGGGTAGGGTGCAGGCACACACACAGCCTGAGTCTGTGCACGGGGCAGGGTCAGGCACACACACAGCCTGAGTCTGTGCACGGGGCAGGGTCAGGCACACACACAGTATGCACACGGAGGTGAGAAGACAACTTGGAGGAGGCAGTTTTCTCCTTATACCACATGGGCCCTCGGGATCAGATGACCATCTTCCTAGCTCTTTCTTTTCCTTTTTTGAAAAATAATTTTTATTCTCCCCACAGAGAAAAAAAGAAAACTAGAAAAACTCTGAGCCAAAATACATGCTGGTTTTGTTTAGTTTTTTTTTTTTTACTAGATGTGAAATTTTTGGGTTTTTTTTTTTAAGGTATAAAACTAGGCAAAATTGTTTAATGTCAGTAATATGTCCACATACTGCGACCCCCTTACTTCCCACCAAACAGGGACCAAGCCCTTAATTTCTCTAGTCAGCATTAACCGTGGTACATTAAGAACCCTGCAGTTAGCCAGATGGTGTCAGAACAAACATTAAAAGAAAAATCACAGCCAACTAATTAAACTATCACCTACTGTTGGCTGTACAATATACTAATTTTATAAGTATCAAAATGTGAAACAACGTTTTAAAATAAAACTAGTGATACTATAACATATAACACAGTGCACACTTGTGTATGGAGGCCAGAGGCCAACAACCTTGGGTATTGTTCCTCCAGTACCGCCCACCTTCTGACTGAGACAGACTCACCAGTGGGCCCCGAGCTCCGCCTGTCTCCACATCTCTAGCACTCAGGGGCACACCCACACCCAGCTGTAGCTCAGGTCCTCATGCACGTACTTCACTTGGTTACTGTTTACAGTACCGAGATGACGGAGCCATCTCTTTAGCCTAACATTTTTTTCTTTTAAAGTCTTAAAAGAGTACTAAAAGCCGGGTGGCACATGCCTGTAATCACAGTACACCGGAGGTGAAGGCAGCAGGCAGCTGATGATAGGTGATACTACTGACCAAGGTCATTCTTGGTTGCATAGCAAGTTCAAGGCCAGCCTAGGCTACATGAGGCACCATCTCAAAAACAGAGTGCTAAAATGTGAAGCAAAGACAAATCTCCTTTTCTTCTCTCAGTTTAACAGTCTGGTGTGTATGTATGTGTATATATATATATATATATATATATATATACACACACACACACACACATATATACATACATACACACACACATATACATATATATCCAGAAACAGGAAATTGTACTCTACTTCAAAATATGGTTAAGAGGGATGATAATTTAGCTCAGTAGCAGAGAGCTTACATGTACAAATCCCTAAGTTTGATCCTCAGGACTGCAATGAGGTGGGGGGGGCAGGGAGAAAATGTCTAGTAGGTATGTATCTATCTATAAAAAACAGAGTTGTGGGCTAGAGAGATGGCTCAGCCGTTAAGAGCACTGACTGCTCTTCCAGGGGTCCTGAGTTCAATTCCCAGCAACCACATGATGGCTCACAACCATCTATAATATGATCTGATGTACACTGTAAACATAATAAATAAATCTTTAAAAAAAAAAAGAGTTGTGATGACTATAAGAAGTCACTCAGCAGTGACAGAAAGATCAGCACTCAGGAGCCCAAATCCTCCAGTGTCATCTTCTGCTATAAGCATCCTGTCAGCTCTCAGAGCTTACCTTAAAAGACATTTGACATCTTAGTCATTTGATCACTAAGAACAAAGGCAGAGCTATGACAGTAAGTCAAAGGGCAATCTGTTTTATTACACATGGTCTCATTACAACTTCTCAGACGGAAAGGAATGATGGCAGTAAGCTTCTCTGATGAGTCACTTGCTGCTTAAACAGCTCAATAGAAAAAGATAAGGCCAAACAGTACAAGGTAAAGAATAGACTGAGAGCGAAATGCTTTCTCCCAAATACAGCTTAGCCACCAACCAACTATAGGAACAAATACCCAACCCTAAATCTCTGGGTCTCTTCCACATTTACAAAACAAAAGGAATAAATGGTCTCCTCCTTGATTCCCAGAGGGAAGTTCCTGGCTTTGAAAACAGGATACTTTGCTGTTACAATAACATTTGAGATGCTAAGCTTTTCTTTCTCTTGCCCCCTGAACACTGGTCTAACTTCCCAGCAGCTGACACACCCACCCAAAGGCCCTGCCCCATCACACAATACATGAGGTGCTAACAGGCTGTTCACACCAGTTTCCTTCACTAGCTAAGTGCTACAATTCCATAAATGTGTAACCCTCCAGCATACTTTAGTCACTGTTCTATTGCTGTTAAAAGACACCATAACTAAGGCAACTCTTTTAAAAGGAAGCACTTAATTGGAGCTGGCTTACTGTTGCAGGATTATTTGATCCCATTACGAAACCCAAGATTGTGAACTGTAAAAACCTGTTTCTTGTTTGGTGTGGTTCAGCCCTAACACACACCTTTATCACAAGAACTTTCTGTTTATTGTAAACAGGTGAGTATAGGGTGGTTCAGCCCTAGCACACACCTTTAACCCAAGAGGAGTTAATAAAGTTAACCCTAGGTCAGGAGACGAGCAAGTAATCCCCGATGACAGGGATTAAACAGGGAGGGACTGTGAGCTGAAAGGTATGTAAGACAGTGTGGAGAAGATGAAAGGGCTTTTGGCTTTTCCTCCGGTCCTGTCAGCTGAGCTAGCAAGCTTTTGGTCTTGGGTTTTTGGCCTTGTAGGCTTTTAGCCTGGACCTTTTGGCTTTTTCTTTTAGGATGTGAGCTAAGTAGGAAGGCTGGTTGTGTGCTTTCTTTTTTTCTTTTCTTTTTTTTTTTTTTTTTTTTTGGGCGGGGGTGGGGGAGGCGGGTTTTGAGACAGGGTTTCTCTGTGTGTACCCCTGGCTGTCCTGGAATCACTCTGTAGACCAGGCTGCCCTCTAACTCGCAGAGATCCGCCTGGCTCTGCCTCCCAAGTGCTGGGATCAAAGGCGTGTGCCACCATGCCCAGCTTCAGTTGTGTGTTTTCTCTGCCTCTCTGAGCTAGCAGGGTTTCACCCCAACATTTACCATTTTTCATTGGTAAAAATGATTTGGAATTTTCATTTTTTAAAACAGCTTGCAGTTTCAGAGTTTTTGTCCATTATCACTATGATAGGGTACATGATGGCATGCAGGCAGGTGCTGGACCTACATTCTAATCCCTAGGCAGAAAGAGACTCTGGGCTTGGCATGGGCTTTTGAAACTTCAAAGCCCACCCCTAAGGACATACTTTTTCAAACAAGGCCACACCTCCTAATCCTGTTAATCCTTTTAAATAGGGCCACTCCCTGGTGACTAAGAGGAGACCATGGAGGCCGTTCTTATTCAAAACGCCACATAAACCCTTAATTGGAAAAAGAAAACAGTAAAGTTAATTTTAAAAGGAAAGAAGGAATAATTTAGAAAAAAAAACATATTGTTAGGATTACCAGCAGTGGCTTAGCTAGCACAACACTATTTCTAAGAGTTGAATGTAGAGGAATTTCAACTCAGAACATGACTACTCTGGCAAGAGATCACATCCAAAGATCTAGGTCTGCGTGATCTGGCTGGAATACAGACACGCCTTTAATCCAAGAGACAGAGGCAAACAGATCTGAGTTCAAGGCCAGCCTGGTATAGAGCAAGTGTCTGGTAAAGAAAAGCTTAGGTTCAGGTGTGGCGGTACATGCCTTTAATCCCAAGCAATGAAGGTAAAGGTAGCTTGTAGAAGGAAGCACACATATCTGAAAGTGATGTCTAATTGAGTGGCAGGAAAGGTGACAAATCAGAGAAGATTTGACAGAATAGGATAAGCCAAACTCTGACGAGAGGAGAGAGGAAAGGGAAGTTACTTAAAAGGCAGTTTACAGAGAGATGAGGCAGTTTCACCCGGACAGTTCTAGAGAGATGGGATGCAGAGAGAGAACTCAAGTTAAGACTGAATGAGCCAGAAAATGAGAAGAAGTCAGAAGATTAGAGCAGATTGCTAAATTAGTTTGAGGCCAAGCAGAGCAATCCCAGGCCAAGAGAGAAGCCAGATTAAATATGTCATCTAGGAGAAGAGGTTGAGTCCAAACAGCTGAGTTAATCATCCAGCCCAGAGCTTAGAAAGAACAAGTAAGGGTGAGCTTATTAAGCAGGAAATCTCAGAGGCTAAAACATTCTAGGCCTAGATTAGATTGTATGGAGGCTAGAAGCTTCCAGGACTAGGCCTGTGTTAGCAGAAGGAGGCAGTAGGCCTCCCAGACAACAGTTGAAACAGGCAAATAAAAGTTACTTTTACAGTTGAATGATTTGGAACAACTCACATAGGTAATATTTACTGGGAAAATATTTCAATGGCTTAGCACACGTATGGCCCTAGATGCATACTTAATAGATGGTACTAGACAACATTCTAAATGCTTTACCTCATTGATACTTAAAGTGCTGAGCATCACAGAGAAGCTTAGTAGGGCTACCATTTCAAAAGGTGCACTCCTGTAATCCCAGCACTCTGGGAGGCAGATGCAGGTGGAGCCTGGACTACGAAGCGAGTCCAGAACAGCCAGGGCTACAGAGAAACCCTGTTTCAAAACACAAAAAAGAAAAACAAAAATCAAGTCAGGTGTGGTGATGAGTGCTTATAATCCCAGTACTTAGAAGCAAGGCTGACGCAGGAGGACTGCTGGGAGTTCAAGGCCACAATGAGCTACATAAAGAGTACCTGGTCAACAGGGGCGACATGGCAAAAGCCTATCTAACAAAAGAAAAGAAGGAAACAAAACAATGTAACAAATCAGAATGATCTCAGGCTATCACAGATCTTCTGAATCAAAATATGTATGTATGTATGTATGTATGTATGTATGTATGTATGTATGTATGTATTTATTACTCACTTATTTTTGGTTTTGGGGGAGACAGGGTTTCTCTATGTAACCTTGGCTGACCTGGAACTCAATTCTGTAGATCAGGCTGGCCTCCAACTCATAGAAACTTGCCTTCTTCTGCCTCTCAAGTGATGGGATTAAAGGTGTGTACCACCACCGCACAGCCAGAATCTGTACGTTAACAAGGTTCCTAGGTGGACAATTTAATAAATGTTACTTACAAATAACTCATTACTTTTCATATCAGATGCAATGAACTTACTCTTCATGATGAACAATAAAAATATTCTGCATTCTACAAATCCATAGGGCACAGAATATTATGTATTCGCAATGTAAAATGTCTGTGACAGGATTTGAACCATACCTTTTCATTCCATAATCCAACCTAAGATACTACCGTATGTAATTTTTTAAACATCTATTTATTATTTTTTTTCATATATATGAGGGCTCTGTCTGCATGAATGCCTGCAGATCAGAAAAAGGGCATTGGATCCCATTATACATGGTTGTAAGACACCATGTGGTTGCTGAGAATTGAATTCGAGACCTCTGGAAGAACAGCCAGTGTTCTTAACTGCTGAGCCATCTCTCCAGCCCTGCCAGTACTGTATATTAAGTTTTAACTTTTTTTTTTCAGTTTTAGAGATGAGGTCTCAGGTAGTCCAGGCTGGCCTCCAACTTCATGTGTAGCTGAGGGATGGATGACCAGGAACTCTTATCTTCCTGCCTCCATCTCCCAAGTACTGAGATGATAGGTATGTGTCAACACACCCAGCTTTGCTCTCAAAAAAAAAATTTTTTTATATCTAGTATGTATGTATACACATACACACACCATGGTGTGCATGTCTGCTGTGTGAGTCCCAGGGATCCGACTTGTCGGGCTTTGGGAGGGTTCACTCATCCCAAGGAACGAGGCCAGGGAAGTAGCCATAGGGAAGGAGACAGAAAGGAGGGGGAAGAGAAAGAAAGAAAGGTGGAGAGAAGGAGGGATTCTGTAGGAAAGCCCAGCCTCTGGGCCAGAAAGTTAAGGGTAGAGGGCAGGGTATGTCAGCCATGCTCTGTAACAGGTAAGGACTGAAGGATGCTGGGAGAACCTGGAGGCCAGCTCCACTTTGGTATGTTAAATATACAACTTAGCCTCTTGTCCTGAGTCTAAAACCCAACAACTAACTGTTCATATCAAAGTTACAGAGCTAATGAGATAAACATCCCACTTTAATTACAGTTTACATTCTCATGTGTTAATAAACTATATCACAATTGAATTCTTAACTAATTACACAACTAGTGGGAAGGAGGTGATGGAGCGAATGTGTCTTCATATTCTTGGCATCTTCTAATGTAAACATTAGTAAATGAGTAAGACATCCGCTTAAACAAGTGAGCGCCAGTGACCATTACCAGCTATAATCTAGGTCAAGGCTTCCCACCGATAAAATTAGATCAGCGTTGTGTTAAGATTTAGAAGAGCCTAGGGATCACCCTGTCTGATCCTTTTGTTATACAAAAGGATTTAGGAAGTGTAGTTAACTTGGGAACAGGGAAAACATTCAAATGCTAATCTACTTTTCAGGATTTCGTCCAGATCCTAGAAGAAATACACAGTAAACCTCAGTTCACACTTCTAAAGAGGCATCAGCTTTGGCTCAGCTAAAGGTGTTACTACTATTACCACACCTCAAAGGTGTAAGTAGTTCCTCTTCTCTCTCTCTCTCTCTCTCTCTCTCTCTCTCTCTCTCTCTCTCTCTCTCTCTCTCTCTCTCTCTCTCTCTCTCACACACACACACACACACACACTTCAAACAATGCTGAATCCACAGCTTGGAATTCTGTTTCTGTTTACAACTGAAAAGGACAGAAACACAGTGAAGCCTTTAAAGAACTAATGCCTTTTTATTTTTTAATGTTGAATTAAAGAGTTGAGATGCACAGTATAAAACTACTTTTACAGAATAAAATTGTGGTGGTTTGGATGAAAAGTCTCCCGTAGGCCCATAGGGAGCAGCACTAGTAGAAGGTGTGGTCTTACTGCGGTAGGTGTGGCCTTGTTAGAAGAAGTATCATCACTGGGTGAGGACTTTAAGGTTCTCAGAAGCCCAAGCCAGGCCCAGTGGCTCACTCACTCTTCCTGCTGCCTGCCCATTCAGATGAGCTAGCTACCTCTCCAGCACCATGTCTGCCTGTGCAGTGCCCTGCTTCCCGCCATGACAACTGTGGACTAAACCTCAGAACTCTAAGCCAGCCCCATTAAATGTTTAGCTTTATGAGAGTTACTGCTCAGGTACTCTTTTTAATTTAAAAATATGTAAGGACTTATGTTCATATATGGACATTTTGCCTACATATATATTTGTGCACCAGGGGCATGCCTGACGTTCAAGAAGGCCAGAAGAGGGTGTTGGCTCCCCTGAGATTGGAGTTATAGACACTGAATAACCACCATAAAGATGCTAGGAACCGAACCTAGATCCTCTGGAAGAGAAGCTACGAGCTTTTAACTGATGAGCCAGCTCTCCAGGCCCGTATTTTTATATTTTAAGTGGAAATATAACTCTATGAAGAAGTTGGAAATATTTATCAAAGTTATAAATGGTCATATTCCTTTGGCAAGAATACTTCACTTCTAGGAGCTTATCTTCCAGACTCCCGTGTGAAATAGCAGGTACAGAGTAATTCAGCTGCGGCACTTAAAAACTGGTAGCAGACTAATATCCATGATGAGTGATTAGGGAGATTAGCTAAAATTATGGTGACCTGTAGAGTGGAATAGTCATGTACTCATTAAATATTTATATAAATATGAATATGGAAATATCTCTCAGAGATAGTAAATCAACAGTGTGTTGTGTACAGCATCACTGCTTTTAAAATGTGGATGTGGAGGCATGAGCATGTGTATGCTTAGATGTACTACATACAAAACATTATTTTTTAAAAATCATTACGTATTCCAAAGACAAATCTTTTCCAGGCCCACTGACTGCAAAATCACCCTCAGTTACAGAGTGCGATTATGATCCTAAAGGCCACTTCCAATCAAAACTACACGTGAGTATGACAGTAGACCCCCTGCTGAGGCTCAGACCTCAGCTGGTGAGCCGTACATGCCTATAATCCTCACACTCACAAGGCTGGAGCAGAAAAATGTGAGCTGAGATCACGCTGAGGCACAGAGGACACTCTCGACTCAAAACAAAACATTAACAAGAAGAGCTCCAGACCTCACCTGACCAGGTCTCCATGAAGCTGTAGATAGAGACTTTCTCTTCCCTCTCCAGCACATATTTCTGATGCCGGTGTCTCTACTGTGCAAAGGACAAGATGCAAGTCAGAAGAGGAGGAGGATGCAGCAGAGGAGGAGGTGGCGGCGGTGGTGGCAGTGGTGTCTGCTCCAAAAAGGTACACGCAGCCTCTCCTCACATCTTCTCTCAGCCAGTCTCTTTCTCGAGAACCAAACCTACTTCTTCTATTCAAACAGTTTCTGCTCCCATTGTGTTTCATATTTCTCTAAAAAATGCCAAGAGAAAGAAATTAATAAGAACATTTGTCTGCATTATGTACGTTTGGTCCTTATACTGGTAACTGCCAAGCATCCCCTCTGTGGTGGCTCGTCTTGGTTGTCAACTTGACAACAGCTAGAACGAACTGGAGCCCACGCTGTATGGCATCAGGAAGGGACCTTCTTACACAGATCACTGAAGCAGGAACTCACCCTAAATCTGGGCCACACCTAGCGGAGGCTCACATCAAAGGACACGGAAGAGGAAGCTTTGCTTTTGCCTACCTGCCCTCACTTTGCTGTCAATGTCCTCTATCCTGTTCCTGGAACTGGTACCAAATCCAACTTCTTCAGGATTTCAATACAGACTGAAAAACAGCAGCTCTTCAGGAATCTTGCCAGATTTGAGTACCAGACAGGGACTGCTGAGGCATCCAGCCTCATGGGCTCAAAAACTAACAGCGTCTCAGCCTTTTGTTGTGAGGGAGCTATTGTTGAACTGTCTGCACTCTATCTGCACTAGGTCAGTGTAATAAATCCCCTTTAACATCCGTTTTATCGGCTTTGCTCCTTTACAGAACCCTAATACACCCTCCTTTAGGCCTCCATCTATTGTCTCAATTGACCCTTTCATTTTGTTTTTCAGGAAAGTGCTAACAAAATATAAATATACTATCTACCTTGGACAAATTTTTAACATTTTGACTTATTTAGTTCAGATCTGTTATGAGCTGGATCTGAACTACCCCAAGACAAACATTCAAAGACTTGCTCCTGGCTCGCCATAGGGACGCAGAATTCCCAGAATTCAAAGGGAAATGCTAACCGCTCTTTGTGAGTTCAAGGCCAGTCTGGTCAAATTTCCAGGCAAATCAGCACTAAAGGCACCTTCCCCCCCCCAGCCCCCCGCCCCCACCCCACACATGCACACTTACTCCCCAGCTGATGAGCTATTCAGGGAGGTGGGGGGGATCTTTGGAAATAGGAACTAGGCTAGCAGAGGCAGCTCACTAGGGTGGGTTGTTGAAGGTTACAGGCTAGCCCTTCCTTCTAAAGTGCTTTCTACTTCCTGATTCAACATCCAGTGGGTAAAAAACTCTGCCTTCCTCATATTGGTGGCTTGGGACCCTCTAAAATCTCTCTCCACTTAAGTTGCTTCTCTCAGCTAACCTGTCCCAGCAATGCAAACATAACTTACACATCATTATTTTAAAGACTAGAATAATAGTCCATCATATATGTGCACATGTCAACAAATACACACGTTACTCACAGTATAACATGGAGAAAAGAGGACAAGAAAAGCTGAATATAAGGAGTGAATGCTGGTAATGGATATAAGTTTATATATATAAAGCTAAATGTTTTTCTAGTGCTAATTCTGTTATAAATTTTTGGGGGCATCTTGGTGGTGGAGAAGTGCATAAAATACATTCAATACTCAAAGTGTCAAATTTAATGTGAAGTTTCAAGCTTCTGACTTGAAAGCCAATTCTAAATATACATAAGTTCATTAAGTTGTACAGTCTTTGGGACTGGTTAATTTTGATGTGTTATGCTTTTGTTTCCAAAGTGTTTTTAACAGTAAAAAATAAAAATAATAATTATTGATTCACATCTCAGATTGAATCTAATAGATATAAACTAAGCTTTTCACATAAATAAGTCAATTGATAGCACCTTCCAGTTTAATCTGACAATACAGACTGTTGGAGAACACTAAATACAATCTTATAATATAGTATCTATCCTATTCCTGGCATGCTTCAAAATAATTACTGTTAGCACTTTATAATTCACATTTGTACTATGAATTCAAGCTATCTTAAAGCAGAACAACTGTTAAGAGCCAGGCAGGACAGTGGTGATGCACACCTTTAATCCCAGCACAGGAAGAAGAGGCAAGTGGACCTCTGTGAGTTCAAGACCAGCCTGGTCTACAGAGTGGATTCCAGGACACCCAGAGAAACCTTATCTCAAAAAAGCAAAAACAAGAACAACAAACAAAATGTCCATCCAGGCAAAGTGGAGCACACCTATAATCTGACATTCAAACAGAGAAGCAAGCAAGTAGGGTACCTCTAGTGTAAGGACAACTTTGGCCTAGTGAGTGAGTTCCAATCTGGCCTGGGTGACATATTGAGACTGTTTCAAAACAAACAAAAATGAAATAACAAATAGTTTCTAAAAGTCACCATTTGCCTGTTGTTTTCACAATGGGCCACTTCTAGTCAACAAAAAAGAAATTTGTTCTGCCTTCCCACAGCCTTTGCTGTGTCACAGTCCTCTCCAACCATCTGTGTCCCTGAGCACATTAACCATCCCACCACCCTGCAGCCGTCTAAACCATCTTCTCGCCTTACCCACATGCTTACTCTCCAAAGCTCTACTCAGATGCTGGGTTATCTCTGGAGCCTTCCACAGCTTCTACCCCTGTCTAGCATCAATGACTCTCCTTTCAACAGAACATCTTCTCCTTGAATATACATCTGTCTACTAGACACGTGTAACCATAAACATTTCTTTGACTTCTCACTCTCTTCACCAGAGACCCTTGGAGTTTTTAAATGCACAATGTCACAGACACAGATGCAAAGCCAAGGTGACACCACAGGAATTGACAGCCAATCTGCACTTTAGCTTCACTAATTAGTTATGGAGAGGAATTGAATAAACTTAAAAAGAAAGTCTCAGTTTTTATAGAAAATCAAATAATCTTTACCCTCAAAGTCAAAGTAAATAAAAGCGCTTTCAGTAGTACTGCTCATTAGAGAACAGAAATACATATAAATGAAGTATTAGTTTGACTGAGAATAGATACTTGAGAATAACTATAAACTAAGCGAGGCATGGAGACACATGCCTGTAACTGCAGATGCTGGAGACTACAGAGTCAGAGGCAATAGGATCAAGTTCTGGGCTGGACAGATGGCTCAGAGGTTAAGGGTACTGACTGCTCATCCAAAGATTCTGGGTTCAATTCCCAGCAACTGCACGGTAGCTCACAATCATCTATAATGTGATCTGATGCCTTCTTCTGGCCTGCAGGTGTATGTGCAGCCAGAGCATTTTATACATAATAAATAAATAAATAAATAAATAAATAAATAAATAAATAAATATTTTTTTTTTAAAAGGGAGGATCAAGTTCAAGACCAATGTGGGCTACATCAAAATAAGTAAACACTAAAAACAAGGGTAGGTAAGGAAGCATTCCACATGTGATGGAATTTAAAACATGTGAATGAATGCCCTTACTTTTTAACTTTAGGATAACACAGGAAAGTTAGCTTTTGAAAAACAGCCCTATGGACCGAACCCAGGCCTTGACGTACAAGATAAGCCCCCTACAACTGAGTGACACTTTCAGCCCTAAACTGATCATTCTGCAGCTCTTCAAGGTCTTAGAACTATTCAAAATTATACAAAATCGAGCCCTGACACAGGTGGAAATGCGGCCTCTTTTCCCACCAATTGCACTCTCCCTCCAATCTGAATCTCAGCTGAATCTCAGAATCAATAAAGGGCTTCCAAGTGTTCATCTCAAAGCTGCCACTGTTGAAAGAAATGTTAACCCCTGAATAGTTAACTACCAGATACTTTTGAACAATCCTTACTTTCTAATCTCTGGTAAAAACTAACAGGTCCCCCGGCCAGTATTCTGTGTGCTAGAGTAACATTTGTACAAAGAAGCTTTGCACCCCACACTACAATAGAGAATGAAGAGTAAGCACACACAATCTATACACCACCAAAGGCTTTGTAAAAGCCAACAATGATGCACAAACATGGAGTTCCAAAACTCAGGAGGCTGAGGCAGGAAGACTGCTACAAGTTTGAGGCCAGCCAGACCTACAAAGTGAGACCCTGTTGCAAGCATACCAAAAATATAATTAACAGATCAAATAATGACCCACTGATCCAGAAAGGCCCAGAACTATCATGAATCTTATCCCAAGAATTATTTGTTTGAGGCAGGGGCTCATGTACCCATGTTGGCCTCACCCGTGGAGGTGAGGCCAGCCTTGACTATCCTTCGGACTCCATCTCCCAAGCACAGGGATTACAGGTGTGTGCCACCACGCCCAGCATCTTCCAGGGGATTTTAGCAATCATTTGTAACTGTGCATTTCTTATAGAACTTTATGTTACCAAAACACACATATTTGTTGTTCATCACAAGATCTGTCTGTCTACACTCTAGGCATTTTGAAGTAAAACTGCTAAGGAGTTAGCAGAAGCAGGAGCCAAGTGGATATGGCTCACCTGTACCTCACTGGTAGCTATTTTAAAGGCCTTGAGAACAAGCAAAGCAAAGCAAAGCATAGATGTACAGCAACAATAACAAAGATAGACCTTTGGGTTATTATTAGCCACTGCTAAATTGACTGGTGTTTTCTTCTTCTCAGGAATGTCTTGCTCTGCTGCCTAACACAAGAGGAACTGCTAGAAGAACCTGTTAACAGTCAGTGCTGCTGTGACATTGTCCTCTGGGCAGCTAAGAATGAGCTTGCTTGAAGCTGCTCATTTGAGGCCACTTTACTTTTATAAAAGCTGTTACCACAAACCTTTCCAAAAGAGAACACAATTATAATCATGCACCACATCAAACACGTGTACAAAGACTTACGATTTAAAAGTCAGGGTTGGAGAGATAGCAGTCAAAAAAAAGCCCGTTACCCTTGCTGAGGACCCAGGTTCAGTTCCCAGCACCTACTTGGTGGCTCGTAACCACTTAACCAGGGGACCTAAAGCCGTCTTCTGACTTCCACAGGTACCACAATGCATGTGGTACATGCACATACAGGCAGGCAAAATCTTCACCCTTAGCGAGTTCCATCAGAGTATAGAATATCTTAAGGTAGGAGATGTTTCTGCATTCAAAATTTAAAATAATAAGGGCTTTAAAAGAGGAGGGACCAACCAGTGGCCAGTACCAAGACAAGCTCAGGGCTAGGTCAGCCCCAAGGACAGATGGCTTATTGGCTCAGGTCTACTCTGAAGACAGGGGCCAGAGGGATCCACGCAGCTGTGTACATTTAAGACAGGTGGGAAACGTCCTGTACAGAGGACTGGTGATTGTAAAAATTTCTTTTGTAAAGGACTTGGAAGGTGGGGTGGCCACTGGTTGTAAAATTCCATCCCCACCCCCTCCCAGCAATAAATTATTTATATAGGCAAAACAAAAACAAAAACAAAAACAAAACCCCACATCACATTATGGAGGTTTTTTTTTTTTTAATGGAGTATTTCTAAGGGACCAGAAAGAGTATGACAATGGGAAGAGAAAGAACATTTGATCTTATTAAAAATGTTGTGGCACTGGTTGTTTAGAACCCATCCAACACTCAGGAAGCAAAAGCAGGAGGACTGCTGTAAGTTCTAGATCAACCTGGAATACACTTTAGGACCCTGTCTCAAGAAAACAAAAACTAACAAACAAAAACAAAAACCCAGAACTGAGCAGGTAGCTCTGTCAGCAATGGGCTTGGCATGCAAGGACCTGAGTTCAATTCCCTACACATAAGTAAAATCAGGATGTGGCAGCAAACACAGGTGACCCCGGCGCTGGAAGATTTACTGGTTAGGCAGTCAACTATAATTGGTTTAGTAAGAAAAACCATAGCTGGACGTGGTAGTACATGCCTTTAATCCCAGCACTCAGGAGGCAGAGGCAGGTGGATCATTGTGAGTTCGAGGCCAGCCTGGTCTACAAAGTGAGTCTAGGACAGCCAAGGCTACACAGAGAAACTCTGTCTCAAAAAAAAAAAAAAGTTCAAAAAATAAGATCAAGAACAATAGAGAAAGACACCTGACATGCCCCTCTGACCTCATACACATACACACATTTTAAAAATATGTATGTTAGCCAGGCATTGGTGGCACTAACCCTCAATCCCAGCAGTTAGAAGGCAGAGCCAGGCAGACTTCTGTGAGTTCAAGGCCAGCCTGGTCTACAAAATCCAGGATAGCCAAGAAACCTGTCTTGAAAACAAAACAAAACAGAAATAGATAGATGATAGATAAAAATATAAAACTATTCTTAATGAAACTAGATTGGTACCTTTAATGCCAGCACTAGGGAGGCAGAGGCAGGCAGATCTCTGTGAGTTCAAGGCCAGCCTGGTCTACAAGGAAAGTCTAGGACAGCCAAGGCTCTATGTAACAAAGAAACCATCTCAAAAAACCAAGAAAGAAAGAAACTAGATTGGCTGTAACTTCCTATCATCTCCTGATTGATTAAGCAAAACGATAATCTCAAAATCATAGGAAACACCTGAAAACCTTTTGAGCCTGGTTTAGTAATTTGGTAACAATCTATGTTGCTCAGGCTGGCCTTGAAACCTGAGGCTTAAATGATGTCTTATGTCAGCCTTCTGAACAGATGAGACCACAGGTATGAGACCAAAGCCCTGGTCTAGGAGTGTACTCTGAATAAAATGTTCCAGTGTCTTGTACAATGGACCTTGGTGTAGCCTGGACAGATTATGTTGGCTCAACTATGTCCAGATTTTACGAAGACCCTTTTATGAAGACTTGAGAATAATGTTCTTGATTTGGGTGTAAGTATAAAGGAATAAGATGCCTTTCTTCTTCCTTCTTTTTTTAAAAAAAAATCAGTATTAGTATTTTGATGCTAGGGCTGAGGAATAAAACCAGAACCCTGTACACTGGGAGCACACCGTCTATCGGCTGCACTCATGACCCAGAGCCATACCCCTAGGCTAGAGAAGTCTTTACAAACATCTTCAGGGAAAAACATGTGGGCGAACGTGCCATTCTTCAAGGTTCAGGAGCCTTCTGCTCACCTATGTATTCTTCAAAGGCTGGGCTTGAGAAAGTGTCCACTCAGCAACTCAACATCAGCAGCTTCCATCTATGGAACACATAGGGCCTCTTTTCCAAGACCACTCCCCTTATTTCCAAGGATTGGAGTGTTAGCCCCTTCCAGGATGACAAGGGCTAGGAACGCCTTCCAGACAGGCTCTCAAGTCAAAGCTCAGTGCCAAACAAGAACCAAGTTAACCAATTACTACAGTCCTTCTAATGATCGCAAAATGGGACCTTCGAAAACTAGGGAATGACGGTCCTCAATAAAGATTCACATTTCTCTTTCACATAATTTACCACTTCAACATGACCAAAAAAAAAAAAAATAGTTTTAAAAAGTGCTCATCTTTTACATACCAAAAGACATTACCTATCTCTCAGAACTATTTCCTGTTAAGTTAGGTCTGCAGAACTTTTTTTTCCCCCTTGAGTCCACTCTCAATTTACAGTTTGCTATTTGCTACCATTTTACATATCCAGAAGACTTCGAGTAATTACATCTGATTTATGCTTGAGTAAATTCCAATGTGGACAACAGTTACGACATAGTCTAAGGTAAACCTCTGAAAGGTCTTTAAGCCTATGCATTAAGACTGGGAGGTGACAGAAAACAAGATTCTCATCTTACTGAGCACTGGTTTCATGAAATCACCAAGTGCATGAAATCTACTTTTCTGACGTTCCCATCTTTGTGCTACTTTACTAATAATCTTAACAAATAAAAGGAAATACCACTCAGCAACAATCTCGTTTAATTGTTTAACGTTTGCTTTTAACAATATGTAGATGTTTGGCAGACCGTTTTTGAGACGCATTAAATCTCAGTTTTCTTCCCTTCTTCTTTGGCAAATTCCGAGCCCTGCTGATTGCTCTTCTGGAGCTCTAGATTAATTCCATTCCACTTCGTTTATATACTGAACCTACAGAAAATGTTCTCTGCACTATTTAAGAGGTTAGTTGAGAACTCCACCCAGCTGGCCACCCTTTAACCATCTTGGCTGACCTGACCTTACCTCACCTTCTGCATTCTTCCTGCATAGAAACTTCTTGTCATCACTCACCTTCAAGGCTCCACTCCCCCTTTCCCTACATCTGCTTTCCTATCTTATTCTTCTCCCCTGATTCTACCAAAAAGCCCGGCTTAGCTGCCTGTTGCATAACGGCTCCCCCCAATGCCTTCTCCTCGGATTGTCAGCCAAGCAGGAGTTGCCCCTTCGGGCTCTGCTCCTCCTCCCCACACCCCCGCAACACATCCTTCGGGACTGTTCCTGAGCGGGAAGCAGCCGGGTACCGGTTCGGAACTCGGGTAGCCAGTCCCCAGGGCAGTATGGTCGCCCCAGCCGGCGCAGCCCGCGCTCACCGCAGCGCCTGGCCAATCGCCGCCGCCATCCTCCGGCTAGGGTGATGTCTTCAGGTGTCCGCCTAGCTCTGCGTACTCGCCCGCCTGCCTGACTCCCGCCAGGCGCGGCCCGCCCTCCGAGCCCCCCGGAACCCGTCGCAGGGCCCCGGGCTAGGCCCAGTGAGGCGACGGCGGCCCGAAGGCGTGGGCCTCCCGGGCGGTGGCCAGGGATGGACAGCGCCGGGGACCCAGGCGGCTAAGGCCCGGGCGGGGGCGCGGCACCGAGGCCCACAGCAGGCCGGCGGCGCCCCGGTCCAGTGCAGGAGGCCCAGGGACGCAGGGCGGGGGTCGCGCGCCGCCTCGGGCAGCTTGGAGAAGGCGGCCACGGCCCTCCTGCTTCCTCCCGCCCGCTGCCGTCTCACCTTCAGGACCCGGATCCCTCCGGGCCGGCGAGTCGCCGCCGCTTCAGGTGGCTCCGGGGGCTCCAGGGGGCCCCCGGGCCCGGGCTCCACCTCCCCCATTGGCGGCCAAGGCTTCGCAGAGACGCCCGGCCGGCGCGACAGCGCGCGAGCCTCGGAGGCGCGCGCGAGCAGCAGGACGCCTCGCCCCTCCGCCTAGACCCCGCCCCTAGCCGTGATGCCCCGCCCCTGGCCCCGCTGGACCTGCGTAGCCGCGGGCCTGGTGAGACAGGAGGGGAATTGTGGAATCCTAGCGCTACTGCAGGGTGAGCCTGGGCCACGCTCCACCCCAGGCTCAGAGGACTAGGGCGCAGTGAGAGCAATTTGCTGCTTTCTGGTTCCTCCATGAAGCGAGCGGTCAGAGGAAGAGACAGGTGAGGCCTGCACCTGTTAATATAGACAAGATGCAGCCCTCCACCAAAGGCAACGCTGGAATTCTCTATCCAAGACGTTTCCTGCTCCCAAATGTGCCTGTCCCCTGGCATGCACTGGCTGTGAAAAGAGCTGTTGTGTATACTCACCTCTCTTAGCATAGCTTGCGACCTTCTTCAGCAAACAGCCTCAAGTACACAAAAGTCACTTGGCTTTCCAGCCACACTTCAGTGTCCTTTTCCTGTATTCAAAGTATCAGACTTCTTTTCGCGACCTCAAACAGTAATATGGCGTGTAAGCCTTTTTATTTTGCAAGGCTGAATTCAGCAGAAAATATTTTAAAGTTTGGCTTTTCTTTCAGTTCCTGAAGTGATAGTAGTTTTGTGGTCAGTGGGCCAAATTATGAGTCTGCCTAACTCCCAAATCTCAGTTGTACTCATTATTAGATCTATGCTTGTATAAATTACTTCATCTAATTCTTTTTTGTTGTTGTTTGGAGGAATTTTTTTTTCCTGAGACAGAGTTACATGTAGCCCAAAATGACCCAAATTCACTATGTAGCCAAAGCTGGCTTTGAGCCTCTGATTCTCCTGCCTCCACCTCCCAAGTGCTGAGTGCAAATGTGGCCAAGTACCATTGGCTCTTTCTTTATGTTATGGGTGTTAGGTCTACGCAACCAACACTTGCAGGCCTGGCAGTAGGGGCCAGACAGTGTTAGATCCTTTGGACTTGGACGTACAGATAGTTGTAAACTGCCTTGTGGGTGTTGTGAACTTGGGACCTCTAGAAGAGCAGTCAGTGCTCTTAACCACTGATCATTGGGGGTTTTTTTTGGGGGGGGAAGGGGGGAGAGACAGGGTCTCTCTGTGTAGCCTTGGCTGTCCTGAACTTGCTTTGTAGACCAGGCTGACCTGGAACTCACAGAGATCCCCCTGCCTCTGCCTTCCAGAGTGATAGAATTACAGGCATGGGCCACTGCGCTAGCTTAAGGAGTGAACTAGATTAGCGTCTGCCTGGCAGTTATTAAGGTGTAGTGAACAAAACACACAAAGAGCCTAACTCATATCAGAGACTCATAGTGGCCTGAAATCCTAGATTTCCCAAAAGGTACTAACATTAACTCCTCCTACATTTTGTAAGGAGCCTTCTAGACCTCTTCATCTTCAGGGCTTCTTCTCTTATACATGTGTTGAATCTTTAATCAACTTGTAAGGAATTAAAAAGCAAAACAACTTCTGGAGTGATTGGCAAAGGTGTCGTCTACCATCCTCTGTTTCAGTTTAGTTAGTCCAACTACTTTTCTGGAGAATTTTAATTGTAGGCTTAAAGCAAGAGCGGTTGAGGTCTAACAGGGACTTGTCTTAAGAGGTTTTTAAAACTTGGGAGTTAATCTGTGTGTCACGAGAAAATTTTGCTTCAAAGATTCTACCCCATACAATTGTTTATTTTATAAAAGGTATTCTCTGTCATCATCTATTATAGCCCCAATCTTTATTTCTTGGTTTCCTCTTAGTACAGTAAGCATGGGCTCTCTCTGCGAAGTCTAATATAAAGTGGAAGATAAGCTCCTTCCTAGGGTTTTTCTTCTACTTTGAAATTGTTTCAAGACACCTACCTGATTTACATTCCCATTCATGGGGGATTTCTCAGCAAATACCTTGGTACATATGGGACAGACACCATATACAGACAGAAGGAGATGGCCAAGGGTAGGGAAAAAGTAGTTGGGGATGTTTCCAAAAGACTGTTTCTTGAGGTACTACAGATCTCCTGTGACCTTCCATAGCATTTGATCCTGACCCTTGTCCAGCAATGAGTTTATACTAGGGAACAGATAACACCCATGGCTTTCTGAACAGTAGCCTACACCATCAACTCAAAATAAAGCCATATGCTGAAAGCTAAGTATTTACTACTTCAGCTGGGGCACACAGCTTTAATCCCAGAACTTGGGAGACAGAAGCAGGCAGATCTATGTGAGTTCGAGGCCAGCCTGGTCTACAAAGTCTAGGACGGTCAAGGCTACACAGAGAAACTGTGTCTCAAAAAAAAAAAAAAAAAAAAAAAAAAAAAAAAAAAAAACCCAAACAAAAAAACAAAAACATGTGGGAAAGATTAAGCCAACAAAAACACCTAAGTATTTACTACTTCAAACTGTCAATATCTCTTAGAAAAGAAATACCCTATAATCCCAGCACTCGGGAGGCAGAGGCAGGTTGATCACTGTGAGTTCCAGGCCAGCCTGGTCTAAAAAGTAAGTCCAGGACAGAGAAGCCCTGTCTCAAAACAAACAAACAAACAAACAAACAACCAGAAATACCCTAAGCCCAGAGCAGTGGTGCACGCCTGTAATCCCAGCATGGGGATGGATCTCTGTGAGTTTGAGGCCAGCCTGGTCTACAAGGTGAGTACGGCAAAGACTAAAAGAAATACCCTGTCTTAAAACTATCCCCGCCCCCCCACCCCCAACCCCCAAATGCCTCCGGAAATGTTTTTATATGCAGCTACCTTTAAAGGTCCCCATTACTTCAGATCCATCGCATCAATCATCAGCTGATGTTTCCTTTTCAAATTATGGACTGCTGTTATCATAGCATGCTGTTACAAAGGTCACAATTGGTGCTCACCCCCAGTTCAAGGCAACAAGATGTAGTATGTGTGCCAAGTGTTACGTAACCATAACTTCTGGAAATAGTGAACAGCTGAGACTAACCCTAAAAATAAATTCCTCTGGGACGTGTGTGTGTGTGTGTGTGTGTGTGTGTGTGTGTGTGTGTGTGTGTGTATACACGTATACAAGAAGCCATGTGCCCTCGCTGCAGGCTCTTCAATAAGCATCACAGGCAGGGAATCATTCGGGCCCCTCCTCCCCACTTCCCTTCTACTGAGGCTCTACACACACACTCAGCCTCTTCAGCACACTGTGGAGCCAGAAACTTTCGAAAGTCATCTGTAGGCCCAAACCCATTGCTATGCTACCAGAGGATAAGCAGGGTGGGTTAGGCGTCCTGTATTCTGGTTCCCAACAGTGTTTACCTAGCTTCAAAGATTGAAGTAAAAAAATTTTTTTCTCTTCTTCTAAAGTGAGCCCAGGGCTTCAACATGCTAAACAAGCACTCAACCACTGAGCTGCACCTCCAGCCCATTGAACATTTTTATTTTTCACACGTGGAGAAAGCTGAACTGGGGGAGATCACAGAATAAAAATCCACTCAAGTGATTATAAAATTAATTTTGTACTTCTTGACTGGCATTCGAACTGTGCGCAATTCATTGCACTGTTAAGTAAATGTCTACTGTCTGTTTACTGGCTAAACTGTAGCTTTTATTCCTTTACCTAATTATAGATTTACAACAGCTGAATTTAACTACGCCATGTAGAAGACAAGTTTATAGAAATGTTATCAACCAGTGCCAAAGGGCACTGCTGCATAAAGAAGATAATCTGCCAGGGCCACACCCTCCCCCTCTTCATCTAGGAACTGTCTTATCCGCTCCTTTCTCAATTAAAAGGTAGTGTTAGGGATCGTTTAACAGAGAACCAAAAACTTTTCAACCTTCAGAAAAAAAAAAAAAAGTAGATGAAGTTTGGGACGATACCTTGCCACACAAGCATGAGGACCTGAATCCCATAAGCCATGAAATATAATACATTTGGGTAATTAGGCCTTTCTCTATCATGTCACCAAAGCAATTTACCAAAACCAACCAAGCAAACGAACAAAACACAAAACCTAACTTAAACATGAGTGAGTGTCCTTCCTAGCTTTGAGAAGTCACCTGTGTGGAGAAAACAAACTTGACAGTAATTGCATGACAGTTAAATGCCCACTTAGTCTTTAGGCTTTTTGCTATTTATAACATCTACAAGGTTTTTTAAAAAAATTATTTATTAATTGTATATAAGTACTTTATATCTACAGTAGAGGGCACCAGATCACATTATAGATGGTTGTGAGCCACCATGTGGCTGCTGGGAATTGAACTCAGGACCTCTGGAAGAGCAGGCTGCACTCTTAACCACAGAGCCATCTCTGCAGCCCCATCTACAAGGTTCTTAAATGTTTCTTCTCTTGGTGAGATTTCTGAACAAATAGCAATCAAAGGTTTGGTCTAGCTCAAAGCTTTGGAGTAAGAACTTATCCAAGGCTTCTAATTCACATGTAAGAAGCAAGGCAGCAAATTTTAAATCATTGAGTATTGACTTTTTATTATTAGTCACTGTTCATAATTTGTTTCAACCAAAAGACAATACACACAGCAGAATTCAAATGCATCCCATGTAAGTGTTTACATCCATTTTATTCCTCACTCGCCTTCAAGACTTATCATTTCATTTTAAATTTTTTTTTACATCTCAAAAATATGTCTGCAATAATTAGAACTTCGTCAGCTGTCCCGCTTGGAAACAGCCATTTAATAATTTTACAGTAAAGAAGATGTGATGGGCCTTAATGAAAATGTAACTTACAACATAGTGAAAGAAAAAGGACTTTACAGAAACACAGTGGGAGTTCACAAAGGAAAGAGATCAGAAGCCCTTTCCCATGAGGTCTCCAAAATAAAAATAAAAACAAAACACACAAAGCGCAAATGCAGGTTCTTAGGGGCGGGAAGTCTCCAATGCTCCATCTTGAAGCCAGAATCAAGAAGCGACTGCTCAAAGCGCTTCAGCATTTTCTTCTGCTCAAGAGTTCCAGATTCTGGGAATGGGACCATGTCCATGGGACCCACTCACTGCTATTGCTTGAAAAAGGTTTTCATTTTTATCCCCACAGACAGCCCTCCCCGCCGCTCCCCCCCACCCCCCAGCCTAAGCTGGTCACAAGTATTTTAAACTTCAGGACTTCCTGTGCAATTTTCTCTTCAGTGATCTCCCCCACACTCAGACAAATACACTGTGTACACAGCCCTCCCAGCCACAAAGTTCACGACTATGCATTTGTTGTTCTCTCTCAGTTAAGGACACTGTAGCTAAAATACATTCACTAGGGGGGAAAAAAAGACACATTCAAACTCCTTCCCCTAGTTCTCATTGCCCGAACACGTTCCAATGTAGAAGCCAATGAAGTGGAACCACAGAAGCAGTATTCCCTAACTTCCAACTTTAACTAAAAGAACGTAGGAGTGGAAAGCATGTTATTATATTATATTATATAGGAGATGGAAAATTTCAAACTATCAGTGCTGACAGTTTTAAAAATCGTATTTTCATACAGGAGGGAGACAAACGAAGGTTAAGAAGAACACCTGTAACCGAGCAAGGAATACACTGAGGAATGTTTCTTTAAATGAAAAAAAGACCTCCAAGTTAACAGATGGTATATACACAGCAGAAAACTTCCATGACTCCCTAAACCATCAAGGTAACAGCACCAAAGCATTGTGGGAGAAGCGTCTACAGTTTTCGGAGATTACTTAGAGGAATTCTCCCTTAGGATGACTCTGGGGTGGGAAAGGGTGACATAAAAACTACTCCTCAAAGAAGGCAATGATAATGAGGTAAGTGCATGTGAAATTGTCAATGAGTGGGGCTCACTGCTTACCACCCTGGGCTTACTCAAAAGTCACAGAAATCACTTTCTTCACCATGGTGCTGGTTCTGAGGTTGTCAAATCCATCCAAATCTGTCTCCTCCCGAAGGGTTACACGTGGGAAAGGAATGACTGAAATGTGCAGGCGTTCATAAAACAAAGAGATTTCTCCTTTATGCTACAAGGCCAAGTGAGAAGGTACCTAATGCTGACCCTGGAAGCTAAGAAGGCACTCTGAAGCTCTCAAAGATCCATCACTCGAAACAGTCTTCCCAACCATCAGTATCCTAGGCAGTTATTGGCTGCTAGTCCGTCAGTGTGGTGTTCAGGTCCTCTCCCAAATGAATTCATAGCTACACAGCACCCTTTGTGTTAAGGCCATGATATTTTTAGTCCTTCGCGATAGAGTCATGGATGATCATAAACTCTACCTCAAAACTCGTCACCCAGGTAGATGCTTTGTCAGCAGAGATTTTTCCAGCTCCACCGGCTAGCACTTGGTCTTGAGCAAATTTCTTTAGATTCAACTCAGTTCAACAACAACAACAACAACAAAAAGCAACCAAAAACCTGAGCTGGTTAGCTACAACTGTAAGGGAGAAAATAAAGCCTCCACACAAAGAGGAATGTTAGGACAAATTCTATTCAAGAAACCCACCAATACAGCATTAATCCTACCATTTCACAGCATTAAATATCCATCCAATGAAATTCATCTGTGGGAAGCCGTAAAGGCTTTGCTGCACAGGCAGAGCAGCTGTCTAAAGTACGCACGCGTCCACACTTGCTTTGCTGAACACAGGAGAAATAGCCTGTTTGTAAGTCAGCTGTCCACTTAACCAGCTGAGTTGAGTTTCAGTAAGCCTTGCTCTTAAAGGACTATTAAGACCAGAAACTTTCCCTTTTGGAGCCTTTAGCTCAACTCCAGTTTGTCAATGTTGGGAATAGTCTAGCATCTGATACAGAGCTAGCTTTGACAAGACACTGAAGATTTTAAGTAAAGGCTTGGTGAACTGGAGAAAAGGAGATTTGTATCAAGGTTTAAAACTGAAGCCAAAGTGTCATTTTACTGCACAATACAGTAACAACTGCAAAGGCTTTACAAGCAAGGGGGCCCCACTTTTTCTTTCTCCTGCAGTATACTAGACATGATGCCTGAATACCTGAACGTACATAGTACA
This sequence comes from Acomys minous, assembly GCF_964271855.1. Taxonomy (NCBI): domain Eukaryota; kingdom Metazoa; phylum Chordata; class Mammalia; order Rodentia; family Muridae; genus Acomys; species Acomys minous. The sequence goes on from NC_140496.1 coordinate 18,370,316, forward strand.
TTCAACGAGTACCACAGACCGTCACCTTCACCTCACTCCAGCAAAGCAACATACAGGTTTGGTAACATCAGGGTCTTTTCTAAAAAACACTCGGCACTCTTACTGTTTAAAAAGCTCAAATCTTTAATGCAGATGTTCATGAGATTGGTTTCTTTCAAGAGACCAATTTCTCATACTCAGGAAAGGATACTCCTACCCTATGGTGACCATAAGACTTGCTCTCACATAGGGGCAAGGAAGCTACAAGGCTTCATTTCAACACCATAAAGTACAATGTAGGAAAGATTTCTTTAACCGTGTGGTCTTTATTTCAGTGCCAGTGTTACAGATACAACACAAATGTTCCAGTTAGAAGAAGGAATTCAAACGGAATGCCAAGGTCCAAGCCAGGCTCAGGAAATTAAAGGGGAGGTTTGGAGCAATGGATAAGCCGACTCCAATATGCTCCAGATTGAGTCTGGTACTGCTCTTCCTATGGGCCATGGGGTTTTGTGACAGCGTCTGCTCCTTAGGACTGAACTCCTCTTTTTTGACCCATTTACCACAGCAAGTGACGGGCTTGGGAGAATCACTGTGTTGGGAAAGGGTCATTATTAACTATTCACGTATCTTTTTAGAAAGTGTCCACTTTGCACTTTAAGGGGGAATTGATTTTGAAAATCATGGAGAAAGAACTCATGACTACAGCTAAAGAACGGAGAGAAAGGGGAGCTGGAAGAGCCTTGGAGTTTCTATTACAAATAGAGCACCATATCCTTCATGCCAAATTTCAACAAAAGCTCTTTGAACTGCATCTGTCCAGTGTTTACAAACAACCTCTCAAGGTCTAACCAGTTTTGTTTTTGTTTTTTGTTTTTTTTTATATAACAAACATACATACATGTGTGTCTGTGTGTATACAGCAATGCACAGAAAAGGCTGCCAGGAGCCTAATGCCTCTTTCAAACATTGGGAGAACCAGCAGAAAAGGGCAGGGCTCCCTTATGTCCATTGTTACAATCCATTCCAAATGCCTGATGTACAAAGCGCCTTACGATGGTAACCAGCTAGTGAGGAATAAACACCCCACCTTGCCCAGTCCACAGAGACACAACAGTAGAAAGAAGGGGCCACTCTTCGCTGCAGAGACAGAGTGAGTGTTTTCTTGCCATGAATTCTAGTCCTCTCCTCCAGACCAGCTGCTGATTGCCTCAGTGGCCCAGAGAATGTTGATTCTGGCTGCAATTGTGGGAGGGATGAAGTGCGGAAAAGGGAGGAGAGGAGGAAGAGTGCAAAGTAGCCTCCAGAAGCAGCCAGCCTCAACAGTGGAGGAGAGGACATGAGTCTTTCCTGATGCTTCAAGGTCAGCAGTAACTTGAGGAAAACCTTCCTTAACAGTTCTCTCAGCTCCTCGTGCCCATGGTACAGTTGGGGGGACTTGCCAGCAATCACAACCTCCTTCCCAGAATTCCTTTGATTGAGTTGGATAAGAATGAGAATGGTGCTGCACCCTCATTGCCAGGATTGAGGGGGAAAATTGTTCACTTCTGCTAGATCTTGCATTGCTGAGCCCTTGTGATTATATGTGAGCTTGATCCGCATTCGCAGCTGTTGCTAAAAGGGAAAGAGAACCATAAATTAATTCACTGAAATAAAATCTCCCTATCTCTCCAGTCTATTAATAAACTATTACTTGGAAACAGGGTTCCACTACACTGACCAAGGCTAGCTCCAAACCCATGGGCTCAAGGGATCCTCTGCTTTCAATGTCCCAGGTACTGAGGACTACAGGCACATGCCACCATGTCTGGCTTCATAGATATATTTAATCCTACAGGTAAATGAGGTACATCAAAGGAAAGCCGTCTCAGGTGGCACACAGACAAACAAACAATCCCAAAATACCCATGACTTGCAGACTAGTGTCTAGGAGCCGGCATCGAGACCATGCATGTCTGGAGTACCAGGTAGGCCCCAGTGTTGGGGATGAGGTGCAGGGGAGGGGAGTAAAAAGTTTTAACTCTTTATTCAAGTCTCTAGAAAATGAAGGAGCACACTGCAACATACTCTACATCTGGGTCACCTGCTGCTTGGTTTACAAAGACTGAGAAACATCAACATCAATATTTCTATTTCCAAAACATAAAGGAAAATATTGGATGCACAAGTAACAGGAGTAGATTTAAGTGTATCTTATTTTATGTGGCAAATTCAAATATTAATATATTAAGACAAATTTTGTTCCATGTATCAGGTGATAAAAATAACATGTGCTTGTTTGTACTAATGACATGACTAAAATTCAGAAAAGAACTGAGAAAAGGCAAAGTAACACAGCTGAAGGAAACAACCAGAGAGCTTCAAAGAGAAAGAGAAAAAAAAGAAAAAAAACTTTTCAAAAACTCATACATAAGTAAAACCAGTTTATTTCTTGAGAAGATATAGTGAAAAAAAAAACTATTGCTAAATTGATTTCTTCTGTTTTTTGAGACAGGGCTTCTCTGTGTAACAGCCCTGGCTATCCTGGACTCTGTAGACCAGGCTGGCCTGGAACTTACAGAGACTGCCTGCCTCTGTCTCCAAAATGCTGGGATTAAAGGCATGTGCCATGACACCCAGCTGCAAAATTGACTTTTTAAAAAAAAAGATTTATTTATTTAATGTATGAATATGCTATCTGCATATACACTTGCAGGCCAGAAGAGGGCATTAGATCATATTACAAATGGTTGTGAGCTTCCATGTGGGTGCTGGGAATTGAACTCAGGACCTCTGAAAGAGAAGCCAGTGCTCTTAACCTCTGAGCCATCTCTCCAGCCCCAGCTAAATTGATTTCTAATGCTATCTTTTATTTAACTGTTTCATTAAAAATGCTTTCAGTTTTCATAACCATACTTAGTAATTACAACAGTAAAAATAGGTTTGAGTCAACAAATGATTTTACCTCTGATTTAAACTTTTGTTAAATCCTCAAAATTTTACCTTTAATCCTCACAATAAAGAATTTTTAGTTGCATTTTAATGTCACTAATAATTTGATGTCCCTGGGCTTCATTTATCTCTACAAAAGAACAAGGAAGTTAGACCAGGCATTTCCTAGATCTCCTCTCTGAGTCAGAAACAAACAAGCAAGCAAGCAAAATGGAGAAACACAAAAGCAAAGGTTTATTTTAGAACCTTAGGCAGATGTGCTTCAGATGTGCTACTCACCTTCTGTGGGTTCAGAACTTTGATGACTTGAGTGATGGTCCCTGTATTAAATGCTGGGACAACGCTGCTGCTAGGAGACAGAAGCTGCAGCTGGAATGTCTACAGAGGAACAAAGGGCAGTCTTGAGAAAAAGCAACAGTGGTAGGTCAAAGATGTCAGTAAATAAGAAGAGTCAAGTCATGGGTTTCTCAAAGTTTTTCCAAGTGCTTGTTTTCCAGACATCCACCCATAGTACAAAGGCAGAAAGTCACTCACTGACTTGGTTAGGGTCTGGTTGTAAAAACTTAGGTGGTGCCACTCTCCCGTTTCTAGCAGAAGGGAGTTCTAGACGATCATCTTTCAAAAGTTAACCAATTCTTGTTCTGAAAAATCTGCTTAGTAGTAACTGATCAACTATGCAAGTAAAGCCTGGATGCCTGTGGCCTCACACAAAGCCAAAAAGGAGCTGAAAGAAAAAGCTTTCTGAGGATAATAAACCAACACATTGTCACCAACTACAGGCCTTCATGTTTCTGTGTCACTTGATGACTAGGCCTCAGGGACTTGGACTTTTGTTTTCTAAAGCCCCTGCCTGTCCCAACAAGGGAAGTGAAGGAAAGGCTTGAAAAAGCTAGCTGTTAATATACATGAGTGGAATATGCGCCACCAGGGACGAGACGAAACCCTAAAGAAAAAGAACATGTAGAACTACCCCAAACAGCAGAAGACCAAAATAAGCCAGATATCGTAATCTATTGAGTGTGGATAAATTTTTATTTGTTTACAGAGATGAAATGAGAAAGTGCTTTAAGTGAGCCAGGTGTGGTGACACACACCTTCAATCTCAGAGGCAGAGGCAGAGGCAGGTGGATCTCTGTGAGTTTGAGGGCAACCTGGACTACAAAAGAAGCCCAGGACAGCCAAGGCTACACACACGGAGAAACCCTGTCTCAAAGCACCCCCCCCTCAAAAAAAAGGGCTCTTTAAGCAACCTAGGCAAGCCATACCGTAAAAAGCCTTTCCTGAGAGACTAAGATTTTTTATAAGCTCAAATATTAGAAAAGGAAAAAGCCAAACTCAAAGCATAGGCTTATCTTAGGTCTCATTTATAATTCTACTGCCAAGATGAATTATATGAGCCAAAAGTGCAATTACCAATATATCTCATTTCAATTAAAATACTATCAACTATGACCCAGATAGTTATTTTATATAGCACTAACAGACAAAAAAGCTGCCCATTAACTTTGACAAGGTACCAAGTTTGCTTTTCTATGGCATGGAGAGGAGGTGATCAAACTTGGGCCTTGTGTATATTAGGCAAGTGCTCTACCACTGAGTTACCTTATGGGGTCAAGCTCAGACTGAACTTGTTTCAGAGACATAAAAGATAAAAACTACGTAGTACGATCTATGAAATGTGGCTTTTTAAGCTCACCATACATCAACAAAATGCAGCACCCAGTATAACATTTAAACAAGGCCACAAGGGAATGTTGCTAGACCAGAGGTATGTAATTACTATAAAATCCTAAATTGTAAGGGCTGACATTTCCTGAGAACTGAACACAAGAGAAGTACTCCCAGTTGAGTCCAACTGGTGAGAAATGCATTCATTCACAACATGACACTAGGAAGGAACTACCATTATCACCACTCTTCTTGCAAACGAAGAAACAGAAACAGAGACTGACCCACTTCATGTAACACAACTAGTACTAAGAAAGAAAAACAGATAGCTCGAGGATTTATTAGTGACATAACTATTTTTAAATTTATTTATTCATATTACATCTCCGTTGTTAGCCCATCCCTTGTATCCTCCCATTCCTCCCTTCCTCCCACTTCCCCCCTACTCCCCTCCCCTATGACTGTGACTGAGGGGGACCTCCTCCCCCTGTATATGCTCATAGGGTATCAAGTCTCTCCTTGGTGACCTATTATCTTTCCTCTGAGTGCCACCAGGGGTCTCCATCCAAGGGACATGGTCAAATATGGGGCACCAGGGTTTGTGTGAAAGTTAGATCTCCTTCTCCACTCAACAGTGGAGAATGTCCTGTCCATCGGCTAGTCTGGGTAGGGGTTCGAGGTTTACTACCTATATTTTCCTTGGCTGTTGCCATAGTTTGAGGAGGACCCCAGGGCCCAGACTCGCCTGTATTTTTCCAGGACCCACTGGATCCTTCTATTTCCTCATTCTCCCAGGCTTCTCACACCTAAAGTCTCAATAGGATGTCCTCCCCTCTTACCCACTTTCCTGGTAGGTAGTTTTTCATGGGGACGTACACCTTGGACTAGTGTCTCGCTATAAGTGAGTATATACCATTTAGCACTTTTTGCGTCTGTGTGAACTCACTCATTATGACAATTTCGAGTTTAATCCATTTGTCCACAAATTTTGGAAATTCCTTGTTTTTAATAGCTGAGTAGTATTTCATAGTCACAAACTATAGATACTGGGTGTAAAAATTATGAGTAAAGTTAAAAGAATTCGCATTAATGACAATAAAGCATTGTCAGCTTCCAAATGCATGTTGTATGAATGCCATGCTCACATGTCACAAAAAGATTAAACTGGTGTAAGATTAGCTTTAGTTAAGTTAGTAAAGATTGGCTTAGTGTAAACAGTCTAAAACCATGGAGTTTTCATTTTTCATGTCTCTGAAACTGAAGTGCAATCTGAGCTTTAGCCCTAAGGCTGAGGATATAGTTCAGCACTGGCACACTTGCTTAATATGTGTAAGGCCCCAAGTTTGATTACCTCTTCCCAATGCCATGCAAAAATTGGCAAATGAAAGCCACACACCTCTAATCCCAGCACTCGGGAGGCAGAGGCAGGCAGATAGTTGTGAGTTCAAGGCCAGCCTGGACTACATAGTGAGTCCAGGACAGCCAAGGCTACACAGGGAAACCCTGTCTTGGGGGGGGGGGGGGAAACAAATGACAGCCAAATAATTGTTTTAAACAGAGTGATGCCCATTCACTTATGTACTGTCTACAGATTGAATCACCCTCTTTCTTTCTTTCTTTCTTTCTTTCTTTTTTGAGACAGGGTTTCTCTGTGTAACAGCTTTGGAACTCTCTCTGTAGACCAGGCTGGTCTTAAACTCACAGAGATCCTCCTGCCTCTGCTTCCCAAGTGCTGGGATTAAAGGCATGTGCCCCCACCGCTCAGCTGAATCACCCTCTTTAAAAAAAAAAAACTTTGGACACTGCTCATTCTAAATCTCATTCGAAGTTTTTCAGTATTTAAAAACAAATGTAAATATTCCTTAAATTAAGATTTGTTATTTCAAAACATCTTTTTTTTTTTTTTTTTTGGTTTTTTTGAGACAAGGTCTCTCTGTGTTAGCCTTGGCTGTCCTGGAGTCACTTTGTAGACCAGGCTGGCCTCGAACTCACAATGATCCGCCTGCCTCTGCCTCCCGAGTGCTGGGATTAAAGGCGTGCGCCACCACGCCCGGCTCAAAACATCTTAATTCACAGAACAGTCATTGTATCAATAGTAAACTGGAGGTTAATGAAGGAGAGATGCATCCCCCACTCAGGAATCAAGACATGAAATTTTCTGAGGCTGGGGGGATGGCTTGCCACCATCCCTGACAACCAGAGTTCAGTCCCAGAACCCATATAGAGGGAATGGCCTCCTGAAAGTAGTCCTCCACCCTCTACACACATTATGACACGTGTGTACCCACCCACATACATAAATGCATATGCACAGATACACAAATAAATGTAACTTTCAAAGTTTAAAATATCTGTAGATAGTTTTAAAATTTTTTAAAATTCTAATCTAGTGGCTAATTACCAAATAGTCCTTTATCCTAATTAACATTCATTCTATGTTAAATTTTGTGGGCATAGTACTATATTACTAAACCTATGTCAATACTCAAGCATTAGCTTACCACCTGGTAAAATTCAGTTCTCAATAATCCTAGTGTTTTGGTATATATATATAAGAAGTAAGGTCTTATTATTTATGTAGCACTGGCTAGTCTAAAATTCAGTACTTTGATAAGGCTAGCATTGAATTTATGGCAATCCTTCCTCCTGCCTGTTCATCCCAAGGGCTGAGATTACAAGCATGTGCCACTATATCCAGATAAATTCCGAAAGAATTGTCTGTTGCTGGGCCTGTAAAGATGACTCAGCAGTTAAAAGCAATTACTGCTCTTCCAGAGGACTGAGGCTGAATTCCCAGCAGCCACTTCAGGCACACACACACCTGTCTATCAGAAGCTGTAATTCCAGCTCCAGGGGGTCCTTTTTCTGTCCTAGTTGGACAGATGTAGACACACACACACACCCCATACATTTACAGAGACCTACCCAAATACATAAAAAAAATTTAAAAGAGTGTAACAAAATAAGAAGTATTAACTAAAATGGCATGCTTCTATGAGCTACAATGATTTTCTAACACTAATGACTTATGCTAAATCTGAAATTTTAAACTTTAAACATTAAATATATTTTTCACCAAATGTACGAAACAAAGTTAGCTAATTTTTAATCAAAAGAAAATGGCAGAGAAGACACTGTGATACCTTTGGTACTGCAGCCTGGAAAACAAAGTCCGTCATGTCTAGCTCTGTGCTGTTAGATGCCTGTATCGTTATCACTGTTACACTGGGGTTGGTGTTTGACCGTTCAAAGGTGAATTCTATCTTCAAGCCGTTCTTACTGTATGCTGTGATGGAAGGGATGCCTTGGGAAATACAGAAAGACCAGTCACATTAGACTCAGCTACTAACAGAAGAACTAGTCCTCCCTTTGCTCAACAGCCACTACTCAGGGCTCAAGTGAGGATGATCGCTGTACCTGGAGCAATGTCATTGAAGAGAGGCTGTGACGAAAGCCCATCCAACAAGAAAGGGGGCTGGGATATCTGTGGCACTGAGGCAGGGGTAGGAGCAGCAGCTGGAGCACCTAACACAAATTCCAACAGAATATCAATCTCAGGGAAAATCTGCAGTTAATACAAACTCAGTTAAAAAAAAAAAAAAAAAAGGATTCCCAAACATATACAAAAAACACAGACCAAACAGGAAAAACCTAATATTCAAGTACTTTAATTTCTGTTTATCAAAACAAACCAGTAAGAAAAAAAAAGTCATATGCAAGGGAAAATGTCTACTATATAACAACAAATGGGTAAGCAAAGTTACAAATGTCTCAATGAAAATGATGTCCTGAATAAAAAGTGGTAAGACATATGAACAACCAATTTAAAAAAAGAACCTGAGCAACATGGTATCCTTTGTTTTTCTTTTTTTCTGAAAAGGGAATTTTAAAGGTGGGTCAATTTCACCATATAAGGATGGAACTGCTTGCTTGGTTGGTTGGTTTTGTTTTGTAAAGACAAAGTCTCACCATGTATCTCAGGCTGGTCATGAACTCAAGATCTGAATACTGGCATTATAAACATGTACAACACTCAGATAAGTATTAGCTTTTATTTCGTGATAAAATATTGGACAAACATTGAAGAATATAGTCATGCCAGGCACAGTAGCACAGGACTGTAATCCTATCACTCAGAAGGGCGAATCAAGAAGAGTCTAGATCAAGCTTAGCTTGGGCTACATAGCAAGATGTCTCCAAAATATCCAAAAAGAAATAAAAGTAAAAAAATTTTAATTAAGTTAAAAGTGTGAAGACCTTGAACTAATGTTTTTCAGTTACCTAGTATAGTTTTGACATCTGAGGGTCTAAGAGTCAGTCTCTGCCCCTCTCTCTCTCCCGCCCCTCCCTAAGACTGGTCTCAAACACACTATGTAAACAAGAATAACTCTGGACTTCTGATTCTCCTCTCTGCACTTTCACACCTCATTTTTCAGTGCTAGGGATAAACCCAGAGCATCATGAATTCTAGCCAGCCACTCTACCCACTAACTGCAGCTCCAGCCCAGAAACTGACTATTTGTAAGCAAGCTGCATTTTTAAACTCGTTAAGATATAAACTGTGGGCAATGCATGCTGGTGCACCCCTTTAAGCCCAGCACATGGGAGGCAAAAGCAAGCAGATCTTTGTGAGTTCGAGGCCAGTCAGGGCTCCACAGTGAGACCCCGTCTCACAAACAAACAAACAAGACCCACAGGAGAGCTCTGGGAGCCTGCTGTGTTAAGGAAGAGCTTAAGACCGCAACAGGAAGCAGAACTGCTCCATACTCTGGACCTCTGGCTGTTTTCTACTGGGGCATATAGACTGCCAGCTCCTTTGTACATTTTTTTTTTTTTTTTTTTTGGTTTTTTGAGACAGGGTTTCTCTGTGTAGCCTTGGCTATCCTGGACTCGCTTTGTAGTCCAGGCTGGCCTCGAACTCACAGCGATCCACCTGCCTCTGCCTCACGAGTGCTGGGATTAAAGGCGTGTGCCACCACGCCCGGCCGCATTTTTTTTTTTTTTTTTACATTTTATTTATTTATCCTTTGTACATTTAAAGACACCAACTTTTCAGTAGCACTTTACACAATCAGGATAAAATTTCAATCAGTGATACTCTTGGACATACCACTTGCAAATGGCCTATGAATAAGGACAAGAAAGATCATGCTAATAGTGGATGCCTTTCTCCCTACATTGGTTAAATAAAACAAGGGAGGAAGAATGGTAGGTAGGGGGCTGGAGAGATGGCTCAGTGGTTAAGAGCACTGCCTGCTCTTCCAAAGGACCTGGGTTCAATTCACAGCACCCACATGGCAGATCACAACTGTCTGTAACTCCAAGATCTGACACCCCTACACCAATGCACATAAATTAAAAAAAAAAAAAAAAAAAAAGAATGGTAGGTAGTAAGTTAACACATCACATGAATATCCACAGCTTTGAAAACTAACCATGAACAGAAAGACATCTGGAGAATGTTGTTTTGAGGCACCAACTAAAAACAGAAGTGGCTGGAAATACATTCTTTTCAAGTCTAGAAACAGAAGAGCTTCCTATCTTAAAATACTATGAGCAATCCATTCTTCCAAATTTTACTTTGCATTTAAGAAATCCCTCCAGTAGTCTTCAGAGCATTAGCATGGCAGCTTACACCCTAAATGTTGCAGAATCCAGCCTTGCTTCTCAGAGACCCTTTTAGCTGACCTCCTCTGGAAAGTGCATCTAGTATCACATTCCCAAGATGTCTACCGCTCTCCAAACAGTGTACAGCTTCAGTCTGGTCTTACCTGTTAAGGTGATGTCTCCCAGCAAGTCAAGAAGTTCTCCACCAGCAGATGCCGGTTTGCTCGTAGGTGCAGTTGGAATAACAGGTGTTATATCATTTCCTCCCAACAAATCCAATAAGTCATTGGCCTAAATAAGGAAATATCACCTTCATTCACAAGTGATTTGTCTAAGTGTATTTAGTACAAACTTCTTTCAATACTTAACATTAAGGAAGGCAAATATCAAGCAATTAAAAAAAAAATTAAAGGATATCAGCTAAGAAATAAGCTACAGAAACTAGAAACTAAGTATCACCAGAAGCCCAGACAAGCAAGTGAAGACTACCTGGCTGGTGGGTTGTGGCCCAGAGGGTGGTGGTTTAGTCTCTAGTGGAGCTGGTTCTGTCTCTCCATTTGTCTGCACAATCTCAGAAGGGCCATTTGTGGTCACTTTTTCCATGACAGGCATTCTTTCAAGTAGGGCAGACCTAGAAGAATCTGAAGTGGTTACACTCTAGGCAGTTAACCTAGACTCCCTACACAAAACAATCACTACTAAGGATTAATGTTGAAACCTAAAAGGGACATCTCCCCTCCCCACCTAACATGCACACTAAAATAAAGACAGATTACAAGAATACATACATGGCCCAAAATCCAACCTGGACTACGCACAGGCAAGAAACTTTGAAAAACAGAATGTCCACCTAAATCTCCAAACACACTCAATCATACTGCAAACATAGTCTCAGGAGCTGAGACTAGAATCAACAGTATTAGCAGACCTGAATTATGACGTTACATAGTATGAAAAATTAAAGCACCAAAATGTTAGAATGGGATCTGAATAGAATTATGGGAGTTGGGGAGAGAGGTAGAATAAAAACCACAATAATTGGGCTGGAGAGATGGCTCAGTGGTTAAGAGCACTGTCTGCTCTTCCAGAGTCCTGAGTTCAATTCCCAGTACCCACATGGTGGCTCACAACCATCTACAAAGCCATCTGGTGCCCTCTTCTGGTGTGTAGGGATATATGCAGGCAGAGCACTGTATATGTAGTAAATAAATAAATCTTTTTTTAAAAACACAGTAATTTTTATTTCTTTTGAGACAGGGTTTACCATGTAATTTTGGCTGGCCTGGAACTCATTCTGCAGACCAGCTGGGCCCTGAATTCAGATCCACCTGCCTCTGCCTCCCGAGTGCTGGGATTGAAGGTGTGTCCCCACCATGTCTGGTTCAGTGTATTTATTTCTTTGGCGGTTAGACAGAAGAGAAAATGAACAAAACAGGAGCAGCCAAGCAATGAGAACCAAAGAGGGCTATAAACGCAACGAATGCTGAGCAAGCAAGAGTCTCCTTCACGGGCGTCAAGGACAAGTTTCTCAGGGTGCTACAGGTACACGCACTGCTTGGTTTCTTTTGCTCACCTCATGTGGTCATATTTCTTAAAAAGTGCATTGTATTCTACTGCCCTCTGCTGGAGCTCTACATCGATGCTGCTTCCATAGATGGAAACCACTTTCTTAATTCGGCTGTAGGATAAAATGATAAATAAAATCAAGCATTCAAAACATAAATTTTATAATGAAACAGTGAAAAATGTTAAAAAAAACAAACCAGTTTTCTGGTTAAATTTTTTGAATTATCTCTGTTTCTTTACTTCACATGGTGTTTAAGAACAAAAGATCATCCCTTATCTCTATTCATTCACCATTATTCTAGCTGTAGTGATAGATTTCTGCCCAAGTATTTATTCCACGTCCTTAAACTTGGTAGAGGTCTGGGACCACAGCTTAGTGGTATAGCCCTTATATAACATGTGTGGAGCCCAAAATTCAATGCCAATCACTGAGCGGGAGGGGGACTTGCAAACAAAAGTACCCATCATTTGGCCACAAAAGAAGTTTATACTTTCCAATTCTTTTCCTTAGTAACTTTAAAAGTAAGGATTTAGCATCAGAATGCTCACCACAATCCATCCAATTAGCAATTTAAACATTGAAAATATACACTTCTCATGAAGCCTTACATTGAAAATAAAATAGAAAGTCTAGAAAACTGACTCAAGAGTCAATTTTTGCTGGAAATAGCACCAAATAAAACTTAAAAGATTTAATCCCCCCTTTTACACACACACACACACACACACACACACACACACACACACACACACACACACACACAAATCCTGGTTTTATTCCTATACTAGTATTTCAGAATATAATAAATCAAGGCAGACATAGCAGTGCATACCCTTAATCCCAGTACTTGGAAGGCAGAGGCAGGCAGATAGCTCTAAGTTCAAAGCCAGGCCAGACTAGAGAGCAAGTTCCTGGATAAGGCTATACGGAGAAACCCTTTCTTGAGTTCGAAAAAAACAAAACCCACTAATGTTAGAAACTGTTGTAAAGTTACAACTTTAGCTGCAAAATACTCCACAGTAGGGTGAGGCAATGACAAAACTAAGTACATACATGAAAGGACTAACTATGAACTGATCATGCTGAATGTGTGGTATTAAGTAAATGAAAATTCATTTTATTGTTATCTCTAGTTTTCTCTCTTTTTTTCTAAGATTTATTTTTATTTTATGTATATGAGTACTTTGTCTCTATGCATGTCTGTTCACCATCTATGAGCAGGGCCTGAGGAGGCTAGAAGAGTACACTGGAGGCGGTTGTTAACCACCATGTGGGTGCTGGGAACTTGGTTTTCTCTGCAAGAGCAGCAAATGCTCTTAACCGCTGAGCCATCTCTCCAGCCCCGTCTTTGTCTATTCTTGAAGTTTGTTTAAGATAAGCTTTAAAAATTTTTAGACAGATGTTCATGTAAGCTAGCTTGGCCTGAAATTAGTTATAGAGTCAAGGATGAGCATAAGCACCTGATCTAGACCCTGTTTATACAGGCTTGAGATCGACCCCAGGTCTCAGGTATGCTAGGCAGACAAATGCTCTACCAAATGAGCTACAGAAACAGGGGCTAGGGAGACGGCTCAGTAGTGAAGTGACTCCCATGATTGCTGAAGCTTTCTGGCAAACTTGTCAAATTAATGAGTTTCTAGTTACCTAAGAGACCATATCTCAAAAATTAAGGTGGAGAATGTTAGTGGGAGATGCTCACACCCACCTCGAGCTTCTATAGGACACACACAGAGCTGCAGAACAACCCTCTACTCTGCTCCGCCTCAATACTCACTTTACAGTACAGGTAAATCGAGTGGAGAGTTTCATAATGGCAGTGAGAGCGTAACCTCTCGTCACAGAGGTGGACATGTTAGAGATCAGGACACTTTCTAAAATATCCAGCACTTCATCTTCAGTCACCTGCAGGGACAAAGAAGACACAACATGAAATGCAACCAATGGAAACTGTGAAGCATGGGATCAGGGCAGCTCAAGGTGCTACCTCTCATGCCGCCTGTGCTAAGTTACTGCCCTGGTCAAAACAGGTATTGAAAAGACTGCTGGCAATTAAGAACAGAAATTACACAGTACTTGGGAGGCAAGTGGATAGCTGTGAATTCAAGGCCAGGACAGCCAAGGTTATACAGAGAAACCCCGTCTCAAAAAAAAAAAAAAAAAAAAAAAAAAAAAAAAAAAAAAAACCAAACAAAATGAATAGATTATATTTTAAGTGGCAGAAGAAGAAACATACAGGCCACAAAGAGTTCAAGACTGTTGTCAAACCTTCTCAAAAGCCAACTTTTCATGAGCAAATGGGAACATGAGCACATGCCTAACCAGAACTCCATTTGCTGTGGAGAAGAGTGAGACAGTGGGGATGTTTTTTGTGTAAGGTAGTAGAGATTGTACCCAGCTGTAATCCAGCACCTCTAACCCAACTACATCCCCCAGTCTCTCTACAACAGATTTAAATTCACACAATAATTCAAGATACTGCACCTTCTGAGTGCTATGCTAAAATACAGTCCAGACACCACTCCTGTAAAAGCTTCCAAAGAACCAATTCCAACTCCCCACTAAACATTACTCCATTATCAAAGCCACACCCTTGTTCCCTCCTTAGCCAAGGGTAACAACAGATACCTGAATAGGCTCTTCCTCTTCACACTGGCCAGACACAAGAAGATCGCCATATTCACCTATACACCACGCAGCTACTTGTACCAAGGGTTGCTGCCAAAAAAAAGTCAAGACCATCAATCTTCCCAAAAATGGTTTGTTGTTTGTTTGTTTGTTTTTTGTCTCTCTCTCTTTTTTTTTTAAGATTTATTTATTTATTAAGTATACAGTGCTTTTGCCTGCATGTGCGCCGGCACACCAGGAGAGGGTACCAGATCTCAGTGTAGATGATTGTGAGCCACCATGTGGTTGCTGGGAATTGAACTCAGGACCTTTGGAAGAACAGGCAGTCTTCTTAACGTCTGAGCCATCTCTCCAGCCCCCCAAAATGTTTTGTTGTTGCATGTGTCTCTGGATGAGCATGTGTTTATACATGTATATGTGTTTGTATGTACACTGGTTTAAGTGGTTGCTCCTAGATGCACCTTCTTTTTTCTACTGTGTGTATGCATGTGAACACCTGTGTGTGGGTATATGTGCATGTATGTGAATAGAGGCCTGAGGCTGACATCTTCACTCCATCCCCACCTTTTCACCAAGGCAGGGCTTCTCTACTGATCACAGAGCTTACAACTATGGTTACCAGGCTTGTTTTAGCCTGTTTTTGACCGTCTGAGGACTAGAATCACAGGTGAATGGGCATTCCAAAGCTGTGTTGGTTCTGATGACCCCAACTATGGTTTTCAGGGTTTCTGCTTGTGCAAATGGTGCCTTAAGCACCTAGCAATGTCTGCAGTCTCAGCCACAGCTTTTATTCATTTGTTTTTGAGATACGACCTTGCCCTGGCCCGGGACGTCACCAAGCAGTCTAGACTGACTGGTCAGAAATCACTAGGATTATACAAGCCTATGCTCCTCACTTGCCTTTAAAAAAAAAAAAAGGTGCAGATGTGGGGAGTGGTGACACACACTCTTTATAATCCTAGCACCTAGAAGACAGAGGCAGGTAGGTCTCTATAAATTTGAGCACAGCCTGGTCTACACAGTGAGCCCCATGCTAGCCAGAGATGCATAGTGAAATCTTGCCTCAAAAAAATGTAATAAATAATAAATAATAAAAATAGTAAAAACCAAATAAGGGTATAAGGTATAAAACGCAGGTTCTCGTGCTTGTGGAGAAAAGAAAACTTTAATGACTGAACTACAGTCCAGGCTCAAAAAATATTTAATGGAAATTATATATCACCTAATTGTAAAGTTCAAATCAAATTATATGCCTCAATATTAGTGGCATAAAAAGAAAAAAAGTATTTTCCCAAGAAATAACAGAAAATGAAGTACTTACTTGAGAATAATCACCAAGAATTGCTTTGTACAAGCGCTGGACAGTGTAGGCGTGCATCTCCACACTATTGGTTATTAACTGAATCAGGTTGGGGACTGCATCATCGCGAACATAACTTCCTGCCTAAAAGGAAACAGGAACAATTACCCTAGAACACACAAGCGATGTTGGCAAGTATAGGTAAACAGTTCTGTCAGTTGTAATGGGGAAAGACCACATATACAAAGTATAAAATTCCCAAAGATGACTCCTTTTTTTCTACTTAGGTAAAATCCTTAAAATTTCAAAAAATTTAAAAAAAGTGTTCTTTGGGAACCTAATTACCACTTCTGTTTTCCACAACCCCCTAGTATGGGGGTTGCCCCATGAACGAGCTATAGCACTCACTCTGGGAAAAGCAAGGAAGAGCACCTGTGCACAGCACGAAAGCTCAGATCAGTTTTGTTCTGTTTTGCTATTTTGTTTTGCTTTCAGTCTTAGGAGCAAATGTAGGGGTTTCACAAAGGCTAGGCAAACACTACCACTAACTATATCCCAGCATAGCATATGCATTTTTCTTTTTCTTTTCTTTTTTTTTTTTTTTTTTTTTTTGCATTTTTCAAAAATAAGTTTATTTAAAGTATCACACTTGTCATTTAGAAACTAGTATGCCAGGTATGGTGACGCATGCCTTTAATCCTAGCACTCGAAAGGCAGAGGCAGTAGAATCGCTGTGAGTCTGAGGCCAGCCTGGTCTACAAAGTGAGTTCAAGACAGCCAAGGCCACACAGAGAGACCCTGTCTCGAAAACTGAAAAAGAAAAACTTACAAAAAAAACCACCAAAAACCTAGTACTTATTAATATTATACAATCAATAATACAGTCCTAGGAATGGGGGTATCTTGCATTTAATTATTCATGCATTGATCCACTGATTTCTGTCCTGGCACTTAAGATGGAACAGTCTCATATTGCTACACAAAGCACTCTTCACTGAACCTTCTATTCAGTTGCCCTCTCCCGACCCCTCGCTTTTAATTGTATATGTATAGGCATTTTGCCTGCATGTATGTCCACATGTGTGCCTGGTGTCCAGGAGGTCAAAAGAGGATATTGAATACCTTAGTATTGGAGTTTACAGATGTTTTTAAGCCAGTGGATGCTGAGGACCAATTCTGGGTCCTCAACAAGAGCAATGAATGCTCTTAATCACTGAGTCGTCTCTCCAGCAGCAACCTACCTCCAGCCTACCTTTACTTGCGTGTCCATATCTATGCATGTATGTGAGCTTACATATTGAGGCCAAAGGTTGACATCAGGTGTCTTCCAGAGTCACTCTCCACCTTATTTTTTTGAGGCAGGATCTATCACTGATGCAGGAAATTCCAACCCAGCTAAGCTGGCTGGTCAGCAAGCTCCAAAACTGTTTCTGGTTTTGCCTCCCCAATGCTGGAACTACAAGAGTGCTCCACTACACACAACCTTTTCTTTGCATGGGCTGAGAATCAAACTCAGGTCTACAATCTTTTTCAGCAGGTTTTTTTTTTTATTAGATGAGCCATCTCTGAAGCCCTGCCTTTTTATTTTGAGACACAGCCTCACTACTCAGGTAGGCCTTCAACTTTCAGCCTTCCAAATAGCTAGAATTACAGGCTTGAAGCTGCAGCTTTTGTTTTTTGTTTCTTTAATTATTCATTTGATATTTTTAATATTCTCCCAAATGATAAAATCTGATGTACTATCTGCAGCCATCACAAAGAAAAGCCACTTAACCTATGTGGAAGATAAGTCTCAGCGGTCAGAGTGCTGTAACTAGTCACACAAGACATGGCACGGGAGTGGTTACTCTCCACTAGAGAATACAACAGCAGAGCTAACTTACAAGACACAGGTCAGGCCTAACCCTGTGTATTTTGGAAAGGGTAGGGGGCACCACAAGTAACCAGAATGCTCACACAACACAAAGAAAATGGTCAGAAAGAAAAGCTAAAAAGTTGGTAATCTGTGGTATGGCTTAGATTTTTACACACTGCTCTGTAGAACAGTTTCAAAAAGAGAAATTATCACCACAATTTGAGAGTTATTAACTACCCTATCCAATTTAAAAAAACAAAAACAACATACTCTTTAAAAGTCACACTGAACCAAAAAAACAAAAACACATTTTTGGCCTTAATAAAAAGAGCTCAATAAATTATCAAGAATGAAAAACATTATATAAGCAACAGCACAGTAGGGGGTCTGAGGTTCAGGCCCTAGCACCAGAAACAGACAGCATGAAGGGGTCTCTACAGAGAATGAGCGTGAGCCCTGAGGCAGAAGTGAGGAACCTGTTCTGGTCTTAAGCCTTTTGATGGGGGCAGTTCACAGTGAGAGGCTTCGAGCAGCCTTGTCTCTAGGCAGAAGACAGAAAATGGGCAGGGAGCAGAATATGTGTGTTACCAATACTTTACCATCAGTGCCCTGTCTGCAATGAACCAGTAGTGTGCCTGTTAGTACCAGTGAGGGACAGGAAGCTGACTCCAACTTTACCATCTCCCAGGGCTAGGAAAGTAACAAGTGCAAGCATTTCAAAAGATACTCCTCCAAGAACTCTAATTGTCCTTCTTTACAGTCTCATCACAGTTAAGAATGAGTGTTCTAACTCATCATGGCTTCTGTTAGCATATATTTATTCCCCGTTATCAATAACATTTGTCAACTTTTAGTCTTCTGTGAAATTAAGTTATTAGCAAAATACAAACTAGCATACCCCAGAAAATTCCCTACCAAAAAAAAAGAATCTTTCTGTTGCTGTTCCGTTTGTTCAATGGCAGGGTTTTACACTGTAGTCTAAGCCAGCCTTAAATGCACTCTGTAGTCCAGGCCGGCTTTGAATCATGGTGGTCCTTTTCCTTAAGCATCCTAAGTACTAAGACTGCAGTCATAAACCACCATGTCCAGCAACAAATACATCTAAATCAACATAGTTTACTGAACCAATTCTCACTTTAAGAAATAAAAATTGCTTCCCGTTTGTCTCTAATTATAAACAAGATTGATTATTTATTTATCTTGGTTTTTTGAGGCAAGGTTTCTTGGTGTAGCATTGGCTGTTCTGGAACTCACTCTGTAGACCAGGCTGGCCTGAAACTCAGAGATCCACCAGCCTCTGCCTCCCACATGCTGAGATTAAAGGTGTGTTCCTCCACCACCCATCAAGACAAATCTTTTTACATGCATATTTTTGTGCACTTGTCTTTTCTTATTCTTCTAAGCTAAAAAAAAAATTGTCAATGCAACAAAAGACTTTCATTACATACTTCCATACTGCACTCTAAATAAAATATCACCATTTTATTATTACACTATCAAGTGAAGAGTATGGCCTGCTTCTCTATTGTTTTAAATCTATTTTATGTGTTTGGGCTTGGTGCTGTGGCATGCGTGTGGAGGTCAGAGGACAATTTTTGAGAACTAATCCTCTTCTTCTAACAGGAGCACTTCAGGAATTGAACTTGGGTCAATCACCAGGATTGATGGCAGTCACTTTTACCTGTTTATTTTTTTAAACCAATACTAGACAGTAATTTTAAAAGTATAATAGAAGTGGGTTGGCCACACCTGACCTCCCAACTAATGGAAAAGTTTGCCTGGCCAACACAGTGAGATCTTGTTTCAAAAACAGAAAGTATGGCTAGAGGGATGACCCAGATACTAAACGCTAAGGCTTAGAAGCAAAAAGAGAAAGTATGAGGGCAGACATGTTAGAACGCTCCCATGATCACAGCACTCAGGAGGTAGAGAATGGAGTATCAAGTATTCACGTTCAGGGGGTAACGGGAAGATACAAGTAAGGGGATAACAACTGAGATGTAATCTGAATAAATTACTTAAATTAAAAAAAAAAAAAAAAGAGCTCAAATTCAGCCTTGGCTGCACAGCCAGTTCAACTCTCGCCTGAGCTACATGAGAGGACTTGTCTCAAGAGAATATAGCACAGACTACCAATGATAACTTGGCTTTTTTAGTATTATTTTACTAGTAAGTGTGTTTTTATTTCTTTCCTTTTTTTTTTTTTTTTTTTCCTTTTTTGGTTTCTCGAGACAAGGTTTCTCTGTGTAGCTTTCGCTGGACTTGTTAGCCTCAAACTCACAGTGATCCACCTGCTTCTGCCTCCTGAGTGCTGGGATTAAAGGCGTGCGCCACCACTGCCCAGCTGTAAGTGTGCTTCTCACTTGTTAAACTTTTCCTTCTCTTTTTGTGAACTATCCAGATGCCAATGACTATTTATTGGATTTTTCCCATTTTACTTACATAGTGTTAATATGCTATCACGTTACAAAGTTTCCCCTACTTAATTCTTAGATCTGTTGGTTTTTCACTTTTGTTTTATGAGTTCCTTTTTTTTTTTTTTTTTTTTGGTTTTCAAGAGTTTCTCTGTGTAGCTCTGGCTGACCTGGACTCACTCTGTAGACCAGGCTGGCCTCGAACTCAGAGACCACCTGCCTCTGCTTCCCTGAGTCTGGGATTACTAGTGTGCATCACTGTGCCCAGCTGCCATGAGTTTCTAATTTTAAATGCAGTCATTAGCAGGAATAATTTCCTTTATGGTATTCATGTCTAGTAACATTGGGACATACAGTATATCTTCTTACTATGTCATCACAATCTACTGACTAGTTAAAAAAGAAACTCTTACATCTGAGAAGAATGCCAAAGAAAAGACAACATCTAAAACAAGAACTGTAAAGGAAATGTAGTCATTTTTAAACCTTGCAATAACTGAGTAGAGGACAGAACTCAGAGGAATCCAGTACTTGCCTAGTCTGTGCAAGGCCCTGGGTGTGATCCCCAGGACTGCAAGGAAAAACATCATCTGCAACACTGTCCTATCTCTTCAAAATAAAACAACAGATATGAATCTCTATATAGCAGCTCCTGCTTATGACTTTGACTTCAAACTATCCACTGCCCCTCTCCATTTGCTGGCTTTGTTTGTCTTTCTGTTGCTTTCCAAGCAGGCTACACTTGCTACCCCAGGTCTTTTCACTTACTATTCCCTTTCATTAGGATGTACTTGAGATATCTGCATGGCCTGTTCCTCTTTCCACTCAGCCCACTCCTCAAATGCTACCTTCTCTAAGAGCCTACCACACTTCATCTAACTCTTGGTGAGGTGCCTTATGCACCAGCATCCTTCGATACCTGACATTAAGGTGCATACTACAAGGTTAGCCTAGCCAACACAATGAAATCCATAGCTTGTCAATTTAATAAAAAACTGCAGTCACTTGGCCAGAGGAACTAAGGAACTGTGGGGCATTTTCTTGATTAACGATTGATGGGGGAGGTGCAGCGCTCACGTCGGGTGGTGCCACTCCTGTGAGGGTGGTCCTAAGTTTTATAAGAAAGTAAGCTGAGCAAGCAGCACCCTCTACTCCAATTTCTGCTCTAGATTCCCTCGTCAGCTTCTTCCTATGATGGAAGCTCCAACTCTGCCCCCAAGTTGGTTTTGGTCAGTGTTGCATAAAAGCAAAACCAGGGCAGGTACGGAATTCCCAATCTCTCCAATTGAATACAACCTCCATGAGAACAGGGGCGTCATCTGCTTCATTTCTAGATACACTCAGTACATAGTCTGGCTTAAAAAGCTACATACCGTTGTCAGGACACGCATAATAGTATCTATATGCCACCGTTTGGAAGGTGCATACCTGAGAAAATAAGGTGAAAAAACCTGAAATTAATAAACTGCACTATATCCAGTGACTTTAAAAAACTCTACAATCTTTTCTAGGTTGTCGAGTTAAATGATTATATTTGGAGATGTTTCACCATGAAACCTAGCAGAAACCATCATTTCAATGAGCAATCAAATATATACTCAAATTCACATTTCCCATAGTATTATAATAGGAGTAGCTAAGCTGAAAAGACAGGACTTTGTCCCAGTTTCTCAGAAGACAAATCATACTGTCAGGAAAAAAGGCAGCCAATAAAGAGGGCTGGGGAGACCCTTGGCGATTACAGCACTTGCTTCAGAAGCCTGAGAAGCAGAGTGTGCAGAACTCACATAAGTGTGGTGTGTGGGTGTTGTAACAGGGAGTATCCAGAGCAAGTGGCCTCAGAGACTTAGGCACACCATGGAGCTCTGGGTTTGACTAAGAGACTATCCATCAGTGGTTAAGCTGGAAGAGCAACTCAGGACATCAACCTTAGACTTCCACATGCACATGCCAGCACACATGCAAACACGCATATTGTGTGCATATACATACCACAAGTGGGGAAAAGGGGGGTTGTCAGAGTGGAATGAGATTTAGAGAAAAAAAAAATAGCTCCACGACCACAACTGAAAAGTACTTTGCACTTTAGGTTTTACACACAGCTTTAATTCAGATGCTTTTCTGCCTCTTTGTAATAGGTGCAAGGTTAAGAATGGATACAGAAGAAAAGCTCTCAAAAGTGTAATTGTGTTTGGGCTTAACATTATTCAACATCAGCTTGTAATTCAGAGCTAGAAATAAATGCTACATGTCTTAAACGTGTCTACAGCATCTCTTGGCCCTGTGTTTTTGTTTTGGTTTGTTTTGTTTTTCGAGACAGGGTTTCTCTGTGTAGTCTTGGCTGTCCTGGACTTACTTGTAGACCAGGGTGGCCTAGAACTCAAAAAGATCCACCTGCTTCTGCCTCCCAAGTGCTGGGATTAAAGGCGTGCGCCACCACTGCCCGGCTTGGCTCTGTGTTTTAAAGATGCTTTTAGGAAGTTCCAAACACCACTATACCAATAAAAATAAAAATTAAAATCTTACTTTTCTGCAGCAAGAAAGATTCCAGATGCACAATCAGCTTTAAATTCTGGCTCACATGAATCCAGAAAATAAAGTAATTCCTTCATCATGCCTCGGATATTATTCCCATTTACCAGGGCAAAGCTCAATTCCATTGCACGTCTTGTAGAGGGGGGAGAAAAAGGAACACATTTACAGTGAGAATGTAACAAATACTCAGGTATGTTCCCTATACACCAAAAGCAGTGGCTTAAACAGCTATAAATAGTCTTATGACTTCACTTTTTACACACTAGATAAGCAGGAAAATGTATTCATATGCTAGCTCTGGTAACTGTGAGTGCTAACCCAACACTTCTGCAGAAATCCCTGAGAGAACCTGGCAGTGGCCGCACATGTCTACAAGCCGACTTGTATGTATATGCTCTTAGGAGGTGGAAAAGGGAGCATCAGGAGACCAATAGCATCCTCCGCGACACAGCTGGAAAAGGGCAGCCTGTGCTACATGAGACCCTGCCCCATAAACATAATAAATAAGCGGATGAGTGAATGAACAAATAAACACCAACAAGAACTCAGAAAAATTCTAGTAACTATGTTTCATTAGTCTACTCTAGAAAGCTGAAATTTCCTAGACTTTAGGTTTGCAAAAAGAGGCAAAATTATTACCAATGATAATGCTTCTTTGCAGTATTCCTTTGAAAATATATTTTTTATGTTCCACTCGCACTCCACTTCTAAGTATAAAGTAACCGTGTTTACATCAAACAGCACAACAGAACTGGGGATGTGGTCTAGTTGTTAAGAGCTCCTGTCTGTCATGTACAAGGGCCTGGATTCCATGTCTCCGAACTACAGGAATTGGATGAAGTGGGCCATGTCTATACTCCCAGCACTAAGAAGGGAGAGGCAGGAAGACAAGAAATTCAAGATCAGCTGGGCAGTGGTGGCGCCCGCCTTTAATCCCAGCACTCAGGAGGCAGAGGCAGATGAATCGCTGTGAGTCTGAGACCAGCCTGGTCTACAAGGTCGAGGACAGCCAACACTACACAGAGGAACCTTGTCTCAAACCACCCTCCCAAAAAAAAACCAAAAAACAAAAACAAAAAAAAAAGAAAGAAAGAAAGAAAGAAAGAAAGAAAAGAAAAGAAATTCAAGATCATTTTCAGCTGCATGGTGAATTCAAGGTCAGCCTGAGCTACATCAGACCCTATCTCCATAAAGAGGTAGGAGGAAGCGGGCATATAATTCTGACATAATTCAGAGTAATAAAAATAAATCTTAAAATACACTGGTTATGGGACTGGAGAGATGGTTCAGACATTAAGAACTCAAGTCTTCAGGCAGCTCACACAACCTCTAGCTCCAACTCCAGGAAAATCCAATGCCTCTAGCTGCTGAGGGCACCTGTACTCACATGCACATGTCTGTACACAAACACACATGAATGTACCTACTATTTAAAAATAATGAAAATTGCTGGGTGTGGTGGTGCATGCCTTTAATTCCAACACTCAGGAGTCAGAAGCAAGTGGATCTCTGTGAGTTGAAGACCAGTCTGGTCTATCTAGTTAAAAAAAATAATGGAAGTGGGCCTGGAGAGGTGGCTGACAGGTTAAGAGCACTGGCTACTCCTCCAAACGTCCTGAGTTCAATTCCCAGCAACCACATGGTAGCTCACATCCATCTTTATAATGAAATCTGGTGCTCTTTTCTGGTGTGCAGACATACATGCAGGCAAAACATTGTATATATAATAAATACATCTTTTAAAAAAATAATGGAAGAATATAAAAGCCAGGTGCAGTGGTTCATGCCTGTAATTATAGTACTTGAGAGTCAGAAGCAGGAAGGCCATCACAAGTTTAAGGCCAACCTAGCCTACATGAATTCCATGCCAGCCAGCACCAAATAGAGAGATCCAGTTCCCAAAATAGGGATGCTAATGTAGAAGAAAGCACACAAGGCCTTAACCCTAAACAAAGGACTAAGTAATGCTGAGAGGAGGAAAAAATAGTCTTCCCAAAGGAAGAGCGCACGAATTGGTTATCCAATACCAAGTGACCATCCCTGAAAATATATGCATACAAAAAACATTATATAGTCTGACAGGTTCCTATATTTAGAAAGGTGCATAGACACACATACACATCTAACAATAATTAGAGTGAATGATGTCATAAATTTGAATGACAGCACATATATAAAAGTAACATTATACAGACTGAACAGGCTATATATATATATATATATTTGTGTGTGTTTACTTTATATATACATGTAGTGTGTATATGTATGTACATATATTGTGCATATATATGTGTGTATAAACATACACACAAGTATTCATATTATGTGTGTATATTCATATATATGTGATAATAATTAAAGAGAAAGGTCACAGATTTAAATAAGAGCAAGTGGGTACATTGGGGTGGTTGAAGGGAGGGAGAAAAGGGGGAAAATGATATAATTATAATATCAAAAATAATTTAAAGGTATGAAAAAATTACAGTAAAAACAAACTTAATAGGAAGCTAACCATAAAAAAGGAAAAATATCTGTAAGAGCAAATAAAAGTTCCTATAGATGCCTATTGGATTTGGTAATAAAGACAAAGCTAAAAATGTTTAACATACAAAACTCCGTATAAGGGCTGGAGAGATGGCTCAGAGGTTAAGCACACTGGCTGCTCTTCCAAATGTCCTGAGTTCAATTCCCAGCAACTACATGGTGGCTCACAACCATCTATAATGAAATCTAGTGCCCTCTACTGGTGTACAGGCATACATGTAGGCAAACACTATACATAATAAGCAAATAAATCTTTAAAAAAAAAACTCCATGTAAGTCTTGTCATATTCAGTCAAAAATGTAAATATTAATCAAAACCAGAATGATGGCACGTGCTTGTAATCCCAGCACTTAGGAGCTGGAGACAGGAAAAATCAGGAGTTTATGGTCAACCTCGGCTTCACAGGAAAAAAAAAATTGTTCTTTTCTTTTCTTTCTTTCTTTTTTTTTTTTTTTTAAACAGAAAAATTCTAAGACCCTGTCTGGGGGGAAAATACTAGACATAAACTGCATTTCAAAACTAACTTAAGGTTAAGCACATGGTTCCACATTAGCTGATACACAGCAATAGCAATTCAACCCTAAAAGACAGAATCATTCCCATAACGTGTTAAGTAGTTTTTATATATCAACTCAGATTAGTCTTGTATAAACCTCTGAAGTAGGTGGCCCTCTACCTGCATTTTACACAAGAGGCAGCCAGTGTACAGAAAGTGTACCTGCTTCTCACTGGCTCACTGTGATAACCAACTGAGAAGGCATGTAAGACCCTTCTCGAAGCTCTATTAAAAGCTAGTATTACTAAGTCTAGGTCTTATCTGCAGACTGTCCAAGAACTGAGCATTTATTCTGTGTACATAAATGTTTATTTACTGAATAACTTCAAAGATCACTTTAAATCTCCTTTGTTTTGAGTCTGAACACACACCAAGAGCTCACTAAAGTTAACAATAAACGCCACACTTCTGGAAAACCCACTGAACAAAGAGATTTATGTCTTTTGAGAGTCTCAACTGCCTAGCAATCATTTCTAGATGTACTACCTAAGAAGCACAGCTGCCTCCTCAATCCTGAGACGTGAGGTACTGTGAAAACGTGCGCTGTCAGCAATCTGAGTCTCAGCACAGTGGAAAGACACTTAGCCGATGGATCACTCCTTATTTTCATCCTCCAGCACACAAAACACAGCACCTCTACTGAGTCAAGTCTGGCCCAATGTAAATACCTAAGAACTGAGAGCACTCTCAGTATTCCCAATGGGTCTCTTTAACTGACATAAACTATTCTTGCCAATCCTTTATTAAAGAAACAAAACAAAACTCATTTCTGAACACAATGATTAAATACTTAAATGCCTACGAATCAAACTGGTGGAGGACACAGACTTATCCAGACTCTGTTAATTTAAGCGCCTTGGAGAAAGAGCCTGTTCCTTACCGTTTTATTGAGACGTCCAGATCCTTTAGACAGTCCACAATTGTGCTTCTGTGCCTCTGGACAGCATTATGATCTGTCTGCACAGTCTTCAACAGAGATGTCAGAGCAACATACCTGCAGTTTCACGATAACCAAGTTAAAATGCAAAACTCAACAAAGCCCTCCTCTGCAAAGGTGCCAGATAGACTAGGAACTGTACACATCTTAGACGACTCCAAGGTAGGCACACAACTAACGAACATGAAGGAGTAAGAGCACAATCTATATGACCAGCTGGAGAGGCTCTGGAACTGGCCTTGCCTTCACAATATCCATTTAAACTTCTAACAGTAACTGACTCAGCTTTTCCTAAATCTAACAAAGGGGGAAAAATACAGTATGCCTTTTCTACACTGCCTTACCCACAAAGTTCAAAAGGAAAGTATTTTAATTCTTGTATTTGAATATGCTTTGCTCTTTTTTTTATACCAATACCAAAGATGCTTCTATCTATAAGAATTTAAGTTTAAAGCTGGCTGTGGTAGCACACACCTTTAAACCCAGCACTCGTGAGGCAAAGAAGGTGGATCTCTTGAGTTCAAGACCAGCCTGGTCTACAAAGTGAGTTCCAGGACAGCTAGGACTACACAAGAAACCCTGTCTCAAAACCTCCACCACTCCCCCCCAAAATTAACTTGAGTTTTAGATCTAAAGCCATGGAATTGAGTACTTGCTATTACACCCTGTGGTCCAGAAAGCCTAAAATGTTTACTATTTGGCCCTTTATAGGATACTTGCCCTTGACTTATAAAGGAAAAATTAAGCCATAAAGGAAATCCCCAAATTCTCTACAAAATAGCAATTTTAAGACTAAACTAAAACTAAAAGTTCTGATTTCAAAGTCTACATCACAAAATACATAATACACATATAATCCTCAGTAAAGTCACTCTGTAAAAATACTAATTTTTATAATATAGAAGATATAGAAACTTTCAGTTAACTTACCTAATATTTTTGTCATTGTTCAATAAGAATCGACCGAGAATATTTATGGCTAGAACCTGAAGAGAAATAGCATAGGTTTTTCATTTTGTTTTTGTTTTTATAAATCTATAAAAAAATGATATTTTGTTTTCTGATCCTAAAGAAACAATTTCCAGTCTCTGGGTAGAAGCTGCTTAAAGATGGTGGCTAGTTATCTATAAATTGTTAGCAAAAGAATAGGTTATCTAAAGGCAAATTCTTAAAATCATATTCAGTTTATTTCAGGGGCCAGAAAGAGGGCTCAGCAGGTAAAGGCGCCTGCCACCAAGGCTGACAGCCTGAGTTCAAGCCCTAGATCCCATATGATGGAAGGACAGAATCCAGTCCCTCACGTTGTCCTCTGACCTCCATGTGTGCACAATACTGAACACATATGTATGTACATTCACACACACAAAATAAATTCTCTTTAAAAATCCCTTTCCATGTCAGCAGTAATTATTGAAATTACTGAAAGACATAATAAAAATGGTTCTATTTATGGAATGCTGTCCAATTCTAGAATGACAGTAAAGTCACCTGAGATCCTGAAACTACTCCATTCCAGCAGTTTAATTCTACAAATTCATCTGACAAATGCAGCTATACAAGCATAAACACAAAGTCTTCCTGGAGCAGTATCAACAGGGAACACGTGATAGGAGACATCCTAGATAACCATCAGCAACAACGCTGCCCACGTACTGTTGCATGTACAAGTAGGCATCAGACACATGACAAGACACAAGTAGGCCAAGACACTATGCTCAATAAAGACACAAGCAAAGGGATAAATACTATGGTCACACTCACATGAAATGCATATTGTGAAATATGCTGTCACTTATTGTTCCCATATCTTGACATACAGCTTCTAAATCTCATTTAGTTTATTTTTTCAAAAGGTTTGCTTTTAAAATATGTGTGCTTATATTCATATGTGTGTGTGCTGTCTGTCTGTCTGTGTCTGGGTGTTTTATCCCTCAGAGACCAGAAGAGAACATTGGAACCCTGGAGGTGAAGTTACAATGAACTGCCTTAACATGGGTGCTAGGAACTGAACTCTAGTCCTCTGGAAGAACAGCAAGTGTTCTTAACCACTGAGCCATCTCCATTCCTATATTTAATTGTTATGATAGAACTTTGGATGAATCCCTGCATAACCTCAGGATGGGCTTAGCTTGTCAGAGGAAGCAACCATGTTATTGGAGAAGTTTTCAGCCCATGCCCAAGATCCTAGGGAAAGTGCTGAAGGTTATAATCATTACCAATGGCCTAATCAATCACACCTATATGAGGCCTCCTAAAAACCCAAAAGCACAGGGCTTTGGAGTAGCTGGACACATGGAGTTTTCCTTTCTTTTTCTTTTCTTTTCTTTTTTTTAAAGATTTATTTATTTATTTATTATGTATACAGCACTCTGTGTGTACTCCTGCAGGCCAGAAGAGGGCATTAGATCACATTATAGATGGTTGTGAGCCATGTGGTTGCTGGGAATTGAACTCAGGACCTCCGGAAGAGCAAGCAGTGCTCTTAACCGCTGAGCCATCTCTCCAGCCCCTCTTTTCTTTTCTTTTTGGCTTTTTGAGACAGAGTTTCTCTTGTAGTCCTGGCTATCCTGGACTTACCTTGTAGACCAGGCTGGCCTCAAACTCAGAGATCCTCCTGCCTCTGCCTCCCAAGTGCTAGGATTGAAAGCATGCGCCACCACACCCAGCACATAAGGAGTTTTCTGAAGGTTGGTACATGTGGAAAGAATGTTTCTTTCTTTTTTTTTTTTTTGGTTTTTCCAGACAGGGTTTCTCTATGTAGCCTTGGCTGTCCTGGACTCCCTTTGTAGACCAGGCTGGCCTCGAACTCACAACGATCCGCCTGCCTCTGCCTCCCGAGTGCTGGGATTAAAGGCATGAGCCACCACGCCCGGCAGAAAGAATGTTTCTTACCCACTTCCGTAATGTTTTGCTCCTTATTTATCACCAATATAGATAACTCTCCTGCGTACTCTGAATATCCTTTATCATAACAAGTACAAGTAAGTGTGGCCTTAATTCTGTAAACCATTCCAGCAAATTAGCCAAGCTCACAGAGAGAAATAGAGGAACCTAGAATTACAGCAGGCTGGTTAAAAATACCAGTCATATAACTAGCATCTGATGTGGGAGACAGTCCTGTGGAACTAAGCCTTCACTCTGGGAGTAATTAAATGGAACTAAATTGGAGAATACCAACTGATGACCACTGAAAATACCACCCCATAGATGGAAGTAAAGTACTGAAAGATTAGAAGGGAAGAGAGAACATTTTTTTTTCTTTGCTAAAGTGATGGAATCCAAGACCTTGTGAACACTAAGCAAATACTCTACCTCTGAGGTGCATCCCCATCACATTTAATTGTGTATTTTCTGTATCTCTGTAGAAGTATTGAGGAGAAACCCATAGACAGAACAAAAAGTTGTTTTTAGGGACTAATTTTCCAAAATCCTTTTCTTTATTTAAAAAAAAAAAAAGGTAGGGGGATGGTGGGGAGAACAAGGGCTAGAAAAATGGTGCAGTGTTAAGGACACTGGCTGCTGCTCTTCCAGAGGACTTAGTTCAATTCTCAGCACTCTGTGGTAACTCCCAAGCCTCTGCAAATCAAGTTCCAGGGATCTGACACCCTCTTCTGGCCTCCACAGGCACCAGACACATGTGGGGGACAGACAAATTTGCAGTAGAAACAACCGTACACATAAAATAAAATCATGTTAAAGAATTTTTAAAAAGACTTAGTTACTTATTGTTTATACAGTGTTCTGCCTGCATTCTAGAAGTGGGCGTCAGATCTTACTATAGATGGTTGGGAGCCACCTGTAGTTGCTGAGATTGAACTCAGGACCTCTGGAAGGGCAGCCAGTGCTCTTAACCACTAAACCATCTCACCAACACCAACACCAAATTTTTTGTAATTAAAATATTCCTTAAGGGCTAAAGAGATGGCCAATTCCCAGTAACCACAGGGCAGCTCACAAACAGCTACAACGTGATCTAATGCGCTCTTCTGGCATACAGATGTACATGTAGATAGAGCACTCATAAACATAAAATAAATAATAAACAATAAGAAAAAAGTTAGAAGGCGAGGAACAGAAAAGTTTAGGAAAATAAAAAAGCTCTGGACAAATATGGCAGTTCTATTACTTAGCTATATAAATGTACTAATGTCATTATTATACATCCTTAAATGATCCAAATGGTAAATTATGTTATATGTATTGTACCACAACTGGACACACACACACACACACACACACATCAGTCTTTATGCATGAATAAGAAAGCAGCTTCAAGCTAGCAGAGTAGAGAACAATATACAGCTGCTGCTTTTGTTTCAAAGGAGAATAGAAGAAATTGATCTAAGTTGATATGGTACATCACAGGATATCACTATACTATTCGCTAGCTGATAAATCTGTTTCTTTACAGGCTTTGGATTAGCAAGTCTAAATTAATAATTGATTGGATTAAGCCAAGCAGGGGTGATGCACACCTTTAGTCCCAAGCACTTGAGAAGCAGAGGCAGGTGGGCCTCTGAGACCCAGGGCAACCTGGTCAACAGAGTGAGTTCCAGGACAGCTAAGGCTTCCCAGAGAAACCTTGTCTTGAAAAACCTAATGCTGCTGCTGCTGGTGGTGGTGGTGGTAAAATTGGATTGATTTAAAAAAAAAATTCATGGGGGAGAACCTACCACATTATTTAATGAGGAAGAAAATATGAAACTAATATTAGGATATCATCCTAAGAATTATTAGAGACAAGAACATCTGATGGATACCAAAAATCATGGGCAAAAGCCTGTAAGTATACTTGCACAGGTCAAAGTGTGTCCGAAATCTTAATTACAAAGGGAACAAGAGTAAATATACAGTAATAAAGACACATGGGCTGGAGAAATGGCTCAGCAATTAATAGCCTGTTACTCTTGTATCAGACCTGGTCTCAATTCCCAGCATCCACACAGTGGCTCGCAATCATCCATAACTCCAGTATCAGGCGATCCCATGGCCTCTTCCAAACTCCATAGGAACTAAGCACGCACGTGTATGCATATGGGAGACACACACACACACACACACACACACACACACACACACACACACACACAAACCACTTAGTCACTTAAAAAAAATGTATCTTTAGAACTAGCATAATAGTGGGGGAGGCACACCCAGTTGGTATCATAGTAGTAAGAAAATTAAAATTGTGCCTGGCACCCAATATGCTTAACTCCAAAGGACACATCATACTGTGGAAGTTTGCCAAGAAAAGTGTAATTTTAATCTATAAAAATATGAAAAAATATCAGGCAGACTAAATTGAGTTATATTCTACAAAGCAACTGATCACCACTTCTAAAATATCAAAATCATGAAAGATAAAGAAAGACTAAAGAGAAGTGACAGTTACATGAGATGTGGGATCTCAGACTGGATCCTGTAATAGAAAACCAATACCACCTGGAAACGCAGTGAAAGCTGAGTGAAGTCTACAGTTTACTTAATAGCATAGTGTCCATGTTAATCTCCTATCTTCATAAGCTGTATAATCTATAATCTAGTACACTAGGAAAGCTGGGTAAAAGGTGTGGCTATAAAGGAGCACTGAGGCTTCAGGGGCTGGAGATGGCTGAGCACTTCAGAGTACAAACTTGCTCTTCTTCCAGAGGATTCAAATTTGGTTCCCAGCACCCACGTTAGGCTGCTCACAACCACCTGTAATTCCAGCTCCAAGGAATCCAACATCCTCTTCTGGCTTCCACCGGTGCTGCTCTCACAACAAGCACATAGATATACACAATTAAAAAGAAAAAAAAAAAAAGAATCTCTCAAAAGATCTAAAATTATTTCAAAGCTAAATGAAAGTAGGGAAAGGGCTGGGTGTGGTGGAGTACACCTACAACCCTGGCAGTGGGAGGCTAAGGCAGAAGACTCCAGTTGGAGGACAATCTACCGTACAGAGGAGTTTCAGGGCAGCCCAGTCTACATTATATAGTAAGGTACTATCCACTATAGAGAAGGCATTGCAAAACAGTGTTTTCCTCTGAAGGAGGCCTAATCGCTATATGCGAAAGCTACAGAGCTAACATTTCTTTGGGACTGCCTCAGTTTCTTGCTCTATAGGTTTATTCATTAAATAAATTTCCTCAAATATTGTATGTTCTGCCTTGTTTAAAGTAATGGGTACAATTCACAGTGGCTCTAGTAAAAGCTACAGATTTGCTTAATAAAAGATAACAGTACAGGGAGTCCTACCTGTTCTTCCCAGTTTTACTATTTGCATTAAGGTTAAAGCACACAGAAAACAGCATCATGCTTTGGCACATCAGCCCTTCCCAAAGCTCAGAATGGAATAGTTTCCATACTGAAACCCAATGCAATCACTCTAAATAAATGTTTACAGGTAAAAGAAGATTCAAAAACACTTACTCGCAATCCACTCTCCGATTTAATATCCATGATAGTCAAAACCGTTTCATAGAGAATAGCATTTCCTACATTTTTACTAGTCTCTGTATTAGTGGCAACCTGAAAAGACAGACAGCAGCACATAAGTGATAAAGCAACACCTCCAAAAGCTAGCTAGTGGCACCAAGACATACTGTGATTGCAGTCACTTGCTTAAGGGGAAACTTCGCCAAATAATCACACGTTCTACTCTCTGCTGGATGAAATGAGCACTTAATATACATCAAGTGCGATCAACTCACCTGTGCTAATATATCATTCATAGCTTCACTTGAATCATCATCATTCCGTCCTAAAATTCTTAATAACCGCAAAATTCGTACCTAACATACAAGATATAAAAATATCAACAAATTATGTCAGACTCAGTCTCACCCAGTATGAAATTCAAATAATTCAAATGAAGTTAGATCTCATCAGAAATCAGTCAGGAGGATTTTGTACAGCTTTTTAAAGGAGCCAGGCACACTTCCCCACCTAATGAAGCGATGAGACAACCCATCCTCATGGCCCCATATCCTTTAGCTACACAACTAGTAATTAAGCGCCCAAATACTAAATAAACTTTACATTTACACTGTCATCTGATTTATTAAACACGATACTTATTTGGTTCTGGTTCACTTATTAATATAACTGATGAATTTACAAATTTGTACCCTATAAAACTTAAGCTGATGAAAACAATCTCTTCAGAAGTACTACATTCACATGACATTTATCCAAAATGTTTTTCAACCTCACCTGCAAAAATGGGTCACTGATACCAGAAACATCATGTTCTGGGGAATATCCGGACATGATGAGGTTCTTTAGAATACGAACTAATTGGGGCACAAGCTGCAGAAAAGAAAGATGCGTCAAAACAACAACAACAGCAAAACAGTGAATATATGAGACTATCTTCAATAAGCACATTGTTTGTTTGGTTTTTTTAATGATGCAAATTCTGAGTCCAAGAAATTTCTCCTGTTACAAACAGAGTATTGCACATGGGTGAAAAGGATAACTCAGATACTTAGGCCAACGCCTAACAAGTAATAAGCACGTCATCAGGATGAAAATGAGCCAGATCTGTTTCCTCCAGAGTTCTGTATGTAAAGACACTAGAATCATATTGGGCTGACAGGAAGCAAATAAAGCAGGCCAATGGGATGCACTGCAGCTCTACTTTTGTAGAACGTGCAAGTCTTGAGTAACAAAGAACAGTTCCTTTTATCCATTCTGACAAATTCATATAAAGCATTAATAAATGATCTTATGAAAATATAAAGCATACCACACTTTAAATAGGAAAAGACAGGTTTAGTTAAATATCCTTTCCCAAAAAGCAGCAGGAAATACCAAAGTGATCAACACGAGCCAAACTGAAAAAGATAGATGAAGAACGCACACCTCAGATACCAAGGCCCTACCTACCCTTTACTCATATGATGGAATTCTGCCAAGTTTAATATCAGTACTCAATTATGTTTTCTTATGGTACCAAAGAGACTATAGATCTCTTATAGTCAAGAATTCCTTTGTCCTTCCTTTACTAGGTCCATGTCATAGAAGCAAATTACTATTGTCAACCTAAAGTTACAGATGTTTTCAAGTAAACATAAGCACTCATTTCCTTTCTGTTGACCAATTACCACATGCTGAACTGCTATTCCAAAATGTCTGCCATAACTGAACTTTCCGAGTCTCCAAAAGAAAACCCCATTTAGCTACATGAACAGCTCTTACTACCTAAACTAAATAAGGAAGGGTACAAACACTACATCTTCCTGTAGAAGTCTGAACAGGGCCAACTCTACTGCAACTCATTATTTTTCCTTTGTGTTTATTCTCTCCCTCCCTACTCCCCAAGCCTACAAAGGCATTGAGATTAAAATGGAATGCCAAGCTACACTCAAGACATGCACCCAAAATACTCAAAACATCCAAGGCCATTTATAAATGTAAGAGAACATAACGTGAACTTAAGTCAGGCTAGCCATGATACTTCAGAATTTAGTGACTCCTTCAATCATCAAAACAAGATCTAATTTGGACAACTCCAAGATTACGACAAGTCTAAGTAAGCTATGGAGCTCTGCAAACGCTAAACAAAATCTCATTCTATCTGTGACTACAGTGTGAAGATAAGTAGCTCACCTTACACACTCCCCACAGTTTGCATTTTATGTACTACATACAACCCTAGTCACTTTTAAAAATCTGATTTCGTTCTTGGAGAAGTCCTTTTTCCTCAGGCTACTAAGTTCAGAAAGTGTTTTATTTGCTGCCAAGGCCAGCACATTCCGTAAGACTGCCATGGGTCAGAAAGCACATGACTAAGTGCTCAGCATACAAGTTCTTGGAACCCAGCTTTAGTTTTCAGACAAAAATGCAAGTTACTAAAACTGATGACAGGACAAACAAGGTAAGGTGACAGAGGGAAAGCTGCAGCCATGAAAGTCAGTTGGTGCCGAGTACTCTACCTCTAAATTCTTTCAGTATCCCAGAGTTCCTCAGTGAGATTAAGTCCAGGTAGGGGGACTAAAAGCTCGGAGTCTGAACCCAATGTTCAGAAGTACACATGGAGCTTTTTCAAGCGTGAGTTACCCACAGATGGTCTGCTTCAAAAGAGGCAACGTTTTGTGTAAGTGTTCCAGGCAGATCTGGAGCTGCCCCGTGCAAAGCTGCTGGGCAGCTGCCGAAAGCCTCTCACATGAAGATGAAGGCAAGGCAGAGGAGGAGGGTTACAACTCAGGGAAGGCTGCAACTGAAATCCAAGGCTGACTTCGGAGTCAGGAGATTAAGAGACAAGACAGAAACTGGACCAGGGAGTTAGCCAAAAATGCTAGAACAAATAATTCACAGTATTAAGCACAGCTTCAGCATTAGTACAGTGTAAAAGCCACACTTGTGGGTAAATACACAAAAGCTACTAAGGACCTAAAGCCAGCATGCACCATCTAAAAAGAGGGTTAATTCTTACCTTTTCATTCTAACATACAGCAGGATTCCAAACAGACAACAGGAACAAAACATACAAAGCAAGCATTAGGGACAGATACGGGTCTCATACTATTTTACATTAATTTAATCAAGACATGAACGTCTAAGGGAGAGGGAGCCAAAATAAATAAATAACCACCTGTTGTTTGATCTAAAATATGAGCTCTTTTTAACTGCTCAGCAACCTTCTCTAAAGGAGTCAATGCACATAACTATACAAAGAATAATCCTTCTGAGTCCTTCTCAATAAATAAAGGGAGAAATAAAACTGCCTACTTTAGAATGCAATTTTAAAAAATGGGGAAAGGAAGCTGGGCCGTGTTGGCACACACCTTTAATCCCAGCACTAGGAAGGCAGAGGCAGGTAGATCTCTGAATTCAAGGACAGCCTGTTCTATAGAGCAAGTTCTAGAACAGCCAGGGCTACACACAGAAACACTGTCTGGAGGGGGGGGGGGGAAGACAACAACAAAAAAGGGGGTACTTTAAAAAGATAGGAGTTCACATGAATCAATGACCTTAAAATGAACACTGTAACAAAGTAATAAAAGTCAAAACTCTATTTGCCATTTTCACCTTAAGGAAAGAAAGGAAAATTACCTGTCTCAAAAAAAAAAAAAAAATCCTACTTGTAATTTGACCTCAGGTTACATTTCCTGGCTCACTGTGAAAACAGCAGATAAAACACGTGAGCAGTTTGTATGTCTGCCAACAACAAGGAAGAACTTCAATTCTGAGAGGGAAAACACTACACTAATGCCAGCTCTTATATGCCTAAATCTAGCTTCCAGTTCTACCACACAGCAGGGCTAATTAAATCCTTTATTTAATTTCAAAGCTTGCTTTCAAAAGAAAATCCAAAGTGAAAGAAAACAAAACAAAACAAAAAAACCACCTGTACTTTTCAGGAAAACCATCTTTTAATCAACCAAGGCTTAGGCACACAGAAGGCACCTACCTTTCTGAAATGTGCGAGCATGTCTGGGCTCCGTTCACACATCTCTGTGAGGAGGACTACAGACGTGTGAAGGACACCTGAGGAAAGGCCAAAGGGAAACAAAAATGAGGGCTATACAGCTCCAGAGAACAGGGCTTCACGTTCCTAAAGGTCAACTCTAAAAGGAGACTCACTACTCCTGTAGGTCTCCAAAGACCACACCGTGAAGACAAAGCGCTCAGCAGAAGCTGCTGCTTGAGCACTGGTCGAGCCAGAACCTTTCCAGCTGTTAAAATGACAAGAACAAGCCTGCCCGTCTGAGAGCATCCATGCTCACAGTTAGTATAAGCCAGATCACTCCTCCATGTTTATTCAATACACTATTAGCTACATCCAGACAGATAATCCTAGACAAACACCTTAGTAAGATGCTATATTTTTACATAAAACATAATAAAACAACAAGATAATTACAAATACCATGTTAATTTCCTTGCCCCAAAGATAGTAAAAGGAATCTCTAAGGATGTTTCACTTATAAATTATTAGGCCCAACTAACCCTTCATGTGTTCAGTACTTGTCTTGAGCATGCTGGGAACAGCACAAATTTAAGACAACTTAAATTAATCAAACTGCGTATATTGTGTTATTTTTCTCTTAGTATTTAAGACACAAACCTTTCATTTATTCATTTCACTGAGTTTAAGATAAAAACAAAAGTCTGAGGAAAAAACAGCCACATTCCATTTAATTCCTCTCATGCTTAATATATAGATATCTGGGGGCTGGTGAGATGGCTTAGAGGTTAAGAGCATTGACTGCTCTTCCAAAGGTCCTGAGTTCAATTCCCAGCAATGACATGGTGGCTCATAACCATCTGTAATGAGATCTAGGGCCCTCTTCTGGCCTGCAGGTATACATGTGGACACAACACTGTATACATAATAAATAAATCTTTTTTTTTTAAAAAGTATCTGAATAGATTCTACAGATTTCTGTCAGATACAACATAAAAGAATTTTTGCTAATCTTATAGTCCTAATACTTGATAACAAAGGAAATTTTTTTTTATTATAAAACAGCAAAGAATTCAGGGACTTTACATGAAAAGCAAAGATACAATCATTTGTACACCATACTGTCAGACAAGATCCTATGGTAACTTGACCCTTCCTTTCTTGGTACTTTATAAGTTCATCCAAATAACATTACCATGGTTCTTCTCATTCAATAAATTTTTTGTTGCTGGTAAAAACATCTCCATAAGTTCAGGAACCTTCCTGATGACATGAACAGCACACAGTGCTGCCTATAAAAATAAAATAAAATAAAAGGACAAAAAAATTTATTTCAAGTAAGCCAGGGCAACCAAACTTTTAAAATAACTTAACCAACTAGTTCATCTACTGGAAAAATTAGTAAGTTGGATAATGGAATGTATTAATGTGAACTGCCTGGGGCTTTCCAGTACATATACTAGTGCATTGATGAGGAACTTGGCACTCACCTGTCTCTATGTTCACATACTTCCAGGGAAGTGAGGGAAACACTTTCAATTATATCATAGTTAATAAGCGCTTATCACACAGTTAAATAGATTCTGGAGAACTGAGAAACAGGGCTTCCTGAGTCAGGTGATAAGTGCATCTAACAGGACATCTGACACCTGCTGTAAACCTAAGGCTGCATTTAACAACATCCTGCCCTCAACTGACTCTTCTCAAGTCAGGAAAGTCACTCAGGAGGTTAGGGAATACAGCTCAGTGGCAACTGAATTTACTTCTCAATAAAAAGGAGGAAGAAAAGAGGAGACGGAAGGAGAGAGGGAAAGTTGGTTAGTGTAATGTACTAACTAGTCTCTACTAATCTGTTTTCCAGAAAGAAAAGATAGTTAAGATTGACTGTAGTGATCTCTCACTTTGCTCAAATGTAGCACCAGCTTAGACAGGATGATTAGAAAAGATTCCTGCTAACTCCTCTCCATTTTATGAGAAGGCACTCCAATCTGATGAAATGCTTTATTTAATGCAACACTGCATTCTCAAAGAAGAGAAGCTCCCACAGTAATGGGAAAAGGGCACTGAGGAAACTTATGTTTGTGTGCACCGCTGTATTGCATCGTGAACAACCCAGCATCCTGTGTGCCCTATATGCTTCTTTTTCTTATACCAGTAACAGATTCAATAAATGCCAATGAGATAACAGTTTATGCTCATGTCTTAGACATATACATTCTCTATTTCCTTTACCAAGGCTTTAGTATTAAAGCAAAAGTTAAAACTCAGTAAAAAGTTTTTTTTTAAGCTGGTCATGGTGGTGCATGCCTTTAACCCAGCACTTGGGAGAAAGAAGCAAGTGGATCTCTGAGTTTCGGGCCAGTCTGATCTATAGAGTGAGTTCCAGGCCAGTCTGATCTATAGAGTGAGTTCCAGGTCAGTCTGATCTACAGAGTGAGTTCCAGGCCAGTCTGATCTACAGAGTGAGTTCCAGGCCAGCCTCATCTACAGAGTGAGTTCCAGGCCAGCCTCATCTACATAGTGAGTTCCAGACCAGCCTCATCTACAGAGTGAGTTCCAGGACGGCCAAGGATACACAGAGACCCAGTCTTAAAAAACCAAAACCAGGGGCTGGAGAGATGGCTCAGAGCACCGCCTGCTCTTCCAGAGGTCCTCAGTTCAATTCCCAGCAACCACATGGTGGCTCACAACCATCTGTAATGTGACACTGATGCCCTCTTCTGCAGATAAAACGCTCATAAACAATAAATAATAAATAAATCTTAAAAAAAAAACAACAAACAACAACAAAAACCAACCAAACAAAAGCAAGTAAGTTAGAAGAGGAAGATCATTCTCTTTGTGGTCACCATCCTAATCAGACACATCCATTTTACAAAGTGTCTCCATCATTCCCTTAGCGCTATCTAGGCCCAGTGGAACTGTCCTTTTAGGGATACAAGGGCACATGAGGACAACAAAGTGAGTATAGGTGCCAGTTATTAGTACAAAAGTCAATGAAAAACTGATCATTATCACAATTTTAATATGTGAAATAATTTATAAAGGAGTCAGATGTGCCACTGAGGACATAGTTTGTCTTTAAACTGTATCTTTAAAAATAGAGGAATCAAAATTCATGTATAGCTCTTTGTATGTATTTGCTGAACAAAGAAAAATATTTAATTTCATCTAAGCTTTCAAAAACAAGTAATCTGCCTCCTCTTTTCCATAACACTGCCTAAGCCAGCCAGACACTTGACTTGATGCAAAGTTACCTTTTTTCTTAAGTACGAGTTGGAGGTTTTCAGAAGCTTCTCTACCTCTCCTGCAAGATCTCTGCACATCTCTGAGGAGCCCATACAGCCGAGGGTACAAAGTGCTAGCCCCTGTACGAACTGCGTGCTATGATTAAGGTCACTGTAAGAGAAAGAAAGGGAAGTAGGAACAAACACACTGCCCACAATGAAGGCTAACAAAGTCTCACGATTACTCCACTAATAAAAAACCAAACAGTCCAAACAGTTGGGGCTGAGGAGATGGCTCAGGGGAAAGTGCTTGCCTTGCCACTTAAGGACCTGATCCCATGCAAAACCAGGCTCAGTAGTGGCAGGTGGGGTTGGGGTAGGGGGTGAGGTGGGGGTTGGGGTGGGGAGAGTCTATGGCAAAATGGGATGTGGAGACAGAAAATCTCCAGAAGCTTTGCAGAGTTGCCAGTCTAGGACATGAAATGGAGGAACAAGAGATCTTGCCTCAAGCAAGGTAAAAGACAGGACACTATGGCACATGTGTACATGTACACACACACAGACACACACACGATGTATCTATACACATACATACACACAATAAAATTTCATTTAAAATTAACAGAATTTATGCTTATTCCAACTTTATTTCAAATTATTAACATAGTGAATCAACAGTGTTTAAAATTTCTATCCAAGGTTTCCAAATGACAAAGTAACATGAGCGTATTGCCTGTTAGATATTAAAGATAGCCACTTTAGAAAACTTAGAAACCACTGAAAGCAAAACAACAACAAAAATGGTTCAAAACTGTCTTGAAAGATTTCTAAGAGATGATCCAGTACTGCCTACAAAAAAAGTTAAGATTCATAGTAACTTAAACTCTTTTATAGCCAGGTGTGGTGGCTCACACTTTTATTCCAAAACTCCAAGAGCAGAGGCAGTAAGTTGTCTATGAGTTCAAGGCCATCCTGATCTACATAGCAAGTTCCAAGTCAGTCAGAGCTACATAGTGAAACCCTGCCTCAAAAACTAAATAATAATAAAAAACAACCAGAAAAGGATATCCCAACTGCTAGAGAATTTAAGATAATATAAACACAACAGAAATATAGTTACTCTGACCACTTGGTCTTATGCTTTAGTGTTAGCCACATTACATTAACTTTTTTTTTTATTTCTAGATATACTTATTCAAGAAGAAAAATCAGTAACTGTTACTCCTATGATAAAAGTAACACACATGAAAACACCTATAACATACTAAGCTAAGCAGCACCAAAATACCTCCTAAATTTTTCCCAACAGACCAAACACCACATCTACAGGAAGCTAGGAGCCCAATGTGTTCCTGATGCTGATAGTGGAGCTGGGTCCCCAGTGTGATCGTGGTGCAGACAGTGGAATTTTTAAGAC
The DNA here is from genome assembly GCF_964271855.1 of Acomys minous. Lineage (NCBI taxonomy): Eukaryota > Metazoa > Chordata > Mammalia > Rodentia > Muridae > Acomys > Acomys minous. Next base: position 18,411,872 of record NC_140496.1, read on the forward strand.
AAAGAGCATTGTGAGTCACTGAGGCTCTGCCCTCAGAAGCAGCAGTGGTGTTGAAAACTAAGCATTTCCCATTAGGCTGAAGTGCTTTAAAGGAGCAAGCGATTTCTGCTTCCTTGTATGACTCCCCCTTTCCCACAAGTGTACTCCTGCTGTGTGTGATGCTGTCCGCCACAAAGGCCTTCTCCAGAAGCTAAGCCATTTAGTAGGCTGCCTCATCAAGGACTTTCAGCCTATAAAACTGCAAGCTAAATAAATATTTTTCTTTATATATTACAGCCTCAGAAATTCTGATAATAATAAAAAATGAATATATTACTGTGTAAAACACTTCTTATTGAAAAGAGCCCAAGTATTTAAAACATGAACTGTTAAACACATTTATGTCTTGCAAAGCTCTTGAGGCTGAAGAGGTGGCTCAAAGGTTAAGAGTGCTGCCTGCTCTTCCAAAGGTCCTGAGTTCAATTCCCAGCAACCACATGGTGCCTCACAGCCATCTATAATGAGATCTGATGTCCTCTTCTGGTGTATATGCAGGCAAAACACTGTGTATATATGATAAATAAATAAATCTTTAGAAAAAAAAAAAGTAGCTCTTGTTACTCGGAAGCCAAACTGTCATAGGATTTATGATACTTCTACCAGTTTTTAAACATTCTATATCATTTAGCACAATATGATTCAAAGCAGTGGTTTTCAACCTTTCTAACCCTCAGAACCTTTAGTATACTTCTTCATATTGTGGTGATACCCCCCCAAGCATAAAATTATTTCTCTACTACTTCATAATTGTTATTTTGCTACTGTGAAAGGTTGTACAGCTCTGAGTTTGATTATTTCGAGACGTCTACTCCTCATGTGGAGTGTGGGGACTGACTTTGACATGAACTCTGGTGCCCCATATTTGACCACCTCCCCTTGGTGGGGAGGCCTGGTGGCACTCAACGAAAGAATAAGCAGATACCAAGATGAGACTTGATAGCCTATGACCACATAGTGGGGGAGGAGGTCCCCCTCAGTCATAGACCTAGGGGAAGGGAATAGGGTGAAAGCAGGAGGGAGGGAGGAATGGGAAGATACAAGTGATGGGATAATAATTGAGTTGTAATCTGAATAAATTAATAAATTTTTTTAAAAAGAAGAAAAAAGAATGGTTTTAATGTAAATATCTAATATGCAGAGTATCTGGTATGACTCAAGGTGTATGACCCACAGGTTAAGAACTGCAGGTTCAAAGGATTTGTGGAAGTCTCAAGAGTTTTAAGCTATTTTCATAATCCTAACTTTCTGTCAACTGTGCTGACCTCTGCATTTAGTAAAAACTGTGGTGGGAAAACTGCCTGTCCATTCCTCAGTCAAGGCAGTGGTACTAAACAATAGCAACCACTGTGTTCACCGCTGCACTGCTGAGGGAAAGGGCAGGTAAGAGAAGAGAAGATAGAACAAGGAAGGCAGGCAGCAGCAGTAGAACACAGCTGTGGTCGCATCATTCAGGATGCTGGAATCAGCCTGAGGGACATTTTCTGGACAAAGACTCAATTGAGCCTTTAACTTCAAGACAAACAGCTGATACTTGTTGCCAATGATGTAATTCAAGCTTTGAATTAAAGTCGAGTTTTGAAAAACTTCTATCATCACCACAAACTTGACAGTTTACAAGTAATGACTGTTCTGATGAAATAAGTGACAATACTAGTCTATGAAATTTTTTAATATTTTATGACAAAGTATAGTAATATCCAGAAGTGAACTTTTTTTCCCAAGTGGTTCTATTGTGGCATTATAAAATTACTTGTGAGTAAAAATGTTATTACTTAAGGGGAGAGTGAGATAGCTCAGGGGATAAAAGATACTTTACTGCCCCTGCTGGTATTGTTTAGTTCAATCACCAGAACCCACAGAGGGTAGGAAACCAATTCGCCCAAATTTTTCACCAACATCCATACATGCACTGACACACTCGCCCCAACACACAATAAATAAATGTTTAAGAATGTTTTCTTAGCTGAGTAGTGGTGGCACACACCTTTACTCCCAGCACCAGGTAGAGGCTGGTGGATCTGAGTTCAATGCTAGCCTGGTCTACAGAGTGAGTTCCAAGACAGCCAGGGCTACACAGAGAAACCTCCCCAGGGTGGGGCAGGGTAAGAGTCTTAGCATTAAAGTGTGACAGACCATGGATTTCTCAATAACAAAGTATTAACACATCAGGCAGAGTCTACACTGTATCTCACTGTTAAGAAATGGCCACATGTACCTTTTTAACATAGGAGCAAAGAATGCTAAGTTATCTGAAAGCCATTGCTCTTCTCTCTGTGCTGCTGGTACTGAACTAAGTATACGTAAGCAAGAACTCTACCTACTAGAGGGCTACGTATCCAGGTACACGTGAGCAAGAACTCTACCTACTAGAGGGCTACGTATCCAGGTACACGTGAGCAAGAACTCTACCTACTAGAGGGCTACGTATCCAGGTACACGTGAGCAAGAACTCTACCTACCGAGGGCTACGTATCCAGGTACACGTGAGCAAGAACTCTACCTACTAGAGGGCTACGTATCCAGGTACACGTGAGCAAGAACTCTACCTACCGAGGGCTACGTATCCAGGTACACGTGAGCAAGAACTCTACCTACTAGAGGGCTACGTATCCAGGTACACGTGAGCAAGAACTCTACCTACCAGAGGGCTACGTATCCAGGTACACGTGAGCAAGAACTCTACCTACCGAGGGCTACGTATCCAGGTACACGTGAGCAAGAACTCTACCTACCGAGGGCTACGTATCCAGGTACACGTGAGCAAGAACTCTACCTACTAGAGGGCTACGTATCCAGGTACACGTGAGCAAGAACTCTACCTACTAGAGGGCTACGTATCCAGGTACACGTGAGCAAGAACTCTACCTACTAGAGGGCTACGTATCCAGGTACACGTGAGCAAGAACTCTACCCACTAGAGGGCTACGTATCCAGGTACACGTGAGCAAGAACTCTACCTACCAGAGGGCTACGTATCCAGGTACACGTGAGCAAGAACTCTACCTACCAGAGGGCTACGTATCCAGGTACACGTGAGCAAGAACTCTACCTACTAGAGGGCTACGTATCCAGGTACACGTGAGCAAGAACTCTACCTACTAGAGGGCTACGTATCCAGGTACACGTGAGCAAGAACTCTACCTACCAGAGAGCTACGTATCCAGGTACACGTGAGCAAGAACTCTACCTACTAGAGGGCTATGTATCCAGGTACACGTGAGCAAGAACTCTACCTACCAGAGGGCTACGTATCCAGGTACACGTGAGCAAGAACTCTACCTACCGAGGGCTACGTATCCAGGTACACGTGAGCAAGAACTCTACCTACCAGAGGGCTACGTATCCAGGTACACGTGAGCAAGAACTCTACCTACTAGAGGGCTACGTATCCAGCTGTGTTTATTTTATCTTGAAGTAGAGTCTGGCTAAGTTGCCCAGATCCAACTGACCTTCCTGTGTAGCCCAGGCAGGCCTTCTCCACATCTGTCAACATACTACTATCAAGGAGCTGAATGAAGACACAAATGTCCAATTACTCTCCTATGCCACCGTTTTCTTTTGTTTGGTTTGGGTTTTGTTTTGTCTTGTTTTGTTTGTTCTCTGTGTAGTGTTCGATGTCCTGGACTTCCTTTGTAGACCTGGTGGCCTTGAACTCACAGAGACGAGCCTGCCTCTGACTCTCAAGAGTTCTGGGATTACAGACATGTACCACTCTTTACACAGGAAATTTTTTATTTCATAGAAAATGTTCCTCATAGCTGGGCATATGCCCACAATCCCAGTATACCAAGCTAGCTTGAGCTACACAGTGAGACTCTGCAAACCCTTCCCGCCCGCCCACCAAAAAGCAAAATTACACAATTAACATACTAGTTCGTTATTACTCTCTGGGGAAGTGGGGCCCACACACATGCTAAGCCAACACTTTACCACTAAGCTAAACCCTCCAGGTCATTATTAGTCTTTTGTTTTGTTTTGTTTTGTTTTTGAAAAGGGTCTCTCTATTATGTAGCTCTGGCTGTCTTGGGAGTTCACTACATAGACCAGGCCGATCTTCAAGTCACAGAGATCCACCTGATTCTGCCTCATGAGTGCTGGGATTAAAGGAGTGTATGACCACATCATGCCTGACCCCTCTATTAGTATTTTTAATTTTAAAAGAAAATAAAGTTTAAAAGTTAAGTTTACTCTTTCATACCAATTTTAATAGTTTAAGATAAGGTGGTTAATATAATGCTTAAATATTAATCAATTTTTAAGACTTAGGGGCCTAAGCTCCTACAAGTATCTAGTTTACTTTGCATTCATTTTTCAATATTTAAGGATATTTTTAAAATGTAAGTTCTTCAAATATTAGATTCAGTTTCTTAAAAGACTTCATTCCAAGATCTTTAAATATCTTCTTTTTCCTCTGCCAATAAATAAGGCAACTATTCAGTATTAAGCATTACAGCTGTTTCTACACCATGAGCTTTATAATACAAGTAAACCCACACATGAAAAACAAAAAAACAAGGCTGTAATCCCAGCCTGTAATCCCAGCACTTGGGAGGCAGAGGCAGGTGGATGGCTGTGAGTTCATGGCCAGCCTGGTCTACAAAGCAAGTCCAGGACAGCCAAGGGTACACAGAGAAACCCTGTCTCAAAAAACCAAAATAATAATGATGATGATGATGATGATGATGATGATGATGATGATTGATAATAATAATAATAATAATAATAATAATAATAATAATAATAATAATAATAATAATAATATAAAAACAAAACAAAAACAAAAAACCCACACACACATTTTTCAACAGACGTTCAATATTAGGGAGAATAAGGGAGACATGGGATAGATAACGCAATGCTTAAAATGAAAAGCTTGGATCAATTTTCCATTATCTGAAAACATCCTCTCCTAAATCTACCTGGGATTGGCTGGCCTAGCAACTACACACAAGCTAGGAATCATGTCATGTACCTGTAATGCCAGCACCCAGAATTCTGAGGCAGGAGTATCTTGAGTTCAAATCTAGTGTGGACTACATAGTGAATTTAAGACAGCTAAAGCTTTATGGTTTTTTTTGTTTGTTTTGTTTTCCTTTTTTTTAAAAAAAAAAAAAAACAGGGTCTAAGGCTGACCTAAAAACTCACAGTGATTCACCTGACTTTAGAGGCATGTGAAACTATACCCAGGTAAGATTTTATTTAAAAAAACAAAACAAAACACACACACACACACTTTATTGTTATGTGTATGTGCCCCACTTTCAACCTTTATAAAGCTCTAAAGCTACCCTTCAGTTTGGTATTAACTTTAAACACGCCTTGCTGCTCGGCAGAACTACCAGCTTATCTGCACAAGACTGAAAGGCTGAGCAACAGACCATGAAAGAACCAAAGGAAAGGAATTCCTACAGCCATGACCACAGGAAACTGTAAAAGGGAATCATGAAGACCATCTAAGGATGCGTTCTCCTGTCACTAGGGGAGGCATCTAAGGATGCATTCTCGTGTCACTGAGGGAGGCATCTAAGGATGCGTTCTCCTGTCACTAGGGGAGGCATCTAAGGATGCATTCTCATGTCACTGAGGGAGGCATCTAAGGATGCGTTCTCCTGTCACTAGGGGAGGCATCTAAGGATGCATTCTCGTGTCACTGAGGGAGGTATCTAAGGATGCGTTCTCCTGTCACTAGGGGAGGAGTCTAAGGATGCATTCTCGTGTCACTGAGGGAGGCACCTAAGGATGAGTTCTCCTGTCACTAGGGGAGGCGTCTAAGGATGCATTCTCATGTCATTGAGGGAGGGCTGCTGTTCATGCTTTTCTACCCTCCACCCTGGTGCTTACAACAAGCCCTGGCAAGCAGGAGGTGTGCACTAAAGCTTAATCATTAATCCACTTGTATGGTCACTGCTTATATTTCACAGACCCTCCCCCCCCCAAAAAAAACAATTCATCCTAAAATTAAGTTTATGGACTGTATTTAAATGCAATATGTCAGTTACACCCAAATCATGACTCCCATTTTTAGATATTCTATTATACTGTAAAGTTTGAGTAGATCAGTGCTAATGGAAATACCACAATTTAAATGTCTATAAAGATATTCAGCTACATCCCTAATGTCTATCATATCCCCCTACTTCTACTTTCTGCCAAATACAGAAATAATACCAACAAAAGAAAATTTAAAACATTAATTCAGATAAACCAAAACCAAAAGGTAGGTGCCTTTGACCGTTTAAAACCTGCAGAATTTCCATAACTTTCTAACAGACTTACTCTGTTTTTATTTATTTGTTTGTTGACACTATCTCACCAAATAGCCCAGATTAGCTCTGACCTTATGATCTCCTGATTGAGTATTGCAAGTAGTGAAATCACAGGCACGGGCCACTATAGCCACCTCACAGAATATTCTAGAAGGGATACTGGAGAAAACAGCTAATTTCCTACTAGAGTCCTCTCACTTCTCCACACAGCAGGTGTTCGAGTGCTGCACAACGTAAAAAAATATAACTACTGCATCAGTGAAGAAAAATTAGACTTTAACAGAAGCTATGTGTTACATTCCAAGGCCAAGTTTGCTATACACATTGCATTTCTAACCTTAACACTGCAGACCAAGAGGAGCCAGAGTTCACACAGCAATACTCTGTCACAAACTTGTTCAGGGCTTACTGGTAAAGCATTTGCCACAAAAGCCTGATGACCTGAGTTCAATCTCTGAAACTCACGTAGAGGTGAAGGGAGAGAACCAACTCCACAAGAATGTCCTTTGACTTAAACAGAGACACAAGCCATGCTCCCCTCACACACTCAGATCATATACACACACAATAATAATAATAAGTCTAATATTTTCACAGGGGTTAAGCACACTTTGACACTACAAAAATTTCAGTTCCTTACTCAGAATACAGATTAGTAATTCTTATTCTTTTTTTGGTTTTTCGAGACAGGGTTTCTCTGTGTAGTCCTGGCTACCCTGGACTAGCTTTATGGACCAGGCTGGCCTCGAACTCACAGCAATCCACCAGCCTCTGCCTCCTGAGTGCTGGGATTTTAAAGGCATGCGCCACCACACCCGGCTAGATTAGTAATTTTTAATAAAGGCAATATTCATAGTATCCAACATCCTAGAAATACAAAATATAAAAATCTAGTTTTCACCAATGCTTTCTTTCTTCTCTTTTTTAAGAACAGCAAATACTTATCCAACTGCTAATTATATATTGTGCTCAAAGATGCACAATGCTTTGGTTTTCTTTAGCTTAGTATCTTTACAATATTAGCTACAGTCAAGAGACACTCAAAATATACTCTAGACAGTAAATATAAAATCAGTAAGTAGATACTCTTACTCTCATAAGAAACCCCTAAAAGAGCAAAGCAGTTGCTATGAGGGGAAGGAAAAGGTAAGACTTACTTCTTGATACAATTGGTCATGAGAAGATGCACATCTTGTCTTTCATCTAATAGCAGCATTGCTCCTAAATACCCAATGCGTTTGTCTGTGAATTTTTGTGAGGCGATTAGCTTGAGGCACTCCAACTACAAAAAAAAAAAAAAAAAAAAAAAAAAAAAGGAAAGAAAAGAAAAAAGGAAACAAAAAAGAGGAGTGAACAGAGAGGGAAAAGCATTGTTTTCAATTCATAATTCGCAGAGGACTGAAGTTTAAATTTGTATGGCTTAGTGGTTAAGAGCAAGCACTTGCTGCTCTTGCAGAGGACCTGGGTATGGCTCCCAGCTCCCATGTCAGGTAGCTCTTCTAGAGTATGCTGACTTCCCTTTCTGGCCTCCTCGGGCACTTGTACACATGTGATACACACTGAGGCAAACAGACACACACATACACACACACACACACACATACACAGAGACAGACACAGAACAATAAAATACATCTTTTTAAAGGATTTAGTTCCTATTTTGATAATCAAGACACTCAGCAATTGGTAATAAAGTACTAAACAGTATCTTAAATATCAAAATGTACAATGAACTCAAGACCTTTTGATATAAAGTGGGAAGTAGCACACGTAGGGCTTAAACCATGAAATCAAATTCAGGAAGAAAAGAAAATCTCCAGGGCAAAATGCCATAGTGATCTAAAAATGTTCCCTATAATTATTTCTTCACATGATTATTGGTGGAACACTTGTCTAGATTGAGTGAGGTACTGGGTTCACAGAACAGTAATAACAACAATTATTATTAAATAGCTCCTCAGGGCCTAGGAGCCATTGTAAATAGCTCTGCCTTTCTTGAAAGTCACTCTGATACACTTTAAGGTTCCAACTGGACAAAGAAAAAGCCAAACATTCCCTCAGGACTAGTGTTTCTCAAAGGGCACACACTAATCAAACTTGCCAAGACTTTTTAAATTACACTCTCCTTTTGAGTCATGCTTTGGCTTAAGGGCCTCCAACAGAGACCTGTGTACACACGAAGCATCAGTCAGTCACATGAGACTACTTTCCATTATGAATTTATAATGAGTGAAATGGAAGGAAGTATAAAGCAGTCCCACAAATAGAACTGTTTCAGGCTATTTTTAATTATTCTTTTAAAATACCTGGATTTGCTAAAACACCTCAAATTAGGTGACTGAGTACACTATCACCACACTAAGATCTCAAGACCAGGGTCAAAAGGGAAAACATTTTCTATAAAGGGGTGGGGCATGAGAGTGAAAAGGTGAGCAGCAGCTTACCCTATACTTCCTGCTACAAAATATCCTGCTGCATACTCTATTCAAATCTTAAAAACAATTTCTGAATAGAAGTTGAAGTTGTTTTTACAATGTGTGCAGCCCTGCTGGTGAAGGAGACAATCAGAAGCTTCCCTTTTTGAGGAGGCCTTGTAAGGCAAGCTTGTAATCCCAGCATACAAGAGATGGAGGAAAAATGGTCAGTTCAGGGTCAACCTCAGCAACACAGCAAGTTTGCGGCCATCCTGGGATATCCATGATATACTACTTGAAAACCTGAAACACGCTATAACAAAAATTCTACTTGTTTTTCAAACATTCCATTGAATAATTCTATAAAAATTTTGTCATTAAATAAAATGCTCCAAGATTATTCTTTTTTTTTAAAGGTTTTTTTAAAAAAAGATTTATTTATTTTATTTATTGCATATGAGTACTTTATCTGCAGAAGAGGGTATCAGATTACATTATAGATGGTTGTGAGCCACCATGTCAGGACCTCTGGAAGAGCAGGTGGCGTTCTTAACCACTGAGCCATCTCTCCAGCCCCCAAGATTCATTCTTATCACAAAAGTTTTTGTCATCGTTACTGAATTTTGCTCATGGTCAACTCCAAGCATTATGCAAATAAATTATACAAAAACATTTTATTTAGATTGCCTGGTGAGCAGGCCATACTTCCTAAGGCACCACTCATCACTCATTTGTTAGAGCTATGTTTTAACACAGTCACAAAAAACTCACCATTTCTTTCTTTACTGAGTTATATTCTGTAAATCACAAAGGTTAACTTCATTGGGTTAAGCTATTTTGGGCTTGTGTGAACTGCGTTGTCACTGTCCACCCCCACCCAGGGCTGAAGTTACCTGTAGTCATGAGTCCATGTCCAGTTTGTTAGGTGGATGCTGGAATTTGAACTCAGGTCCAATAAGCACTCTAAACCACTGGGCCAGCTCTCACACACTCACCTTTTTATTTTTTTGGAGACAGGGTCTCTCACTGGCCTTAGGCTAGGCCAGTGGCTCCCAAAGATTCTCCTGACATTGCTTCCCAGCCCTGAGATTACAAGGGCACACCATGACACAGCTTTTCCTGTTTTGTTCTAGAGAACAAGCTCAGTTCTTCATGACTGCTGCACAAACTCCCCAAACCCAGCGCCCCACTTACATAGTAATATCCCAGACAATCTTAAAAGAAAATTGACTTGTATAACAAACTCCATGGCCAAAATCAAACAGTAAATGCACCTTAAAAAACATATTTGCAACTCATTTCACACTCATGAGGTCCTATGTTAATGGCATAAGATACTACCAACTGATTTTGAAAAAAGACCAAAAATACAATATTAAAATAAAAAAATAAGCTGGGAGTGTTGGTGCATGCCTTTAATCCCAGTACTCAGAGGTAGAAGTAGAAGGATCTCTGTGAGTTCAGGCCAGCTTGGCCTACAAAGTGAGACCAGGCCAAGGCTACACAGAGAAACTCTGTCTCGAAACAACAACAATAAAAATGAAAAAAGATTAGGCCAAACAACTCATAGAAAGCAAAAACAGTTCAAACAAATTAACCTCATAAAACAAATGCAAATTAAAATAAATAAATTAGCAAGATATTGAATCTACACTTTAAAAGCAGGAGCTGGAACCAGGCATGGTGGCACATACCTTTAATCCCAGCACTCAGGAGGCAGAGGCAGGTGGATCGATGTGAGTTGGAGGCCAACCTGATCTACAAAGTGAGTCCAGGATAGCCAAGGATACACAGAAAACTCTATCTCAAAAAAAAAAAAAAAAAGTTGAGTTGTGTGATTTATAAAATGAGCCTCAATAAAGATGCTTAAAGGGAGTTATAAATCCCAACCATACAGAGATGGTTCTTTTTTTTTGGGGGGGGGGGGTATTTCGAGACAAGGTTTCTCTGTGTAGCCTTGGCTGCCTTGGACTCCTTTTGTAGACCAGGCTGGCCTCAAACTCACAAAGATTCGCCTGCCTCTGCCTGTCAAGTGCTGGGATTTAAGGTGTGTGCCACCACCACCTGACTCAGAGATGCTACTTTTAAGATTTATTTTTATGCAGAGCCTGGTGATTACTCCTTTAGTCCTAGCACTTGAAGCAGAAGTGAGCAGATCTCTGAGTTCCAGGCCAGCTTGATGTGCAGAGTGAGTTCCAGGACAGGCAGAGCTACAGGACAGACATACATATTTGTCTCAGAAAATAACCAAAAACATTTTTACTTATGCATATGTGTGTCTGAATGCACATGTATATACACATGGATGCTGGGTGTCTTTAGCGGTCTGAAAATTGACTAATTTTATGTCTTGACACAAGCTAGAGTCATCAAAGAAGAGGAGCCTCAACTGAGAAAATTCTTCCATAAGCTCAGATAAGCTTGTAGGGTTTTCTTAGTGATTGATGAGAGGGCGCAGCTCATTGTGGACGGTGCCATCCCTGGGCTGGAGGTCCTGGGTTCTCTAAGAAAGCAGGCTGATTAAGTCATGTGAAGCAAGCCAGTAAACACTACCCCTCCATGGGCTCCGCAGGTCCTGCCTCTAGATTGCTGCCTGCTTGAGTTCCTATCTTGACTTCCTTTGATGATGAGCTGTAATGTGGAAACATAAGCCAAATAAACCCTTTCCTCCCCAATTTGCTTTGGTTGAGGTGTTATATCACAGCAATGGTAACCCTAACAGAAGATAAGATGGTACTGGGACAGTGGGGTATTTGCTGTGACAGCCTGACCATGTTGCTTTTGGGGAGGATTGTGGAAGGACTTTGGAACTTTGGGCTAGAAAAGCCATTGTGTATTAAGAGCTCAGTTAGCTGTTCTGTAGGAGCTTGGAAGATAAGAATGTTGAGAGCAGTGCAGACAATGGAGGCCTGGCTTGTGAAGTTTCAGAGAAAAGCAAAGACTCTATGGTTTGTTTGTTTGTTTGTTTGTTTGTTTGTTTTTTGTTGGTTTTTTTGGTGAAGAATTTGTAGTTCTGGTCAGCTAGGGCTGAAGACTCAGTTGTGATTAAGAAGAGACCAGAACTACTAAGATGAAACTTTGCTCAATTCTAGTCAGCAAGAGCTGAGAAACTTGCAGTAGCAGCCAGGCGTGGTGGTGCACACCCTTAATCCCAGCATTTGGGAAGCAGAGGCATGGGCAGATGGATCTCTGTGAGTTCAAGGTCAGCCTGTTCTACAAAGCAAGTCCAGGACAGCCAAGGCTACAGGGACCCTGTCTTGGAAAAACAAAAAAGAGGAAGAGGAGGAGACCACCAGCAGTGTTGAGGCAAAGTCTTCTAGAAAATGTTTCCTAATAGTCAGACACAGAAGCTGTTCTAGACATGGCCAAGGTTGTGCCTTGTGATGGCAGCTGAACTTGGTAGTGAGTCACCCAGGTGGTATATGGAGAACAGCTGAGATCTGAACTGAGTGGCAGGGCTAGAGTTCCTGAAGAGAGCCTGGAAGAGGCTACTGGTGAAAGTACAGCCCAGATGCAGCAAGGAACTCCAGCAGTTTTGGAGATGGCAGTGCCATGGGGGCATGAGATCCCTTGGAGTTGGAGTTACAGGTGGTTGGAGTGTTTTTTACTAAATGTCAGTCCTCTGCAAGAGCAGCAAACAACCAGTAAGCCATCTCTCCAGGCAGTACTTTTAAATTTAGATTTGCAAAGACCAACAATCATTTGATAACATGAGGCCTTTATTTACAATGGGAGTATAAACCGGCACATGATACAGAAAGTTCTGGTCTATTTAAATGATAAATGTATACAACCTTTGATTCATCAATTCTCATAAGAATCTGCACTTAGAATCATATATGAAAAATAATGATTATTCAAATATTTCAAACTGAAAATAGGTGCCATTAGTAAGACATCGGTATAATTAATAATGATTCATATATGTAGCAAGATATGAGCACATCAAAGAAGCTGGGGTAAACAAGGGCATGTGTCTTTTGTGTTGCTGGGAATGGATGGAGCCCAGGGCCTCCTGAAAGCTAAGCATTCTGCATGACAGGGCCCAACAAACTCTTTTTTAATGTGTATGGGTGTTCTGCCTCAGACTTCTGTGCTCCATAAATGTGCCTGGAATCTGCAGAGGCTAAAGGAAGGCATCAGATCCTGTGGAACTGAAGTTATGGCGGTTGTAAATCACCATGTGGGTGCTAGGAATCAAGCCTGAGTCTTCTCTAAGAACAATAAGTGTTTTTAACCACTGAACCATCTATCTCTTCGGTCCCTGAGTAAGAATTTTTATATACTGAAATGACATGCTGTTATGATGTAGTGCTATGATATGATATGATATGATATATTGATATTAACTACTCTTTAACACAGATTAATGAGTGTCCAATGCAAAAGAAACCATATGTTGGGGGGGGGCGTTGAGCCACTGGTAGCCTATGGAAAAAGTAAGTGATGGAGACATAAGGATAGAAAGGAGAATTTTTATCCTCAGTATAACTGAGGATGATTGAACTCTTGGTCCTGTGTCCCCATCCCAGGTGCTGGAATTACAAGTTTCTGCCACCTGAACTGAACCCAGGGCATGTGGCATACTAGGCAAGCACTGTGCCAACTGAGCTACAGCTTCTGCCGTTTACTTCATTTCTACTATGAAACAGTGCCTCACTAAGTTGTCCAGGCTGGCTTTGCACTTAAGTAGCTGGATTACAGATCTGGACCAGCAGACCTGGCTGACATTTTCTTTTCAATATCATAACTTCAATTGAAGCCCCTGCATGCTGAGCTTCAGAGCCATTTGCTTCCTCTCCATTTCAGAAGTCGCCAACCGTCTAAACCTGCTGTCTCTGCCGTATGTGTGGAAAAGCTGTTTCGAGGTGCTTTAAGCATTACAAAAATATACCAAAGGCCAGATCTTCTCGATTCCCATCAATTTCAACACAAACTCTACTTTAGTCCCATTGTCTATACTGTTCTGCTCCCCAGCCCACGTCCCCACACATGCGCCCCCTACTTGTGAATATCAACTTACCTATTATTTTTGAGGATGACTAGGTTGTTTTCAATGTTTTACTGGGAAAAACAATGCTGCAATGAATACCAGTTACATGGGGTTTTTTTCTGCATAATGGACAAGAACTGCTTTCCATTATATAAATCAGATGGCTTGATCAGATGCAGGTTTTTCAGTCTTGGGTTTGTTTTGATTTGCTCTTGCAATTATGTACCACCCTCAGGTCCACTTCCGTCAGAGGGCACACCATTGTTTACAGTCAGCAGTACTGCTCATTAGCAGGAGTGGCGAGATACACGCCCCCTTTGTCAGCTAAGCAAAACCTCTAAGAAGCAATCTCCCTAGATCATCAATTCTTTCAGAAGAAACACTGGTAAGGAAAGTAAAGATGATGTTTCTTTCCTTCTACTGACTAGTTTCTAATGAGTTCATTCTATACTATCTTTTAGGATGACCAATAAAATTCATAAAATGTTGCTTAAATATTAACTGGCTTTCATGGACACTAACTTGCTCGATGTTGAAGATAGGCTTCCCTGGAAGAGTACAAGCTTAGCATGCTCCAGTGCTGGTTCAACACCCACATGCTGGACTTGAGGAGGGCTTGTATAATTTTAATCAACTACATCGTCAGCCCCAATACTCAGTTATCAGAGGTGGACACATGACAGCCTCTTCCAATGACTGTTAACAACCTCTGGAGCTAGTCTTTCTGGCTCCTGACAGAGGCTAATGGTTCTAACTTGTTTTGTACATTTCTTAACCTGCATTTAGGATCTATCTTCATTCAAATGGCCTCTCGTTCTTTTAAAGTGAAAAGGCATTTGCAGATCATAATCTAGGTCTGTTAATGATCTGATCATTGTTTTTAGGACTGGTCTTTTCTTTTTCTTTATTTGAGATAAGCCCCATATATCCTAGGCTGGCCTCAAACTCTGTATAGCCTAGCATGACTTTGAACTTCTGTTCTTGTCTCTAGCTCCAGAGTGTTGGGATTACAAGTATGCATCATCATCCAAGACTTCTTATATATCTTGGCAAATACTTTCCAACCTGAGCTACATGTCCAGCTCCTGTTTTTAGTATATGCTAAGAGACATAACAAACTGAAATAAAGTAATATAGGTTCAAATATTGGTAATGTCAATTTAACAATGTAAAAGAAAAAAATTCAAACTACAAAAGAGAATAGCAGAGTGACTAGTAATAAAAATCACTAACAGTGGTTAAAAGAGAAAACCATGATTATTTCAGCAGTTAAAAGCCCTTTTGATATTAAATAGCAAGGGTTTTCCTATGATAAAGAGTAACTACCTAAAGCCATTCACAGTCACCATATTTAGTCATAATATATAGTAAGACCTTTAATAAGAATGCCTACTATCATTGGTTCCTTTTATTTCTTTTTTTTTTTTTTTTTTTTGAGCCAGTGTCTCTCTGTGTAATCTTGGCTGTATTGGAGCTCGCTGTCCTCCAATTCAGAGATCCTCCTGCCTCTGCCTCCCAAATTCTAGGATTAAACTAACACACACACACACACACATACACACTCCCCTCACCCCCTCACTCTCATCTCTCTGTGTAGCCTTGGCTGTCCTAGACTCACTTTGTAGACCAGGCTGGCCTCGAACTCACAGCAATACACCTGCCTCTGCCTCCTGAGTGCTGGGATTAAAGGCGTGCGCCACCACGCCCAGCTAAACACTGTCTCTATTTGATTCTGCAGTACTTATGTAGTATAATAAGCAGATGAGAAATGTACTGAGAAGGATAGAAGAAAAAGAACCGCCATTGTTCTCAGACAATGGAACTAACCACATAGAGAGCAACTCTGCAAACCAAGCTCAACTGTTGCGAGGCAAAGAAATGTATGAATACTGTATTTCTGGGGAGCTGGAGAAATAGCTCAGCAGCTAAGAGCACTAACTGCTCTTACAGAGGTCCACTGGATGCCTCCATTCTACAGATAAGGACACTGTGACACACAAAGGGCAAAGATCTTAAAGAAAGAGAAGAGGAGAAGAAAGGAGAAAGAGGGGAGAAGAAGAGAGGGAGGGAAAGGTAAAAAAGCCAAAGATCTTGTTCCAAACCACTCAGACAGTAGTAATATGGGAAGGAGTCACACTGGGCAGGCAGCCTGGCCCCTGTAGGCTTGCTCTTGGACCCTGACATTGGCAGCCATGGAGCTAACTGTCTCCTCTCTTACTTTGGCTGACACAACAGCTACACTGGCCTCATGGTTTGAGCTCCTTTTCCCAATTCTGAACTGTTTTGTTCTTTTAAATTGATGCTGGAAATTATTGCTATCTCAGTCGCTCTGTGGTTTGGCAGAGCTAAAGTACATAAACTTAATGGAAGTAGCAATTTATAGAATTTAACTAAGCCCAAAAGCCAAACAGGCTTTTGAGTTACAAAAGGCTGGACTACTCTAATATTTACTAGCTGAATGAACTTAAACAAATCACTTAAAACTCTGATTCCTCCTGCCCCTGGTTCCCTCTACATAATGTATGAATTCACATTTGAGAGAATTACCTACCTTAAGGCTTTATTGTAAAACTTAATGAGATATTTATTTAAGTGCCTGTTAAAATTTTTACTTTTTGGTTTTTCGAGACTAAGTTTCTCTGTGTAGTCTTGACTCTCCTGGATTTACTTTGTAGATCAGGCTAGCCTCAAACTCACATCAATCGGCCTGCCTCTGCCTCCCTCCCACGCGCTGGGATTATGGGCGTGCGCCACCATGCCTAGCTCAAATTTTACATTTTTTAATGTATCCTGTTTACATTTTTTTCTTAGCATTTTTGAGACAGGGTTTAATATATATAGCCTAGGCTTGCCTCAAATTGCTATGTAGCCTAAGCTAGCCTCAAAAGTGTTGCGATCCTTCTGGCCTTAGCCTCCCAAGTGCTGGGATTATAGGCATGCACCACCATGCCTGGCTCTTTGTATTTTGTTTCTACTGACATCATATTGCTAGACACTGCCCTAAAAATTAAAAAGAAACAGGTGAAATTAGTTTTAATAACATATTTTATTTAACCAACTTGTCTAAAGTATCCTTTCAACATATAATCATAGAAAGTATTAAATATTTTACACTTTTGTGTATGAGGCTTCTAAATACAGTATGTATGTACTTTATACACTTATAGCACATTTCAATCTGTATACATTTTCAGTAGAAATACTTTAACTATATTCCAATTTCATAAATATACAATGGATAGACTCACGTATCCAAATTGCTTAAAACACATTTAAAAGTTTTCCAATAACTGAATCAATACTCAAAAAAACTTTATTTTCCTTTTAATAAATCACCTTAGTTAAAATAGCCATATTTCAAGAGCTCAGTGACTGACATATAGCTCTTGATTTCCATAATGAACAGCCCATCTGACGAATAAAATGCAATTATAGGGCAGCTATTATACACAATTATACAAGAATGGCTGCTACTCACACATGGAAGTGAGAGAGTCAAGATATGAACCTTTTTATGGACATATTGTAAAGGGAATCACTAATACACACAAGGAGGGACTTAACTGAAAAAAAAAAGAGTAATGAACTTAAAATTATAATTCCTAGCCTCAAACAGAATGGCCTTTAATTTTTACCAAAATTTTACCATAGCTTTCTTTCTTTTCTTTTCTTTTTTTGTTTGTTTGTTTTTCAAGTAGCCTTGGCTGTCCTAGACTTGCTTTGTAGACCAGGCTGGCCTTGAACTCATAGTAATCCACTTGCTCTGCCTCCCAGAAAGCCTGGCTCTTCTGCCACAGCTTTCTTTCTTTCTTTCCTTTTTCTTTCTTTCTTTCTTTCTTTCTTTCTTTCTTTCTTTCTTTCTTTTTTCCCAAGGCAAGGTTTCTCTGTGTAGCCTTGGCTGTCCTGGACTCGTATTGTAGACCAGGCTGGCCTCGAACTCACAGGGATCCACCTACCTCTGCCTCCCAAGTGCTGGGATTAAAGGCGTGCGCCACCACCACCCAGCTGCCACAGCTTTGTTTAGTATTCACACTTTTCAACTATAAATGCAGTGTTTTATCAAATAATTAAGTTCCAATAATTCCCAAAATGTCACTACACCTTGAAAGTAATTTCTATTTTTCCCCCCTCTTTGAGTTTTCAAGACAGGGTTTCTCTGTATAGCCTTGGCAGTCCTGGACTTGCTTAGTAGACCAGGCTGGTCTCGAACTCAGAGATCCATCTGCCTCTATCTCCCAGAGTGCTGGGTTTATAGGTATGTGCCACTGCACCTAACTGAAAGAAATTTCTTTTAATGTGGTACTATGGATCAAAGGTAGGCCTTACATATACTGGGCAACAATTCCACCATTAAACTGTAGCTCATCCCATGTACTTTTATTTAATCATGTTACAGAAATGAATCTTAACTTTAAATATGTGTGTATACACATATGTGCATGCATATGTATCTTTTTCAAAATAAAATTTCCTCCCTAACCTAAGTCTATTCTGGTCTTATATTCAAGAGTTTTCTCCCTTAGGATTCCCTTGGGAATATATAAATGTGCTGTTCATAGGATATCAATAGTGGACATCTCCACATGGAAGGATTCTGAGTCTTTCCCCAACTAAATTATCTTATCTTTTTAAAGCTTAATTCTTAATATCAGATTTCTATAAATCAGACCTAATGTTTCAATTGAAAATCAACCTATATGAATACCCATGTTTTCTATCATGACATGCAATATATAGTAACTAACTGAATCAAATTTAATGTAGCCTATACTTTCAGATATTAGCATCTTTAGGTTCAGACTCCACTAATTCTGTAAGAATAAAATACAAAATGTGATGTGAAAAAATAATACTATTTATGACTACTCTGATGGAAATCAGATAACGAATGAATATATCCACAGGAGATAGCACTGTTCTTGCTGCTCCCTTTCTTCTAACCCAGTCTCCTTTCTTTTTACAGTAATACCTCTGTTTTCCTCAGAGGAACTAATGCTCTCCCATACCCACTCACATATTTTTAAAGACTTATTTATTTACTTACTTACTTATTTGTTTGTTTATTTAATGTATGTGAGTCCTCTATTTGCATGTACACCTGCAGGCCAGAAGAGGGCATCAGATCGCATTATAGATGGTTGTGAGCCACCATGTGAGTGTGGGGAATTAAACTCAAGACCTCTGGAAGAGCTGCCAATACTGCTGAGCCATCTTTCCAGCCCCCCACTCACATACTTCTAAAGAGGCTGGCCCCACTTACAACTCCCAACATGAGCATGAGCACAACACTAACTAAAACCAGTCTGATAAAATTCAATTCCTATACTTTTCAAGTTGGCAGCAGGTGAGTTCCTTCCACTGAAGTTACTGAGCTAAATGTAAGCTGACTGCTATCCCTGACAGATATATCAAGTCATCTTTGAGAAAAGCTAGGTGAGTACTCTTTTTCTTCCCTAGTATTGCACATTATTTCAATTTTGCAGCCCATTCCTTTAAAAGACTAGTTAGCAGTGAGTCTTAAGTAAAATAGAATTTAAGACTAAAAATATTAATAAGAATTTTTTTTTAAGTTTTTCCATACAGAGTTTCTCTATGTTATCTTGGCTGTCCTGGACTTACTTTGTGGATCAGGCTGGCCTCAAACTCAGTGATCCACCTGTCTCTGCCTCCCACATGCTGGGATCAAAGGTGTGCACCACCACACCCCGCTAATAAGAAATTTAAAAACCACTCATAGATCCTTCTCTATGTCTACACCATATGCCCTTTATCACAATACAAGTATCAAAAGAGAAACCCCGGATAACTGAGACTATCACATCTCTCGACGCACAGACCAGGGAAAGCAATGAGCATGCACTCGTGCCAGAAAGAAGACCAGCAGGCAGAAAAGTGGCATCAACTACGGCCTGAGGAAATCAGGACAGAACAAATGCAAGGATCCTGCATCCATTTAAAAAACTTTAATTTAAATGCATCTGTCACATTTTTCCATGTATCATGCAAAGGGAAAGTAGCTAAGAAAACATT
Organism: Acomys minous; assembly: GCF_964271855.1. Taxonomy (NCBI): domain Eukaryota; kingdom Metazoa; phylum Chordata; class Mammalia; order Rodentia; family Muridae; genus Acomys; species Acomys minous. Next base: position 18,431,614 of record NC_140496.1, read on the forward strand.
TAGCGAACATTAATTAAATATTCACTATAGCAGGTCCTCTGGCAGAACAATCAGTCCTCTGGTTAAGCCCAGTAAATATTTAAGCTAGGGGCCACCATCAAAAAAAAAACCCCAAAACAAAAAAAATCCTCTCATCTACATAAAATGGTAAGGACAAATGAGGGAGTATCAGGCCCTGCAGCAGGACCTATTAAATAAACAGAATGAGCTAATTGGTAAGGAAGCTATAACAGATAAATGCAGGTTTATTAGAAGTGGCATGGGAATCCCAGCGTGGTGGCACACACCTTTAATCCCAGCACTCGGGAGGCAAAGGCAGCTGATTGCTGTGAGTTCGAGGCCAGCCAGGTCCACAAAATGAGTCCAGGACAGCCAAGGTTAAGAGAAACCCTGTCTCGAAAAATCAAAAGAAAAAAAAAAGAAGAAGAAGAAGAAGTGGCACAGGAGGGGGAAGGGAGGGGAGCATGCATTGGGGGTGAGGGAAAGGAAAGGAGAGAGGGTAGGGAGTTGGAGAAAAAGGGGGGACTGGAACCAAAATGTCTGATTTATATAGTGAATCTCTGGGAGAGGGGAAGCCCTGCCCTAGGTAGGGGGCAGGCCATGCCAGTCACGCCCTGCGGCAGGACCTAACACTGAGTATCATGCCTTTTCAGAGACATGGTTGCTCTCTCCATCCTACCCTTGGTACTAACAATGAGCAGACTACAAACTATGGACTATTAAAGTATCTCCCTGCCAAGAAAGGTTTCATTCCCTAAGTCACTGCCATTCAAAAAGTGTCCTTGCTAGATTTAGTCTCCACTCGGCCTACCTGTCCAAAGTGAGCAGGGTAGCCCAGCATGTGCATATATAGTAACTTTGCCACATTCCGACACCGGTATGTATTGTCTTCTTCTCTAAATGATGACCGGATTGCAGCACATTCTTTCTGGATCATTTCTCGTTCCTCAGCTTGGGTTCGGGCTGTCCGGATGGTCCGGATCAGCTCCCGCAATCTGATGGGGGCTGGCATCCTCTGGATATAGAAAGACATAAAATAGAAACGTCCTTATTTCTTGCTCCCAAAACCATTCATACAACTACTAACATAAGATATTAGCTGGTTTTTAAGAACACAACTTGCTAAATCCAGCTTAGATATGATAGTTTGCTAATAAGCTTCAAATATATTACATGCTAATCCTGCACCTGAGTAAATTTCTATAAAGTGTTAACTACTAAAGACATCAAAACAAGACAGAAACATCAGTATTTGTCTGGTGTGATGGCTCATTCCTGTAATCCTAAAATTAGAGAAGCAGGGTAGGAAAATTACCATGAGTTTAAGGCCAGCCTGGGGTACACAGTGAGTTCCAGGCTAGGGTCTGACTACATAAGTTGAACCAATACCAGCTACTGAATCGTTTTGAACCGGATTCCCTTCCTGCCTCCCGCAGATCAACACTCTGTTTGCCATGATGTTCATAGAGACCCCCATACTACCTGTGTATTATTGTTACAGTTTATGAAAAATAACTCATTTTCTCATTTGTTCTGTTCTTTTCTTTGGTTTTGAGTCAGGGTTTTGTGTTATTTGGCTTGGCCTGAAATTGCTTCTAAACTTGATGCTGTTGTTTCTGTCTCCTGAGTGTTGGGATTGAAGGTGTGTGTGTGCCACTGCTCCTAGTTTAAGTGGTACTAGAAATGAAACCCAGGGGACTATGCGAGCTAGGCAGGCTTTCTACTAAGTTAATTACATCCCAGCCCTCTTTAGACCACTTTGTAATTAAGGTAGAAATCTTGAGCTACATTTTGCCTATGAAGAAATTTAGTTTCAACAATTCTGCAATTTGCTTAAGATCACACAGGTGACAGGTGACAGAAGGAACACCATAGCCAGCTCTCTCAATACTTCAAAATGAACACTGCACTTACAGACGAACCAACACACCTACTAGGATTTGTTTTAAAGCACTCTAGAAAAATAACAACAACAAAAAAACTAACAAAAACTGGGGCGACAGAAGTTTTAAAATGGGCAAAATATGATCATTGCTGAACGCATAAATGTTCCATGTTCTGGTTTTGTGTACATGACATTTTCATAATCAAAAGTTTTAGGAAATCACCAAGCTTTCATGTAAGGCTGTAGTGGAGTTAGCAGAGTGCTTGCCTGACGTGCAAGAAAGCCTGGACTCAATTCCCAACATGCACAGTAGTGCACACCTGGAGGTGAAGGAGGAAGACTCAGAAGTTACAAGCCGAAACAGGATACCAGAGACCCTAATCCAGGACAGAAGAATAGAAGAAGGTTGAAAGAAAGGCAGGAAGGAAAGAAGGAAAAAGAGAGATGAAAGTAGGAAAGGAAAGGGAGAAAAGAAAGAAAAGGAGAGAAATTGTGAAATTTCAATAAGCAAAGCATGTAAACACTTAAATGTCTCACTGAAAATAAGATGCTTGCCAGGCGTGGTGGCACACACCTATAATCCCAGCACCCGGGAGGCAGAGGCAGGAGGCCAGTCTGGTCTACAAAGCAGGTCCAGGGCAGCCAAGGCTACACAGAGAAACCCTGACTTGAAAAAAAAGAAAAAAAAGAAAGAAAGAAAGAAAGAAAAGAAGATGCTTAATACTTAAGGATCTACTCAAAGAGCCATTTCTTTTTTTAATAGTAACTATAAATGCCACAGGCTTCAGGATAAAACATCTGTAACAAACTGGTATGCTGCATACGTAGTATATAATGGGAAAATGTTTTTTTTTTTTTTAAAAAAAAGCATCAAGAGAGCACAGCTAGCTGGGTATAGTTGTGCACATCTTTAATCCCAGCACTCGGAAGGCTAAGGCAGATGGATTGGTGTGAGTTTAAGGCCAGCCTGGTTTACAAAGCAAGTCCAGAACAGCCAAGACTACACAGAGAAACCCTGTCTCGAAGGAAAATAAAAAAAGGCATCAAGAAAGCACAGCTGCTAGTGTCAAGCTGCAAGTAACTGCCCACTCTCCTTTCAAACAGTAAACTTTACATAACTCATGGATTCCTAAAAAAGAGAAGTCACCTGGCTTGGCATGGCAGCTCAGGCCGTAACCCCAGCATTCAGTAGGCTAAGCTGGGGGGATCATTTCAGGTCCAAGGCTAGAGACTTTCAAAGGTCAACAACAAATACTACTGGGAGGAAGAGGGTACAGCTGAGTGGCAGAGAGCTTGCCTAGCATGCACTGATGCCCTTTCACCTTAGCTAGCACCAAAACAGCTGGGAAGCTCTGGAGAAAACACTGTTTCTCAACAAATACCCCCAATGACTCTACAAAGCAAACACAAAGACTGTTAGAAAAGCTTAACTCTTGTCCAAGAACATGTATGTAATCTAACTTGGAAAGAAATCAAGAATTTAAGCTAGGTAATAGAGAAACAGGTTATCTGGCATAAAGTCTAAGTAATGAATCACAGAATCACAGAAAAAAGTCCACGAGACCAGCTTAATTTTTTTTAAGCTCCAGGACAATTTATTATTAGAGTTTGAAAGAAAAGCCCTCAAAGAGGGCAAGCTATGTATCTTGACAGCAGCAGGAGACAGAGAGAAAAGAAAGAAAACCATGCTGTTTGAGTTAGGCCAGCGTGGAAATCAGTCACATGACAGACAAGCAGCCACATGACCAGGAGGAGAACTGGGGGGGGTGAGGGGCGGGGGAGGCCTAAAGTACCAAAGAGGCACACTTAGGCTCAGGCTAGTACCCAAAAGTCAGACAGAAGAAAAGGCGGGGATGGGGGAAACTCAACAGAAGTCTTGGTGGGCCTGGCCTGACTGCAGAGGGCAGAAATTCTGGGGAGGAAAAGTATAGTATCTTACTGTGAGGATACTAATGTTTCCTGCTTGGCTTAAGGTAGATCCTGACAGGGCAAGGCAGCTTGGTGGTTAACTATTAAGGGACAAGACAATGGCAGGTCTCCACCTAGAGGTAGATTCCATTCTCACCTCTCCCCTCCCCGTTTTGTTTTGTTTTTCTGGTTTTGTTTTGTTTTTCAAGACAGAGTTTCTTTGGTAGTCCTGGCTGTCCTGGACTCGCTTTATAGAACAGGCTGGCCTCAAACTCAGATGCGCCACCACGCCCAGCTAGATTCCATTCTTTACTATAACACTCCCTCCTGTGAAGTAACCCTAAAAGGGTTTAGGAGATGGTCTAAAGTTGGGGGACATAACTCATTTCTACCATCAAAGTCTAGGGATCTGGTACCAAAGGGAATAATATCTGAAGTCTTAGTCCCTATCCTCACAGATACATGCAGGCAGAGCACTGTATACATAATAATAAATAAATAAATGTATTTTTTTATTTCTATGTGGGAAAGAGCAAAGATAAACAGCTGGTACTCAGACTTCCTTTTAACCCTTACTCTATGGAAATGAGTCTGGTCTGAAAATTCTAGGCATGTCCAATACTACAAAAGAAAACAATAAGGTATGGAACTTTATTTTGGCCAAGGTGTTAAAAATTTTAAAAAGAGTGAAGTAGTCTATGGGAAAACAAAACAAACCACTAGAAGTAGCAGCAACTAAAATAAAAGAATTATAATGAAAGAAAATACCACAATACAGAAATGGAGCTGCTCAGCCAAGCTCTTCACCTACCTTCCCTAGTCTTCTTGTACTAATAAGCCTTGGAATTTAGGGTCTTATATTTTGAAAGATTTTGAGTGACAAGTGTAAATGGGAACGATAAAGCAAAGTTCTCAAACCTTCAAAGCACTCGTAGCATAGCATATCCCTCGATGTTGGAGCTGTAAAGTTCTCAAGCCTTTAAATGTGTGCTCTTAGTGTCATACATACTGCTCAGACAAGGGACCACTACAGAACAGACTTTAAGGAACTCTCCAGCCAAAATAAGAAAACAGACTCTAGGGCTGTCAGCCAAGCCTCCTAGAGCAGGCCTATAAACATAACTATGCCTCTGCTCCACCAACTGAAACATTAGGACACAGAGCGCTCTCCATAGGTGTGTACAGCGCTTGATGGTCCCCTACATATCATTCTGCCTCAATTTCATGTCAGTTGTATAAATGATAGCCTCGGGATCAATTCCCTGGGTTGAATCCTAGCTCCACCACTTAATAGCTGTGTGTCCTTGAGTAAATGACTTAAACTCTGACATCTTCAGTTTCCTCATCTGCAAAATGTGGAGAAACCACCTATCTCAAAGGGTTATTGCAAGAATTCAATACAACACATATAAAGTAAACACATAAAAGAACATATTCTAGCTTTCCACCATGGCTCATGCCTATAATCCCAGAACTTGGGAGTCTGGAACAAAAGGACCAATGAAGTTTAAAGCCAGCCTGGACTATGCTATATTAGAGAAGCTCTGGTTTTTGTTTTTTGAACCATTTTCTTTACAAATAAAACAGTGCAGAGGTCTGACTATACTCATGGAAAATATAGAGGTCAATCCTAACACATGGCCCATCTGTGAGGAGAGTTTGTGCAGGGACAGCTGGAGACAAGGGGTCCCTGGTACATTCTTTTTTTTTTTTTTTTGAGACAGGATTTCTCTGTGTAGCCTTGGCTGCCCTGGACTCGCTTTGTAGACCAGGCTGGCCTCGAACTCACACGATCCATCTGCCTCTGCCTCCCGAGTGCTGGGATTAAAGGCGTGGGCCACCACGCCCGGCCGCTTATTATTGCTCACCATGCGTATGTCTGAAATAGTTCATATTAAAACTAAACTCAGGGCCTGGGGAGAGAGAGTGATCGCATGGCATGAAAAAGGCCTTGAGATTAACCTCCAGTCCTGAAATAAACAACTGTAAAGTCAAATATATCCAATCCATGTAATAGAACTGTAATCACATTATTGGAAAATATCAACTATCTGCTTGTACTGTTTAGTTTATTTTTTGTTTCAGTTTTAGGTGTTTTGGGGGGGTTGTTTGTCTGGTTTTTTTTTCAAGACAGGGTTTCTTTGTGTAGCCTTGGCTGTCCTGAACTCACTCTGTAGGGCAGGCTGTTCTGGAACTCACAGATCCACCTGCCTCTGCCTTCCAAGCGTTGGGATTAAAGGCATTTAGTTTTTAAGAGTAGGTTTGATGTAGCCATGTCTGACTCCAACTGGCTATATGATTGCTGGCCTTCAACTCCTAATCCTCCCACCTAATCCTACACATACATACACACACACACACACACACACACACACACACACACACTGAGGTTAGGGGTCTGCATTACCATGCCAAGCTTTATTTCTCAAAGAACTAAAAGACCAAAAGGGGCTAGGGTTGTAGCTCAATGATGCAGCACATGCCAACTATGCACAAGACCCTGCGTTCAGCAACAAAAAGTGCTGGGGAGATGGCTCACCAGGTGTGCTAGCTACTCCTATGTCAACTTGACACACAAACTCTACTTATCTGACAGCAGGCAGCCTCAATTGAGAAGATGCCTCCATAAGAGCCAGCTGTAAGGCATTTTTAAAATTAGTGATCAATGGGAGAGGGCCCAGCCCATTGGGACACCCCTGGGCTGCCGGTCCTCATGGTTCTATAAGAAATTGGAAGCCAGGCGTGGTGGCGCACGCCTTTAATCCCAGCACTCAGGAGGCAGAGGCAGGCTGATCACTATGAGTCCAAGGCCAGCCTGGTCTACAAAGTGAGTCCAAGACAACCAAGATAACACAGAGAAACTCTGTCTCAAAAGCATAAGTAAAAAAATTTTTTTAATTTAAAGGAGGAGAAAGAGAAAAAGAGACCAGCGAGCTAGCCATGTTGTTGTTGCACACCTGTAATCCCAGCATTCGGAAGGCAGAGGCAGGTGGTTATCTGTGAGTTTGAGGCCAGTCTGGTCTACAAAGCAAGTCTACACAGAGAAACCCTGTCTCAAAAAACGAAGGAGGTGGGCTGGAGAGATGGCTCAGCGGTTAAGAGCACTGACTGCTCTTCCAGGGGTCCTGAGTTCAATTCCCAGCAACCACATGGTGGCTCACAACCATCTATAATGTGATTTAATGTGTACTGTATACATAATAAATAAACCTTTTTTTTTTAAAGGAGGAGGAGGAAGAGGAAGCGGAGGAGGAAGAGGAACAAAAACAAGAAGAAACAACAGCAGCTGCTGCCAGCATCGCTGAGGTGAAATCTTCTGGGAAGTGTTTCCTGAGAGCACAGAGAAGCTGTGTTCCACTGGTAGCCACAGTTGCACCTCTTGTTGGCAGCTGGACTTGGTAGTTTGAGAGTCACCCATGTGGTATTGGTTTTGAAGGGGTCATGGAGAGCAATCGAGACTTGGCACTATGAGAGGCCATTGGTGAAGGTGCAGCCTCAGTGGCAGTTGAAGGTCCAGGACTAAAGTCTTGCAGAGAAGTTGAGGTTTGGCACCAGGAAGACAGCCTATGAAGTTATTTATGTTCTTAATGTGAGATCTTGGGGATGAATAAGAAAGGAAAAGTAGGCTGGGTATGGTGGCACACGCCTTTAATCCCAGCACTTGGGAGGCAGAGGCAGGCAGATCGCTGTGAGTTCGAGGCCAGCCTGGTATACAAAGTTAGCCCAGGAAAGCCCAAGGCTACACAGAGAAACCCTGTCTTGGAAGAAATAAAATAAAAATAAATAATAGTGGTGTGTGTGTGTGTCAAGTTGACAAGGGTCAGGCTATTCATGAAAGTGCAGCTTAGTTGCAGCAAGGGGCCCCAACAATTTCGGAGATGCCAGTGTTGTGGGATGAACACCAGAAACAGCAGCAGCAGTGGAGTGGAGCCAGCCTGAGCCTAGAAGACAAACTATGTGCCACAGAGGGCAAAGTGACTCAAGTTCTTTGGAGGAGCCCAGAAGATTGTAAGTGAATCCCAGATAATTGGACACTGAGTTGTTTATACTGTTGGAATTTGGTTTTAGTTGGTTTGAATTGTGACTGCACCCTGGTTCTTCCCTCTGAAGAAAGTATTTCATTTTGATTTTTTTTTTTTAACAGGAATCCACAGCTAAAAGACTCTGAACTTTTAAGAGATTATAGATGGTTGCTGGGAATTGAACTCACGAACTCTGGAAGAGCAGACAGTGCTCTTAACTGCTGAGCAAGACTGGATATTTTAAAGAGACTGAAATTTTAAGGTCTTTGAATTTGTAAAGACTGGGATTTTAAAGTTATTTATGTTTTTAATGTGAGATCTTGGGGATGAATAAGAAAGGAAAGGTGAACTGGGCACGGTGGTGCACGCCTTTAATCCCAGCACTTGGGAGGCAGAGGCAGGCAGATTGCTTTGAGTTCGAGTCCAGCCTGGTCCAGGGAAACCCTGTCTCAAAAAAACAAGAAAGAAAGAAAGAAAGAAAGAAAGAAAGAAAGAAAGAAAGAAAGAAAGAAAGAAAGGAAGGAAGGAAGGAAGAAAGAAAGAAAGAAAAGGTGTGGCTTAATAGTGATGTATTTGTCAAGTTAACAAGGGGCCAATTGTACTGGCTGGCCTTGTGTCAACTTGACAAACTAGAGTGTCTGAAAGGAGGGAACCTCAATTGAGAAGATACCTCCATGAGATCCAGCAGTAAGGCATTTTCTTAATTAGTGATCAAAGGGGGAGGACCCAACCCATTATGGGTAGTGCCAAACCCAGGGCTGGTGGTCCTGGGTTCTATAAGAAAGCAGTCTGGCTGGGCGTGGTGGCACTTGGGAAGCAGAGGCAGGTGAATCACTCTGAGTCCAAGGCCATCCTAGTCTACAAAGGGAACTCAGGACACCCAACATCTCTCTCTCTCTCTCTCTCTCTCTCTCTCTCTCTCTCTCTCTCTCTCTCTCTCTCTCTCTCTCACACACACACACACACACACACACACACACACACACACACGAGTAAGCCTGTAAGCAGCATCCTTCCATGGCCTCTGTATCTGCTCCTACGTCCAGGTTCTGTCCTATTTGAGTTCCTGCCCTGACCTCCTTCAATGATAAACAGCAAACAGCAATATGAAAGTGTAAGCCAAATAAACACTTTCCTCCGCCACTTGCTTTTTGGTTATGGTATTTTCATCACAGCAATAGAAACCCTAACTAAGACTTCAGGTAAGAGCACTTGCTCTGCAAGCATAAGGACCACAGTTCAGATCTCAGCACCAAAAACCCCAGACATAGCACACTTGTGACTGTAAAGCCAGCATTAATAGGGAGGATAAAGAGACAGCAGAGAGGGGGAAAACTGGGTTTTGCTGGCCACCAGCCTATGCAAACCTGGAGTGACTCTGCTCCAGGTTCAGTGAGAGACCACGTCCCAAAGCAATAGGGAGGAGAACAGTAAGATATGCCTGTACATCTGACTATCGAACACACTGACAGCACTGCATGCTCTTCTAGAGGATCAAGCTTAATTACAAGCAGCCACACAGAAGCTCACAAGTTAACTCAGGTTCCAAGGGAGCCAACACTCTCTTCTACAAGCATGTGGCACAGACATACATGCAGGCAAAACACCCAAACACATAAAATAAAAATAAGTAAATGGGGGCAGGGGGATAGCTCATTAAATTACTGATCAAGCTGAACTATTGTTTTGATTCTCCTAAAATTTATTACCCAAAAGAAGAAAACTCTCAGTTTCCAAAATCTATACAACTATATCTGAGATAAAGAGCTCCCACAAGGAGTAACACCATTCTCAAGCCAGGATCACCACTTTTGTCCCGTGAAATGCTCACTTCCTCACTACAGGATAAGATCCCCAAGGCCGAGTCACCCTTATCTTTCCTCACCTCTGAAGTATGAGCCAAATAAATACTCTTTCTATTGAATCTGGAAGAGTAAAACAGTCTTATCTAAAGAGCATGTATTTGTCCTTCAAAGCACATGAACTGAAGGTGTACTGGCCGCTCAGCCCAGTTCCTGGCCCAGATAACTTTCTTCCCACATCAGAACTCACTACCTGCTGAGAGCTTTGAGCTACTGACAGCCAAAAGTCAAGAACACAAAACCAAAAAGCTGAAGCTCCTATGGCTACAAGGTCATTTGTCCCCTTAACCTAAAGACATTTGAACTCTTAAGTCTTTAAAAAAAAAATCTAAATTAAAAACCAACTTTTCTAACCAACAGGAAGATTTTATTTGAATAAGTCTTTCTTGCTAAACACTAAAAAACAGACTTGAGTAAAGGATTGAGACTGCAGTTCCCTTTGCCACTGATTAATTACTACATAGAGCCAGTCATGGATTGTGTGCCTGAGACCTAAGAGACTAAGTTAACTGGGCATAATCCTCCCTGCTGCTTTGTAAAGGAACTGAGTTCAGTTCCCAGCACTCACATCATTAGGTGGCTATCTTAGCTCTTAGCCCCAGGGGATCAGACACTCTCTTTCTCACCTCCTTGGAAATTCACACACATTTGCAATGCATTCACACAGATATACACTCATCCACATAAAAAGAACTCAAAAGATAGCTTTTTTTGTTTGTTTTTCAAGACAGGGTTTCTCTGTGTAGCCTTGGCTGTCCTGGATTCGCTTTGTAGACCAGGCTGGCAGCGATCCACCTGCCTCTACCTGCCTCTACTCCCCCCACTCCCAGTGCTGGGATTAAAGGCGTGCACCACCACCACCCGGCTAAAAATAGCAAATCTTAAAAAAAAAAAAATTTTTTTTCAGACCAAGGAGCCAGGTAGAATTAGGCAGGGTTTCCAGCAGCCACATGGGGTTCACAGCCCTCCGTAGCTCTAGTTCCAAGGGATCTGGTTCCGTCTTCTTGCCTCTGTGTGTACCAGGCATGCAAACAGCACACATACTATAAATGCACGCAAAACGCCTAAAGATTATTGTTTTTGCTAAGAGCTTAAATATCTGTGAAGCACAGGGTTTATCAGGTTCCACATGATTCAATGCACCAACACTAAGATTAACTTTATATATGCTGTAGTTTCCAGCACAAAATACAACTTCCTAATTATTAATCACTGTCTCAAGTTCCACAACACCCAAAGTAACCTCCATCCAAGGCACAGTGTACAGTGGAAAGCGGACACAAGAGGTTCAGATGAAGAACACAGTCCCCTGTGAACTACAGTACTATAATCTGACTCAGGTCCTTTGGCCTGAATCGTCCCTAGGTAAACTACTAAAATGGAATTTCTGGCTCTTCAAAGCAAAGGAGTATGTGGTAGAATGTGTAACCACACAGAAATACCACCACACCCTGTGCAGGACAGCCAGTTGGCATCCCTCTAAGAGCTCTGAAGTTCAACTCTTCCTTAATAATACTTTTTTATGTTTAAGTTATTCATGCCAAAATTCAACACAACTGAAAATTTTTTTAAAGACAAGAAATTCAAGCATACTACCAAACTGAATAGCGTAAGATGCATGAATAACAACAAAAGCTGAGTTGTTGTTTTTCAAGACAGAGTTTCTCTCTGTGTAGCTCTGGCTATCTTGGACCCCCTTTGTAGACCAGGCAAGCTCAAACTCCAGAGTGCTGAGGTTACAGGCATGCATCACCTTGACCGGCTCTATTTTTATTTTTTTAAAGACAAAGTCTCATTATGTAAACTCACAGAAATCTGCATGTCTGCCTCCAGAGTGCTAAGATTGAAGGTGTCACACCCCACTCCAGAATTTGCTTTGTTAATTAAAACGAGATAAGGGAAAACAGGAATAAAGCAAAATCATAAATTTTCAATCTTAGTAAATAAGTTGTCATTCATCCCACAAGACTTAGAGAAAAGTACTTTCCTAAGGATGAAATCAGAAAGATTAAAGTTGTTTAATAATAAAATTTCATGCCAGGCACAGTGGTGCACACCTTTAATTCCAGAACTCGGGAGGCAGAGGCAGGTGACTATCTGTATTTGAGGTCAGCCTGCTCTACAAAGGTGGTTCCAAGACAGCCAGGACTACACAGAGGAACCCTGTCTCAAAAAAAAAAAAAAACTTGCCAAAGATGAGCCTGCTGGTGATACACCGCTTTTAATGCCAGCACTTGGGAGAGGCAGGAGGATTGCTGTGAGTTGGAGGACAGCCAGGACAGCCAAGGCTACACAGAAAAACCTAGTCTCAAAAAAGCCAAAAAACAAAACAAAACAAACAAAAAACATTACCAAAGATGAAAAAGCTTAACAAAATAATTGTCTATAGAGCCTGGCGTCGTGGCACATGCCTCCCAGCACTCAGGAGGCAGAGGCAGGCAGATCGATGTGAGTTCTAGGCCGGCCTGATCAACAAAGCGACTCCAGGACAGGCAAGGACACAGAGAAACCCTTCTTGAAAAAACTTTAAAAAAAAAAAAAGGGAGGGGGAAGGAAAGGAAAAGAAAAGAAAAGAAAAATGAAAAACCAAAGGAGGAGGAGGAGGAGGAGGAGGAGGAAGAAGAAGAAGAAGAAGAAGAAGAAGAAGAAGAAGCAGCAGCAGCAGAAGCAGCAGCAGCAGCAGCAGCAGCAGCAGCAGCCACCAAAAAAAATAAATAAATAAATTAAAGCCATGGCCAGGCATCATGGCGCACGTCTTTAATCCCAGCACTAGGGAGGCAGAGGTAGGTGGATCGCTGTTGAGTTCGAGGCCAGCTTGGACTACAGAGTGAGTCCAGGATAGCCAAGGCTACACAGAGAGACCCTGTCTCGAAAAACAAAAAACAAACAAACAAAAAAATATATATATATAAAGCCACTATGCCTTTTAAGTTTCAGGAAAGCAAAATGAGGTCAGTAAGAGGATTCAGGGGATATGAGCACTTGTTGCCCAGTACCATGACCTGAGTTCAAGCCCTAGGATTCACAAAAGAGAAAACTAATTCCTGCAAATCGTCCTCTGATATAAATAACACACTGATTAAAAATGGACAGCAAAGCAAAGATGCTAGGGAAAGAAACAAAATATAATACAAATGTAAAGCATAACAAGTGACAATTAATTGGGGGAAAATGATTTCTTTGGTCCTAGCATAGCTAACTGGCTCTCTAAATAAGCCACATAAGTGCCTATACTGACGGGGTATTGTGGCTCACACTTTAAAATCCCAACATACTGAAGGCTGAAGAAGTGAAAAGCCAGCCAGAGTTACATACTAGGATCTAGGCTAGCCTAGGCAACAGAGTGAGACCCTCACTCAGACAAAAAAAAAAAAAAAAAAAAAAAAAAAAAAAAAATCACACCATGTGTTAACACCCTGTTACTCCAGGACTATATAAACCATTCTTTTCTCAATGACTTAAATATCTTTGTCATTTTACATATCTATGGTTTAGAAATATGTATAACGATATAGAAAATTCACTGTTGCTCAGCTCTATGGGAGGCAGAGGCAGGCAGATCTCTGTGAGTTAGAGGCAACCTGGTCTACAACCAGGACAGTAAAGGCTACACAGAGAAACCCTGTCTCAAAAATACAGAAGAAAGAAAGAAAAAGAGAGAAAGAAGAAAAACTCACTGCTAACAGACTTGTATAGCAAGCACATTTAACCATTGAGCCACCTCTTCAGGAATAAATTATGGTGACCTGCTTAAGAGTAATCTGACAAAAAGGGGGAGGGGGCTGAACAGATGGCTCTGTACTCAAGAGCACCTGCTGCTCGTCCAAAGAACCCAAGTTTAGTTCCCAGCACCCAGGTCCAGCAGTTGTAACATCTACCTGTAATTCCAACTTCAGAAAATCCAACAGTCTCTTAATACACACACTATACAGTGACACACAATTAATAATAAAATCTAAAATATAATTCTGTTGAACCTGAAATCCCAGGCCGGGCAGTGGTGGTGCACGCCTTTAATCCCAGCACTCGGGAGGTGGGGGGTGGGGGAGGAGGGGTGGGGGTGGGGCAGGCGGATCTCTGTGAGTTCGAGGCCAGGCTACTCTACAAAGTTAGTCCAGGACAGCCAAGGCTACACAAAGAAACCTTGCGGTGGGGGGGGGGGGGGAGGAAATGCCATGTCTAGTCATAGAATCTAGGGTCTAGCTATGCACATTTATGTCAATATGGTGTTTAAGAACCCAGAAACACTGAAGGATGCACATCTTCTACACAAAACCATTGGAGAGTAGTAACCATGGGAGGTCTGAAGGAAATCAGTAGCTTTCTTAAAAGCCTTTCAATTTTGTTCACTTATTATAATAGATTATATTGTTTTCTAGATTAAAAAAGATGAAAAGTAAAATCAGGCTTAATGAACACACCTTTCACGCAGCACTTTGTGAGTCTGAGGCCACCTGAGTCTATATAGCAAGTCCCAGGCCAACCAGGGCTACAATGAAACCCTGTCTCAAAAAAACAGATGAAAAAAATTTTTGTTTTTTTTTTTGTTGTTGTTGTTTGTTCGTTTTTCAAGACAGGGATTCTCAGTATAGCCTTGGCTGTCCTGGACTCACTTTTGTAGACCAGGCTGGCCTCCAACTCAGAGATCCACCTGCTTCTGCCTCCCAAGTGCTGGAATTAAAGGAATGTGCCACCACACCCAGCCAAAATATAATTCTTTTAAAAAACTCAGAATAGGGGCCAGAGAGATGGTTCAGAGGTTAAGAACATTGACTGTTCTTCCAGAGGTCTTGAGTTCAATTCCCAGCAACCACATGGTGGCTCACAACCATCTAAAATGTGATCTGATACCCTCTTCTGGCATACAGGCAGAGCAATGTAGACATAATAAATACTTTTTTTAATCCCAGAATAATAAAAGTATATTATTAAAACTCAAGGGAAGTGGGCACTTGAAAGGCAGAGGCAGGCAGGTCTCTCGTGAGTTCAAGGCCAGCCCAGTCTATATAGCAAGGGCCAGGCCAGGCCACAAAGTGAGACTCTACCTCAAAAACAAACAAAACAAGGAAGGGAGTCAGTAACTTATCAGTGAACTACCAACACATTCACTGTTGAGAAAGAGACTGCTGTTTCTGGACAAGATGGATTACAGAACAAATCCTGAAAAGAGAGAAGGGTGGTGAGATTCCTTTACTGCCACCTGAAGCTTCTAAAGGGTACATCAAGAAGAGCCATGCTTAGTGTCAACTTCAGAATTAAATCTAAATAAACATTTCAAAGGCACACAGTCAAGACTACCTGCCTTCTGTTTTGTTGCTGGTGCTTACATTAGAAATAGTTTTTAAAATTGTAAAACATGTATGTTGGAGGTGAAGGGTACACAGATGGAGATCAGAGGACAACCCAGTCTCCTTCTACCTTTACACAGTGCAAGGATCAGATCAAACTTAAGTCACCAGGCTTGTACAGCAAGAACCTTCACCCACTCAACAACCTCAGCAGCCTGAGAAGTAAGTTTATAAAGGTTCAAATAAATAGAGAAGGTTTTCTGGGTCAGTAGGAATTTTCAACAAACTATACCATCGTGTACTGAGCTAAAAACAAATCTTTTTACTGTAAATTTCAATGTAATTTTCTGCATATGATTTTCTAAGGCAGTGTTTTGAAATTGATGTTAGTAAATGTCCTATTCTCAACGTGTTGCAGCTGATAAAAGCTATTTTGTTCCAGCCAGTGGTGGCACACACCTTTAATCCCAGCACTTGGGAGGCAGAAGCAGGTGGATCGCTCTGAGTTTGAGGCCAACCTGGTCTATAAAGCAAGTCCAGGACAGCCAAGGCTACAAAGAGAAACCCTGTCTTGAAGAAGAAAAACAAAACAAAAAAAAACCAAAAAACCACACTATCCCACTCCCTTGCCTGGAGCAGTGCTGCATTCCCATAGGGGATGGGCGAGGGAGCATTTGAGGAATGGTTTTGCCAGGTGAAAGAAAGAAGGCATTACAAGTACAGCTGGAATATAACATTAAAAATAAATATGAAGGCCTAGCATAGTATTCCATGTCTATAATTCCAGCATTTAAAAGGTCACAATGGATAGATGGATGGATGGATGGACAAATAGAAGCTAGGAAACAGCAAAAAAGCTCAATGTGTGGAAAAAAATAGGCAGAGGCAGGTGAATTGAAACCAGCAGGAGGCTACATAGTGAGACCCTGTCTCAGAGAGAGAGGTGGGGGTGAGAGAGGGATGAAGAGGGAGGGAGGGAGGGAGAGAAAGAAAGAAAGAGAGATCGAGAGAACAGTACTACCTCTAAGATGCCTTTAATTATTGAAAGTACAAAGGTCACATATATTTTCATCTTTTTCTTAACCTATTTAACCTTCAATGACAATGCTTCTAGCTTGTTAATTTATTTTACAATGGTCTCAACTGCATTTTAAAATGTATTCATTTTTAATTTCTGGTGTTTTGCTACATGTATGTCTGTATGAGGGTGTCAGATCTTGAAGTTACAGACAATTGTGAGCTGCCATGTGAGTGCTGGGAATTGAACCTGGGTCCTCTGGAAGCGCAATCAATGCTCCTAACCACTGAGCCATCTCTCCAGCCTCCACAATAAGCATTTTTTAAAGGGTTAAACTTCCAAGTATTAGTGGCTGGGTATGATGGCCCAGTTACACAGAGAAACCCTGTCTCGAAAAAGCAAAACACACAAAACCCTCCTAGTGCTTAGGGTGAAAAAGCATTTCTCATGTCAATCATCTCACTCTAATCTTTGATACTAAGCACTAGCTAATGCTGATTCAACAACTTTGACAAATGGATTGTTATTTTCCTCATCTCTCTAAACCTTTCAAACTTTCACATTCCTAGTAACCAAAACTCATGCCAAATTAAGTATTTTGTATTATTCCTTCAGAGAAGAAAAAACAGCTTGCAGGTATTTTCTAGGTGGAAATGACATTCCTTTTTTTCACTTTTCTCTTCCCTGCCTTCACTGAAATGAAATTTTATTCTCCACCCCTTCCCTCCCCAGTCTAGAAAAATCCTAATAACAGATTTTCTTTCTTTTTGTGTGTTTGTGAGGGAACAGTCCTGGCTGTCCTGGACTCACTTTGTAGACCAGGCTGGCCTCGAACTCACAGCGATCCACCTGCCTCTGCCTCCTGAGTGCTGGAATTAAAAGCTGTGCCCCACCACACCCAGCTGGGATTTTCAAAACATTACAAACCAAGAAATAGGAATTCATATAGACATGTATGTTCTCTCTTTGCTGTGGTTGTTATGGTTATATATGGAGTCAGAGTCCCAGCTATGAAGTTAGCCCTGGCAAGCATGGAATTTACTATGCAGATCAGGCTGGCCTAAAATCTGCAATGCTCTTCATACCTCTGCTAGATCACTCGTAAGAGCTACCATGTCTAGCTTGTTTTGTTTTGTTTGTTTTTCGAGACAGGGTTTCCCTGTGTAGCACTGACTGTTCTGGACTAACTTTTGTAGACCAGACTGGCCTAGAACTCACACTGATCCACCTGCCTCTGCCTCCCTGCTGGGATAAAGAGTGCACCACCACACCCACTGGCATTGGCAGCTCTTGCAGAGGACCCTGAGTTTGAGTCCCAGCACTCAAATGGTGACTCACAACTGTCTGTGTAACTCCAACTTATAGCCTTTATGGACACCAAGTATACATGTGATGATGCACAAACATCATATAAGCAAAACACCAATACAAATAAAATACAATTATTGTTTAAGTTTTCTTCTGACCTCCACACTCTCACACACATAATATACTACATTCATGAATACATATAAAAATTAAAAATTTAAAATATAGTGATAAATAGAATGAAGATTTTTTTTAAAAGCCTAAAATCAATAACTGAAAACAATTCATAAAAAATAAAGGTTAAAATGTAGGGTAGGTGTAGTGGCACATACCTTGATCCTAGGAAGGAGGCTAAGGCACTCGGAACTCGTGAGTTTCAGGCCAGCCTAGACTATTTATATAATGTGCCGGGGACAGGAAGAGGGCTACATAGAGAAATCCCTGCCTTAAAATAAACAAACCAAAGAATGAATGAACAGAATTAAGATGCAAGCTGCTAACATAATAGAGAAACCCTGCCTTTAAACAAACAGACAGAATAGAATTAAAATGAAAGCACCTAAAACAGCTAAACAAATTGCTACAGTTTAAGGAAGCAGGCTTTTGTTTGTTGGTTGGGTTGCTTGTTTGTTTTTTAACCAGTACATGCCTGGAGCTCCCCAAAGACCAGAGTCAGATCCCTGAAATTAGTGACACGGATGGTTGTGAGCCTCAAAGTGGGTGCTCGAAACCAAACCAAACCTTGATCTTCTAAAAGAGCTGCCCAGTATTCTTAACCAGTCATCTCGCCAGCACCCATAAAGGTCTTATTTTTATATTCTCAAGCTAAATCTAAGTATTTTCAAGTTTTAACTAGTTATGTCCTACTATGTACACAAAAATTTTAATTCCTATCAAATGCAAATAAAAGGATTAGACATTTTAAAATCTGTCTTGATCTGTAGATTCCAATTCAACTTTTTAAGATAAAAATAACATTTGGAAGAACTCATTTGACCTTTTATGTCTGCATAAAGAATTTTTACTGATTCACTTAAAATTACTTGGAGTTTTTTCTGCTTTGTATACAACTCTGGTTTTGACTTTCTGGAAGGTGCGGTAGGACAGATCCTATAGTTCAGTATACCAGGCTAGTATTCTGCTGACTTTTTTCCCCCCCAAGACAGGGTTTCTCTGTGTAGCCATGGCTGTTCTGGGCTCACTTTTAGACCAGGCTGGCCTCTTAACTCACAGAGATCAGCTGCCTAAGTGCTGGGGTGCACCACCATGCCCAGCTTACAGGTTCATTCTAAAAGTCATCCTTACATTATATAGTTGCTGTCAGCAAAGCAGACTGGACCAAAAAACATGTAACTTCACAAAAGAAGAAGAATGGAGCTGCATACACCCTGGAGTGGCTGCTGTCTCAGCACCAGGAAGTAAGAGAAGTTCTAGGCCAACCTAAGCTACATAGGAAGACTGTCTTAAAAACCAAAAGCTGGGCCAGGACAAGTGGCACAGACCTGTTAATCTCAGATAAAGTAGGAGGATCACAAGTTAAAGCCAGTCTGAACAACCTAGCAAAGTCATTTAAAAGGGGCGGGGGGGAGTTGGGAAGAAAGAAGGAAGGAAATAAATGGACGTTTACTAAACACAAATGTTAACTTCTAGTGCAATTCTCAACAGCCAAGACATTCATATATGTGCTGATCAATAGCACACAGAATAGCACTTTGCTAATAATCTGTCAGCACAGGGTTACTCTCTCCGGGGAAACTCCAAACCATCTAAGAATGAATGACACTTAAATCCCAGTATATTAGACCATTAACTTGAACTGTGTTAAATAATTTTTATTTTTTTATTTTTTTTTATTTTTTGGTTTTTCAAGACAGGGTTTCTCTGTGTAGCCTTGGCTGTCCTGGACCCACTTTATAGACCAGGCTGGCCTCGAACTCACAGCGATCCACCTGCCTCTGCCTCCCGAGTGCTGGGATTATAGGCGTGCACCACCACGCCCGGCATTAAATAATTTTTGATAGCTCTTTCTATACTTGTTTAAAAGAGTGAACTCAAACCCAGAACACCTCAGTAAGCAAAGTACAAGGAGACAATACTGAGTTCTTTTAAAACCAAAAGAAAAAGGAACAACTTCAGAGCAACACACTCACACAACTCATATCTAATAGTAATTAACATAGCTCTGAAGGAGCTTCTTACAGCAAGAGCAAAGAATATTTACACTAAAAATACCATCCTCTTTGACAATGTATGACCTGTAAAGAATTTACCTATAGTCTCATTTCAAAAGCTTATTAAGAATAAAGCAAGCCCGGTGTGGCGGTGCACACCTTCAATCCCAGCACTCAGGAAGCAGAGGCAGGTGGATCACTGTGCATTGGAGGCCAGCCTGGTCTACAGAGAGAGTTCCAGACAGTGAGGGCTACACAAAGAAATTCCGTCTTGAAGAAAAAGAGGAAGAGGAGGAAGAGGAGGAGGAGGAAGAGGAGGAAGAGGAGGAGGAGGAGGAAGAAGAAGAAGAAGAAGAAGAAGAAGAAGAAGAAGAAGAAAGCAGCAGGTCTGAAGAGATGGTACAGCAGTTAAGAGCACTTACTGCTCCTATAAAAGACATCGATTCCTTCCCAGCATCCACAGGGAATCTGCATACCCTCTTCCAACTTCCACCTGACATCAGGTATGCACGTGAGGCACGTATATACATGCAGGCAGGACACTCACACACATAAATAAACTTTTTTCAAAAAATGTTGAATAAAGCATCAATTTAAAGTTTACAGATACTGAAAGAGTTGGCTCCGTTCAAGTTATAAACAGGTTTCAAGTCGCTTAACTGTGATCTCAAAGAAGCTGTTTCTCTTTTGCAGATGTAAAAATGTAGGCTGAAATAAAATAGTGGTGATTCAACCAGACTCACCTAACTTGAAATGTAGGAAATAACCAGTGAATTACTGTTAAATGCTTTTTATCCAAGTACACTAGACTGCAAATTGACTTTAAAAAGAGAATTGAGTAATGAGGCTACCAGTGCCTTTGAGGAGCCACATGCTTCGAATCAAAACTTAAGAAAGATATAGTCTGGCAAATACCACGGACAACCGTGGAAATGGATGCTTAAAATCTAACTACCCTGAGAAAAGTCAACATACGAAGTCAGCAAAGATCATTACTCTACAAACACCTGAGAGGCGAGGTCACTAAGCAATCATTCAGCACGCTCTTCTGTTAACTAATCCCTACAGGAACCAAAAAAGTTATTTTCCTTTCTACCTACGTCAGATTATTATTCTCCAAGGGCAGAGTTCCGTGCTCAAGCATATGTAGCACCAAAAGAAAAAAAGAAAAAAGTATAAGTGCCCAAAGGCTCTGCTTTCAGAACAGAAAGAAAATCCAGAAAGTATTTTGACAGCTCCCTCCCACCTAAAGCCGCTTGGCCAGCTTTAAGCCCATTTGCTGCTGAAATACACCATAGGGGTGGTTCGAAGACTTTCCAACACCAAGCCCTAACTGGGAAGCATAAACGGCAATTCCAGGCAATGAGGAAGATCCTGAGAATTACTAGAAACTGGCGTCCGCAGAAACAAGAGTTGAGAGGAGAGTGAACAGTGTAGTCGCAGGTGAGTTTTTTTTTTTTTTTTTAATGGAAAAAGGGAGGAAAAAAAAAAGGTGGAAATTTTTGGACAAGAAGTTAGTTGGAAGGTTAGTGAGAGGCGAGGCCGATGTCCGGCTCTGAGCGGGCGGCACTGCAGGGACAGGCAGCATTACCCCTGCATGTGGAAATGCTCCGAGTTCTCAGATCTGACCCGAGTCCACGACACAAGAACGCAGCTACGTGGCTCGGAGAGGACACGCGGGGGTGGGGCCCGCCCGGCCGCCCCGCTAAAGCCCAGGCTCTCTGAACGAGCTTTCAAAGGAGGATCGCACCCTGATAAAGTCAATGGGTTCAAGGAGGCCTGCGCCGGCCAGACAACGCCACAGTGGGGAAAGCGAGCGCGCACGGAAGCTCCGGCTCTGAAGCCTCCGAGGGTCGGCCCTCAGGAAGTCCGAGCAAGCCCTGGGGCTCCCCGGTCCCTCCTGACCCAACCTGGGTCCTCCGCTTCCCTCCTCCCCCCACCCCCCCCCCCACTGGCTGAGACCGGACCCCTGGGATGACAGGAGGTTTCCAGCCGAACGCTCGCAGCTGCGGCGGAGTCAAAGACACAACCTGCTCTCAGCGCCGCGAGTGACACTCACCGGCCCGAAACCTCGAATGAAACCAGCAGCTTCGGGGGCGGCGGCAGCAGTGGCAGCAGGAACCGAACATCCAAAATGGCGGCTCCCTCGGCCTCACCACCGCTACTGCAGGCGGAGGGATCCCGGGCAGGGAGGGAATTTCTAACTCACTTCTCGCGCTCTGGAGAAGACGCCGCCGCTCAGCTCCCTCTCCTCGTCAGCTCCGCGCCCCTTGGGCTGCTACCCCTCCTGTTTCCCACCTCGGATGACCCGAGAACTCGGACCCTGCCGGGGACTATTTGCCAAGGAGGAGGCGACTGCGCCTGGCAGAGCGACGCAAAGCGTAGCAAGGGTCGGGGCTGTCACTGATGACGCTAGACGCGGCTGCCGAGTCACCGCTGCGATGAGTTTGAGCTAGAAAGATCCGGCCGCTCCCAGAGTCTGCGCACTTCGGTTCCGCTTGGCGGCAGGGTGGTGGAAAGCTGTGCTGCCAGGAAACGGTGGGGCCACCTGAGGGGGCGGAGCCCGGCAAGGTAGCTGGGACAGTCCTAGCAGAGAGGCAGGTGGAAAGGCAGCACTCTTAACCAGGGTGTAGGCGGAAAGAATTCCTTATCCGTTCCCGTCCAGTCACCTTTGAGTTCTCAGCTTTCTGCTCAACTTTAGAAACATGCTCCAAGTGATCTTGGAGGCCATGGTTTTATAGTATATTCACGAAATTTTTACTAAAACAGGTAGGTGAAACAGAAAAATGGACTCCCAAGCTCAGCACCATCCCTTGTGCGTTAGTCACTTAATCTCTGCCACGTTTCAGTTCCCTTTTATGAGAAAAGAGAATCTGGACAAATGACAGCTAAAACTCTTCCAGAACAGGCTTTCAATCTATGATGGAATGAACTAATGACCTGAGCCAAAGAAAGTCTAAATAGACAGTTCCTGGGCTGATAAATAATTGCTAACTTGTGACAAGTGTTTTCCATGTGAACCTAGAGATCCTTTGATATCTTGTCCCATTTATATGGAAGGTGACCTACCTAGAATAAAATCTTTCCGATAGATTGGCAACGAAGTCGTCCAGGATGTGAATAAAACACAGCACTAGACTGAATGCCAAGGATAAGGAACTAAGCACAAATCCTGAGTTTGAGACTTGCGCGTCATAAACAGGAAGTTGCACCTTTTTCCTTAGGCATTCGTTTTTCATGCAAGGATTTCAAAATACAGACGTTGCACTGAGTAGGTCTGGATGTACGATTTGACCTTGAATTTTTGGGGCATGCCAAGTGGCTGGAAAGAAAACACTGAAAGGGCATGATCAATTTTTTTGTATTAAATATTGGTATCGCATTGCCTTCACTGTCAGATATACAAGCTAGCCCTCTAAGCCATCTCTTGAGTAAAATAGGTAATCTAATTTTACAAATAAAGCGATGTAAGACTTCAGAGAAATGGTGACTCTATCTCACACTGGATTCTACTGTAAGATGCCATCTTACAAATTAGAAAATCCATCATACCCCAAACACGTATTCCAACTGAGAGCTAATGGTTTAGATAACAGAATGCTTATGGAGTCAGACCCTCCCCTCCTGCACATCTGTACAGGACAGTCCTAGACACAGCCTGAAACTACATCATAATGCTCTGAGACAGGCTTCTGCATGAAACATGCCGAAATTAACTTAGAAGTTTCCATTTAAAGAAAAAAAAAAGTCGGATGGTGTTGGCACACGCTTTTAATCCTAGCACTTGGGAGGCAGAGGCAGGTGGATCACTGTGAGTTCAAGGCCAGCCTGGTCTACAAAGTGAGTTCAGGACAGCCAGGGCTACACAGAGAGACCCTGTTTTGTTTTGTTTTTTTAAAGTTTTCAAGAGAGATGCAAGAGAAAGGTAGCCTAAATATTCCACTTGGGAGAGTACTAAAATAGCCTAAGGGCTAACAGTAAGTGTTTACCATAGCAAACAACAAAAGAAAAGATTTTTTTCCCTTTGAGATAGGATTTTCTCTGTGGATCCCTAGCTGTCCAGAAACTCTGTAGACCAGGTTGGCCTCAAATTCACAGAGATCCACCTGGCAATACCTCCCAATGCTGGGATTAAAGGCAAAAAAGATGTTTGGTGGTTTTTTGGGTTTTTTTGGGGGGGGGGAGCGGGGGTTGTTTTGGCTTGGTTTGTTTTGGTTTTGGTTTTGGTTTTTCAAGACAAGGTTTCTCTGTGTAGCTTTGGCTGTCCTGGACTCACTTTGTACACCAGGCTGGCCTCAAACTCACAGAGATCTGCCTGCCTCTGCCTCCCAAGTGCTAGGATTAAAGGCGTGTGCTAACACCACCTGGCTTTTTTTTTTCTTTTAATGGAAACTTCTAAGTGAATTCTGTGTGTTCCACCTGCCTCTGCCTCCCAAGTGCTGGGATTAAAGGCCTGTGCCACTACGCCCGGCTGAGATGATTTAATTCTTAAGAGCACTGGCTGCTCTTGCAAAGAACTTAGTTCCCACAGGTTGGGTTCCCACATCCACAAGACAACTTACAGCTATCTCTAACTCTGGCTGCAGTGGACCATCTGCTCTCTCTTGGCCTCCTCAAGCATTGCACACATGGTGTACATACATACATACATACATACAGGCAAAATGCTCATACGCATGAGATAAATCTCTTTGTAAACTAACCATGCCTTCCTTTCCTATTAAGTTACTTTACATCTTTGAACCTATCTGACCCTTGATGTCTCCATCTGAAAATGAAGCTAGTAGGACCATTGGCATCTTTTGTTTGTTTGTTCAAGACGGTTTCTCTGTGTAGCAGGTCTAGCTGTCCTGGAACTCACTTTGTCAAACAGGCTGGCCTCAAACTCGCAGAGATCCACCTGCCTCTGCCTCCCGAGTGCTGGGATTAAAGGCCTGTGCCACCGCATCTGGCTAATATTGGCATCTTTGAGCTGAGCTGATGAGTGAACTGATACACATAGAACAGTAGCTAGAGCTGGGCGTAGTGGCCCACGCCTGTAATCCCAGCACTTGGGAGACAGAAGCAGGCACGTCTTCATGAGTTCAAGGCCAGCCTGGTCTACAAAGTGAGTCCACCAGGACAGCCAGGGCTACACAGGGAAACCCTGTCTTGAAGAAAAAAAGAAATATAAAAAGGTCTTGCTGGGCATGATTGCACTCATCTGTAATCCTAGCACTCAGGAGGCAGAGGCAGGCAAATCGATGTGAGTTTGAAAACAGCCTGGGGCCGTTTTGTTTGTTTGTTTGGTTGGTTGGTTGGTTGGTTTTGTTGTATTGTTTGTTTGTTTGTTTCTAGACAGGGTTTCTCTGTGTATCCCTGACTGTCCTTGAACTCCCTCTGTAGCCCAGGCTGGCCTCAAACTCAGAGATCCACCTGCTTCTCCCTCCCAAGGGCTGGGACTAAAGGTGTGTGCCACCACCACCTGCTCATTACATCATTTTAATTTGCTAAACATAAGAATTGAATTTTGTTAGGCTGGGCAGCCAAGGCTACACAGAGAAACCCTGACTTGGAAAAAAATTGATTTTGTTCTGAGCATGACCCAGGTGGCTAGACAAAGCATTTTAAGATAATTGCCTGGAATTTAGCATAGGTGAGCTCTTGGGGGCTTTGGAGCTCTCTGAGAGTAAGGAACACAGCAGGATGTTGCAGTCTTAACTCTAATAGAGCATCGTTATCTTTAACTCAAACAGAACATGCATTTATCATCTATTGTTTTAGTCTAAGCAGCAAGCATTGAACTTTCCTGGTTCAATGGGCCTGAGAACTTAATTTCACCTTACGATCAAAATGGAGATCAGAGTAAAATGGCTTCTTATATGCTAAGAGCTATAGTTGGTATTAGCAGTGGAGCCACAGTTAAGCTAGGAACTAAAGTAGGTCTCAAAGGAGGAGCTGTTGTTACGTGAAGAGTTTAAGATGATTTTAACAGTGCCTTTAATCCCAGAATTTATGAGACAGTGGCAGGTGGATCTCTGAGTTTGAGGCCAGCCTGGTCTACAGAGAGAGTTTGAGGACAGCCAGGGATACACAGAAATACCCTGTCTAGAAACAAACAAACACAAAAAACATTTTTCTAAACCGGGCATGGTGGCACACGCCTTTAATCCCAGCACTCAGGAAGCAGAGGCAAGCGGATCGCTGTGAGTTCGAGGCCAGCCTGGTCTACAAAGTGAGTCCCAGACAGGCAAGATGACACAAAGAAACCCTGTCTCGAAACCCCCCCCAAAAAAATTTCTAGCTATTTAACTAGTTAGTGTGTGTTCGTGTGCATGTACCATAGTATGCATGTAGACATTTTCAGGAGTTTGTTCTCTACCTTTACCCTGCGGATCCTGGGAACTGAACTCATGTTGTCCATCAGGCTCAGTGTCAAATACCTTAACTCTCCCAGCCATCTTGATAGCCCAAGTGTTTTGGCTTTTTGAGGCAGGGTTTCATGGAAGACGGCACATCAATTGGAACATAAGGTTCTCAAGCGACTCTTCTGTCTTGGTTTAGGTATATGGTAGCACAACCTGGTCTTGAACTCACTATGTAGCTAAAACTGACCTTGAATTCCTGATCCTCTTGACACCACTTCCCAAGGGCAGGTTTGTGCTCTGATGCCCAGGAAAGCCATGGGTTTCTTTACTGACTCTGTGGGTTATCAGCCCCTGAAACCCATGTGCCCTTTAGACCAGACAGAGACAGCTGACTCTGAAGAAAAATAGTCAGGCCAGTTGACAAAGGACATTTCCTGGCTCCCTGAATGCCAGAGACTTCAACTGAGAGAGGAGAGTGACAAGGGGACGAATCTGTAGGAAACACAGTGAGTTGTGAGTCAGCCCCAGAGGCTTCTCTGCTGGCTGGTTTTGTTATCGGTTGAGTCACAGGAATCTATAAATAAGCCTGAATGTCAGAGAGAAATTAGCCTTTCTGCTGTTGTTTATGCTGTTTACACACATACACATACACACACACACACACACACACACACACACACACACAGAGAGAGAGAGAGAGAGAGAGAGAGAGAGAGAGAGAGAGAGAGAGAGAGAGACAGTTCCATGATCCTTCTTAGCATAGTCCCTGGTGACAGTAGGTCCTGACCTGGGAAGGGGACTTAGGAATTAATCCTTTAGGCATCCATCAGAAATGATGTAAAAATCACAGTTCCAAAAACCAATTCCACATATTATTTAACCTCGTATTAAGAGAATTAAAGGGGCTGGAAAGATGACTCAATTGTTATGAACATTTGCTCCTCTTACAGAAGACTTGAGTTTGGTTCCTGTCATCCACGTGGTGGCACACGACTATCTGTAACTCTGGTTGACCTCTATGTGCACCAGGCGTACATGTGTGCACATACATTCATGCAGGCAAAACACTCAGACACAGAAAATAAACAATAAACCTGTAAGAGCATTGGACAAGGGCTGGAGAGATGGCTCAGAGGTTAAGAGCACTGGCTGCTCTTCCGAAGGTCCTGAGTTCAATCCCCAGCAACGACATGGGGGCTCACGACCATCTAGAACAAGATCTGGTGGCCTCTTCTGGCCTTTAGGTGTTACATGGGAACAGAACACTGTATAAATAAAATAAATAAATATTTAAGAAAAAGAGCGCTGGACAAAATGAAAACCAGAAGGACCATACTACATCTTTTGTGTGTGGGGGGAGGGGTGAAACGGGGCTTGGGGGATTCAAGACAGGGTTTCTCTGTAGCCTTGGTTGTCCTAGACTCACTTTGTAGACCAGGCTGGCCTTGAACTCACAGTGATCCACCTGCCTCTGCCTCCCGAGTGCTGGGATTAAAGGCATGTGCCACCACACTCGGTGACCACACTGCTTCTTTGCTCTAGAAAAATATTTTAAGAAGCAGCTCAATGTGGCCGGAGAGATGGCTCATAGGTTAAGGGCACTGGCTGCTCTTCCAGAGGTCCTGAGTTCAATTCCTAGCACCACATGGTGGCTCATAGCCATCTATAATGAGATCTGGTGTCCTCTTCTGGTGTGCAGACGTGCATGCAGCCAGAATAATTAAATAAATCTTTAAAAAAAATAAGCAGCTCAAAATCCCACTTAAGATACTATATGTCACAGTGCTCTCTCTCTCTCTCTCTCTCTCTCTCTCTCTCTCTCTCTCTCTCCCCTCTCTCCCTCCCTCCCCCCCAACGTGTGTGTGTGTGTGTGTGTGTGTGTGTGTGTGTGTGTGTGTGTACTAGTAGTAGTTGTTTTGACTTGCCAATAACTCTATATTATGCCTTTAATCCAAGCACTCCTCAGGAGGCCAGACCCTGTTCGTAGTCCATCCTGTTCTTCTAAAAATCAGCTTCATAAGTTGCTTTAATATTATTCTGAGAGTTCCAACAAGCATTGGGACATATGCAGTAACTGGGTCATCCAGTCCTTCCTGGCCAGTTCAGGGGACAACAAGCTCCTTCTGTGCCCAGTAGGTCGCATGTGCCAGAGGCTGGCCCAAGACTTCAGCGGGTGCTACGGGGAGGTCTTTTCTTTGTGAGGAGAGGAAGCAACTTGTCTCTACCATATCCCTCCCTCACCTAGTACTAGAAGGCTTTTTGTGATGGGGTTTCTCTGTGTAGCCTTGGCTGTCCTGCACTCCCTTTGTTGACCAGGCTGGCCTTGAACTCACAGAGATCCACCTGATTCTGCCCCCACAAGTGCTGAGATTACAGGCTTGCGCCACCAAGCCAGGAAAACACTATATTTTTGAAATATATATTCTGCCCTCACACAATACTGTTAAATCCAGCGGTTGGCAAGTACTCTATCACTAATTAGAAACTTGTTTCTTATAAAGAAGGTAAAATATTTTTCAAAGAAAATACCCATTTGTAGATACCACATTCTTGTAATGGAAGCTCTCTTGTACACAGAAAGAAAGGAGCATTCTGAAATAAAACTTTTTTCCATAATGAGTAATTGCACTAAAAAGTTAATGTGCAAGCCTGTGATCCAAGCACTCAGGTGGATCTAATGAGTTCAAAGCCAGCCTGGTCTTCAGAGAGAGTTCCAGGACTGCCAGGGCTATGACACAGAGAAACCCTGTCTCGAAAAAAACTAAAAAAAAAAAGGGGGGGGGAGGCATGGAGAGATAACTCAGTGGTTAAGAGCACTGTCTGCTCTTCCAAAGGCCCTTCATTAAATTCCCAGCATCCACATGGCAGCTCACAACTGTTCCAAGGAATATGACACCCTCACATCAAAGCATATAAAATAAAATTAAATTAACTTTTAAAAATTAAAAAAATAAAAAAGACAGGAGGGCTAGAGAAATGGCATAGCAGTTAAGAGCACTTGTTACTCTTTTTTTATTATTATTATTAAAAAACATCCGTTTGCTAAACAGAATTCTCAACAGAAGAATATCGAATGACTGAGAAACACTTAAAGAAATGCCCAAAATCCCTAGTTATCAGGGAAATGCAACTGCAAAAAACCCCCAAAACATCCATTTACTTACTGGAAGGGATCAAAGTAGGAAAGGCAATAACTGTATTTTTTTTTCTCATATGGTCTTCTTGAGTACCATTAACTCAAATGAAAAGAAAATGGGCTTAGCATATCAGTTAAGATATTATCAATTTTGAAAGACCTTAGTATCAAATCAAACCAAGTCTGCCTCAACAAATTACAATCAAGATAACGAAAACTTTGCCTGTAAGTCTGTAGCCAGATTCTGAACTTGCAAGACACTCTTCAGAAAGGCTGGAATGTAAACTGTTGAGTTCATTCTGGATATCATCGATGTCCTTATCATCATCTCCAGTGTCATCAAACTGAATTTCATCACCGTCTGCAGGACCAAACGTATCCGTTCTATTGCTTTTAGCATGCTCTGGGAGCTCGCCATATGCCTTGAGACTTCTAGCTTCATCCACAGTGTATTTTAAGATGATGTTGGCTTTGTTATCCTAGTAGTCTTGGAGGCCCACCAATGTGACATCTGAGGTATTTAGCCAAACCTTTTTTCTCAGTTCCCCTCTGATGTGGCATAGCCTCTTTTCACCATCGAAACACATTGCTTCTTTTTTGTTTGTTTGTTTGTTTTTGTTTCTGTTTTGTTTTTTAGAGACAAAGTTTCTCTGAGTAGCCTTGACTTTCCTGGACTCGCTTTATAGACCAGGCTGGCCTTGAACTCACAGCGATCCGCCTGCCCCCCCCCCCTCCTGAGTGCTGGGATTAAAGGCATGCGCCACCACACCCAGCTGCACTTATTATTCATGAGAACCTGCGTTCAGTTCCCTGCGTGACCAGTTCCAGAATAAATAAATGCAAAAAAATTAAAAAATAGGGGGCTGGAGAGATGGCTCAGAGGTTAAGAGCACTGACTATTCTTCCAGAGGACTTGAGTTCAACTCCCAGCAACTAAACGGCAACTCATAACCATCTTTAATGTGATTTGATGCTCTCTTCTGGCCTGCAGGTGTACATGCAGATAGAGCATTGTATACACAATAAATAAATAAATAAATCTTTTTTAAAATGAAAAATAATTTAAAAAATAAAGTATAAGGGCTAGGAAGATGGCTCAGCAGGTAAAAGCCTGAAAAAAATGAGTTTGGATGAGCTGGGCATGGTAACCCACCACACCTATAGTCCGAGTACTTGGTGAAGTCTAGGCCTCTGAAAAGGGTATTGCCCAAGAGATTCCATGCTCCTTGGTCTGCACAGTTGGCCATATCCACGGCTGTCTTTTGCACATGGCTGGTCATATCTCTCCAAGAAAGAGTGAGAGAGAAATAATCAAATTATGTCATATTTGCTTTAGATGAGGAACCCAAGAAAGCAAAACTCACTTCCCTGTTATGTCTTGGAATGATGTTCTTTTAGCTTCCA
Source organism: Acomys minous (assembly GCF_964271855.1). Lineage (NCBI taxonomy): Eukaryota > Metazoa > Chordata > Mammalia > Rodentia > Muridae > Acomys > Acomys minous. The sequence goes on from NC_140496.1 coordinate 18,461,963, forward strand.
AACAGCAGCAACAGCAACAACAAACGCTTTGCTTTTAAGAACCTGATCAATTCAACACTTAAAACCTTGTGTCTTCTCATCCCTCACGGCTTATAAAGTATGATACATATTATCCCCAAGAGCAATCCAGTTTTATTTGGTTTTAATGATTGCTTATTTTCCCCCACAAAAAGTACTAACATTTTTCAGTTAAATCAAGACTCACAAAAAAAAAATCAATGCTGTTTCTTTCCCTTTTAAGAGAGGAAAGGATTTCTCCAAATTCTATTGGAAAAAAGTAACAGCAGCAAACATCTCCCTCCCTCTGCCCCCTCATTAGGACACAGGCAGCTCAAACTGGTCTAGCTGGCTATTTCTAACTTAGGCACCTCTGTCTGCAGTCAAGCAGCTGCCCACATTAGTCCAGATCTGGGTTCAGCCAAACCAGAACCCAGTTCTCTAAGAAGAACTCAACATTATCAAACTCAAGAGTTCATGTTTCCTTCTTTTCCTCACTTCAAAAACATCTTATGGCAGCTGATTGTGGTGGTGCATGCTTTTAAACCTAGCAGTCCAGAGGCAGGGGCATGACCACCACTGCCTGACAAGAATTCTTTGAAATATAATAGTGGAACATAAACTTGTATGTAAACATATTGTGAATACGTATGTGCATTCATGTACGCATGCATGTTTTTATGTATGCTGAACCTTTCTTCCCTTCCTCCCTCCCTCCCTCTCTTTCCCTCCCTCCCTCCCTCTCTCTCTGTCTCTGTCTCTGTCTCTCTCTCTCTCTCTCTCTCTCTCTCTCTCTCTCTCTCTCTCTCTTTCTTTCTTTCTTGACAGATTTTCTCTGTGTAGCCCTGGCAGCCTTAGAACTAGCTTTATAGACCAGACTGGCCTCGAACTCAGAGATCTGCCTGCTTTTGCCTCCTGAGTGCAGGGATTAAAGGCATGTACTGCCAAACCAGGCTACTTGGAGGCAATCTGACTGACGGCTTTACCCTAGAAGATATTTACTGCACCAACTTGCAGGAGACAAGGTTCATGTTAGAGTTGCTGAGAAATGTTCTCATGTGCTCAATTTATTTATTGATTCTTAAAAATTTCCCCCTACTTGCACAACTTTTTCAAAACCCCAAATGCTTGGCGATAACTTATCAGGGAACATATTGAATCTGTTACAAGGTGGTTGTCATGTGAGTGCCCTGGCACCTTAAGGAGATCTCAGTGTCTGTACTCAACAGTCTGCAGGTCAATTACTCCAGGAAGGGTGCTGTGGGAAAAACAGAACATGATCTCTCTCAAAACGCCAGCATGCAGGGAACACCTTCATCATTTCCTGCCTGGCTGGTGGGCAGCTGATTCGTGTGGTCCATGCTACTTTTGACTAGCCAAGCATGTCTTCTGTTTTACTGCTGACGTCTGTGCTCAGGGAAGGGAAACCTTTGGGCCCTTCTTTCAGAACTCTGAAACTTGATTCAGAAAGATGTCTTCCCTGCTTGAGTGCCTGAGAATCTAGCGACAGAAAAATCCCTGAAGTCACTGGCCACAGATTCAGATAAAGGGCAAGCAAGATGTCTCAGCAGGCAACAGACACAAGCTTTATAACCCCAATGCAATGCCTGCAATCCACAGCAGAAGGACCGATCAGACTCCCACAAGCTGTTTGTTCTCTGACCCTGTACCTGTGCTGTGGCGTGCGATTGATCTGTCTAGGCTGGCTGGTTAATGGGCTCTGGTGATCTGCTTGTCTCCTTGCCTTTCCATTGCTGGAGTTATAGACGCCTGCAGAGGCTGGTGGGTTTTATTGGGGCACTGAGTGTTGGAAGTCAAATCCTCCTGCAACAGACACTTCACCAGCCGAGCCTCCTCCCGTTTTCAGGTTAGTTTTGATTTTGGTTTTGGTGGAGATTTGGTGGTTGTTTATTTAACAGTGTTTTGTTTTGTTTTGTTTTGTTTTTGAGACAGAGTCATGCCATGCAGCCCAGGTCGGCCTTGAATTCTTCATCCACCTGATTCAGCCGGAATCCCCCGGAATCAAGCTGCATTGAGCCAGCAGTAGGGCACAGCTCCAGGATCTCTATGGCCTCCACAAGGTAGCCCTCCAGTACAAAGTGCTCTACAGGGATGCAAACGCCTTCATCCTCCTTAGTGGCCAGATGACGGGCAACCTCTTTCCCTGCTTCTGGTACTGCTCAGATTGCAGACAGGAGCTTACAGCTCCAGGGGCTTAGTCCTCAGAGGGGAGCATGGCTGTACACAGGAAAGCAGGGTGCTGGAGAAGTAGCTGAGAATTCTACATCTGGACCCCAGTAGACAGCAGGGAGAAAGAGACTCAGGGTTTGGAATGAACTTTTTGAAACTTCAAAGCCCACCCCCAGTGACACGTTTCCTCTATTTTTTATTTTTCAAGACAGGGTCTCTCTGTAGCCTTGGCTGTCCTAGACTCACTTTGTAGACCAGGCTGGCCTTGAACTCACAGAGATCTGCCTGCCTCTACCTCCCAAGAGCTGGTTTTAAAGGCGTGTGCCACCATGCCTGGCCAGTCTGAGAATTTTTATGCCACCCTAACTGTATAGGTATATAAAACATGCATAGATCAAACATTTACTGATTAAAAAAACATAAAGAAATATGTCTTAAAATATTTTTTGGATCAGGCGGTGGTGGTGCACACCTTTAATCCTAGCACTTGGGAAGGCAGAGGCAGGTGGATCTTTGTTTTGTTTTGTTTTTTGAGACAAGATTTCACTGCGTTGCCTTAGCTGTCTTGGACTCCCTTTGTAGACCAGGCTGGCCTCGAACTCACAGTGATCCACCTGCTTCTGCCTCCTAAATGCTGGGATTAAAGGTGTGTGCCACCCCGCCCCTCAACCCTGTTTAGGTGGATCTTTGTGAGTTGGAGGCCAGCCTGGTCTACAAAGTGAGTCCAGGACAGCCAGGGGAATAACACAGAGAAACCCTGTCTCGAAAAACCAAAATGATGATGATAATCAGAGCTGGCTTACAGTTCAGAGGTTTAGCCCATCATTGTCATGGTGGGAAGCATGGCGGCATGCAGACAGACATGGTGCTGGAGAGGGAGCTGAGAGTTCTACATGTGTATCTGCAGGCAGCAGAAAGAGAGACATTGAGTTTGGCTTAAGCATTTGAAACTTCAAAGCCCACCTCCAGTGACACACTTCCTCCAATAAAGCCACCCCTACTCCAACAAGGCCACACCCCTTCATAGTGACACTTCCTATGAGCCTATGGGACCAATTTCTTTTCTTTTCTTTTCTTTTCTTTTCTTTTCTTTTCTTTTCTTTTCTTTGAGACAGGGTTCTCTGGGTAGCCTTGGCTGTCCTGGACTAGCACCACCTTGCTCCAGCTTATATTAAATTTTTTACATTACATAAATTACATAAACATTTATATGTATGGGTGTCTTGCCTGTGTGTGTCTGAACACCAAATGCATGCATGTCAAAAAGGCCAGAAAAGGACATCAGATCCCTTGGAATCTGGCTCAAAGAAGGCTTTGAGCCAATATGTGGATGCTGAGCCCAAAACTTGGGTGCTCTGGAGGAACAGCCAGAGCTCCTAGCCACTGACCCATAAATTTAGATCCTTTTATTACATTTATTTATTTATTTACTTAGTGTGTCTGTGCTAGGTGGGAGCGGGGTGCATGCTAAGGCGCACAGGTAGAAGTCAGAGGACAACTCAGGTAGATTTGGGTTGGGATTAGGGCAGAATTTCCAACATTTTCTAAAATGACAATAAACATTCTTCTGACAATTTTTTTGCTAAATATTAGGGCAATTCAGCATTCTTAGTATGGATGGTTATGAACTCAAAATACCAGCCAACTGTGAAAAATCTGGTTCTCCGTCCCTTAATACCAAATAGTTAGCTATGATTTCATTCTTTATAAGAAAAGATACTTTACTGCGCAGAGAACTGCCTGTGTTTCTGTTTATTTGTGGTATTGATGGTTTAATCTAGGGCTCCCTGAATCATATCACTAGACGTTTGTTGTTGTTGTTATTGATACAGTGTCTTTCTTTCTTTCTTTCTTTCTTTCTTTCTTTCTTTCTTTCTTTTCTGAGACAGGGTTTCTCTGTGTAGTCTTGGCTGTCCTGGACTCACTTTGTAGACCAGGCTGGCCTCAAACCCACAACGATCCACCTGCCTTTGCCTCCTGAGTGCTGGGATTAATGACGTGTGCCACTATGCCCATCTGGTTTTTGTTTTTGTTTGTTTTTCCAGGCAGGGTTTCTCTGTGTATACTTGGCTGTCCTGGACTCACTTTGTAGACCAGGCTGGCCTTGAACTCGCAGAGATCTGCCTGCCTCTGCCTCTGGAGTGCTGGGATTAAAGGCATATGCCACCGTGCCTGGCCTGCTTTTTTTTTTTTTTTTGTGTGTGTGTGTGTGTGTGGTTTTTTTTTTTTTTTTGGTTTTTCAAGACAGAGTCTCTCTGTGTAGCCTTGGCTGTCCTGGACTCACTTTGTAGACCAGGCTGGCCTTGAACTCACAGAGATCTGCCTGCCTCTGCCTCTGGAGTGCTGGGATTAAAGGCATATGCCACCGTGCCTGGCCTGCTTTTTTGTTTTTTCAAGACAAGGTTTTTTTGTGCAACCCTGGCTGTCCTGGACTTCATGTGCCCCTGCCTCCATAAGTGCTGGGATCACAGGCGTGTGCCACCACGCTCGCCTCCAAAAATAAGTTACACGGGATGAAAGGCACCTTATCGTCCTTGCTCATGAGTGTAACATCGCATAAGCTATCACCTGGCAGAAGGAATAGCTTTTTTCTAAAAGCAGCTAGGGATCCACTCCAGAGAAATTTGCCCTGAGGGCCTTGAATTACTATCTAATGCGACTCTGGCAAAACTGACAAGATAACGTTCCACCTCAGTGGAAAGGAGCCCAGGAATCTGGTCCTGTTACATTTTAAACCTTTGGAAACTTGAAGTTAAACTTTATTTCGTGTGTGTGTGATAATTAGACATTACTCATTGTAGAGAGTCCGTGTTATAAGAAATAAAACAGAACGATCAGGAGTTCTCTTTATGATACTTTCCCTGGAGGCAATCATCTTGCACAACCAGAGTGGACTATTAGAACCAGAGTGTGGAAATTGATCTAGTCAGGATACGGAAGAGTCTGTGGAGACCTTTAAAACAAGTACATCACCTTAGGAAGCAACTAGCCCATTCTTGAAGAGCAGAAAACTTTCCTTTACATTCCACATTTTCTTTTTTCTTTCTTTCTTTTTTCTTTTTTCTTTCTTTCTTTTTTTTTTTTTTTTTTTGTTGTTATTGTTGTTGTTGTTTGAGACCGGGTTTCTCTGTATAGCCTTGGGTGTCCTGGACTCACTTTGTAGACCAGGCTGGCCTTGAACTCACAGCGATCTACCTGTCTCTGCCTCCCAAGTGCTGGGATTAAAGGGGTCTACCACCACACCCAGCTACAGTGCACATTTTCTAAGTGTGGACTTAGAAGATACATCCCAGCAAGGTGATTTCACAATGACCAAGAGGCAGCTAGCAGGGTTGCAGGAAATATTTTCTTAACCGTTCTTTCCTTTGATTTCCTTAGGAGTCCCAGGCAATTGATAACCCGTTGTAAATTAACCCAAAAGCACCCAGCTTTGAAAGCCGAGCTGGGGCCTGGGCAGTAGTGATCCACTCCTTTAAGCCCAGCACTCGGGAGGCAGAGACAGGCAGATTCCTGGTCTGTAGACCAGCCTGCCTGGTCTACAGAGAAAGGTCCAGGACAGACAGGAATACAAAGGAAAACCCTGCCTCAAAAAACAAACAGACTGACAGACAGACAAAAAAACAGAAAGAAAGTGGACTTGGGCGTGATTCTACTCCAGGATTTACAGCTCACAAACCACACTGTTGAGCGAGCCTCCTACAGCACGTAGAAAAGTGTATTCCAAGAGACACTGATTTTTCCCACCTCTACTTTAAAGAGTTCCATGTAAAGAATTCTTGGAGGTTCAAAAATGGCCTGAATGTATTTGTTTCTCTGTGGCCAGCTTAGATATTACTCTCTTAATTTAAATAAAGATTTTGTGAATGGCTGAGCAGGTTAAATTTGGAACCAACTACAAGTTGCCCTCTGACCTTCACATCACACGCACACACACACACACACGCATGCACGTACGCACGCACGCACGAGTGTGCAAGCATGCACTCAGGCAAACTATTATAATACTTGTTGTTTTTTGTTTTTCTTGAGACAGAGTATCTATATGTATTCCTGGCTGTTCTGGGACTCATTACATAGACCAGGCTGGCCCTGAATTCAGAGATCCTCCTGCTCCTGCCCCCTAAGTGCTGGGGTTAAAGGCCATGTGTTGCCACCTCCAGCCTGTAATCATCATCATCATCATCATCATCATCATCATCATCATCATCATCATCATCACAACAACAACAGTAAATACCATTTTATATTATTGCAAGATATTTGATCACACAGTAACCCCTGAGATTGTATTTTTTACAGGAAAAAACTGTTTTTAATTGTGCTGTTCTCGGACACTAAGGAGGAAGGTTTGCTGGGTGCTTTCTCTGCCTCTGTGAGCTAGCAGGCACCTGGCTTCCAAGTCTTTATTGATAAAAATCAAACTATTGGGATTTTGTTTAAAATAACAATATAATAAATAATAATAAATACAATAGTAATTCTTTTATTTATTTATTTATTTTTTGAGCTGCGTTTCTCTGTGTAGTCCTCGCTGTCCTGAAATTTGGTACATAGACCAGGCTATGTAGACCACACCTGATCTGACATGCATCCCTACCCCTGGCCATAATTATTATTTTAGGGTTAGGTTTCCTTTAGTATAGTCAAGTTATCGGTGGGATTCTTTTGTTTTTGTTTATTTTTTGAGATGGGGTCCTGTCATGCTGGATTGCCTAAACTCAAACTCATATATAGCCCAAGTTGGCCTTGAACTAATGGCAATCCTCCTGCCTTAGCCTCTCAAGTGCTGGGATTGCAGGAGTGGGCCAACATCCATGGTTTTGTCAGTGTTTTACTGCAACCTTTGAGAGTTCTGTAGGTTGTTTTGGACAAAAGTGCCCAGAGTCTTAGGCAAATATCTGAGGAAACAGAAAAAAACAGGGAGAGCCCCTTCCCCTAAGGATAAATTAGTCATAGTAAAAAAAAATTATAAAACGGGGGCTGGAGAGATGGCTCAGAGGTTAAGAGCACAGATTGTTCCTCCAGAGCTCCTGAGTTCAATTCCCAGCAACCACATGGTGGTTCCCAACCATCTATAATATGATCTGATGCCCTCTTCTGGCCTACATGTGTGCAAGCAGGCAGAGCACTGTATTCATAATAAATAAAAAAATATTTTTTAAAAATTATAAAACCTTCTAACTAGACTCTTCCCCACCCCCCCCAAACAGGGTTTCTCTGTGTAGCCTCGGCTATCCTGGACTCGCTTTGTAAACCAGACTGGCCTCAAACTCACGGTGATCCGCCGGACTCTGCCTCTTGAGTGCTGGGATTAAAGGCGTGCACCACCACACCCGGCTTCTAACTAGACTCTTAATGAACCCAAAAGGGAAATCTCCTCTGCCATCTGGAGAGGACATAAGAAAGCATAAGGAAATGATGATACATAGAGAAGTAGATAAGGCAGGACTGGCAAACTGCATACGTGGTCCTCCCTGGACAATGAGAGAAGCTTTTGGTAGGTGCAAATGCTCATTAAACATCTGAGTGCGTTTGTGATTCATTGTTTCTGTGGTTGGTGTCTGAAGATAAAGTTTCTTTCCTAAAATGACACTTTGCATCCTGGGACACATGAAAAGGAAGACGTGTCAGTGTGGAAAGGATCATCTAAGCCTCCTCGTCCTTTCATGGAGGTTTTCTCAAGTTAGCAGTGCTCTCTCTGTTTCAGCCCCTGATGTCCCACACATTTGGGGAAGTTTTCTGAGCTTCCTCTGACTGTGCTGCAGGTGTCCAGAGAGCAGAGAGGAACTGGGGAGCTGGTGTGACTTTCCAGTTCCTGGGGTCTTAGGGAGAGGTAACCAGCCTGGCAAGGCTCTCTCTTGATTACCTCTAGCATGGAGTTCAGGCTCTCCCATCAAAAGAATTTCAACTTCACACAACAAGGGAATTCAACAACTATCCGGGGAATGGGAAGGGGATAAAACCAGTTGAAGTTCAACTTTTCAGTCCCCACATAACCCAAATACTTTAAAACAAACCAAAACAAACAAACAAACCAATCTCAGCAGCAATGAAATGCAGAGGGGAAAAAAATTAAGGACATCCAGACTGAAGAGAGATAGCCAAAAGATAAGAGGGAAGGGGCGGGGGGGGGGGCAAAATAATTGGCAAGGAGGGGCTGGAGAGATGGCTCAGCATTTGAAAACTGCTGCTCTTGCAGAACACTGGAGGTGGGCTCACAACACCAATATCAAACACACACACACACACACACACACACACACACACACACACACACACACACACCCCTGTAGGTAGGTAGGTATTTGAGGGGGTTTCTCTCTCGTGGGAATCCAGGCTAGCTTCAAGCTTATTCTATAGTAACTGATGACCTTGAATTCCTGTACTCTTGCCCCACCTCTCAAGTGCTAGGATTACAGGCATGAGCTGCTTTTTCTAATTACTCTTGCAGTAATTGTAACAGTAACATAAGGAGCTTTTCTTTTGGACCACCAGTTGAGTTCCACTTTGTTCTCCAGAAATACAATACTAGTTATGTATCCTTCTGTTTCTATAACTACAGTGCATCTTTTAACATCTTTAACATTATATACATGATATTATACTGTACATTCTTGCTTCTCCCCTCCCTACCCCCCCCCCCCAAGACAGGGCTTCTTTGTGTAGCCTTGGCTGGCCTCATAAACCAGGCTGGCCTCTAACTCACAGAGATCCACCTGGCTCTGCCTCCTCAAGTGCATCACAGGCATACGCTACTGAGCCTGGCTTTGCCATTTTTTTTTCTCACATCACATTTTTGTTTTGTTTTGTTTTGTTTTGAGACAAGGTCTTACTCAGTGGCCCAGGCTGGCCTGAACTTGAAGTAATATTCCTGCTTCTGCCTCCCAAGTGCTGGGATTATAAGCCACTATGTCTAGGCTTTTTGGAAGTTCTTTTTACATCTTCCTCTCACTCATTTAGTAGTCAACTTAAAATAGTTTAAAAAAAAAAAAAAGTCAGACAGCCATACATAGAGACCAGACGCCAACTCCTTCAGCTAGTACCTTTATTGTGTGTGTTTTGTTGTTGTTGTTGTTGTTTGTTTTATTGTTGTTGTTGCTGACAGGGTCTCCTGGAGTGCCAGCTGGATGACCATGAACTCCTGATCCTCTTTACCTCTATCACAAGAGTGCTAGGATTACAGGCCTACACCACCAAGTCCCATTGCATTCAGTGCTGATGGATGACCCCATGGCTTAATGGATGCTAGGCAAGCACGCTACTAGGCTACACCCCCAACTTGCCAGTACTTTAAAAAACAATACACACACAATAGCTATTTATTGGACAGTCACTGGAAAGGGGAAAAAAAGAAACCCATTCAGCATTGTCCTTACAATGCCCTCCAGCTTCTCTTCTGTTCAGTTTGATTTTTATAAAACACGCCTAACCACTTTTTCAGTATACTTGTAACCTGAATGCAAAACCAAGTATTATCCCAATGTGGTAGTGCATGCTTGGTGTGGCTCCCACATAGGCTCAGATGTCCCAATCCTGGTCCACAGTCAGTGGTGATGGTGAAGTAGGTTTAGGAGGCGTGGCCTTGCTAGAGGAAGTACATGACTAAGGCGGGTTTTGAGGTTTAAAGCCACAGGCGATTGATTCCCAGTTCACTCTCTCCGCTTTGTGCTTTGCAGTTCCAGGTGTGAATCCTCCACTTCTGCTCCAACCGCTGTGGGGGCTACTTGCTGCTTTGCGTTCCCACCACGACGGGCTTCTAACCCTCTCTAATGGTGAGCGCAAATAAATTCTAATTCTGTAAGTTGCTTTGGTCATGGTGTTTTATCACAGCAATAGAAAAGTAACGAATGCACCTGTAATACCATCACTTTGAAGAAAGAGGAGGATTAAGAGTTCACGCTCACCCTAAGTTGCAGAGTTCAAAACTAGCCTGGGCTACTTGAGAGCCTGTCTAAAAAAAAAAAAAAAAAAAAAGCCGGGCATGGTGGCGCAACCCTTCAATCCCTAGCACTCTGAAGGGAGAGGCAGGTGCATCTCTATGAGTTCGAGCCAGCCTGGTCTGGTCTACAAAAAATGAATCCAGGACAGCCAAGGCCACACAGAGAAACCCTGTCTCGAAAAACCAAACCAAACCAAACCAAACCAAAACCAAACGAACATCCCCCTCCAATCAGCGACCCAAATCAGCCGTTCATTTTTGTTATCGCTTAAGCCAATCAAAATTTCATTCAAGTATTTACTAGAATTAATAGATGACAGGATTTCAAACCGGGAACCAAGCCCTTTGTTCACTAAACCAACCTGTTTTCCGCTGTACTGAACCACATCCCAGGTCTCCAGGATTTGCTTCATCTTTCTTAGGTCCTGCACAGGGTCCACTATTTTGGCTGCCTTGGGCTATTTCTCATTTTATAAGAGTCTTGACTCTTGAAAAGATCTGAGTCCAACTATCTCACCCTGACCCTTTGATAACCTTTCCATCTATCCAGTCTAGTAAATTCTGGGGCTTCCCAAACAGACTTCCCCAGGGATCTCCACTATCTGGATTTCTACTGATGGCCTGTGAATCTGGACTTGGGAGTTTAAGGAAATAGCCTCTACTCACTAGACCCATTCAGAGGGATAGGTGTTCATTTTCCCACCAAAGGGGGCGCTGGACAAGATGGGCAGGCTGCCAGCTTCCTTCTCTCTAACATAGGCGGCGCTCCCCGGGCAGAACGTGACGTCATATATGTGCGTCGGGGCGGGATGAGCTTGACGCCATCTTCGGGCGCCCGGCTTGGGGGGGGGCCCGCTGGGTGTGGGGCGGCTCCGGGGCCGGGGATGGCGGCGGCCGCGGTGGCGGCGGCTCCGGGACGAGCGGGAGGAGTGCAGGGAGCTCCGTGAGATGGGCCGGTGAGTGTCGCCTGGAGTGGTGGCTGCTGGACTGGCCTGAGGCCAAGCAGGCCTGGGTTCAGAGCTGCGGTGGAAGGGCCCCCTTGAAGTCCGTTGCCTCATCGGGGCCGAGGGCCCCCCAAACAGTGGGCAGAGTGAGCGAAGGAGGCCATGCCTAGCTTTCTATATGCTGCTTTCCCGCCTGGCCCGGAAGGCGTCTTCAGGCCCTGATACCCCGGCGGTGTTGTCCCCGCGGGCCAGGATGTCCGAGTTTTCAGGGCGGGAAGGGGCCCCCAAACAAGGAAGCGTCGCCAGCGGGGCCTGGACTCAGCCCGATGTCCAGACCCCCGACTCTCTAAACGTAGAATCCCCAAGTTCAGGCCTTACTCTTGTCGGAACAAGGATTGAGGGATCATCCAAAGCCAACACCCCATGTCTCTCAACCAGGCTGCTTCCTTTTTATGGGGCGCACCTCTTTCTCTCAGTGAATTTGGGTCTTCCTAAGTGTGCAGTTTCTTGAATCCGTTACATGCGTGAAGAGGAGCTGCGTTCTCGGCAGGCTCTGTTGGCAAGTCTCTGGAATGGGTCCCTTGCCCCTGAGCTCACAGTTGGGTTCACAAGTTGTGTCATTTCCCATGAGAAATTCTCCAAAAGCTGCTCCATACACCCACACCCAGGTTTCAGATTCTGAAATGTTTTGCCTTCTGGGAACGTGGCGCGCAGGCTTGGCTCTCTTTTTTGGGGGGTGGGTGTTAGACTTTTTGCCTCTTCACGTTCTTTCATTATCTTGTGTTTGCTAACTCTCCAGAGACAGGTTTTCTTAGCTGTCTTAGCTACAGAGGGCAAGCATCGTTTGGGGAATTAAGAAAATGAAAGGAAGATGAGTGCTTTCAATTAAACTCTTAATGAAGAATGAATGCATGGCTTGTACCCACATTGTGATTTGTTTGTGGGATTAGAAATTAGTTTTTCCACATTTCCATCTTTTGTGTACTCTTGAGCCATGCCAGTCTTGGGTAAATGTTGCTTTCAGTTGGATCGAGCTTGCAATAGTGTGTGTGACTTTGACAGAATAGGCAGGAGTTTCTCAGTACTAGTCAATTCTGCTAACTCTGTGCTCAGTTGTTAAGACTTTGTTTGTCCTGTTTTTTGTTGTTTTCCTTTGAGTCTTATGGAGCCCAGGCTGACTTCTGACTTGCTCTATACTTGAATGTTGTTGATGCTGACCTTGAATTTAGGATCCTCTTCTTTCTATTTGAGAAGTAGAAGGATTACAAGTGTACCCCACCTTGTCCAATCTGTGTGGTGCTGGGGATTAGTAGGGCTTGGTGCATCCCAGGCAGGCACTTTACCAACTGGGCTGTATCCGGAACCTTGAAAGGCCATGTTTTTTATTATTGATGTTTCTGGCAAGTGTTGCTTCAGATATTAGTAGCTTAGTAATAATTTTGCTCCCCATTGTTAGCTACATAGAATCAAAGTGGTATTTTCTTTCACAGATCATTCAGTACTTAGTGTGAAGTTGTCATGTAGAAAATTTCACACATGGGCGCACACACACACACACACACTCAGAAGCCCTTTTAATTTTACTTAGAAATTCTGTTAGTATGGCTTTCACTTTGAGTAACTCCCTCTTGACCTCTTTTTCTGTCCCAGAAACATAAATAATTGTTCCTTTTCCGCTAGTGCCACCTATCTTACTTAAATAATCTCTACATTTGTGATTCATAGGCCCTCAATAAAGGTGAAACTCCCTGCTTCTCATTGTTCACATGCAAACAGTATTAAGTCTTCCATTTTTATTTGTGCATTTAAACAAAATGTGGGTTGGAAGTGAGTTTAGTCATTGGGAAATAGGGTAGAGAATGAAGAATATGATGATACAGACACCATTGAAATTTGACACATGGAATTTCCAGGAATATTTTACAGAAATTAAAAGCATAAGAGATTTTTTTCCCTTTTTTGTTTGTTTGTTGTTGATTTGTTTTTAATTTGTGTTGAGGCGAGAGGCCAGCTTTCAGGAGTTCCTCTCTGCAGCTTGGGTGCCAGGGATGGGACTCACATCATTAGGATCTGCAGCAGATGCATTTATCTGCTGAGCCATCTCACTAGCCGCAGACTTTTTCTTCCCTTCAGTTTCCTGGGTACTGTGGGTAAATTTCATATTACCTCTTGAGTTGCGATTGAAGCAAGAACTCATGGGCATTAGTGGAGTTTTTTGGTAGCTTTGGAATTACCTTTCATGATAATCCTGGGGAAGATCAGAGACGCCTGCTTACTTGGTCCTTCTGTCTTCTAGGCTTCCAAGCCAGAGGAGAGGACACTTATCACAGCCACTCAGGAGCACCACCAGAAGCTCAGGTAATAGACACACTTTGGATTCCTTGTTGCAGAAAAAAAGTCTGGCATGTGACAGTGGAAAAACAGAACTCAGCCTGATTGGAAAGACTATTGTCAAAGTGCATATGTATTGCAGTGTTCATGGGAAAAAGATCTTTTTTATTGTTGTTCTTGTTGTTCATGTAGCCCAGACTTTGATTCATTATGTAGCTAAGGGTGACCTGAAACTTCTCAACTCTTCCCTCTACCTCCCAAGTGCTGGGATTATATGCATGTGCCATCACAGCGGCTCTAAAAGATGCTTTTTGACAGTGGGTAAAAGTGATTCAGAAGCTGGGTGTGGTGGCATAACCCTGTAATCCCAGCACTCGGCCTCCGGCAGATCTCTGTGAGTTCAAGGCCAGCCTGGTCTACAGAACAAATTTCAGGACAGCTAGAGCTACACAGAGAAACCCTGTCTGGGCAGGGGAGCAAGGGGGGCAAGCAATTACAGAAATTGAAAATAAGAGAAAGGGAGAGAAAACGTTCTTCTGACTCCTATAGTCCTGAAATAGTAAGTGAACACGTGTGGAGCAGTGGAACCAGAAGATTACAAAGTAACATCCACAGCAGATCTGCAGTGGATGCAGTGGATGTGGTGGATGGGGCCACTGGCAGAAGAAACACGAAAAAAGAAGGCAAGTTGGAGGTGATCAATGAGAAGAAAAGATGACTTTCAGACCAGAAAATAAGAAATCGTGTGTGAGGCCAGACTTGTTTGGTTGGTCTTCAGAGAGGGTGAAGGAGAAACAAGCTGTAGAACAAACAAGCCGGGTGTGGTGACGCAGGCCTGTGATCCCAGCACTCGGGAGCAAGGCAGGCGGATCACTGTGTTCGAGGCCAGCCTGTTCTACAAATCAAATCCAGGACAGTCAAGGACAGAGAAACCCTGTCTCAGAAAAACAAAAACGAAAACATACCAAAACAGAAACAATAAACAAACAAGAAAGAAAGGAAAACAAGCTAATATAACCATTCTTCTCCTGAGATCCAAATGGGTATGTAAAGTTTCTTGGAACAACAGTAACAACGAAAATACTGCATTTCATAATACGTTTAGGGAGCAAGGTTTAATAATAATAGAGACAAGCAAACCTCAGCACTAAATAACATGAATTTAGCCAGTCTTGGGGTTAGAAGTGATGGGAGAAGGTGAGATCATAACCCAAATTAAGCTGGGCACAGGATGGAAGAATGAGGTCATAGATTCAGGGAAAGAAGACGGCACATTCGACTTTGACAGCAAAAGGAGAGATTTAGGAAAGAGCTAGCAGCAAAGACGTGTGTTCAAAGCCCCACTCCAGGGAGGAGACTGCGAAGAGTTAAGGGCCTCGTGAAAACCCTGACGAACCCCGAGGTTGTAGTGAATAGACTACGGGCCTTCAGGTTATTTACGTATCTTGCCTGTTCGTCCTTGTAGCTCTTAGTGGATTTTCTTGACTACTTTTTTCCTTGTCTTGAGCTAACAAGTAAGGAGACAGACTTCTTTTTTCAGCACTCTCCTTTCTTTCTTCTTTCTTCTTGGGTACAATTCTTGATATTTTCTTTGACCTGATACCCTAGGTTACTTTTCTTTGCCTCTGGTTTATTCCCCAGCAGATGTGGGCACCCCAGCCAGCAGCAGAGAAGGTGCAGGGAAGCCACAGAGAAGTCCCTTCTGATGCCCGAAGGAGCAAGCAAACCCCATCCAGGCTCCAGGAACATCACAAAGCAATATGAAACCTGTTCATGAGAGGAGTCAGGAATGCCTTCCACCAAAGAAACGAGACCTCCCTGTGACCAGCGAGGATATGGGGAGAACTACCAGCTGCTCCACCAACCACACACCCTCCAGTGACGCCTCTGAATGGTCCAGAGGGGTTTTGGTGGCTGGTCAGAGCCAGACAGGAGCCAGAGTCAGCCTTGGGGGTGACGGAACTGAGGCCATCACTGGTCTGACAGTAGATCAGTATGGCATGCTGTATAAGGTGGCTGTGCCACCTGCTACCTTCTCACCAACTGGCCTCCCCTCTGTTGTGAACATGAGCCCCTTACCCACCACGTTTAATGTAGCGTCTTCACTGATTCAGCACCCAGGAATCCACTATCCCCCAGTCCACTATGCTCAGCTCCCATCCACCTCACTGCAGTTTATTGGGTCTCCTTACAGCCTTCCTTATGCCGTGCCACCTAACTTCCTACCCAGTCCTCTCCTTTCTCCTCCTGCCAACCTTGCCACCACTCCCCTTCCACACTTTGTGCCATATGCCTCGCTCCTAGCCGAAGAAGCTACCCCTCCTCCGCAGGCTGCATCCCCAGCCCAGTCCTTTAACAAATCCTCTACTGCCACCTCCCCACCCGGCCAGTTGCCGCATCACTCGAATACTCAACCACTGGATCTTGCTCCAGGCCGGATGCCCGTTTATTATCAAATGTCTAGGCTACCTGCTGGATATACCTTGCATGAAACTCCAGCAGCAGGTGCCAGCCCCGTTCTTACCCCTCAGGAGGGCCAGTCTGCTCTGGAAGCAGCTGCTGCCAATGGACAGAGACATCGAGAGCGAAACGTAAGACGAGAAAGTGAAGCCCTTGACTCCACCAGCGGCAAGGGTGAGAGCCAGGGACTGGTGCCGGTGGTAGAATGTGTGGTGGACGGACAGTTGTTTTCAGGTTCTCAGACTCCACGAGTGGAGGTGGCAGCGCCAGCACACCGAGGGACCCCAGACACTGACCTTGAGGTCCAGCGTGTAGTTGGCGCTTTAGCTTCTCAGGACTATCGTGTGGTGGCAGCTCAGAGGAAAGATGAATCCAGCCCTCTTAACCTATCCCATCATACCCTTGACCACCAGGGTGAGGGACGAGGGTCAGCCAGAAATCCTGCAGAACTGGTGGAGAAGAGTCAGGCCCGTGTGTTCTACCCTCAGTCCCATCAGGAACCAGTAAAACACAGACCTTTACCCAAAGCAATGGTTGTAGCCAATGGCAACCTGGTGCCCACTGGAACTGACCCTAGCCTGTTGCCTGTGGGCTCGGAGATCCTGGTGGCATCAAGTCTGGACATGCAGGCCAGAGCCACCTTCCCAGACAAGGAGCCAACGCCACCTCCTGTCACCTCCTCCCACTTGCCCTCCCATTTCATGAAAGGCGCCATTATTCAGCTGGCGACAGGGGAGCTGAAGCGGGTGGAGGACCTCCAAACCCAGGATTTTGTGCGCAGTGCCGAAGTAAGTGGGGGGCTGAAGATCGACTCCAGCACAGTCGTGGACATTCAGGAGAGCCAGTGGCCTGGATTTGTCATGCTGCATTTCATGGTTGGTGAACAGCAGAGCAAAGTGAGCATTGAGGTGCCCCCCGAGCACCCCTTTTTTGTATATGGCCAGGGTTGGTCCTCCTGCAGCCCTGGGCGGACTGCACAACTCTTCTCTCTGCCCTGCCATCGGTTACAGGTGGGAGATGTCTGCATCTCTATCAGTTTACAGAGCTTGAACAGTAACTCAGTTTCTCAGGCCAGCTGTGCTCCCCCAGGCCAGCTGAGTATACCCCGAGAAAGGCCTGAGAGGACGGTCTTGGGGCCCAGAGACCTATGTGACAGCGAGGGGAAGAACCAGCCTTCAGGAGAGGGATCCCAGCCTGAGCCTGGTGCTCAGGCGTGCTGGCCAGCCCCAAGCTTCCAAAGATACAGCATGCAAGGGGAGGAGACACGGGCTGCGCTGCTGCGTCCCTCTTTCATTCCACAGGAGGTAAAGCTGTCCATTGAAGGGCGTTCTAATGCAGGAAAATGAGCCTCCTTCCCAGCCCAGAACTGGGGCTTCATCCCTAGGGGTGAGCCTCACCGTGAGCAGTCAGAGAATTTGCACATGCCAGGCAGAGAATGGCTCTCTTGGCAGTGAGATTCGGGGGAATAGGAGGCATGAGGTCAGCCTCCCAAAGCAGGATCTGTTGCTCGTTACCCCGTGGCATCCTTTCAGGATGGCCCTAGAGGGTGCTGAGATGAGGAAGAGCAGGCTTGGAGCAAGAGAGGGTGGGAGTGCACATAGGATAAGAAACATTCCAAAATCAGGGCCTCCCTGGTTTTCCCTACTTATCCCTGGCTCCTTCAAGGGAAAGTACAGGCTTTGGGAGCAGGTGGCAGAGGGAGGGAGCAAAGAGAGCCAAAAATGATCCACAGCTTATAGTAGCAGTCAAACTGTTTTCTTTCTTTTTTCCTTTTCTCCCCGCCCCTTTGGTGGGAGGGCAGGAGGCCCAGTGGTTGAAAATAAGAGGGTTCCCACCCAGAACTCTTCTTGTAAGAGACGTGCACTTTAAAGGGTGATTTTGTTACAGAAGTTTATGGCTGGGTTTGGGGTGGGGGAGCACCATGATCTACAGAACTCTGCTTGATCCTTCGCTTCTGCCCGATGCCATGTCACCTCACCATTCCTCTTTAAGGCTTTCTAGCAGTTTAGGGGCCAGAAGAGAGAGAGAGAGAGAGAAGCCCCTCTAGGATTGAGAAGGAGGGACTGCCTTGCTAGGAACCCAGTCAGGGGTCTTTGGGGAGAAGACTTGACTGCTAGATGATGACCTTGAGGCAAGGTGTTTGGAAGGTGGCTAACCGAAACCCCACTCAACATGGAGGCCCGCTTTGACCTTCCACTGAGTCTCTAGTAGTAACTTTGGAAAGACCTGGAGGACCTTTCCCCCTAGGCACCTACACTCCTCCATTGTCTGTCTATGTTGTGCCTAAGTGCCTGCGCTGCCCCCCACCCTCTGCTGCCCTGACCTCTGTCTGCATGGTGTCTTGACCTGGGCCTTGCGTGTGGCTTCACTGCCTTTGTCCACTAAGACCTCTAGTATTTGGTGTATAAGGGTCTCTGCTTTCCCTGTCAGCTATAATTTTTATATTTGGAAACTCAAAATCATGTCCTCTTCTATTGGCAGCAATATAGTGGAGAAGCAAGAAGGAAACCAAGCCCTAGCTGGGCAGTTCCCGTTCCAGTGGTTTTACTTGGCCTCCTCCCACCTCTTAGCATTTCAGCCTCTCCCAGCTGTGCCCTCCTACCATCAGCTCTGGAAGTCTAGGATAGTCCTTGTAACATCATAGCTAGATGTTTCCTTATGTGGCGGTGGATGCTTCTACAAAGAGTATTTTCTTTTTTTGTTTGTTTGTATGTTTTTCTTTTTTTGTTTTTGAGACAGGGTTTCTCTCTGTGTAGCTTTGGCTGTCCTGGACTCACTTTGTAGACCAGGCTGGCCTCGAACTCACAGCGATCCACCTGCCTCTGCCTCCCAAGTGCTGGGATTAAAGGCGTGCGCCACCACCGCCCAGTTTACAAAGAGTATTTTCCATCTCAGTTATATTTGCTGCCATCTGTCTTATGCCCACATTTCCCCTACAACTTGTAGTGTTAGCTCAAGCTGTAGGATTCACTGGGTATTAGGATTTAGGCTCCGCCCCCCCCCCAACTTTCAGGTGGTTGAGTATTTGGTGGGGACAGGTTTTTCTTTCTTATTTTTTTAAAGGGGGAAGTTGGTTCATTGGACTCTTGAAGGCAACTCAGGGTACTGTCTACCCAGCTCTCTAGGAAGACTTCTCCCAGGGTATGATTGTGGCATTTCCTTCATAGATAGACTTGGACCAGGCAAGCCTGGCCTGTCATCGGGAGTCCCACACTTCTGAGGTATGAGCAAAACTTAAGGCAAGTCTTGTGATAGCTCTTTCACTTCCTCCCCAGCTGCCAAATGGGGATAAATAATCTTACCTACCTCCTGGGGGGAGGGGAAGTTCTGAGAATGGAGTCATTCTTAGTGTTCAGGTGCTAAAGGTTGTTCTCTTTGGGAACAGAGTGACAGAAACTGGCTAGTTTGCTACACGCTCTACATTCTGTCTCTTACCTTGAGAGCAGATACCAGTCAGCGAGCTTTCAGGGGGACATTCAAAGGAAGCTGCTTGACTTGACTGCGAGTCTCTGGTCTATGTCAGAATCAAGCATCAACCTTGTGCTGCATTGGCGATCATGTCCTTCCCCTTCTCCTGCCCCCGTTCTCTGATTGCTGCTTCTCTGGCTTGTTTCCTACAGTGGGGGCCTGTGGGTTTGAGTCTTGAATTCTCTCAGATGAGAGCCTTGGGAGAAGGCCTCATCTCTTGACTGTTTCATGAGCAACTCATTCCTCGGGGTTATTGCATGCATGGCTTTCCCACATGCCCCACTCCTCAGAAGGTTCATCATGGGAATTTAGCGACGTGCACTGTGGATGCTCAAGAGTGTCTCCTTGGTGTACCACTGAGCTGCTTCCTCATGGGCAAACACATACTGGCTAGTAGTTGAAGTTAGGTCACTCTGCACTCGGGCTACGTGTAGCTTTCCAGCCTGGAAATGCTTGCTGAATCCTGGAAAAGGAAATTACGGAGACCCTCCACAAATTGGGCACCAACCTTTCTGCTGTGGTTCTTTTCTATCCCTGTCTGGTAAAGTAATAACAGCACTCCTTTGCTGTGGTGCCATGCTGAGAGCTACCTTTCCGGAAGTGTGCTCCCTAGAAAAGAAGCTCTGTGCTCTCATGCTTGTTAGAGCTCATAGTGCTTACTGTATGTAAGAGACACCAGTGGCTTTTAGGGTGAACATTTAAGTGGTAAGTTGTCAGCTTTTAGGGACTGGGCAGTTGACAGAGAGCAGCCAGTTCCTAGCTAATGACAGTACATCCCCAGAACTTGGAGCAAGAACTGCTTTCTGAAACCGAACAGGAGTATCCATGCCAATTTAGAAGAAGGGGAACTTGGTGAAGGATAATTAGCAACCTAAGATTGAGATCATCCTTATCCAGACGGGGAGTGGGGAAGGGGCTTGGGCCCAGAGTTGAGAGCTTATGCTGGAGAAGAGCTAAATTGACCCCTCTACACTAATGGTCCCGTTTGGTCTTAACACTGTGGCCTTTGTTTGCTCTGCTGCTTTGCCACTGCTCTTGTCAGCCCACTGTCCTACCTGTTGCCCATTATAGCGCCTGTCCTTCATGTCTTTGGCCACGTAGCTTAAGCTTAGGCTTCTTGTCTGTTCTTACCTGCGTTCTGTCAGTGTTGCTGCGGAGCACAGTCATGTTGAGTAGGGAAGGTCTGAATGTGCTAGATCGGAAAGGACTGGCTTAAGTGCTCTAAATTTGCCTGCCTTTGAGAGATAAACAAGCAGGTCCTACTAGAGATTTTCCCCTCTTCTTTATGGTACTTTATATCCTGTTTCAGAACAAGTGGGCTCTAGCCAGCGTCCCAGTGCCACTACTCTAGCCCCAGATTCTGGGGTTGAGAATGTTTGAAGTTGGGTATCATAGGCATTTTAAGAGAGCAGGATGGTAGCATAATTTAAACCTGCATTGAGTAGGCATGTTGAAGAGTTGAGTGGTCACAGTGGCGTGAGCTGAAGATGGACACTGGGAAAGGCTCAGGCCTTTGGAGTAAAGATGACCAGATGAATTGAATTGGCCATGGGAGATTAGGCCACAGTCTTAGAAGCAAGCAGGACAGAGGCCAGGTTTTAGAGATGTGTTGACTTCCTAGGACTAAGTTTACTAAACTACACTGAACCTATTGTACTTTCTAGATCGGAAACATTGTACACTACGGTTGAAGAGCTGAATTCTACTATGGATGGATGTTAGCCCTTGCTTGGAAGCCTTCACCTTCTAGCTTTCCCAAGGCAGGAAAGGTCTCCCACATTATGCAATAATAAAATAAGCATCTGGGTCTTTGCAGCTGTCAGTTGTTTTTTTCAACTCTAGGATCCATCTTTGGTAAGGTCTGGGCCTAGGATGACACTGGCCCTTGATGTAGAGTTGCCTGCATTCTCTCCTTACCTGCAGACTATGCACCGTTCCTGGGGCAGAGGGAGAGGTGGTGTGGCTTGCCCTGCTGAGCCTCCTCAGCAGGAATAATAGTAATAAATGCACTTTCACACTAAAGGTTTCTTTGTTAGTTCTCCTGGTAAGCCTAGATCTTTCCCTAGTAGATTGCAAACTCAACAGTCTGTATGATCCCAAAGCCATTCCACTGCAAACGCCTGGCAGTAATGATGGCCCCAGACTGGGTTCCTGCCTGCAGTGTGTGGCGGTAACCCATGTGCCTTTACCTAATGTCAGACTTGCGTTTAGTCTGTCTTTATGTTAGGGGGTTTTAGGTACTTCAAGAGAACTGGTAACCCAGTGGTTTTATGCCCACCCACCCCCTGCCAGGGACTTTGCGTCTAGTTGTAAATGGTGAGGGTTGGTGAGCTGCTGGTATTGCTGAAGGCAGGGTAGACCCCCTCATTGCTTCATAGTGCACTCACTGAGTTGGATTGGGAAGAGACTGTACTCATGGCTAACTTGAAGTATTAAAATATGGCTGTCCTCTACACACTTCCTAGTCATACAGGATCCCTGTAGCCAAAACAGTCTATGTTCCAGCTGCAGAGAGCAGACAGCTCTCAGCTCGCACAGCACCTTAGGGGAGGGGAGAATGTATGGATAGGTAATGGGGTGGAGGAAGGATGGGGGTTTTGTCATCCAGGTGGCTTTAGGGTCCTAAGCAGAGAAGGATGGCACTGGGGAGGTCTGGATGGATCTGGTTTGTGTAGGAGTTCCTGTAGATAAATTACTGATCCCCCAACCATTATCCCCAGTATGTAATGGCTGAATTAATATGTAATCAACTGCATTGTATCTAAAGCCTTAGAACTAGTCAGGTGCTCCTCCCACCCAGTACCATTTCTTACCCTCTAATCCTACCTGATCTTTAACAAAGCATTAATAATTCTAAGGATAATCTCTATTTTGTTGTGCTTTTTTGTAACTGTTTTAAATAAATCAATTTGTACTGTATATTTGTACTTTTGTGAGATCCTTTTTGCTGTTTTACCATTTTAAGTCTCTGTACTTGGCTACACACAGATTGTATTTTTATTGTTAATGCTCTTCTTATGGATACCTGCATTTAACTTGTGGACTATGTAAACACAATATATATCAATATCTATATATCTATATATCGATCTATATAAACTACTAGCTTTTCCTTTTGGTGTTTGCGCCTTTTTCCTTATCAGTTTGATGAGTGGCCATTGGGTAGGAGCACTTGGAGTAAAGATGGTGTGGGTCATTGGTAAACTTGGCAAATGGTGGGAGCTACCTGAATATTAATCTGCTCCCACTGGTATGGATTTCAGAGTCTTGGAAATCTACCTGTGGACCAAGGTCATCAATCACTAGAACCCATAGACGTCTTAACTGCTGGCTTTTCCACGTGGTCCTTTACTCTGGCATACTGCTACACATTGCTGAGGTAATCCTAATCATAGCCAGTGCTGACTTGAAAGTTTGCCATCAGTGCCATCAGCTTAAGTGACGAGACACTCAAGTACATTTATTTGCTAAGTACCACAACTATCCTAAGTGTGTTATCAGTTGTCTATTGCTAGTATTACTACCATTTTATGACAGGAACTGAATAACTGGCTCAACTTACATGGTAATGGGACAGCAGGTATTTCTTGGGACACAGTGCATCCAGTCATTGGAAATATTCCCAGTCGGACTTTAGTGTGGAACTCTGGGAAAGGCATTTGGACCAGTTAAGTACCTAATCTCTCTTCAATGTATTTCTTTTCTTTTTCTTTTTTTATTCAGACAGGGTTTCTTTGTGTAATAGCCCTGGCTGTCCTGGAACTTGCTCTGGAGACCAGGTTAGCCTTGAACTTAAAAAGAATTTTCTGCCTCTGCCTCCCAAGTGCTGGGATCAAAAGTGTGCACCTACACACTTCAATGTAATTCTTAAAGAGTATTTTTCAGCTGGTCAGGTAGGGCTTAACTGTAGTTGGGGGTTATTTGTCACTTTTAAACAGTCTTAGACCTACAGAGGTGGGAGAAAAATCTAAATGTCCCTGTTGCATTGGAAGAGGTCCACATTCCTGGCGTGGTTATTTTTCTGGCAACAAATTAACTAGGGCACATCCTTCTGGACCTCAAGCTCTATAAATATCCAAACTGTACATAAGCTTTGAGGCAGGCCAAGAAAAGGTCTATGCTTATTCTTGTACCAGCACAGAAACAGAAATGAGCAGCTCTTGTCTCTTCCATACCATGGCAGCCAAACTGCAAGAGTGCTCAGTTGCTCGGATCTAGTCTTTGTCATGGGTGACCTGTCTCACCTAGCTCCAGCCCTTTCCTTGGAAGACCAACTTAGTTGAAGAGCACTCTCCCTCAGAAAAGAAAAGGTCATTTACCTAAGCTGGGTGTGGTGGCGCATGCCTTTAATCCCAGCCCTCCGGAGGCCAGCCTTGTCTACAAAGCGAGTCCAGGACAGCCAGGGCTACACAGAGAAACCCTGTCTCCAGGGGGAAAAAAAACCACTACCTAAAATATCCCCATCAAACTCTCTCCTACTACACATCACTAGATGAAACGAATGAGACTTAAAGAGCAAAGGGTCAGTAAAGATAAAATTAATTTATTTGCCCTCATAGCTTCATGGACTGTACTGGGTCCTACAGTCTCATAACCCTGGCTTGCCACTGTTGGCTGAAAAGTCCAGGTTTCTGGAGTGCCTGCTCCCTTGTCCAGAGCTGCACTGATCCAGGTCCCTCCAGACCCCATCCTGTTCCCACATGCAGAGGGTGCACAGGTCTCCCTGCAACCAACCCGGACCTGCCTGTGGCAGCAAGGACTGTGGCCTCCTGGGTGCCCGCAGCACCAATCCTTGTGGGCTAGAGTGGATGGAAGGTCAGGCAGGAGGGTGAGGTTCAGTGCAGAGAGCTGCTGTTCTGTTCTTCAAAGGCCATTTTACCCAGAAGCTGGCTGTCCAGCTCGACCCCGCTAACAGGCAATGGGAAGAAGTTCATTTCGGCTGCTAAGGCTGCCATGGCAGACGGGTCCTGACCGAACTGGGCTCGCAACATCATGTCCATTTTCTCCAGTCTCCTCTTGAGCCGCTTAGCCTCTCGCTCTCGAATGAGTCGGGCCTGCCGCTTCTCTGGGGTTTCATTGGCCCGCTTCAGCCTCATGGCCTCGCGGTCTCGCTGTAGCCGCCGAGCTCGCTGCTCATCTGTCTCCTGCATGCGCTGCAGGCGCTTGGCTTCACGGTCCCTCATCCGTCTCACCTCCCGCTCCTCTGGGGTCTCGTTGTCCCGCCGACTCTTCTTGGCTGTGCGTTCTCGTTCAAGTCGTTGTAGCCGTACTTCCAAAGGCTCGTTCTGGCGACGGAGGGCCCACTTGCGTACACTTGGGGTCTGGGTCTCCAGTAGCTTGCGGTAAGCAGCGCAGTTGTTGCACACAAGCAGAATTCCAGCAGGGTACACTGGAGGACTACAGGCAATGTCCTTTCCTTCAGCACTGGAGGAGCCCTCACTGTGGACTTGGGGTAGGGATTCCATATTAAGTACTTCAGGAAGTTTCTCACTGGGAAGAAAAGATTTTTGATAGTTAGTGTAGTATTTCCCTGAGGCATGCCTCAGCTATCTAGGTAACTGACTGACTCCTTAACCACTAGGCAAACTGTTCAGGTCCCCCACTGTGAGGGCTGGTCTGCATGCTTGGGAGACCCCTTTCTTTTCTTTAGACTAAGTTTTAAAGCCCACCTTGAATTAACAACTGAGCCACCTGCCATAAAAACCTACCCAGTATAACCGCTACAAGGCGAAGTCAGAAGGCAGCTATGCTGACACTGCACGTCTCGGCCTATTGTGTGAGTGAAGAGGGTCAAGAGGTGGAAGTTTCCTTCACACAGACACAATTCACTGCCTTATTTCCTCCTACGTGCCACTGCTCACCAAGTAGCTTGTGCATTGTACAAACAAGGCAAAGGGATGAGGATGGTGTTCTAGTCTTCCTAGAACGCAGCTGAGCATGCTCTCTGACCAGGTCTTCCCGGGGCACGGCAACTGCAGGTCTATCGTGAGGAATGTTCTTGCTTGTCTCTGCATCACTTTCTAGTTGGAAATATTCTGCTAGGGAAAGCAAAGCAATTCGTTTCTCTTGAGAGGTATCTATTGCACACTGCCTAGCCTGCCTCCTCATCTCATTACTTGTATTTCCAGACTGTTCTATCGGCTCACTTGCATTACTCATCTCTAGCCTTTCTTTTGACCTGGGAAAGCAGCATCTTATACCTAGAAACTTGCTGTTAGCACAAGGTTAGGTGTTCTACTAACCTGTTGAAAGTGGCATGGCTAGTAAAACGGGCTCCACACACAGCACAGTTAGACCGCTGGTCTTCCGAATGGATTAGGAGGTGGCGACCCAAAGACCCTGGGGAGCTAAGGGCCCGTCCACAGACAGGGCACATGTAACTCTTGGCACTCACCACTGCGGCAGTATGCTGTAAAACAAAGCCTTCATGTGTCAGTTTTGTGTTATCTCCAAGACAGTCTGCACCCCTTCCTTCTCTTTCTCTTAGACTGAGGCACTTGCAACTATCTCTTTAGCTCCTGGGAAAGGCCCAGCCTGTTGTGTTAATGGATTTCTAGATGAGCCCAGCCATTGAGACCATTGCTCAGATTTTATCACCATGAGTTCTGGCCATATCCTGGGACACGCAAGTGGCTTGAAAAGCAGTCCGGTTCCAGGGCTCTCCTGAGAGCCTGAGGGGTTTACACTGCTGGAGGTTCTGACGTCCCTGCCTCATACTGTACAGACACAAGTGCATT
This sequence comes from Acomys minous, assembly GCF_964271855.1. Lineage (NCBI taxonomy): Eukaryota > Metazoa > Chordata > Mammalia > Rodentia > Muridae > Acomys > Acomys minous. The sequence continues at coordinate 18,488,029 of NC_140496.1, forward strand.
TTAAGAGAACATGACGGAGTTGGGTGAGAACAGTGGTGTGTAACGGGTGTTCCCAGCCTGCTCCTCCTCGGCTTCTGAAGAAATACTTCTACCAACCAACCATCTTTACAGGTACAATCCATCAAGCTTTGTACAGCCTGCGCTGTGTACTGATGTCCACTAGGAACAGCTACACTCTTAGTTTTAGGGCGAAAAGTCTTATTTTGTTTTCTTTGTACTTTCATTGGCCCCCTCAAAATATGCCATTTGTTTTGTGTGCATGCCACAGTATGTGTGTGTAGAGGTCAGATGACAACAAGTGGCAATCAATTCTCTCCTTCCACTCTCCTTCCTGGGGATTGTACTCAGGGCACACCAGGCTTCGTGGCAGGTGCCTTTACCACCAGAGCCATATTGTTGGCTCACATTATGTATTTTTTAAAATAATAATAATAATAATAATAATAATTATTATTATTATTAGTTTTTTCAAGACAGGGTTTCTCTGTGTAGCTCTGGCTGTCCTGGACTCACTTTGTAGACCAGGCTGGCCTCGAACTCACAGCGATCCGTCTGCCTCTGCCTCTGCCTCTGCCTCCTGAGTGCTGGGATTAAAGGCGTGCGCCACCACTGCCTGGCTTCACATTATGTAATTTATGTTAGCCCTACCCCACCTTTAAAAGCTTAATAGAAGTAAGTTTCTATTTCTCAATATTTTAGTAAAACAAGATCATGTTACTTATTTTCCACAGTGTATCACTCTGGAACTCAGAACCAATTTTTTTTCTAAGATGCTCTGAGGGGTGGAATGAATCCTGTAGAACCAACAGCTAGAGGCAGGGCCACTGCAGTACCTGACTTCCGAGCTGCTGGCACTCAGTTCCAGAGTCCCCTCCCCATTCCATACCTGGTACACATGTGCAATCAGCTGCTCCCGACTCCCACAGTCTAGCTGGCAGAGGGGACACTGGCAGAGTTCAAGCAAGGGGTCGGAATTTAGGTTTTCTGTGACCTGCAAATCCACCAAACAGGTGTCATGAACACTCCCCACTAGTCTCTTCCTAGCACCCCCGCCCCACCCTTTCATGAGTTTCCCATGTGTTAGTCTTGGGTTCCCACTGAGACTGAAGGGTAAAATATTGTCTTTAGTCTTCCAGGTCGTCTACCCTGAGGACACCATACTCTGCAGGGAAGGGATTAGCTCCCCTTCTGCATGCTCCATACATGAATACACAGGAAATGATTTAGTTGGAAGCTGGTTCCACAGGACAGTCTGACTGACTTAACCCTGAAAACACACTCCAGAGTGCTCCCTGGAGGAGTTCTCCCTTCGCTAAGGTGGCTGCTCTGCTTGGAAAGAACTGAGAGCTTTTAGGGCTGCTGGGGTGGGGGTGGGAGCGAAAGCCGGCGTGAAGAGGGCTGCTGGTCACTTGCCTCGTGCTCTACTTCATTCCCACTACCAACAGGCTGCTCTGCAGTCTCTAACTCTTTCTCCACTTTGACTACCCCACCATCTTCCTCTGATGTGTGGGAAGACACTTCATCTTGCGTGGTCTCTTCTTCGTCACCTTCACTGTCACCTGGAACACATAAACTGGGTCACTTGTTCTGATTTTTACAGCAATACATCCTGAGGTGCTGTCCACTTGAGAGTTTGCAGCTATAATGAAAAAAACATTTTCAGACTTAAGGTAATACAGTTTGCATCAGTGCTTAGGGGCCACAAATCAGGGCAAATGGAAGCCAGCTATGACTACCACTCATTAGGCCATATGCATACTACAGGGAAAGTGGGAGGCAAACTTGCACTAAAAATGGTACCTAGCCTTCTACATTACCATAAAATAACTGTTGTTTATGAAACAGGTCTCACTCTGTATTCAATTTCTGATCCTCCTTCCTGTTTCCCAACTGCTGTGATTATAGCCATGTACTGCCGTGCCTGGCAAAATAACTATTCTTAAGTCATGGTTCTCAAATATCTTACACTTGAGATCGTATCTCCCAAGCACACCACACCAAACTCACTCCCACAGCACAACCTGACTCAGCAATACCTCTTCCTGATTGTACTTACTTGTCTCTACTGCCACCTACACAATTTCTCCATCTTGTCAGACAATTCTATCCCAAAGCTACTAATCTCTTCTGTCACAACAAACATCAATACACACTTCCAAAAAATAATAACGAAATTTTATTTCCTCTTATCGGTAAGCATATTAAAAATAAACTGGTTTAAAATTATGTCAGTTTATAGGGAAAGGGCTATATATTACAGTGAAAAATAAAACTAGCAACCTTGGGCAGTTTATTTTTATAGGGGTGGGAGGTGTCCAACTTTATCCTCTCTCCTCTTCTCCCCCCACCCCCAGCCCCTTACCACTCTGTTTCTGAAGATGGTTTTACTGTGCAGCAGAGGCTGGTTTCAAGTGCATAGCCCTCCCCCACCCCCAACCTCCCCAAGTGTCCACTCTGTTCTCTCTGACTGAGACAGTTTTCTGTGTAGCCCTGGCTGGAAGTGCTGGGATCAAAGGCATGTCCCACCTTTCTCGGCTGTCCACTCTGTACTTGATCCATTAGGTACTGCGTATTTTAAGCTAATAAAGCCATTGTCTCAGATGGCTCTTTGGCTTAGCTAATGGATATCTAAGTGTGAAAGACGTGGGCGTGGAGGAGTGCCATTCTTCACTGCAGACAGAAGTAACTGGGTCTGTTTTAGTTTGGCAGGGAAGGATGTGGTTGTGGAGCTAATCTACCTGTGGCTATTGAATCTGCAAGGTTTGTGTGAGCTGATTTTGTCCTTCACTTGTAAAATAAAGGGGGGGATGATTGGGGGGAGCAAAACCCAACAATAACAAATGAGGTTCAGAGTGGGTGCTTTAAAGGTCATGGCCATGCCTAATGGAAGCCGTCAGCCGGTCAGGGGATAGCCCTCTCATTCCTGCTTGGACTCTGGACTGCTAGGGCTACCGAGAGTATCTCAACATGCTCTGCATGCACAGTGAGGCTCACATTTCCCTACTGACAGTGCTAGTCATCTCCCTTCTGTTTTGCATAATTTCTCAATCTACAATACAAGGTCATTCTTTCTGGACAACACTGGGTTAAATTTCCTTTACTGACACATCCCTACCACATCACGTGCTGGAGGGTACACGAGTCCATGTTAGATGTATCAGGCATGTGGTAGACTTCATCTGGGTGCTGAAAAGTATGGTATGTTTTCGTTAAAGCTTTCTTTCACTTGAATCCACCTCAATTATGAAGGGTCGGCCCAGACTAATTCATAATGTATTTTCTCACCAGCGTCCAGTGTGGAACACTTGTAGGCATAGTCTAAGGCACTGCTGCATAAAATACACTTTTGTAGCCATGCATGGTTAGCTCACACCTTTAATCCCAGCACTCAGGAAGCAGAGGCAGGCAGATCACTGTGAGTTCGAGGTCAGTCTGGTCTACAAAAGTGAGTCCGAGCTGGGCGGTGGTGGTGCACACCTTTAATCCCGGCACTTTGGGGGCAGAGGCAGGTGGCTCTCTGTGAGTTCGAGGCCAGCCTGGTCTACAAAAGTGAGTCCAGGACAGCCAGAGTGACAGAGAAACCCTGTCTCAGGGAAAAAAAATAAAAAAGTAAGTCCAGGACTACCAATGCTACACAGTGAGACCCTGTCTCAAAATCCAAAAATGAAAGAAAAGAAACAACAACAAAAAGAGAAACTGGCTGGGCATGGTGGTGCATGCCTTTAATCCCAGCACTCAGGAGGAAGAGGTAGGCGCATTGATGTGACTTTGAGACCAGCCTGGTCTACAAAATGAGTCCAGGACAGCAAGGCTACACAGAGAAACCCTATCTCGAAAAACAAAACAAAATAACAACAACAACAACAACAAAAAAACCCCCGCTGTACTGTCTTGAAAATAAAATAATAAAAAATTTAAAAAGTTTAAAAAGATAGATGGAGAGATACTGCAATGTCTCATAAGATCCCTAGAACTCTCGGGTTCATTTCTTTGTGCCTACCTGCTAAGTTGTATGTGTTGTGTCTGTGTGCTTGCTGTTGCTTAATTAATAGTTTAGGAAAAACTGTAGAACTCTGTATAGAGTTCAGAACAATATACTCTCTCTCTCTCTCTTCTCTTTGTTCTCCCCAAGATTTCAACTAGTTAAAAAAGCAAAACAAACCAAAAACCCCAGAGGTTTCATGCTAAACTGACATCTAATAAAAAGCTGGTATCAAATGGTAAGATGAGGAAAGTGTAGACAGCCTTCTGGGAACTAACACAGCTTGGCGTGTGTCTGTACAGGCAGGTCATGGAACACACAGCCTGCAGCCTCCACTTGAAAGACTTTTTTTTTAATCTCCTAAACACAGAGATCTAGTATGGGCTTAGGTGTGGGAACCAGGACTTGAGCATTTTATGTGCTGCATAAGCCCATCACTAACAAATCTGTACGACAGTGAGGCCAGGACCTCAAGCAAACATTCATCAGTGCTACTCTTACATTTCATTAATTATAAATGAACAGACCTAAAGCAAGGGTTTCCCCCCCCCCCTTTTTATTTGACCTGGCCCACAAGCTGCCAAAACACTGTCTGTCTTATAATGTCCTATCACAACCACCAGAAAAACCTATCTGTATATGACACTGTGCCAATTACTAGAGTCCATGAGTTATAAAAGCAACGTGCCCACCTGTCCTCTCTGAATAAACATACGCAGGCCCTGGAGACCCACACATCTTCTTAGATCTTCCTCCCACCCCCACCCCCAATCCCCAGAGCACACACTCTGTTAGTTCCGCTCCCATTGCCCTGAGTCATTACCAGAAGGTGCAGAACTCACTGCTACTGGAGTCCTGATCTCTTAGTTGCTGGATAGCTTGTCGCTGACCGCCAAGGTCTCCAGGAAAATCCGTTTTCATCATCGCCTGTCGGGCTTGTTCCTCTAGCCCAGCAAATACTTGATCCCCTGGTGGTCACAAGGAAAAATAGTCAGGCCACCAATTGGGCAGTACAAGCCTAGGCAAACTAGTTTGAAAGTCAGACCATCAGAAGGAGGAGACAGGGAGGTACCCTGTATAGATTCATTCACCTCCAAGCCATGCTGCTCTCTCCAGCAGCTTCTGGGTGGAAGTGCTCTTCCTCAGCAGCTATCCTATCTGAAATTCCCCCTAGTTTTGATCCTTGAAAAGGTGATTAATCACCACCTTACAAACTGAACTGCAGAATCTCAGTCCATTGCAGCCTTTCATCAGGACTGGGAGACAGAGGGGTAAGAGGTAAAGCAGCGTGATGGAGGCGGGGCAACAGAACGGCCAACACCAGTCATCTCAGCCTTGCTGTTTCACACCCAAATGCTTCAGGGAATCCTGAATAAATCTCCAATCCCATCTTTCTCCTACAGTCATCCCAAGCTATGTCCTGGCCACCCCTCCTGCCTTTTTCTAATGTCTGTCAGAGTTAGCATGATAAACAAGGCTGGATGGGGTGGGGTGGGAAGGGAGAGGCCATCATATTCTCACTCACTGAAACCCATCCCTGAAGCACACCACCTAGTTCACAGCAAACGCTGCTTACGCGGCCTCCTTGGGGCAGCGCGGCCTTTGTTTGTATATAAAGTGTTCAGAAGCCCTGACCATCCCTGATTTTGCATTTACTTTTCATGAGCTCTGCCTGAGACCCATGTTACTGATGAATTAACCTGCAAGTGCTGTTTAATTTCCAGGAAACTAGACAGAGATAGAAAAGAGCGATAGGCTTCTCTTACCTCGGAATGGAAACTACAGGCCCAATTCCCCAGCCAGCAAGAGGGAATAATAACAAAACCCAGTGAAATGTCTCTAGATCGGGCCCTTTCTTAACTGAAAGGGAAAGGACAGTATACAGGCTAAGACTGAGGGGAGACAGGACAATTATATGGTGGTAGTTCTTTCGGTGTGAAAGTTGATGGCAGGGGGGGGGGTGTCAGCTCCATGTGATTTACTTGGCCACTCATTCAGCAAATAATCCTTATTTGCTAGTAGTTTATTCAGCAAATAAACTATATGCTAAGCACTAAACACCAATTATAGTTACTATGTGGTATGTGCCAGTCCAGTCTTTATAAGCACTGTATGGATCTCACCTTAATTCTCTCTTTTAAAATTGAACTTTTTATTATTTGTGTGTAGTGAGGATTAGGTGTGCCACAGTAAATATTTGGAGGACAGAGGACAAATCTGTGTGTCCTGGGGATTGAACTCTGGTTATGGTACTTACACAAGCCCTTTGCCTCTCTAGCATCTTGCTGGGCCCCTCACCTTGATTCTTTATAGGTAGGTACTCACCTACCTTCCTACCCACCATATACCTACACTACCTGCATGTAATTAAAAAGATGGCCACAGGCGACGCAAGGACGGCTCAGCAGTAAAGTGTACTGCTCTTGCACAGTTTGGTTCCCAGTCTTCATGTCAGAGGCTACAGATGCCTGTCATTCCAGCTTCCAGGAGTATAAAGCCTCTGGCCTCCACAAGTACCTGTACTCATGTGTTCATAAACACATAATTAAAAATAAATCTTACAAGGTTTCTCTGCACAGCCTTGGCTGTCCTGGACTCGCTTTGTAGACTGGGCTGGCCTCGAACTCACAGAGATCTGCCTGCCTCTGCCTCCCGAGTGCTGGGATTAAAGGCGTGCGCCACCACGCCTGGCAATAAATCATTTTTTAAAATGGAAGAAACTAAGGTCTATGATAAAACAAAGTATTGAGGTCTACACAACTACAATGTCTTTTCTGGCTCTCCCTTCTTCATCTATAGTATGTGTTTCTCTGGGGATGGGGGTTAAGATAAGGTCTTGTACATGCTAAAACATACTTTTAGCACTGAGCTATAACCCTAACCCCTAAAGTCCAGATTTCGCACGCGCTGCCACTGGCGGCATGAATTTCATGCTCCAGGGATCCAATCAGTTAACAACAAATACTTGTCTCTGTGAGACTGAATGGCTCTGGTCATAGTGCTGCTCTTATGTTCACATCCTGCAACAGCTATTCAAACATCACAATATGTTATCAAGGCTGCAGTGTTACAGAAGAAAAAAAAAGTAGTTCTGATACCATTGCCATGAGTTGTCATGCCTGGGTTACAGAGACTGACAGTGCGGCAACTGTGCCTCGTCCTGTGTTATCAGAATGTAGTCCTAGGTACACAGGCTTCAAGAAAAGAAAAAACTAGTTCATTAAAGACTGTATTCACATTTTTTTTTTTTTGGACTGGTGGGATTAAAGGTACACAACACCATGCCCAACCTGTGTTCGCATTTCTGAAGCAACACATGGACTATAAGTCACCATGAAAGCACCGTGGTGGCGCACATCTTTAATCCCAGCACTCGGGAGGCAGAGGCAGGCGGATCGCTGTGAGTTCGAGGCCAGCCTGGTCTACAACGTGAGTCCAGGACAGTGCTTCCTAATGCCTCTCTGCAGAAGTATTTCATTTATCCACACTGATGCCACTGAAGCAGCAAAACCACCTGCAACAATACTCAGTTCCTCTACACTGGTTCAAGGTTTCGGAGCTAAGGGTCAGAGATAGATCAGGTACTAAGGAATAAATTAAATATTGGCATGTACTGTAAATTGTAAATGTCAGTAATTCTCATCAATAAAACTTCAGGTTGTAAGGAAACTAGTTAGAATTATAACACTGACAGAAATAAACAATAAAAAATGTCCCTGTCACACTGCACTAGGAGAAAGACATCTAAAAGGAAGCTGGAGAGATGGATGGCTCAGTAGTTACAAGCACTGGCCATTCTTCCAGAGGACCCAGGTTTGATTCCCAGCACCCACATGGTGGCTCATAACCATCTATAAACTCTGGTTCTATGAGATACTTTGGGCCTCCGTAGGCACCAGGCACGTAAGGCAAAACACTCATACACATTAAATTAAATTAAACTTTAGCTTTTTTTTTCGAGACAGGGTTTCTCTGTATAGCCTTGGCTGTCCTGGACTCACTTTGTAGACCAGGCTGGCCTCGAACTCACAGCGATCCGCCTGCCTCTGCCTCCTGAGTGCTGGGATTAAAGGCGTGCACAACCACGCCCGGCTATAAATTAAATTAAACTTTAAAAGGTATCTAAAAGCAGCTGATTCTTTCAAAATGAGCCAATAGTTCAGTTTAATCTTTACCCACATGAACTCAGAATTCTATTAAGTTTAATTATTCCAACCTTTACAGATCAGAATGGAGTCTCTTCATTGTGACTCCCCTAAGATTCCTGCTGGCAATCTCGGGGAACTTGGGTGATGCGCACTCCTCCCCGCCAAAGTAATTTTTTATTCAATTTACATTGGTATTTTGCCTGCATTTGTGAGAGAGTTGGATATCCTGGAACTGGAGTTAGGAGAATATGGAGCCGCCATGTGGGCGCTAGGAACTGAACTTAGGTCTTCTGGAAGAACAGCCAGTGCTCTTAACCGCTGAGCCATCTATCCAGCTCCAGTGAAGGAACTTGGCATACATACATTTTATTCAGTAGTATAGAAATACTACTCTTTTATTCCATTACTGACTATGAAAAAGCCTAAAATAAATACTGTTCTTTAAGGCTGTTTCTATTTTAAATAGCACCATAAAACAATATATATGTGTGTTTTTAAATCTTAAAGGTGATTTTATCAACCTTCCTAAAAAGAGTGAATGATTTTTCTAGTAGTTACTTCTCCCTCATCTCCACACCCAACTGTCTAGAGTTATTCTTTAGATAGAAGGTAGTGGAAGCTGTTGAAAATATGTTACCCTGGGGCTGGTGAGTTGGCTCAGTGGGTAAAGACACTTTCTACCATGTCTGAGTTCAATTCCTGAAACCTATACAGTTGAAAGACAGAGCCCACAGTTCAAAGCTATCCTCTGATTTTCATGTGTGTGCTGTGGCATGCCCTCTCCACCCCATACACAAAATAAACAAATGTAAAAAATTTAAGTTATCCCTTTTCGTCAAGATGGAGCCAAAAGCGAAGAAGGAAGCCCCTGCCCCTCCCAAAGCCGAAGCCAAAGCAAAGGCCTTGAAAGCTAAGAAGGCAGTGCTGAAAGGTGTCCACATCCACAAGAAGAAGAAGATCCGCATGTCACCCACCTTCCGGCGGCCTAAGACCCTGTGGCTCTGGAGGCAGCTCAAATGCCCTCAAAAGAGCGCACCCAGGAGAAACAGGCTTGACCACTATGCCGTCATCACATTCCCCCTGACCACTGGGTCAGCCATGAAGAAAATAGAGGACAACAACACACTCGTGTTCATTGTGGATGTCAAGGCCAACAAGCACTAGATCAAACAGGCTGTGAAGAAACTCTGTGACATTGATGTGGCCAAAGTCAACACCCTGACAAGGCCTGACGGAAAGAAGAAGTCGTGTGTTTGACTGGCTCCTGATTATGATGCTCTGGATGTTGCCAACAAGATTGGGATCATCTAAACTGAGACCAGCTGGCTAATTCTAAATACACACTTTTTTCACCATTTAAAAAAAAAAAGTTATACATCTTAATCCAAGTATGGTACATACAGGTATTAGTGACTAAGAAATGTAAAATTACCTATTTTTTGGTAACAGAATTATTACTTCTATCTTCAGACTACTGGAGTGAATGAAAATGTTCTAGCTCCCAGATATTAGTGTAAGGTCACCTTCTTATTAAATGTGTGTAATTATCTGCCTATCAATAGCCAGGCTTCACAATAAAATCCAGGTAGTCTCCTCTCTCACCTTTTCTTTCTCTCTTCCAACTTGGTATGAAATGCAAAGAGTGTTTCTCTCACTTTTGCCTAGGGATTCACAAACTAGTAAAGAACAAGGCTATAAACGCCAGTTTCTAAAATGATGAAAAGACCAAGATAAAAGCCTTCGAAGGGAAGCCAGGCAGTGGTGGCGCACACCTTTAATCCCAGCACTCGGGAGGCAGAGGCAGGTGGATCTCTGGAAGTTCAAGGCCAGCCTTGCTTTGTAGTGAGCCCAGTACAGCCAAGGGTACACAGAGAAACTGTCTTGGGGGGAAAAAAGTCTTTGAAGAACAAAGATTCTGCTCTTCCTTCGCCTTGGGTCCTTAGTACCATTTGGTAAATGCAGTTCTGGGCTGCCTGAAATTACTCAGTTAACACGTTCTCTAAGCAAGCAGATGTCTAGGAAAAACAGCAGCACTGGGAGGAGGCGCTTCAGATGCCTTCCCAGCTGGCACTGTTGAGGAGCCCGGTGCTGTCTCTGTGGGAACAGCAGTTATACCCAGGAAGGCCAGCAGCACCAATGGCTTCTCAGAGAGCAAAGGATCTGGACATTTTACACCTGAAAAGCTTCCAGCTGCAGCTCTCCTGTCTCAGTGTCTGCAACCTGAGAGCCAGTGTCTTGAGGAAAGCTTTTTTCTTGGTGTCTTCCTTGATCCCAGCAGTGAAATATGAGTATACAAAAGACTGTCTTTTCAAGTTGTCCACACAGTTGGCAGACTTGTACTCAGAAAGGGGAGACGTGGGAAAACAGGTAAGGCAGGTCTAAAACACAAGGTTTCAACTCAGCGGTAGTTCCTTTATAACAAGTAATTCTGGGTTTTCACTCTAAAATTTTGCATTGAGTCTATTAAGGAGAAGGGAATGGGCTATCTGGATGATTTAGATATGAAAACTGAGTAAACAGCCTGCCACTGGTTTCAGAGGACCCAGTGTGATTCCCAGTACGCACATGGTGGCTCACAACCATCTGTAACTCAGAGGCTGGAGAAATGGCTCAGTGATTAAGAGCACCGACTGGTTCGATCCGAACACCTACTGTTTGCAATCCTCTTCTGGCATCTGTGGGCATCAGATATGCATATGGTACAGACATACACACAAAATACCCATACACATAAATAAAATATGAAAAGTAAAAAGATAGGGACTCAAGTATTCCAACTCCAGTACCAGCCCAGTTTGTTTTGGCTTTGGCTGTCTTTGGTGGGAGGAGATTTAACTGATGGGTATAAGCTATGTAGACATAGGCACAGGTGACTCAAGCTTTGCTGGTTCCCTGGCTTTCCTACAATTGTGCTGTTGCCCTACAAGCTACTCTACTCTGGGAACCCTGTGGTGGGTGATTTATATGGGAGATAGCTCCTCCGTTCTCTTTACATTAGGCACATCACATCTGTTTCAGTAGCGACTTCTAAATCTCCCTAAATCACTCACCTTTATATTAAGCAGTCTGGGAACTCTACCTAGCCCAGAATAACAACTGGAAGCACCCAATTGGTTCTAATTTATTCAACATTTCCAGGACTTAAACAATGATTATATATGAAGGTTTGCACCCAACATCATAAGTGAAAGCTGTCAAAGCTATCATAACTTTTTGGTCACACTGTTGTCAATAACATTCAGTCATCTTAATTTCTTGCATAATCAATCAATCCTCTTTAATATTTTGCTTATTGATTGCTTTTAAAGAAAGCCTTACAGGGTGGCGCTATAGATGGGTGGTAGGGTATCTGTCCACCATGTGTAAGGCCCTTCACAGAAAGATCATGTAGACCTCTGCGTTTTCTTCATCTGTTGCTGTACTGTACTTTATTTAGTTAGTTCTTTATAATTGTCACTTATCTATTTTATGAAGGCATGGTGGCACACCCCTTTAATCTCAGCACTTGGGAGGCAGGGGCAGGTAGATTGCTGAGTTCAAGGCCAGCCTGGTCTACAAGTGAGTCCAGGACAGTCAAGGCTACACAGAGAAACCTTGTCTTGAGCTCTCCCCCCCAAGCCCTACTCCCTGCACCCTCCCAAAAAAAAGAATGCTTCTCTATCCAGATTTCAGGATAATGGCTAGTTATCACAAATCTAATAGTAACTAATTATTTTGTTTGGTGTGTGTATGTGTGCACAGAGGTCAATGCCAGAGGTCAATGTCTTCTCTTTTGCTCTCTATCTTATTTTTTTGAACATGGTATTTCACTGAAACTAAAGCTTACTCTGTTAGCCAGACTACCGGGCCATCAAGTCTCCAGAATCCTCCTGTCTCGGTCCTCTCCCTACCACTGGGACTATACCTACCTTTGTTGTTGTTGTTGTTGTTGAGTGCATTATGTTAGTGTGTGTGAGAGAGTGAGAAAGAGCAAGTCGTGAGCATGTATGGAGGCTAACGGACAACCTGCAGGAGCTGGTTCTTTCCTCCCACCATGTTGGTCCCAGGGATCCAACTCAGGTCGTCAGCATTCAAAGAAGGCCACCTGTTGAGCCATCTCATTGATTTCCTCCTCTCATTTTTGGTTTTGTTTTTAATTATTTTATTTTTATTCATATGGGTTCAGGCCCTCGTGCTTGTACAACAAGCACTTTGCCCACTGAGTCATCTCCCAGTTCTTGTTTTGATTTTGGCTTTTGTTGCTGTTTCTCACTATGTAGGAGGGACACCCCCGCCACACCCTGGCTCTGCACAGCTTTCCTTGGCTGAGGAAGGAGATTCCACAACCCATCTTACCTCCTTGACTCTGAAGCCAGAACTACATGGCCAGAGCCTCCACGTTCTGCTGCCTGATGGGGCTAGAACTTGACTCCTTGTCCAGTTCCACTGGTGTCAGCTTCCTGTTGTTCACTTCCCACACTGCTTAGACTTTTCTTTAGTTTTTTTCAAAAGTTGGAAATTTAGCTGGATAGGGTCTTGCTCTGCGGTCACATAGCCTGAGTCTTTGGACAAATAAACCTTCTGCTTGCAGAGCTGGGCGTGGTGGCGCACACCTTTAATCCCAGCACTCAGGAGGCAGAGGCAGGCTGTGAGTTCGAGGCCAGCCTGGTCGACAAAGAGAGTTCTAGGCTAGCCAGGGCTATTACATAGAGAAAGCCTGTCTTCAAAAACCAAACCAAACCAAAAACCACTTGTGCTTGCTACAAGTCTCCCTGTTCTCTAGCAGATCATATGCACTCTTTTTTCTTTTCGTACAAATCCACCTGTCACCCTCTAAGGCCCAGGCTGAGTTCACAGCCTAGGGCCTCTTCCACCAGGCATTCCATTGCTACTCAGGTCAGCGAAACTACCCTAACTACTTTTAACTTCTGGGATACACAGTATGTAGGGCACCTATTTGGCATATAGCAGCTGGTATTTTTATGTTTCTTCTGTGCGTATGTGTAGCTGCATTACAGTTTACTTATGTTATATTGTTTTATAGTCTTGAAACCTAGTATATTTTCACAAAACAAATTTCCTATCATTGTTAATATATTATAATGAATCTAATGCATATATCCCTTGGAGAAGTTAGACATCACTCCAGTAACCTCACACTTCAAATCCATATACGGAAACCTTTCACCCTTTTCTCACCCCCACAAATGAGTGTGAGCTTCTCACCCTAAATTTAGGTTTCTCTTTTATCCCAACCCGCAACTGCCCAGGTTCCAAAAGAAAAAGCCCAGTACTCACAGTGAACTTTATTTGGATTTGTCTGCTTCCTACGGGACATGTTTCCCTGATCCAAAAGCTCTGCTCGTCCCCAGCTTCACCACCGGATATGTCACCACCTCCTTGTAAGGTGCTGACCTGCAAAAACAAACAAACAAAATTTTAAATGATGTTGTTAGACTGCTATTCTCCCCAGAAATTACAAAATTAGAAATTTAAGGACCTTACAAAATGTCTTGACCATATAAAACTCACCAGATATAAATAACTGAACCAATGAAATGAGAAGAGTATATAAATCTCAAGCCCCATGTCAAGCTCCCAAGAAGCTTAAGAGACAACTTCTTTTTAGAGGACTTATGAGATTTCTTCTCTAAAGCTGTCTTTGGAATGCAGACTAACAATCACAGTCAGGGTCACAGGACAGAAAGGGACGCAAACTCAGGCAATCAAGGTTAGAAGTGCTGTGAGCTGAAGGGACTGCTTCTGCAGATGTGAGACAAAGTAAAAAGATGACCAAGACTGTAGTCGCTGCAAATAGAAGCCAAGGCGTGCAGTCAGTACCTCAAGTTCTCTAAGAGGTAATGCTGAGAGGCAGCAAAGGCATCGTGTATTGGCAATGCGGGCACACTAGCAGGCACCTATATGACAGCACAGGAGCAAATCAAACCTCACCACTTGGGACAGGCTCTCACACAAGAGTAGGTGGCATCCACACTGTGAAGTGCTAATTCAATCTCCCCATGTGGAACACCAACTGGCCCTGCTCATTTGCTCTGGAGAGGTGGTCAAAGATCATAATTTCATAGCCTCGTCTCAACCCTGCTATGTAGCAAGGAGACCAAGGAGGAATAAAGAGAAAAGCTCCCTGTAGAAGAGTGGCAGAGATGTGCGTCTGCCCCTCTCACAATCAGCCAGCAAACTCTTAAGCCTGGGGCTTCCTTGTTAACTGCGAGACTGCTTTAGCCACAAGCATGGTAAGAGACTGTGAGGTGGATCAGCTGCAGAAGCCGTGGCCTTTTCTTTACAAGACAGAATGAGGCCTGGGGATGTGAAACAGTGGCAGAGCACTGGGCCTAGCACATGTCAGGCCCTGGGTTCAATTCCCAACACCACCAAACAAGGCTGATAAACATATACCAGAGTGAACAAATAGAAAAGCAAAAGAGGGAATTAATCATTCTCCATTTCCTTTCAGTTCTTGCCTTCTTAAATTGGACACACATATAGAAATACATAGTTTACTGCTTTAAGGGACACTACTAGTTGTACTGTCCAGTTAATGAAGACTCACCTGCTAATGGCAACTAAACTCCTCTATGAAGCTAGAAAGGCCCTCAGACCTGTAATCAAACCCTGCCTCCCCTTACCAAAAGAAAGAAACCGCAAATGGCAAAGACAGGCCTCCACAGGAAGTGGCAAAGGAAGCAGCTTTCAGGCAGTCTTCTATCATATCTGCATACCAAACACAGTTCTTTTCAGACCTTCAATTAAAAAAAAAAAAAAAAAGGAAAATAACTCCTAATGTGTACAATAGAAAAAAAAAAACAATTTTAGAGAGCAACAAATTGATGTCTAATACAAAGGGTATGTATTCTGATTTGGTTTGGTTTTTCAAGACAGGGTTTCTCTGTGTAGCCCTGACTGTCCTGAACTCACTTTGTAGTCCAGGCTGGCCTCAAACTTACAAGAGATCCACCTGCCTCTGCCTCCCGAGTGCTGGGATTAGAGGTGTGCGCCACTGTGCCCAGCCTTCTCTCTGTGTTTCTTGGAAACACAAGTCTCATGTATCCTTAGCTGGTCTTCAACTGGATAAGTAACCGCGTGACCATGAATTTCTGATATTCCTGTCTCAGGAGAGTACAGGTGAGTGCTTCCATAGCAGTTCTACATGGCGCTGGGGACTGAACCTAAAGCTTTGTGCATGCCAGGCAGAACTCGGTGCCTAACGGGCAAGCACTCTACCCACTAAGCTGCGTCCCCAGTTGCAAGGGGTGGTCACTCTTCTCTGCCCTCTCTCCCCTTGAGCTCCTGGACTCAGTGACCATCTGGCCTCAGCCCTCTGACTAGTGGGATTAGAGGTGTACATCCCTTCTAGTGATTTTAGGACAGGCTGTGACTCAACAGTATACTTTAGTTCTTCTCTCTGTCTGTGGAGTCCCAAAGTGGAAAGCTGAGTGAGATGTAGGTTGTCTGTTTTTCTATACTTCTCTATTGTATAACAAAACAAAAACAAAAACAAAAACAAAACAAAAAAACAAAGGAAATCTCATCTACGCTTATTCCCACGAAGATCACGAATGGGAGCTATGAGACTGTGATACTAAAGTCTGTGTGAAGGAGTGCCAAGTAACTTGACGCAGGCTCTATTTACATCATCTTGGCAAGCCAACACTTCACTGCTAAAGCGACAGGGCAGGGAGAGACGAAATGCTGCGCTGCACATCCAGAAAGGCAGCAGCATCCACTGCTTTCTCTCCATCCTCCTAGTGGCCCAATGAGGAACTGACCAGATGGTACCTCCTGGGACTTCACACCTGAGAGATCAAGGGAAAATAAACACGCACCCTCCCTGCTCCCAAAACAAAGCTAAGCCACAATAATTAAAACACACACTAGAAGAGAAAGTCCATAGGAGGGCGGGGGTGGGGGGGGAACACTTAAAAATAAATAAGGAAGCAGACAAATGGCACTGGGAGGGCACACCTGACCCAAAAGACACGATCTCTGTGGTTAGTTTTATAAGTGGCAACCCTATTAAAACAAATCAAAAGGTACACAAGGCCACTTGGTCCCCTTTTGCATTCAGCACTGCCCGAATGTGAAACTTAAGCTAGGAATGTAACTGGATAGCTGGATAGCTTAGCTGCCTAAACATCTTCCTTCAGCTGGGAGGAAATTGGGAAGAACGGTAAACTGAGGTTCAGACCTACAAGGGATGCTACTTTTAAAGAGAGCTTTTTTTTTTTTTGTCAAATAAAAAGTGTCCTTGGGAGGGTGCACTGGCCCCATCCCTGCCTCTGCTCTCTCACAGGTGTTAGGATGCAGCTTCCAGGGCACACTACAGACAGTGTGTGTGTGTGTGTGTGTGTGTGTGTGTGTGTGTGTGTGTGTGTGCGCACACTACAGACAGTGTGTGTGTGTGTGTGTGTGTGTGTGTGTGTGTGTGTGTGTGTGTGTGTGTACGGCCAGCCTGAAGAAAAGAGGATGCATGCCCACCTCCAACTCTGGTGAGGTTCCCACGGAGCAAAGTAAACTCGCCTGAATCCGAGTGATGTGAATCTGCGGAAAGGGAGAGAAGAAAGGCGGTCATGCATTCGGTTCACTGTCCCCGGGTCTTCTCGGGTCCTGGCTGGGGCTCCAGTGTGATGGACCCTTTCGCATTTTCGAGCAGGGGCACAGGTAATTCCCAGGTAACAGACAGGAGCCAGAGGTCTCCCGAGTCGTCTCTGACCAACCCTTAGACCACTTAGCCTTCTCCGAAATCTAAATTTAGTAGCTCGTCGGTCCGCCCGCGCCAGGACCGCCCGGGCCCCCCGCCCCGTCCGCTCTCCCACGCCCATCCTCCCCTCCCCCAGCTCCACCCCAGCCTGTCAGACGCCAGCCCGCGAGGCCCTCACCCAGCCGCCGCAGCACCCAGCCCGCCCCTCCCCAGGAGCGGGCAGACAAAAGGCGGGCGGCGGGCGCTACCCGGGCAGCTGGCTCCTGGCGCGGGGGCGCTTTACCCGCAGTCTCGGCGCTCCGCGTCTCGGGCCCCGCCTCCGGACAGACAGACCGCGGGACAATGGGCCCGGGCTGCAGCTCGCGCTGGCCAGGCCGAGGCTCCCTGGGACCCGGACCCGGCGGGCAGAGGGTGGCAGCGCGCCGGGCGGCGGCGGGTAGGCGAGGGGCCGCGCGGCAGACAGACAAAGCCAACAGCAGACAGACAGACGGAGGGGGAAAAAGATGGCGACGCGGATGACGGGAGCGCGCGGCTCGCGCTCTCGCTTCGAGTAGGGCGCGTGCCGGAACCTCACCTCTCTCCTCCCGCCGCCGCCGCCCCGACCCCTCCCGGCTCCCCAGGCGCGCGCCTGGCGTTGTGGGCGGGGCCTCAGGGACAGGGTCCGGGAAGGCGGGACTTAGGGAGCATCCAATCGCCGGCGTTCCAGAGGGGCCCCACCCGCGTCCAGGCACAGGAGACCCCCTGTTGAGCACCTCTCCTGGCTTTCGGTGGTACCCTCAGTCCCTCCGCGCCCCTTTTAGGGTGGTGAACTCCACTCAGCTGTCATCGCCCCTGGTTTCCTATCCCAACATTGAGTTCAGCCACAGAACCCACATCCCCCGACCACAGCTCCACCGCAGGCTTCCCCTTCTCCATAGCCATACCTGGGCCACCCGCCCTATAGTCCCAAGCGCTCTTCACTCTCACATGCCCCACCGATTCTTCAGCTCCCCGAGGCATTTAATGTGACGAAAGAGGGCCCACAGCATCGGTGGGAGGGACTAAGTTCAGCTGTCAGAACCTCAGACTCGAAAAATGGTTAGATTTATTTGAGGTGTTTACTTTTCCCTCTGGTCCTCGACACAGGACATAGGTAACTTGTGGTCCTCGTTGCTATCTAAAAGGTATTTGGAAAGGTTGAGAGTGGTTGGACTTAATTTTCTTCTAACGCGACTCCTGTTACTGGAAAACCCAAACTCACTTCTGAAGTCTCTCTTACTTGGAGAAGTAGAGAGTGACATGGAAAGAAAAGCCCTGGTTTTAGAAGACCCAGCTTTCAGTCCCAGCTCTGCCAGTGACCAGTCTGTTCACTTTGACCAGTCACTTCCCTGTTCTGGGCCTTTTTCTCACAGAGTTGTGCTACATACAACCTCTGAAAGCCCTATTCAAGTTCTCCTGTGACTCCTGCCTTCACAAAGGCAGAACTAATGAGGGTGCTGACTCTTCCTGATAAAACAAGTTGAAACATAGTTGCAAATTCTTCCTTCTTGAAATCTCAAACGAGATACTTTGTAGATATCTTGTGTAGAATGCTCCAGGATGACTGAACAGAATAATCTTGGTCCTTGACTGTAGATAAATCAGTTTCTCTCTCTCTCTCTCCTCCCTCTCTCTCAGTCAATAAAATATTTCAAATCCAAGAATTTGATGTGTACACATGCCGAGGAAATGAAACATTTTCACCAAACTAGTTTTTAGACTGAATATGACTAAAATCTAAAATAACATTAACTGTAAGACCTCAGTAATTCTTGATAACCTAGGCTTAGAGATGCAACGTGGCTTTGCTGTATCACTTTGAAACTGACCTGACATTTTCAACAAGAAAACAGCTGACTAATAAAATTAGCTTCTGCTCTCTTACTTCTTACTCAGTCTTTCACTCTTCCTCGGTTTCTTTCTCTGTCCCTCTCTTTCTCTCTCTGGGGTACCCCTTCCTACTTTCTTTCTCCCTCCCCCCCATGCTCACTTAATAAACCTCATATAATCTAAAAAATAAAAGTAAAAGTAAAAATTAGCTTCCAATGAAATGTCTTGAGTTTGTTATTAAATTATTATTATTATTATTATTATTATTATTATTATTATTATTATTATTATTCTTTTCTTTTCTTTTTTTGAGACAAGGTCTCTCTGTGTTCGCCTTGGCTGTCCTGGTCTCGCTCTATAGACCAGGATAGCCTCGAACTCACAGCGATCCACCTGCCTCTGCTTCCCGAGTGCAGGGACTAAAGGTGTGCGCCACCACGCCCGGCCTTATTTTTGTTTTTCAAGACAGGGTTTCTCTGTGTCATGCTGGCTGTCCTGGACTCACTTTGTAGACCAATCTGGCCTGGAACTTAAAGAGATCCACCTGCCTCTGCCTCCTGAGTGCTGGGATCAAAGGCATGTGCCACCACCCCTGGCTACATTGTTATTAAATTATTGTGTACCATTGGGCAGCTTAGATGGGGGGGGGGGGTAGGCAGGACCTGGGTTCACTCCCCAGAAATTGTGTGTGGGGGTGCTGGGCTGCTTATGATAAAATGGGATCATAATAACACTATTCTTATAAGCTTCCTGTGTTCTTAAAATGTCTCCACAGAGTTGTGATTTAGGTTCATGATCAAGTAATGAAAAATTTATTTAACAAAGCACTTACTTTTCCCCTGCCCTCACCCAAACTTGTTCTCAATCTGGAAGACTTTTTAATTAGTAATGGATTTTCTTTTTCATTTTTACTATGTCTGTGCTAGGACACATGTGTATACATGGGTTCACGTGTGAGTACAAGCACTCATCCACAAAGTGTGGAGGTGAGAAGACAACCACAGTGTAAACCAAGCTAGCTGGGCAAGGCATGGTGTCACACACCTGTGATCCCAGCACTCTGGAGGCAGAGGCAGACGGATCGCTGTGAGTTCAAGGCCAGCCTGGTCTACAAAGTGAGTCCAGGACAGCCAAGGCTGCACAGAGAAACCTTGTCTCCATTTTATTTTATTTTTTTTTATTTTAATTTTATTTTTTTTTACAACACATCTCTCCCAACAGGGTTTATTTATCTAACATGTAATCTCTGAGACAATCTGCTTGTAAATAAAGACCACTGGAAGACCTTTACTTTTATCTGCATTTATTTTATGCAGAATTTATTCCCGTGCCATCAGTTTTTGTTTCTTTAGTTTCTTCTGGGATATCTTCTTCTTCTGTGCCACCTCCTCCTCGGGCTTTGGAACAATCTGCTCCTTTTCAGTGAGGATCATCTCAGTGTGGCAGGGGGAGCTCATGTATGGGTTAATCCGGCCATGCGTCGGCACATCTTAGGTGCCTTGTTCACCTGGATGTGTTCAATGACCAGGGAATCTACATCTAAACCCTTAAGTTCAGCATTACTTTCTGCATTTTTCAGCATGTGCAGCAAAAACTCAGCGCTCTTTTTTGGCCACCGACCCTGAGTCCAGCCCCACTGCTTGGCCTGGGCGCACCTCCCGACTCCACCATTATAGCGCCGGAATGGCACACACTGCTTCTCTAAAGTGACATCTTTCAGATACTTGGTGGCTTTCCGGATATGCAGACCCTTGATGGCCTGGGCAGTTTCCCCGGGTGTTCTTAAAGTGAACACGAAGATTTGAACCTCTTGATTTGCATGATTTTGTAGGGTTTTCCGGGTCAAGTGGGTGGCGAACCATCTTCACAGGTCACCTCAGGCCGCTTACAGGAAGAGCCCTGTCTCCATTTTATAGCTTTAGGCTTCTACAATTATTTCATTAAGGCTTTACATTACAATAGCAATGACAGGAAAACTTTTAGAACCCCAGTTAGATTTTGGGAGGGGCATGGATATATGTGTGTATGGTAGTGTGTGTGTGTGTGTGTGTGTGTGTGTGTGTGTGTGTGTGTGTGTGCAGGGATGTATATATGTGCAGGTACACCAGTACATGTGTGTGCATGTGAGTGTAGAGGCCAGAGGTTGATACCACATGTGGAGGAATTTTAATCCAGCAACAAGTCTACTTTGGCTGGAATGCAGTCCCAGCCTTAATACACACCTTTACTCCCAAACAATGAACGTAAAGTTGGTTGTAGAAAGAAGCAGTCATGTTTGAAAGTGAAGTCTAATCGAGTGGCAGGCAAAATGATGAATCAGAGAAAGATTTGACAGAATAGGCTATGCTCAACTCTCATGAGAACAGAAAGGAAAGAGAGGCTACTTAAAAGGGAGCAGGGGAGGGGAGGTGGCAGTTTTCCCAGGACAGTTGTAGAAAGATAGGTTGCAGAGAGAACAAGTTAAACACAGGTGTAGATAGATCAGACAGAGAATGAGGAGACAGAAGATCAGAACAGATCGCTAGAGTTAGTCTAAGGCCAAACAAAGCAATTCAGTCAAAGGCAGAGAGAGAAGCCAGATCGAATCAGTCAGCTTGAAGAGGCATTTGAGTCAGAACAGCTGAGTTGAGCCAGCCAGCCAGAGTTCAGAAAGGGCTAGAAAGGGTGAGCTTATTCAGCAGTAAGTCTCAGAGGCTGAAACATTCTAGGCCTAGATTAGATTGTACAGAGGCTAGAAGCTTCCAGGATTAGGCCTACGTTAGTAGACAGAGGCATTAAGCCACCAAGATGACAATTAAATCAAGTGAGTAAGAGTTTTAACAGTCACGTCCCTCTCAAAAGTTTAACAGTCACATGCCTCTCTTCACTTTATACATTGAGTCAGGCTCTCTCACTTGAACTCTGAGCTTGGCAATTCAGCTAGTCTAGCTAGCTGTCTCACTCAGGGGACCCTCTGGCTTTCTAGCCTGAGCAGTGGAGCTACAGGCAGTCTACCTCCTCATGATTTCACGGCAATGTCTTTGCCTATTGAGCCGTCTCCCCGGCCCAGGCACTTTTTAAAAAATATAATTTATTT
The DNA here is from genome assembly GCF_964271855.1 of Acomys minous. Lineage (NCBI taxonomy): Eukaryota > Metazoa > Chordata > Mammalia > Rodentia > Muridae > Acomys > Acomys minous. Next base: position 18,509,781 of record NC_140496.1, read on the forward strand.
ATTTTATTTGCGTTGGTGTTTTGCCTACATGTTTCTCTGTGAGAGGGTGTCACATCCTCTGGTACTGGAGTTACGGACAGTTGGGAGCTGCCATGTGGGTGTTGGGAATTGAATTCAGGACCTCAGGCAGTGCTTTTAACCTCTGAACTATCTCCCCAGCTCAGGCACTTAAAAACAAAAAACTAAGCAAAACAAAAAACCAAACAAACTATAATTCATGAGAGCTGGCACAATGGCTCCATGGGTAAAACACTTGTTTTGAAAGCCTCTTAAACTGGGTTTAATCACTAGTACCCATATAAAGATGGAAGGTGAGGAAGGTAAGAGCTGGCTCCAGGGTTGCCTGCTCACCTCTACAGAGCCTCTATGCCACATGTTTTTCTCCTCACTAATAATAAACATTTTTTTAAAATTTTAAAGATTGTATTTATTATTTATACAGTATTCTGCCTCCATGTGTGCCTGCATGCCAGAAGAAGGCACCAAGTCTCATTACAGATGCTTGTGAGCCACCATGTGGTTGCTGGGAATTGAACTCAGGACCTTTGGGAGAGCAGGCAGTGCTCTTAACCTCTAAGCCATCTCTCCAGCCCCCAATAATAAACATATTTTTTAAAGTATACTTCATGGCCTAGGGAGATGGCTCATGGGGTAAGAGTACTTGCAATGCAAGCATGAGGACCTGAGTTCAAATCTCCTCCCCTAAATAATAACTGAGCATGGCCACACAAGGCCTATCACCCTACAGCTGTCCCATGTGGAGGCAGAAGGATTGGTTGAGCTTGTTGGCTGCCTCCAAGTTCAGTAAAAATCTCTTCTTGTGCTGGGAATTGAAATCAAGTCTTTGCATGGTAGACAAGCACTCTACCAACTGAACTATATCCCCAGCTTTGTCTCTTTCTCTTTCCCCATTTTTTTTTTTGAGACAGGTTTTCTTTGTCTGGCCCTGGGTGTCCTAGAACTTGCTCTGTAGACCAGGCTGGCCTCGAACTCACAGAGATCTATCTACCTGCATCTGCCTCTTAAATGCTGGGATTAAAGTCATGTATTACCACTGCCCAGACCCCATTTTTTTTGTTTGTATGTTTGTTTATTCGTTTATTTTGTTTTGTTTTTACACAGAATCCTGCTATGTAGCCCTAGCTTGCCCTTGTACTTGGCTGTAGAGCACAGGCTTAGCCTCAAACTCACGGTGATCCTGTGTGCTGCCTTAACTTGCCAATTTAATGGGGTTTGGGCATGTCTGTGAGGGATTACCAAGATTAGGTTAATTAAAGTAGAAGAAGCCATCCTAAATGTGAGTGGGCTGGGGTCCTGGACTCAGTGAAGAAGAAAGAAGCCAGCTGAGCACAGCCCTTCCCTGCTGTCTGCGTCCTAACCACAGACGCAGGTGACCAGCTCCCCATGGCTCCAGCCTCCATGACTTCTCCAACACAATGGAGCACAGCCTGGGACTGGAAGCCAAAGCCAAACCCTTCCTTGAGATAGTTTTGTCAGGCATTTTGTTTCAGCAACAGGTAACTATCCTAGGGTCATTCCTGTTGCTGTGAGAAAACATCTTGGCCAAAAGTCACTTAAGGGTTTATTGGGCTTTACCATTCCAGACCACAGTTCATCACTTAGGAAAGGCAAGACAGGAGCTTGAAGGCTGGCCTACTTACTGTTCCCACAGTATTACCTCAGACCAAGGAGCTCAATTCACAGCCAAAGGAGTTCAGGGGGAGCTATGGAAGATCCTGTTTGCAGGCTTATGCTCTGCTAGCTTTCAGATGCATTTCAGGACCTCCTGCCTAGGGCATGGTGCCACCAACTATTAAAATCAAGACAACGACCCACAGACATGCCCACAGGTCAGTGTCTTTTTTGCTGTTGTTGTTTTGGTTTGGTTTTTGAGACAAGGTTTCTCTGTGTAGCCTTGGCTGTGCTGGACTCACTTTGTAGACCAGGCTGGCCTTGAACTCACAGCAATTGTCTGCCTCTGCCTCCTGAGTGCTGGGATTAAATGTGTGCGTGACCTGGCCAGGTCAATGTCTTCTTCCTTAATTGAGATTCTTTTCTAGATACTTCTTGGTTCTGTCAAGTTGGCAGCTAATCATGACAAGCAAGCTAACACATTCTGCCTCCGTTTCCCATGGCTTTGTAATGAGTGTGCCACTGTGTCTAACTGAGCTGTCTTTTTATTTTATTATTTTATTTTATTTCCATGTGCATGGGTGTTCTGCTTGTGTGTATTTCTCTGCAGCGTGTGCATGCCTGATGCCCAGGGAGGCCTTAAGCGGGCATTGGCTCCCCTGAACTGGACTAACATTTGGTTGTGTGCCACCATGTGGGTGCAAAGAATTCAGCCCAGATCTCCTAGAATACCCAGTGCTCTTAGCGCTGAGATGCGTCTCCACCTCCACACCTCGGCTTTAAACTTCTGTTGTAATAGCTTTTTTAAAAAAATGTATTCCTGATATGTTTACCTTATTAAATATATGGTTTCCAAACAAATCACTCCCACTGTGTATATTTTCTTTTTACTTAATAAATAATGTCATTCAAAGCTGAAAAGTTCTCTCATTTACACAAAGCCTGTCCCCCTCCCCCTTTGGTTGCAGTTATTTGGCTGTCATATCTAAGAAACTGTCACCAAGTGATGGAAATATATACTTGTAATCTCTTTAAAGAATTTTACACAGCCGGGCATGGTGGCATAGGACTTTAATCCCAGCACTCAGGAGACAAAGGAGGGCAGATCATTGTGAGTTCGAGGCCAGCCTGGTCTACAAAGCAAGTTTAGGAAAAAAAAAAAGAATTTTATGCACTTGGGAGGCAGAGGTAGGCGGATCTCTGTGAGTTCAGGGCCATCCTTGGTTACAGATTAGGTTTGAGGTCAGACTAGGCCACAGGGGATTGTCTTTTTGTTTTGTTTTGTTTTTTTGAGACAGGGTTTCTCTGTGTAGCCTTGGCTGTCCTGCACTCGCTTTGTAGAGCAGGCTGGCACAGCAATCCGCCTACCTCTGCCTCCTGAGCGCTGGGATTAAAGACATGGGCCGCCACCGCCCAACAGGAGATTATCTTTTAATCAAAACAAAACAAACAAAACCCAAAACCTATGTAGTTAATGGTGCCATCGTTTTTCTCTTATACACATGCAATGCTTTATTGTATGAGTTAGCAAAGGTTTTCTATAAAGGACCAAGTAGTAAATATTTTAAGCTTTGTGGGAAAGGTATCCTATCTCTCTACCACTCTTTCCCAACCTTGTAACAATGTAAGAAGCCATTCCTAGCCGGAGGGGTTCTTCAAAAACAGGTCTGACAGGCCTGCTAGTGAGAAACTCACTTTACTGAGTTCGCACTGTGTTAGATTTTAGTTACAGCCACTAATTATAAAGACTTACACAAAAGAGAATACATGGGTAACCAAAGAAACCTCACATGTTACTTTCTGTTGTATAACAAAAGATTTTCGAGTGAAAGAGTCACTTTACTTTGGATCATTTTTAGCTTCTGAGTGAAACTGGTCTCTTGAGCCAAGGACAGACCGTGTTCCCCACCCTCCTCTCCAGATAGTGTCTGAACAATTTGGCTGTTGTAGCACAATTCGTAACAGAGATATTATAGAGTCTCAAACATTACACTGGTGGGCTTTGTTAAAACCCAAGGTAAAGGCGATGGCATCTGAGTCCAAAGAAACTCTCACATAGGAAGTAAGTTTTCTAAATAAATCCTGACACTAGACTGGATCTTAATGACAGTTTTAGTAGCTGGCTAGCTTCAAACTTGCTCTGCAGGGAGGACAGCCTTGAACTTCTGACCCTCATGCTTCCAGCTTGCAACTGTTTTTGAGACAGGGTCTTATACTGTAGCACACACTAACATGGAACTCAGGGCAATCCTTTTGCCTCAGCATCTTGAGTGTTGGATTACAGGTGTAAAAGTATCTATTTACTTCTTAGGCTTGGATCAAGGTTACTATGATGTCAATGATCCTAAAAGTTATCCTAGTATACTGTGCTGCCGTGGCCAAGGTGAGATAGAAAATTTCATGCTGTGGTGTAAACTGATATCTCTGTGAAAGGTGAGAGGGTGATATTTATTAGAATAATAAAAATATACCTACTCAGCCAGGTGGTGGCGGCGCACACCTTTAATCCCAGCACTCAGGAGACAGAGACAGGTGGATCTCTGTGAGTTGCGGGCCAGCCTGGTCTACATAGCGAGTCCAAGACAGCCAAGGCTACACAGAGAAACCCTGTCTCAAAAAAAAAAAATGTACCTACTGTTTGATCCAGTTCTTTCGTTTCTGGGAATTTACCCGGTGAATACAGTTCATGCCAGTAAACGTCTAGCATTGTTCATAAGCAAAATCTGGAAATAATCTAAATGCCCATCAGTAGAGCTCTGCTGGTGGTGCATGCCTGCTGGCCCAACAGTCAGGAAAAAACAAAACATGATAGGAGCTGGGGGACAGCCTGGGCTACATGGCAAACCCCAGCCTCAGAGAAATATTATGGTTCCTTTAAAATCTTGAGAATTAATTCAGAACCATTAAAACAGCAACTGGGCCTTATATAGGCTGGTTGGCCTGGAACTCTCTACGTAGTTAAAGACATCAGTGAAATTCTGATTTTCTTGCCTCTACCTCCCAAGAGTTGGGATTACAGGACTGCCTGCAGAGTTATTCCTGGTGGTGCTTCTTTCCCTTTTAGTTTTAAGTCTTATAAACTTTATTGCCAAAAAAGTTTTCAAATAAGTCCTGTCTGCCCTTGAGTTCTCTGTGTAGACCAGGCTGGCCTTGAATTCACAGATACCCTACTGCCTCTGCCTCCCCAGTGCTGGGATTAAAAGCACGCCACCGCTTCCAGCAAATTTCTTCCTACTTTTTGGTTAATGACTCCAAATATCTGTTAAAAATTGTTTTAAAAAGCCGGGTGTGGTGGCAACCTGTTTTTAATCCCAGCACTCGGGAGGCAGAAGCAGGCGGATCTCTGAGTTCGAGGACATCCTGGTCTACAAAGCAAGTCCAGGACAGCCAGGACTACAAGAGAAACCCTGTCTCCAATAACAAAAACAAAAACAAAAACAAAAAAATTGTTTAAAAATTATATGGGTGGCAGGCCTGGAGAGATGGCTCAATGGTTAAGATAGAACACTCATCTACATAAAATCTAAAAAAATATTTTTGGGGTGGGGGCAGCTGGAGAGATGCCTCAGAGGTTAAGAGCACTCACTGTTCTTCCAGAGGTCTTGAGGACAATTTCCAGAAACCATACGATGACTCTTAACCATCTATAATGAGATCTGGTGCCCTCTTCTGGCCTGCAGGTGTACATGCAGGCAGAACACTGTGCCGGCAGGTACTCAAGAAGGCCAGAAGAGGGCGTCAGATCCCTGAATTCAGAGATCTGCCTCCGCCTCCCAAGCGCTGGGACTAAAGGCGTGCGCCACCACTGCCCGGCTGTCTCTAGGCATTTAAAATCTGAGCAATCTATCCCTTTTAAAAATGGTGATAGTGATGATGATGGTGGTGATGATTTTGGTTTTTCGAGATAGGGTTTCTTTGTTACACAGAGCCCTTGGATATCCTGGCCTCTTTGTAGACCAGGCTGGCCTCGAATTTACAGATATCTGCCTGCCTTTGCCTCTCCTCCCGAGCGGGGGGATTAAAGGCGTGCTCCATCCACCATGCCCAGCTCTGATTATTATTATTTTTTAAATGCTGTGGTACGTTACCATCTTTGGAGACAAACATCAACCATCTTCAGGAGTTAGCAGCGCCCACAGGCAAAGATCATCCCCTCATGAAGGTGAGGGGTCAGGGGGGTTTTGGAACCCTTACCTAGGTATCCGGGCACTCTATACCACCTGTTGTTCGCTATTCTGCCCAAATTCCATGTGGCCTGGGGATGGGCTAGAGTATAGACTGGGGACCTGGATGAAGACTTTCCAGTGCAACCTTATTTCAGAGAGAGTGATTATCCACATGGCTGTTAAGTGACCTGTCACCTATGTTCTGTAAATAAGCCCAATAAACCAATTTGTGCCTCAGGGAGAACTTTCCTCACTATGTACTTTGTAGTTGGGACTGTGTGCGTTTAGTCCGTCAAAGAAGAATTTTATTTTATTTTATTTTATTTTAGCAACAAACGCCATAATCTTGTTGCAGAACTACAATTTATATATGTAACTATTTTACTGGGGGAAAAATCCGAACATTTTAAGGGAACCAAATATTGTGTGTTCTGGGGTCCCGGAATCCTGGCGCCTGGTTACCAGCCAGTTATCTTCAAATTCATACAACTTCGCAGGGTAACTCGCTGTCCTCGTTTTACGACTGACCCAAGACAAGCCACAATTTTGGGCTTGGAAGCTGTGGCCTCTACAGCAGGGCCAAGAACAAGAATATAGGAACAAGGCTCTTTGCCGCCAAGCCCAGAAAAGTCTACTGGAGGCTAAGCCCAGAAAAGAGAGCGGAACACAGGACCAGCGTCGGTAGTGTGTTGAACCCCGCCCAGCCGCTCCTCCGAGGCCGACTGCCCGGTTTTTCGAGGGGCTGAACAATCTGGAACACCCTCCACTCCCCTCGCCGCGCCCGGGGGCAAACTCCAAGGCGCGCCCCCTAGCAGGTGACTCAACCGCTTGAGTGACGTGACGAGGCACAAGTCTAGTCCCGCGCCTCCGCCGTGGGAAATAGTCCCGAGCCCGGCCCAGCGCTGCGCGCGCAGCCAATGCCTGCAGAGCAGGGCGTGGCTATCCCGGCCCCGTGGATTCCTCCGCTCGAGTTCGCGGTGGTGAGGTCGGGGGAGTCGCCATTTTGGATGCTGGGCGGCTAATCGGAAGTCAGTCTCTTCCGTTTTCACGTCGGGATTCCTCCAGGTGAGCTCGCCCTCCTTAGCCATAGGCACCTTCGTCTACTTCTTCCTTCTCCGCCCCGCTTTTACCGGACCCCAGCCGGCGTCAGGACCGTGAGGGCAAACCACCATCCCGCGGGTGTCAGCGGGAGAGGAAGGGAAAGCCCTGGGGTCCGGCCGGAGGTGGGGCTCGGGCCGCTGGAGGGGGTGGGACCGCGGCGCGGGTGCAGGCGCCCCTGTGTCCCGCCGCCCCTTCCCGGGCTGGGGGTGTTGATCTGGGCTCCGAGGAGACGCGCCTCTGCCGTGTCGTCCGGTCGGGACCCTCGGGAAGGCCTCGTCTACACCGCCTCGGTCGCTGGCGGGGTGAGTCAGACGTGGATAGCCCGAGCTCGCAGCGCTCCTCTTCCGGGTGCTGGGGTCAGGAGTGGCTCTCGGCACCTTGAGCTTGCACTAGGATGCGGAGCTCCTCGCTCGGGTTTAGGCAGAGGGAGGCTAAGGCTGCCTGCCCCCTCTGTCTCTGCTTAGTCTGATGTTGAACGGTTCTCAGAGGAGATTGTGATTTCTTTTGTTATGCTTTCGTGGTGTTTTGTGTTTTTATTAGGAGAGCAAAGCAGTATAACTCCTCCATCTACCTGAAAAAAAAAAAACAGTTGGTTTGTTTCAGTCATACTTTTTTTTTTTTTAAGATTTATTTGCCGGGGGGCTGGAGAGATGGCTCAGTGGTTAAGAGCACTGCCTGCTCTTCCAAAGGACACGGGTTCAATTCCCAGCACCCATATGGCGGCTCACAACTGTCTGTAACTCCAAGATCTGACACCCCCACACCAGTGCACATAAACTAAAATTAAATAAAATATTAAAAAAAAAAGATTTATTTGCCGGGCGTGGTGGCGCACGCCTTTAATCCTAGCTCTTGGGAGGCAGAGGCAGGCGGATCGCTGTGAGTTCGAGGACAGCCAAGGCTACACAGGGAGACCCTGTCTCAAAAAATACCCCCCCCACACAGAAATATTTATTATATATACAGTGTTCTGCCTACATGTATGGCTGCACACCAGAAGAGGGCACCAGATCCCATTATAGATGGTTGTGAGCCACCATGTGGTTGCTGGGAACCGAACTCAGGACCTATGGAAGAGCAGGTGGCGCTCTTAACCGCTGAGCTATCTTTCCAGCCCCAGTCACACTTTTCTTTAGGCATTTATCTTTCCAGCCTAATAAAACCTTAGGTTTTATTTAAAAACATCTCACACCCTCACACCCCTCAGGCTTTTTGAGACCTTCGTGGGGAGTTTCACGCCGCCTTTGTGTTTAAGTCATGCGGCTTCTTCATAGTCTCACTTGATAAAAATAGTTTTCTTCCCCAGATTGCTTTTTGTAGCCCTTCGATTTTTTTCCTGTGCCGCTGGTTTCTAACAAGATCTGCACCTCTATAATCCCTCAATAGACTCTGGTGCACTTTACTTTAAGCTCTGATCAGTATCAAGTCCCGGTTATATGTAACCTCTGGTGGTTTGAAGTAAAACTGCAGAACAGAGTGTAGTGTAAGTTATTTCAGGTGGAATAAATTATTGATAATGAGGTTTCCTTTGCTTTCTTTAAATATTTGTTTTCATTTTATGTATGGTGTTTTGCCTTCATGTGTATCTGTGCATCATGTGTGTGCTTGGTGCCTGCGCAGTTCAGATCCCCTGGAACTAGTTATGGACAGTTGTGAGCAACCGTGTGGGTGTTGGGACTGGAACCCAGGTCCTCTCCAAGTGACGCCTTACAGGCTAGGAACCAGATTGAATGAAGAGGAGGAAGGCTTAGATATGAGTTTGCTGCTCAGTATCTCCGTGGCAGAAAGAGTCCACAGTTGTTCCACACTTGTGGCCCTTGCAAATGAATGTGCACACACATATACACGCGAAGAAACTTTGAAAACACTTCTAGCTTGAGCTAGCGGTCTGAGCTGTTCGGTCCCCAGCCATTAGCAGGCAGCACAGGGGTGGCTGTCTTTGCTGGTGTTCTGTTGCTAGATGGGTGAGCTACCAAGGGAGGGGTGGTGAAGCCTCTGAGTGTAATCGGGGTGTCAGGTGTCTTCGTGGTGCTCTGAGTCTTCTCATGAAAGGCATTTAGAGTTACAGTTGGGTTTTCTTGGTCAACACACCCACTTACATGAAGTGCCCTTCCTGTTAACATTAATTAGTCAGTTTTTGCTGTTGTTCATTTTGACACTTTTGAGTTGAGATAGGTTTTGTTGTGTAGTCTAGGCTGGTTTCACAGTTATGATCCTGCCTGCCTGTCTCGCAGTGCTGGGAATCCAGGTGTACACCAGACAACAACTACAACAACAACTCCTCCTCCTCCTCCTCCTCCTCCTCCTCCTCCTCCTCCTCCTTCTTGTGTGTGAATATTTTGCTTGCATGTATGTCTGTATCATGTGCATGCCTGGTGCCATCATAGGCCACAAAGAAGGCATCAGATCAGATCCCCTGGGAAAGGAGTTAACAGTCAGCTGTGAGCCACCATGTTGGCACAAGGAGTACCAAGCAGGGCCATGTGGAAGAGCAGCCAGTTGAATGCTTTTAACTGCTATGATGAGCCATCTCTTGAACTCCTGGTACCACCACTCTTGACATCTCTGGTTGTTGTTGTTTGTTTGTTTGTTTTTCCAGACAGGGTTTCTCTGTGTTTTCTTAGCTGTCCTGGATTCTGCTTTGTGGACCAGGCTGGCCTTGAACTCACAACGATCCATCTGCCTCTGCCTCCCAAGTACTGGGATTAAAGGCATGCGCCACCACACCTGGCTTGGTTGTTGTTTTTAAGACACAATCTCACTATAAAGCCTAGGTTGGCATGGCGTATACCAGACTGGCTTCAAACTCACAGTCTTTTGCCTCTGCTTCCTACCTGCTGGTATTAAATTCCTTTGCCACCGTGACTGGGTCAGCATCTGCTTTTTTTTTTTTTTTTTTTTTTTTTTTTGGTTTCTCTATGTAGTCCTTGGCTGTCTTAGACTCAACTTTGTAGACTAGGCTGGCTTTGAACTCACAGTGATCCACCTGCCTCTGCTTCCCAAGTGCTGGGATTAAAGGCGTGCGCCTCCACGTCCAGCTTCGTCATCTGTTTTTTAACTGTGTTTTTTTTTTTTTTACCATTCACATCTAATTATATAAATTTGAATGCCTACTTACCTTTTCTCTTTGTTCATTTTTTTAAAAGATTTATTATTATGTATACAGTGTGCTGCCTGCAGGCCAGAAGAGGGCATCAGATTACATTACAGATGGTTGTGAGCCACCATGTGATTGCTGGGAATTGAACTCAGGACCTCTGGAAGAGCAGTCAGTGCTCTTAACCTCTGAGCCATCTCTCCAGCCCCCTCTTTGTTCATTTTTTCATTGCTCTTACTAGTTTTGCTACCTTTTAGGTTAGTTGGTCACTTTTCCGTATTTTGGTTTAAAGCCCTGTGTATTTTAAAGTAGAGATGGCTAAGGGGTGAAGAGTGCTTACTGCTTCTCCAGACTCCAGTTTTTGTTCCCAGCACCCACTTCTGGTGTCTAACAACCTCCTGTAAATCCAGCTCCCACATGTGCCATGCACATACACAGATACACATGTACACAAGAATAAAAATAAAAATCCTTAAAGTATTTTTATTTGTGTGTGGCTGTGTTTGTGGTTGCTGTAGAGGTGATAGATGTGGCTATATTTTTAGAGTCAATATTTTTCCACTTATGGTAGACTGTAGTAATCTTACCATTATATAGGTTACTTCACCTTCCTCCCTTTATATAATGATTATTTTAAGGATTACATTTATGTATATTGAAAATCTCATAAAAATGCTGGTCTTGTTCTAAACTGTCAAGTTTAACAGTTGAGAGAAACAATTAAATTTATTCATAATTTACCATTTCTATATCTTATGTGTGTTGGAGGAGTGCCACACATGATGCTGTGTGTGTTTATATCAAATGATAACTTTGTGAAATTGGTTTTCTTCTTCCACCTTTTTGTGGGTTCTGGTGCTTGAACCCAGAAACCCAGATCACCAGGCTTGCCAGCAAGCACTTTTTTAAAAGAAAATTTGTTTATTATATATTCAGTGCTCTGCCTGCATGTATACCTGCACACCAGAAGAAGGCACCAAATCACGTTATAGATGGTTGTCAGCCACCATATGGTTGCTGGGAATTGAACTTGGGACTTCTGGAAGAGCAGTCAGTGCCCTTAACCTCTGAGCCATCTCTCCAGCCCCTCCAGCAAGCACTTTTACGCTGACCTCTCATTGGCCTTTTCTTTAGCAGTTTTTTTACAGCAGTTCTGGTGAGGACAAAACTTCCTCATTTTCTCTCATGAGATCGTGTCTTGTTTCACCTTTAATTCTGAGGGATAATTTTTTAAAGATTATTTTTTGTATATGAGTGCTCTATCTGCAGGTCACCTGCATGCCAGAAGAGGGCACCAGATCTCATAGGGGAGCCACCATGTGGTTGCTGAGAGTTGAACTCAGGACCTCTGGAAGAGTTGATAGTGCTCTTAACTGCTGAGCCAGCTCACCAGCCTCTGAGGGATAATTTGTTGGATGGAAGTTTCTGGGTTGATGGCTCCTTCCTTTCAGTACTTTGAAAATGACTTTTTCTTTTGGCCTCTGATCTCAGGTGACATTTATAGCTTGTCCCCTCCTTTCTGACTTTTGGGATCTTGGATGTGTTGCCCATTTGGCCTCAGGTGATCCTCTATCCTTACCCCAAGTAGCTGTAGCAATAGGTTCATGCCACACTGTCTTTTGGCTTTTGATAATGCCCAAAGGTAATATATTATAGATAATAGGTAATATATTACTTTTATCTGGCTTACTTAGTTGGCTGGGTGTGGTTTTGTACACCTTTGATCCCAGCTCTTGGAGAGGCAGAGACAGGTGGATCTCTTGAGTTCAAAGTCAGCCTGGTCTACAGACTGAGTTTCAGTACAGCTAGGGAAACACAAAGAAACCCTATCTCTGGAGAGAGAAAAAATCTCTGACTCTAGGGCATAAATACCTAGGTTTTATTATGTTAAAAGTTTTTTTGAGTCTGTCTGTATGTGTGTTGATTTAGGGGAATTTCTAGCTACTATCTTAAGCTTTTTTGGGGGGGGGGGCACAGTACAAATCTCAAATCTAGGGCAAATGCTTTAGTATTGAGTTGTAGTCCCAGCATCTCTGGAGTTTGCTACAAACATTAGACTCTTCTATTCTGACAATATTTGAGACTTTGCTAATTACATTTTTTGAGATTATAATTTAATTACAATTTCCCCTTTTCCTTACCTCTTTCCAGGTCCTCCTGTAAACCATTCTGTGCTGTCCTTTGAATTACTGGCATCCTTGTTCATACATTGTTGTGTCCCCTCACCCTGTTTCTACATAGAGCCCTGGCTGTTCTGGAACTCCTTGGTGAACTTGGCTAGTTTCAGAGAGGCTAGAACTCAGAGATCCAACTGCCTTTGCCTCCCTAGCGCTGGGATTAAAAGTGTGTGCTCCCATCGCCTGGTGTACTTTCTTCATTTTTATTTGTGTTTATCAGTTTGGTGTCTGTGCACATGTATGTGCAGGTGTGAACATGTGTTCTTGCATGGAGTCCTGAAGTGGGTGTCTTGGTGTCCTCTATCACATTGTCTTTTATTTTATTATTTATTTATTTTTGAGGCTGGGTATCTCTGTGAACCTAGGAGTCAAGTTTTCTTGGTGAGGTTGGAAGCTAGCAAGCTTCAGTGAGCCTGGCTCCACTTAGATCAGTGCTAGGGTCACAGGTGTATGTGGGGTGTCACTAGCTTGTTACATGCATGCTTGGATGCAAGCTCTCATGCTCATGATTGTACAACAAGCACAGTCTCCAATTAGGTTTTGTTTCGTTTGGTTTTTTGTTTTTTCGAGACAGGATGCCTCTTAATAGCCTTGGCTGTCCTGGAACTCTCTTTGTAAACCAGGCTGGCCTCAAACTCAGAACTCACAGAGATCCGCCTGACTCTGCCTCCCAAGTGCTGGGATTAAAGGTGTGTGCCACCACCAAGCCTGGTTTTGTTAATTTTTATTGGAATACTTTTTCGTAATATTTTAATTGATTGTTTGGTAATTTCACATCATGTACCCCATTATACTCACTTCCCAGTCCTCCCATGGCCATCCCTACCCTTGTGACCCCTCCTCCCCAAAAGAGAACAAAAAAACCCCCAAACAACACAAGTCTGGTTTGGGTGCCTATATACTCACTGTTGCATGGTCAAACTCCCAGTAGCAAGCCCATTAAAAAAAAAACAAAACAGCCTTCCCCACCTGTACCCCTGCCAGAAGCCCTCAATTGTAGAGAGCTACACTTCAGCATCATCATAATTTTTAAGAGTTCTCTTTGATGGTTTCCTGTCTAGGTTGTTAAGATTTTTGGAGGGAAGAGGTTGCCACTAATGAAAAAAAAAAGTTGGTTTTTTTTTTTTTTGTTTTTTGTTTTTGGTTTTTTGAGACAAGGTTTCTCTGTGTAGCCTTGGTTGTCCTAGTCTCACACTGTAGACCAGGCTGGCCTTGAGCTCACAGCGATCTGCTTGCCTCTGCCTCCCACGTGCTGGGATTAAAGGCGTGCGCCACCACGCCCGGCTAAGTTTTTATTTTTAGTTTGTTTTTGAGACAGGGTTTCTCTGTGTAACCTTGGCTGTCCTAGAACTTGCTTTATAGACCAGACTGGCCTTGAACTCAGAGATCTGCCTGCCTCTGCCTCCCCAAACTGGAGACCTTTATTGATCTCTCTTTAAGTGTGCTGACTCTTCTGACATTTTCCACTCTGTTGTTGATTTCTACATCAAGTTTCTTACCCTTCTAGGATTTCTTTTTGTTTCTTTAAATTATTTTTGTAATTTTTTTCCGAGACAGGGTTTCTCTGTGTAGCCTTAGCTGTCCTGAACTCACTTTGTAGACCAGGCTAGCCTCCAACTCACCAAGATCCACCTGCCTCTGCCTCCCAAGTGTTGGGATTAAAGACTTGCGCCACCACGCCTGGCTGTTTTTGTAATTTTTGCATGTACATAAGTACATCATGAGCACACCCGTGCAAGCTGGAAGAGGGCACCAGGTCCTCTGGAACTGGAGTTACAGAGACAGTTGTAAGCCACACTAATTGCTACTGGGAACCAAAAGCAGCAGGTGCTCTTAACCACTGAGCCATCTTTCCAGCCCTTGTTTTCAAACTTTTTTCCCCCTTCTTTCAAGGCAGAATTTCTCACTGGGTGGTGGTGGCTGTGGCGGTGGCAGCCCACGCCTTTAATCCCAGCACTCAGGAGGCAGAGGCAGGCGGATCACTGTGAGTTTGAGGCCAGCCTGGTCTACAGAGAGTTCCAGGACAGCTAGAGCTGTTATACAGAGACCCTGTCTTTTGTTTTACGAGACAGGGTTTCTCTGTGTGACAGCTCTAGCTGTCCTGGACTCACTCTGTAGATCAGGCTGGCCTCAAACTCACAGAGATCCGCCTGCCTCTGCACCACCACACCCCGCTTAGTGCCCAGTCTTATTGTATCTTCTTGTTAGGCCATGTTGAGTGGATATTCCTAGGAAGACTGCTTTTTTTTTTTTTTTAAAGGGAAACAGAAGAGTTGATCAGGGGGAGAGGGAAGATGGGGAGGGGGGAAGTGGAGGGAGAGGAAACTTCAGTCAGGATGTAATAATGTATCAGAGAAGTTTAAAAAAAAAAAAACGGAAGAAGAAAATGGGGTTATGGTGGGGGACTGCAGAGACCGTTTAGTTGACAAAGTACTTGCTGCTCAAATCTAACCTGAGTTCAATCCCTAGGAACTACATAAAAAGCTGGGCATGGTGGCACATAGTTGTAGTCCCAGCGCCGTGGGGAGAGATAGGCAGATCCCTGGGGCACAGTAGCCACCCAGCCTGGGTCACAAGGTGAGCTCCAGGTTTCCAGTTAAGAACCTGTCTCAAAAAGCAAAATTTGTGGCCAGGTAGTGGTGGTGCACGCTTTGAATCCCAGCACTTGGGAGGCAGAGGCAGCTGGATTGCTGTGAGTTCGAGGCCAGCCTGGTCTATAAAGTGATTCTAGGACAGCCAAGGCTACACAGAGAAACCCTCGAAAAACAAAACAAAGACCAAACAAACAAATAAGCAAGGTTTGCTGGTACAGTGGTGCATGCCTGTAATCCCAGCACTCGGAGGCAGAGGAAGTCGGATCTCTGAGTTCAAGGCCAGCCTGGTCTACAAAAAATCCAAAACAAGGTTGAAGCTCCTGAGGAACAGTCCTGGAGGTTCACCTCTGGGCTCTACATGCGCAAATACCCTCCATGACGTATGTACTGAATGCCTTCTATACTACAGCAAGCCCTTGCGGGGGCTCGGTGGGTAAGAGCACCACTTCTTGCAGGAGACCTGGATGTAATTGCCAGCACTGACATAAAGAGAGCTCACAACCAGTTGTAACTCCAGTTCCAGATCCAGTCTTCTTCTGGCCCACCTGAGCACCAGGAGTGCACATGGTGCACAGCCCTACATTTCTGATCAAAACATTCATACACATAAAACAAATAAATCTAAAAAGAAAAATAGTTACTGCCCTTGTGGAATCTGTAATCAGAGAAATGTGTCGTATCTGTCATATCATATCATATCGAGGCCAGCCTGGTCTACAGAGTGAGTCCAGGACAGCCAAGGCTACACAGAGAAACCCTGTCTCGAAAAACCAAAACCAAAATCAAAATAAAAACAAAACCCAAACCCCACCTCATTTATATTTAGGCCTTGTGCTTATGATCTGAGCTCTATTACAGTTTATAGTTCAGTAAAGGTGCACAGCGTTGATTGTTTACTGGGGTTTGGTTTCAGGTGCATTTAGGGTTCAGATTAATGGTTCTCCCTATATTGCTCAGGTGGGAACAATTAAGATTCAAGGCATCGGGGGCTGGAGAGATGGCTCAGTGGTTAAGAGCACTGTCTGCTCTTCCAGAGGTTCTGAGTTCAGTTCCGAGCAACCACATGGTGGCTCATAACCATCTATAATGCGATCTTGTGGATAGTCACACATGTAGGCAGAACATTGTATACATTAAAAAAAAAAAAAAAAAGACTCAAGGCATCTTACCACTCTTTTTCGGTGTTTAGGGCTACAGATGACACGCTTGGCCTGTTCTAAGTTCTACCCATACTTGCTGGCTAGTTTGGTGCAGGTGACTAGAATGTAAATGGGAGTAGTTGTTACTGCTTTTCTTTCTTCCCACTTCCTGCTCATCTCTGCTTCTGAGGGCCTGAGACTGTTGATGCCTTTTGGATCTATCAGCACGTATTCTACTAGAGTATTGGGAGTCTTGACTCTCAGAATGGAACCTGGGAGTTTTACACACACAATTCCTTGTGCTTGGAAGGTTTTTGGTTTGAGACAGGGTCTTGACATGTGTCAACTTGTAGCACCACACCAGCCTCATGCCCTCCCTTTACAAGTATCTGGTTTGTTCTTTAGGGTGCAGCGTAGGCTTTGTGATCAGGAGAAGCTTTCCTTATGATTGTCCTAAGACTTTGAGTCATTTCTTTACATACAATAGGTTTCTCAGTCTGAAGCAGATATTGTAAGCCATTGTCTTATTTGATTTTGTATGATTAATGGCATCCTAGCCTCTGCCTACTAGTTGCCCATAGCCTCCTCCCCAGTTATGACAGTGCAAGATGTCTCCAGTCACTCTCAATTGAGAGGCCCTAGAATTATAGTCCTTTCTAAACACTGTTATAGTTGGCAGGATTTTAACTTTTTTTTCTTCTTCAATAAAATATAATTTCCTTGTGAGAGGCAGGGGCTGTAGTTACTTATTTCCAGTCTGTAGCCAGAGTCTGACACATAATCAATAAATACTTGTTAAAGGGATTGACCATAATTCAGCATAGTGGATAAGAGCTATTTTGTGACTTACAGGTTATTCCAGTATAGTTAGCGTAAAGGTTTCTGGAGGCAATTTCATGAGAGGAAGTGCCCTCTAATCTTCTGACAGTGCTTTTTACACAGGGAGGTACTAGTCCTAGTGTCTGGGCATTTTGTCTGTTTTATTTGTCTTTTCCTTGGTTACTTTGTCAGATCTAGCTCCTGTTAGATACTATATTTTTAAAAAATTTATGCATCCAGAAATAAAATTGAGAGTAGAAACTGTATCGTCTTGAAATAGAATAAACAGTAATCAGTGCACAGTGTGTATCCTGACACCTCGTGTACTGTGCTGACTGTAATGGCCTCTTGGTGCAATTCTTGGTAAATAGTGCTGTTGTAGAATTTCAGAGCAGGGTCCTGTTTGTACTCTTCACAGACCCTGTGTAAGTGTGTGTGCCTGAGTAGATGTTAATGACATGTCAGTGATACCAGACAACAGCTTTTCTCAAAGGCTTAGATTTAGTAGCAATACACGAGAAATTAACATGAGGATATTTTTAATTTTGTTTTAACTTTGGCAGTCTATTAAAAAAGATTAAAGGCATGCACCACCACGCCCGCACCCCTCCCTTTTTTTAATGGAAGTACTTCCTGTCTTGTTTTTTGTTGTTGTTGTTGTTGTTTTTTTTACATTTAGAGACAGTCTGTCCCTGTAACTATGCTAACCCTGGAACTCATTATGTAGAGCAGGTTGACTTCAGACGCAGAGATCGGCCTGTTTCTTTTTTCTGAGTGCTGGGACTAAAGGTGCACCCCACCTTGCCCGGCCTCTTTGTCTACTTAGTCACCCTGCTCCCATGATCAGTGCCTTCTTAGTAATTTTATCTATCACCAGATTCTTTCAGATTTCATAACTACTTGTTCCTATTCAGTCAGTTCTTTGAACAATGGTAAAATACAAACTCTAGTGGCTCAGTGGTTGAGATGTGCTTAGCATGTGCACGGCCCTGTGGGTTCACTTCCAACTCCAAGAAGGAAAAAGAAAGAGGCGGCTCCGGGTTATGCACTAGTGTGCCTCTAAGTAGTGCTAGCTCCTGAGCTAACCTGACGCATCATCTTGTTGCCACTTTTCCCAGGAGGAGCAGGACAGCATGCTGGGCTCCGGCTTCAAAGCTGAGCGTCTGCGAGTCAATCTGAGATTAGTCATAAATCGTCTTAAACTGTTGGAGAAAAAAAAAAGTGAGTACTATGCCGGACCGCCCCCCCCCCTTTTTTTTTTAACAAAACCAGGATGCCATCATCCCAAGTTAGATCTTTCAGGCTAGTGCTGTGGAGTCAGTCCTTCTCATAGCTGTGCAATTAGGATACATGCCTGCCTCTTGTATATAGTTAAACTGAAACACTTTTGCAGAGAATGGGACATAATGTTACTCCTTTATGTACCCTTTTTTTTTCTGTCTTGAACTCGCTTTGTAGATCAGGCTGGCCTCAAACTCACAGTGATCCACCTGCCTCTGCCTCCCAATGTTGACTCCTTCATATTTGTATGCTTTGCATCCATGGGTTTCAACAAATGCTGATCAGAACATATTCAGATCTATACTGTATATCTTCAGACTTTTTGTCATTATTCTAAAATAACACATTATAATAGCATTTATGTAGCATTTCTGTTACACGGTATAAGTAATCTAGATGTGGTTTAAAGTACACAGGACACTTAAGTATAGATGATCTGCACATTTTTTTTTGTGCCATTTTTATATGTCCCAGGCACTTGGGCCTCCCTATTATGGTATACATAGGTATCCTAGAGCCAGTGGCTCCTGAGTTGGAAATGTCAGCCTACGTCATGGTCTCATCTATACAGGGTGGCAAATTCTAGAGCATGATGATGAGAGAGATGTGCTAAGTGAGTGTGAGCTCGGATATCGTAGATCAGAGCACCCGTCTTCTCAGGCATCTCTGGTGGGTAGAGGTCGGCCTATGGCGGGTTCTATGTACTCCTGCTGTGTGACGGGAGTGCGGTTTGTGTTCCAGCGGAATTGGCTCAGAAAGCAAGGAAGGAAATTGCTGACTATCTGGCTGCTGGAAAGGATGAACGAGCTCGCATTCGTGTGGAGCACATTATCCGGGAAGACTACCTTGTGGAGGCCATGGAGATCCTGGAGCTGTACTGTGACCTGCTGCTGGCCCGATTTGGCCTCATCCAGTCTATGAAGTAAGATATCTTGTCTTGGAGGCTGAACATACCTGGAATTCGAGAGTGGAGTAATATTATCTCAGTCTTACATGGAACTGCAGCAGGCTAACACCAAGAGGTTCTTTCACATTTCCAAGGATCTTTTGTCTATTTGAAAAGAAAACAATCTGAAGTCCAGAGTCCCAGCTTGAGTTTTGGTTCAAGTTGTCTGAGGTTTGTGGACTTGGGCATGTCACTTAGTTTCTGTTTCACCAGAAGTAAAATAGGGACAAGAAATGGCTGTTACCAGAAGCCAGTATAGTTTGTGACATAACTTTGGAGGTCATTTGGTATATGATGTAAGAACTATGGATTCTGTTTGTGTTTTGTTTGTTTGCTTATTTTCCCAAGACAGATTTTCTCTGTGTAGCTTTTGCTATCCTAGACTCACTTTCCTGACTAGGCTAGCCTCGAACTCATAGCTATCTGCCCTGTCTTTGCCTCCCTCAGTGCTGGGATTACAGGCGTGGGGCACCATGCTTGGACTGTTTTAAAGATGTTAAGTTTTATCATATATATCATATTTATCATATATATCAATATATATATTTTTTTTTTCATAAGGGACCTAGATTCCGGTCTGGCTGAATCTGTGTCTACACTGATCTGGGCTGCTCCTCGGCTGCAGTCAGAAGTGGCTGAGTTGAAAATAGTGAGTACAATTAGTTTTTTGTTTAGTTTTGTTCTTTTAAACAAAGTCTCACTGTGTCAGTCTAGTTGGCTGGGACTCATCTAAACCAGGCTGGCCTAGAATTCACAGAAATCCACCTTCTCTGCTTCTGAATCCTGGGGGTAAAGGTATGTGCCACCATGCCCAGCCTGTGTAGTTTTTTGTATCATTAGAAAAGTCTGTTTTAGCTGGGCGTGGTGCGCATGCCTGTAATTCCAGCACTTGGGAGGCGGAGGCAGGTGGCACACTGTGAGTTTGAAGCCAGCCTGGTCTACAAAGTGAGTCCAGGACAGCCAAGGCTATACACTTAGAAACCGTGTCTCGGGCTAGAGAGATGGCTCAGAGGTTAGGAGCACTGTCTGCTCTTCTAGAGGTCCTGAGTTCAATTCCCAGCAACTACATGATGGCTCACAACCATCTATAATGTGATCCAATGTCCTCTTCTGGCCTGCAGGTGTACATGTAGGCAGAACACTGTATACATAATAAAAAAAATAAATATTTAAAAAGAAAAGAAAGAAACCCTGTTTCAAAAATCCGGAAAAAAAAGAAAGGAAGAAAAAGAAAAGTTTGTTTTGTACACAACCTTCTGGTTTTGAAATAGACTTGGGGAGTGGGCGTGGTGGGCATGCCTTTAATCCCCGCACTCGAGAGGCAGATCTCTGTGAGTTCAAGGCTAGCCTGGTCTACACAGACAAACTCTGTCTTGAACAACCAAAAAAACAAACAAACAAACCAGGAAAGAAATAGGCTTTGGTAGTCAGTTACTCCTTTTCAGATCTTTATAGCATAGAAATTGTTTTGAGAATTTAAACAACTTTTTTTCTTTTTCTTTTCATTTTTTTTTGGGGGGGGGTTATTTGTGGTTTTTTTTGTTTTTTTGAGACAGGGTTTCTCTGTGTAGCCTGGCTGAGAATTTGAACAACTTTCTAAAGGGCTAGATTTATGTGCTAGCGGTTATGCCTTAAATTATTTTTTAGTTGAGTATGGTAGTCTGTGCCTATAGTCCCAGGACTTTGGAGGCTGAGGCAAGAGGGCAGGAGTAAAGGCTAGTCTGGACTATATCCTCTTTCAAAAGGGGCAGGAGTCAGGGGAGGGACAGGGAGAAAACTTACATATATTATACACATATATTTGCTTGACCTTATTTGTATACATGGAAACGCATTTTGCTTTCTGTCTCTTGCTTTTGTGGTGCTGGGGGTCAGACCTAGGGCCTCACACATGGAACAGGTGTCAATCACTGAGCTGTGTCCATCTCCAGAACATTTTTGTTTTTAGATTTTTATGTGTATGAATGTTTGTCTGCCTGCATGTGTGTGTGCGCGTCATGTCCATGCCTGGTTTCAGCAGAGGCCAGAAGAGGACATCAGGCTCCCTGAACTGGAGTTGGAGGCAGTTGTGAACCACCATCACAAATGCTGTTTATCGCTGAGCCGTATGCCCTAGTTTTTCTTCTTTTTGAGGCAGGGTGTCTTACTCAGTGTTCCGTTGATGTGAAGAGACAGCATAACCATGGCAACTCTTATAAGGAAACATTTAATTTGTGGCTGGCTCACAGTTTTACAAGTGTAGTTCATTATTCTCATGGCAGCGTGCAGGCAGACATGGTGATGGAGGAGGAGCTGAGCACATGAGACCTCAAAGCCTGCCTCCCACAGTGACGTGCTTCCTCCAGCATTGCCACACCTCCAAATAGTGCAGTCCCTACAGACCTATGGGGTCCAGTTACAGTCAAACTACCACAAGGATCTCATATAACCCAGGGCAGTTTTGAATTTGTTATGCAGTTGAAAGTGACTTGAGCTGGTGGTGGTGGAGGTGGAGGTGGAGGTGGAGCCTGGCTTTAATCCCAGCACTGTCGGAGGCAGAGGCAGGCCTCAGATTGCTGTGAGTTTGAGGCCTACAAAAGTCTACAAAGTGAATCCAGGACAGCCAACACTACACAGAGAAACCTTGTCTCAAAAAACCAAAAAATTTTTGAAAATTTGGGAAAAAAAGTGACCTTGAACTCCTGATCATCATTCATCACTACCACTACTGTTATTTTACACAGAGATTATAAACAAAACTCCCCAGGAATAGTGTGGTTCTTTTTCCTTTTTTTTTTGAGACACTGTTTAACCGGGTAGTAATTATGCCTACCTCTACTCCTAGCACTCAGGAGGTAGAGGCAGGTGAATCTTTGAGTTCAAAGACAGCCAGGGCTACACAGAGAAACTTTTTGTTTTTGTTTCAAGACAGGGTTTCTCTGTGTAGCCTTGGCTGTCCTACACTCATGTTGTAGACCAGGATGGCCTCAAACTCCTCACAAAGATCCACCTGCCTCTGCTGCCCTGAATGCTGGGATTGAAGGCATGTACCACCACTGCCTGGTGACATTTTTTTTTTAAACCCAGTAATAAAAATGTGTTTACTGTTGATGGAGGAATTGTGAAGCTGTGTATGGGAGTGATTTCTGTTATAGTTGTCTTTTTCTTTGTAGGTTGCTGATCAGCTCTGTGCCAAATACAGCAAGGAATATGGCAAGTTGTGCAGGACCAACCAGATTGGCACTGTAAATGACAGGGTAATGAACCTACCTGCTAAGTAGCACCCAGGGGACAGGTGGCTTATTAGCAGCAGGTGTTTGGGTTGTGCAGGTGCATGGCTGAGTTAGCTGGGGATAGTGTCGGGCAGAGGGCTCTGTGTGCAGTGTGGCCCTTGCGCCGCCTGCCGCTTGATTGTGCTGCTTTTCTCTTTGCTGTTCTCTAGGGCAGGAAGGAGAGTGGGCAGAAGGGGCGGAAGAATGAGTGGGGAAGGTGTCAGTGCTGAGTCTGTTCTCAGTACCTGTCTCATACACAACTAGAGAGTGTGAGGAAAGCGTGCGGCCTGTAATGTGCTGTCCGCCTGCAAACAAAATAGTTCTTTATTCTTACTTTTCTCAGTTTTACCAGTAAAATGAGAGGAACTACAGTTTTTAGGAAACAGGTTAGAGCCAGGCATGGTGGCGCACGCCTTTAATCCCAGCACTTGGGAGGCAGAGGCAGGTGGATTGCTGTGAGTTCAAGGCCAGCCTGGTCTACAAAGTGAATTTAAGACAGCTGAGGCTATACAGAAAAACCTTGCCTAAAAAAAAGAAAGAAAGGAACAGGTTAGGGTTAGGCTGGTGGTACAGATGCTTCTTGATGTTGATCTTTTACTACAGCTAATGCACAAACTGAGTGTGGAAGCCCCACCCAAAATCCTGGTGGAGAGATACCTGATTGAAATTGCCAAGAATTACAATGTACCCTATGAGCCTGACTCTGTGGTCATGGTAAGTTTATGCCAGAGCACAAAGAGAAGTGAGATTCTATGTAGGACCTCTTGGAGAGGGGGGAGCTGCTATTTATACTCGATAACTGGTGAATGTAAGCCTTTGTTCAACTAGTACCTTCTTGTATAACAAAACAATAAATATGCCTGCAAATATCACAGGGCACTTAAAGCAGGAGATTGAGTGAACAAAGGCGGATGGCTGTGAGTTCAAGGCCAGCCTGGTCTACAAAGTGAGTTTAAGACTAAAGCCGAGACTACATAGATAAACCCTGTGTTGAGAGGAGGGGGAAGAAAAGCAGTTAATCCCATTAACTAGGGAGGTATAAACAAGAGGATCAGTTCAAGGCTAGCCTGGACTACATGAGAGCAGCATCAACAACTTGTATGCTTGTGTGTGTATCCCTAGACTTCTAGAGAACCTGGCCATGGCCATAGATTAATAAGTGCGTGTGTCTTTTTCTTAGGCAGAAGCTCCTGTTGGGGTGGAGACAGATCTTATTGATGTTGGATTTACAGATGATGTGAAGAAAGGTGGTCCTGGAAGAGGAGGAGGGGGCGGGTTCACTGCCCCTGTTAGTGCCCCTGATGGAACAGTGCCAATGCCTATGCCCATGCCCATGCCGATGCCATCTCCAAATGCTCCCTTCTCATATCCGCTGCCAAAGGGACCAGTAAGTATGTGTATACGAACAAAGTGTGGATGTATGCTTTAGAAAATGCTGCAAAAGAGGACAGATGGCTCTAACACACAGAGGAGTTGCAGGCTGCCAGCAATACAGAACAGTAAGAACATCTCTGTTAGCTGAGTGATCAAGCAAGTGTAATGAGGGACAGCAGCAGATTCAGGAACATCCTTGGCTTCAGCTGCAAGCACTGAAGTAGAAAAATCTAAGGACAGTGCTAGGAAAGTCCCTTTAGGAAGGTTACTAAACACCTGGGTATCTGTTGCAGTAATGTTAGTACATTTTCTTTTCCTGAGAATGAAGAACTTGCCTTTATTACCAGGCTGAAAAGCTTTGTTGATAGGATGTTGTTAGCAAGAAAGTGATTGGTTTTTATTATTTGTTTGTTTTTTGAGACAGACATTAAAGCACTTGATGTGGTAACTGAGGAATAGCCTTTGTAGATTTCTAA
The DNA here is from genome assembly GCF_964271855.1 of Acomys minous. NCBI lineage: Eukaryota > Metazoa > Chordata > Mammalia > Rodentia > Muridae > Acomys > Acomys minous. The sequence goes on from NC_140496.1 coordinate 18,533,834, forward strand.
GCTTGTAGTCTTTCTGACCACGTGATCCTTTTGAGCCTTTCTTTCCTCTGAGATCTTGAACACACACATAAGTGTGGACTGTGTATTCACACACGTTTCTCCCCATGCCGCATAGAAGTTTCAGAGTGGGAGCAGTGTTTCTCATACTGCTTTTCTCTTGCAGTCGGATTTCAGTGGATTGCCAGTGGGGACTTACCAGGCCTTTCCTAACATTCACCCACCTCAGATACCAGCAACTCCCCCATCGTATGAATCTGTAAGTGCCTGAGCCTCTTTGATAAACGGCAGGAGAGTGAATCCCATGAAGAGAGCAAAATAATGGCGACAGGGAAGGCAAACTTTTGATCAACTTAGCATGGGTCTTGCTCTTGCTTCGGGATTCTTCGTTGCGTTCATCCTGCCCTGGAGATGGGGAGCTCTGTTGGTGGCATTTGTGGTGGGCATGCTATGCCAGCACTGAAGCCAGGAATCAGGAAGGAGCTGCTCTTGGGGAGTGAGTGCTCATATAGGCATGCTGGCACATGCCTATAGTCGCAGCCTTTTGGAGGATCAGGGTTCAAGGTCAGCCTGGACTACATGAGCCTATCTAAGAAAGTGAAGAGGAAGCAGTGCTTTGCTAGAGCACGTAGTGGAGAGGGCTTGCTGCACTGCACGGCCGAGAAGCTCATGGAGCTGCTGTGCTCGGATAGTAGAATGTGTTTACTAGAGTGTCTTGTTTTTTCAAAGTTCCCAACAGTCATGGGAAAGGATGGGAATGGGGTATTTGACTTTTTTTCTTTTTATTTATTTATTTATTTTTTTAATGGGGTATTTGACTTAAAAGTGTCCACTTAGTCATTTTTGGCCTGTAGTGTTGATTTCACATTTTATTCTTGTAGCTAAAACTTATGTAGAGCAAACCTGTGGCACGGGTCAGTCATTTTAGCAGCTTGGCAGTTGAAGTAGATAGATTACAAATCTAAGACCTTAAATTCCTGGCGTGGTGGTGCACGCCTTTAATCCCAGCACTTGGGAGGCAGATACAGGATCACTGTGAGTTCAAGGCCAACCTGGTCTACAAAGTGAGTCCAGGACAGCCGGGGTTACACAGAGAAACCCTGTCTCAAAAAACCAAGGAAGAAAAAAAAAGCAAAACAAAACCTAGGGAAGTAGTTCAGTGGTGGGTGCAGGGCTATTGTACAGGAGGCTCTGGTGCAGCCCCCGGGGTGTAGGGGTGTGGGAAGATTTTCATAAAAGGCTCATGTGGTGAAGATGCCTTGTACTGTGGAAGAATAGCCCTGCCTGAGAACTGCTTTCTGCCAGTCTTGTGCAGACTGACATGACTCATACATACATGCCTTTGAGAGCTGTTTCCAGCTTGTGAGTTACTTAGAAAGTAAGTAGGTGTGGGACGTGCTATGTACATTACTCACCCAGGAAGCTCCCTCTGACCCTGAGTTTGCTTACCATTCTTCTGATTGGTTTCCATCTCTAGTTGATGTGTTTTCTCCTGGAACTGAGTCTTTCTCATGCTTTAGTATTCCATATATCAAAACATGGCCAGCTGTGTGGAGTGAGGTGGCTCTTCATCAGTCCTTGATGCCTTGGCTCTTGTAGACTCTCTAGTTGCTATGCCTGGAAGCTGAGAAGTGCCACAGTGTGGTAAGATCTTTCCCTCTTTGCCCAGCAGTTCAGAGGTTGGCGTGGAGAGACTAGGAGGAATCTTCCTAGGAGCAAATTCTGTTGCTTTTGGGGAACAGCTTCATTTCTGGAAAATGAGGAGCTGGTGCTAGTGTTAGTATTTGGTCTAGAGATGTCATTCATTGCTTTTTCCTTTGGTAACAATCTTTGTTTTGCAGGTTGATGACATTAATGGTGATAAAAATGTTTCTTCTGCACAGATTGTTGGTGAGTGTGGTTCAGAAAGCTTCACGGCTGCTGACTCCTGTTATTCTTGTACCGTCCTCCCTGCATGGTCATGGGGCTGCACTGATGGTCCATGTCGCTTTTCAGATAGAATGCGCCTGAGACAAGACTCAGGCCTTCTTGCTTTGAAACATCAAATAATTTCCCCAGCCTTCCAACTTCTCTGTTCATTTTAGTCACTTTCAAGTTTTTTTAAAATCTTTTTAAAAAATCTATTTGTTTATTATGTATACAGTGTTCTGCCTGCATGTACACCTGCCCGCCAGAAAAGGGCACCAGATCTCATTATAGGTAGTTGTGAGCCACTATGTGGTTTCTGGCAATTGAACTCAGGACCTCTGGAAGAGCAGCCAGTGCTCTTAATTTCTGAGCCATCTCTCCAGCCCTACTTTAAGTTATATTTAAATACATTTTTATTATTTTATATATACATGGGTTTATACATGAGTACAGATCACTGTAAAGGCTGGAAAATCCTCTGGGGATTGCAGTAATGGGTGACTTGTTTGTTAGAGATAGTCTTGGCTGTCCTGGAACTCAATTTTTAAACCAGATTGGCCTCAAACTCAAGACATCCACCTGCCTCTTCGTCCCAAGTGCTGGGAAGCTGAGTCATCCCTTCAGCCTTTCCTCAGTTTTAAAAATATTATTTTATTATTTTGTGTATATGGGTATATGTGTGTCTATACAACATGTGCATGCATCACCTTTGGAGACCAGAAGAGAGCACTGCATCTCCCAGAACTGGAGTTAGGCTGTTGTGAATGACCATGTGGGTGCTGGCGATCAAACCTGGGTCGTAACCACTGAGTTATCACTCCAGCCCCTCACCCTAGTGGGTTTTTACAGTGAGGTATAAAAAAGGATGTCTTAGTTTCTATTGCTGTGATAAAACACCATGATCAAAAGCAACTTGTAGAGGAAAGGGTTTATTTTGCTTACATTTCTATGTCACAGTCCATTGTCAATCAGGCCAGGAATGTGGAGGCAAAAATAGAAGCCGAAGCCAAGGAGAAATGCCATTTACCTGCTCAATCTCATAACCTGCCCTATTTACTGATTCTTTGTAAATTTACATCATGCACTCAATCCCACTCATCTCCCTGCCCCTCATACCCACCCTCTGCCCTTGCAACCTCCCCCACCCCCTTTCCCCAAAAAATCTTGTTGTGGAAGCTGTAGTGTGTCACAGTGAATCCCACGGTATGTCCTTTTGTCCACACTTATTTGCTTGCAGATGCTTATTGCAGTGAGTCATTGGTCTGGTACAAGGCCTCAGGCTTCTGCTATCCTCAATACCAGGACTCCTCTCAGATATACTGTTGTTGCTCTGTGTCATGGAGATCCTGCAGCTCTGGGTTTGTAGGACCAGCGTAGTCACAAGCTTCAGCAGGTCATAATGGGGTGGGCCAACTCAAAGCCCTGGATCTGGCCTTGGGTGGTAGCTGAGCTGGTCAGTGCACCACTAGGGCAAGCTCTCCAGCACTAACCCTGGACTTCCTTATCTGCTGGCTTCCTGGTGCGGGAAGTTACAGGCATATGCCACCATGCTGTTACATGCAGTGCTGGGGAATCAAACCAAGAACTTTGTGCATGCTAGATAAATACCCAAAACTGAGGCTGCACCCTAGCCTCTGCTCCCTAGCCTCTGCTCTCCTCTCTCAGCCAAAAGGGTTTGTGGGGTTTGGGGGGATGGCCAAGTCATTTCTATGCCATTTGTAACATTGTGCTCGTTGCCCTAATTTAATTAGGACCCAAGCCAGAAGCTCCTGCAAAGCCCCCTTCTAGACCCGTGGATAATTACAACACCTTTGTACTGCCAGAGTTGCCATCTGTGCCAGACACACTCCCAACTGCATCTGCTGGAGCCAGCACTTCAGCATCAGAAGACATAGACTTCGATGATCTTTCCCGGAGATTTGAGGAACTGAAAAAGAAAACATAGGTGTCCTAAAGAGGCAGCATCCACACTGGACGTTGATACTGAACAGTTTTTCTTCCTTGTAACAATGAACCTCCATCAAATTCCGTTGTGTCTGTTCACCGTCACTGAGCACTCCTCCTTGGGGCTCTGCTGCTGTTCTACCAGCTGTGCTGCTTTCCAGTTCCCTAGTGCCACTGAGACTACCAGCTAGACTCTGGCTGCAGCCCAAGAGTTGGCCCCTCTTGGCTGTGGTTGCCTGTTTGTCTTCCTGTCACATGGATCCTTGGTTCTTTCCTGGTCATTCCATTCCCAGGGAGTGAGAAGAGAAGCATTGTGGGTAGAGTTGCCAAAGATGGCTGGGTCATGGACGAGAGTACCCTATGACATGTCTCAACCTTGACTTGTAAATACAAGGCTCCGCGTGGGGGTGATTGTAGAGAGAATCGAGGCCACTGTGTTTTCTCAAATGAGTTAGAAGATGGCTCAGGAAGCCACCATCATGGCTCCTGGAGGCTGGCCTCTCATTGACACATAACACTACTCCTTGCTGCAGGGTACTGTTCTGCCTGGATCCAGTTGCAAAATGTGTTTGGAAAAGCTCTCTCTTGGTTCTACTGGATTCTCAGGGAGCCCTTGTGGCCTTTGCTTTGCGTACTGTGTTTCCCTTTTAGGAAAGGGCAGCACTGTAGAAACTTGTTTTTCCCCATCGCATGTTAGGAAGGAAGCACAGGTTTGTCTGAGCTTAGAGTGGGCTTCCAGTTGCCTTAATAGAAGTACCCAAGTCTCTTGGGTAGAGATCTGGAAGCCTACAGGTGACGAGGGGCACATGTTTTCATTTGAAAACTTTATGATTAAGGGAATCTTTACAACTGATATCTCAAGTTTTAGTGCCATGCGGCTGTTGTTCACTGCTTTCCTGGGTGGAGGAGACTTTATCATGGTAACTTCTTTGCCCCTAGCCAAGGCTGTCCTTCCCCAAGAGGTTAGCTTTGGGACTAGAAGATGAGATTTTTGCTTACATGTAATATTTCTGTACATACATGTGTTTCAAGCAACTTCAGTGTTTTTGATGTGTCTGTATCTCATAGCTTACTAGCTGCTAATAAAGACCTGATGTACTGCTCTTTCTAGTGTTGGTGGTCAGGTGAATGAGTTTGGATTGCAGTGGAGAACAGTTTGCCCAGGTGACTGACCCATGTCAGTGTACACGCCAGACCCAGCCTTCACGGTCCTCTGCCTCAGGGTCGCAGGCGGCAGGAGCAGTTGGGGCTCATTTCCATCCCTGCAGTGAGCTCAGAAGGCGCCCAAGCATGTGCTCAGCTGCGACTCTACCTTTAGTAAGCTGCAGTGAGCACACTCCGGGGCCTAGTGCCGAGCAGTCTGTTACCTGTTGATTGGCAACTGAGAGGCTTTGTTTTGTGATTTTAGGGAATCAATATCCCAGTGACGCTGCTGATGTCCACCAGCCAGACTGGAGACGGGATTTTGGTTCTCTCCTAACACAAAGTGTGGTATTTCTGCCGTGAAATGCAAGTATGACTAGTGTTAGAGTAAAATGTAAGCTATGCTGGACGGTAATGAGACTAAGGTAGTTACCTTAAGACAGCAGTGTCAATACCCAGTGTAGTCAGCATGTTTTCCAGGTGAAGGATTCTGGTGCTGGCGGATTCCTAACAGACTTGAGAGCTTTTGTAATAACATATCTGCCAGTGTAGCTTCTTTCTAAGTATTTGAAGACAAAAAGAGAAAAGTGAACTGAAATTGCAGGCCAGAGTACCAAGGATACCCCTCCAAGTAACCCTCCTCCCTAATATATAGTGAATAGTAAAGATGCTAAGGCTTTAATGGCTTACTGTCAGATACTGGGCATGACTACTGAATGTTTGAAGACCAGCTGTTTACTTCTGGTTACAGAATATAATGTCTTGGCAATTTTTTTCCATAGGAAAGTAATTGAGACCACTAAAGAGAATGTGCTGGTCCTGTGTATGTTTATAATGTCATGGGGTCTTACTTCATAACCCAGGTTGGCCTTCAACTTAGTCCTGTCTCCACTCCCAAATGCTAGGATTACAGGTGTGTGCCACCATGCCTACATTTCTTTTTTCTGTTTTTCTTTTTTTCTTTTTTTTTTTGAGACAGTGTACCAGCCCTGGCTGTCCTGATATTTGCTCTGTAGACCAGGCTGGACTGTAACTTACAGAGATCCGCTTGCCTCTAGCTCCTGAGTGCTGGGACTAAAGGCGTGCATGACCACTGCCTGGCCCTATGCCTGTATTCTTAAAGCAGCAGTTCTCAGCCTGTGGGTTGCAACCCATCTGTGGGGGTCAAATGACCCTTTCACAGGCGTCGCCTAAGACCATCAGGAAACATACTTACATGTGATTAATAAGTGAAATTACAGTTATGAAGGAGCACTGAAAATAATGTTCTGGTTGGGAGTCACCACAGCATGAGGAACTGTGTTAAGGGTGGCAGCATTAAGAAGGTTGAGATGGCTCAGAGGTTAAGAGCATTGGCTGCTCTTCCAAAGGCCCTGAGTTCAATTCCCAGCAACCATATGGTGGCTCACAACCATCTATAATGAGATCTGGTGTCCTCTTTTGGCATGCAGGTGTCCTTGCAGACAGAACACTGTATACATAATAAATCTTTAAAAAAAAAAAAAAAGGTTGAGAGCCACTGTCTTTCAAGGATCATTAAGCTTTCCAGTTACAGGAAACTGACAGTTAATTGTTGAGTTATTGGGACAAGTACTCACCTTAAGGGCCTTTCTTTCTTTTCCAAAGACAATGAGAACGGCAGAAACAAAAAGATTAATGATCACAAGTCCCATCAAGATGATGCTAGTGAGGACCAGAAAGGAGCCCAGGATCGGGTGTAGAGCAATAACCTGGGAAGACAGTAAGGCCTCTTGGAGTTTCCTTTATAAATTGTGCTAATACCAGATTTATTTATAAGCACACACTTGAATCTCAGCTTTTACAAAAAAAAAACAGGTGAGTAATAGGATTGTGACTCAAATCCCAGCTAAGTTTTGGCAGCTCTGAAAAAATGTCTAAACATGAAGGCTTGGGGCAACATGCCTGTGGAAAAAATAAATGCATGCCAGACGGGAGCATAAGGCCTGCCTTCCATTTGGGAAGCTTCTCTAGACACACGAGTCTTCCAGTCAAAGGTAAGAAAAACTGGTTTTTGGCTGTTCGTGCAAAGCTTTGGAAATCGGAGGGAAACGGAGTATGTTTCCTCCCACCGTGGTCTTGTAAGATGGGAGGCTCATAGTTAAGTTCTTTTCGCTTTTCTGCATAGATGTTTGTAAATTCAGGTCTTAGTAGGATGGTTCTATACTTAGACTTTAGGTCATGTGTCGTGGTCCCTCCCACACCCCGCCCCGCCCTATGCCCTCGCTGCCATCATGGCCCATTCATTGTTGCTATTAGCCTGTAACCAATGACTCCCTTATGAAAGCAGCCAATAGCAGTTGCATCCTTTCTTGGGTAGAAAGCTGCTGTTGAACCTATTTAATCAGCAGTCTGAATCGTGGCTGCGTTTGCTGGGTAGTTTTATGTCAACTTGACACATCATAGTCATGTGAAAGGAGGGGACTTCAATTGAAAACATGCCTCCGTAAGATCAGACTGAAGGCTATAGATTGTGGGAGGGCTGGGTGCTTGGTGGTTGGTACCACCCTGGGCAGGTGGTCCTGCGCTCTATAAGAAAGTAGATGGAAGCCAGGCGTGGTGGTGCACGCCTTTAATCCCAGCACTCGGGAGGCAGAGGCCGGCAGATCACTGTGAGTTCTAGGCCAGCTTGGTCTACAAAGCAAGCCTAGGACAGCCAGGGCTGTTACACAGAGAAACCGTCTCTAGAAACAAAACAAAACAAACAAGAAAAAAAAAAAAAAGAGGCAGATGGAGGGCTAGAGAGATGGCTCAGAGGTTAAGAGCACCATCTACTTTTCCAAAGGTCCTGAGTTCAATTCCCAGCAACCACATGGTGGCTCACGACCACCTATAATGAGATCTGGTGCCTTCTTCTGGTGTGCAGGTATACATGCAGCCAGAATACTGTATAAATAAATTTTTAAAAAGAAGAAAGCAAGCAGATGGAGCAAAGTTATGAGGAGCAGCTGATGAGCAGCACCCTCCACAGCCTCTGCATCAGCTCCTGCCTCCAGGTTCCTGCAGGGCTGGAGTTTAGGCCTTGGCCTCTCGGTGGACTGTGAGGCTATGTAAGCTACATGAGCCCTTTCCTCCCAACTTGCTTTTGTTCATGGTGTTTGGTCACAGCAATAGAAGTCCAGGACAGTGGTCTTCAGAGTGATTGATTGTACAGGTGTTGCCAGTTCTACTAATTCCTGATCACAGCCTTTCAGTGTTAGGACCCAAATCCTCGCAAGATGCCTATTTCAGGTTTTCCTTTCACTTTATTTAATTTTGCAGTAAGTTACACTTACGGTACTGTGTGACTTTTTAAAAGTTAATGTTCTAACCAGTATGCCTAATTCAAATCTAGCTGTGTGTGTGTCTGTGTAGTACCTTCTCCTTTATGTAACGTGGGAAGACGGAGTTAGTGGGTGAGGGAGGAGTAAACTCACCACGAGGAGTGGTAACTGCACAGAGGAAGTTGTTTCTGGCACTCGCTTTGGTTACTCACAGTACACAGTTTCCGACGGCCATCAGCCGCTTGTGCTACTCTGGCCAGGTGCCCTTTGGCAGTAGGATGAGGATATGGGTGAGAGGGAGATGAGGAGGGGACACTACTTTGAGACAAAGGCAAGAGGTACAGGCTCTTAGCCTGAGCCGTGGGAGGCTGCAGGTTGAGCAACCCCACCCCATCCTACTAGGGTTTTGTTGTTTGTCCCCCCCCCCCCCCTTTGGTTTTTTGAGACAGGCTTTCTCTGTGTAGTCTTGGCTGGCCTCGAACTCACAGCGACCCACCTGCCTCTGCCTCCCAGGTGCTGGGATTAAAGGCGTGCGCCACCACCGCCCGGCTCCCATCCCACTAGTAAAGCTGCTAAATCAAGCATGAATCTGAAAGGTAACTAGCTAGGTTGCTTCCGCCCTACCTACCTATGCATCTTACCTCCTTGTACCTAGACGTTCCCATCAAGAGGCCAACAAGAGTCACTGCGGAGCTGAAGAAACTCCGGTAGTCAGAGATGCTCCATCCAAACAGCAGGTTGAACTGAGGAGAAGGACCAGTCAGTGGTAACCAATCACATTTCTTTCTGCCCTGAGGTGCTTGATGTGGCCAACAGAAGCAGTGGGAATGCCTTGTGGCTACTAGGTTACTATGACTACAAAATTTATCTGATGTCCATACTACATTTGGCCTCATTTTGTCTGTATCTTAGAGACATGACAAACATCTGGGTTTAAGACATTAAATATGGAACACGATTGAACCTAGCTTTCCTATCTGGCCTTATCTCCAAACCCGTTGCTAACTGGGTGGTTTTCTGTGCAGTGGCCTTTCTTTTCTGAAGGAAGGTCGCTTGGGGAAGGTGCTGGGTTTGGGGCTTACGGTCATGGCATAGCTGCTCAGCAGGATCGTGATGATCAGTATAAAGCCCACCACCTCATCCCAGGCCTTGTTCAGTGTCTTGCTGATGATCTGCAGCCGGGCATTATGTCGCAGTAGGTCCCACAGCTGCACAGTTGCCAACAGAACCAGGAAGCCCATGAGGTGAGTGACAGCTGAGCTCACTTTGAGTGCCTCAGAGAAACTGATGAACCTGTGACCGAGGAAAACTGGCTGGCACTCAGCGTGAAGCGGACCTCTGCAGGTTAGCGCTGAGCCACTGTCAGACACCCACTGTGGTGAAAACTACTTTCTAGGGTGGCCCCAGAAACACTATGAGAACAGCAAAAGGCCTCTTGGCTGGAGCTATCCTGAAAAGCTTTTCAAAGCCCCTCCTGGCTGGTTTCTTTGCCTCATACTGATCCTAGAAGTGAGAACCAGCATTCATGGCTGTTGATGCTGAAATCTCTCAAAATGAGTTAGTCTAAGGGGCAGTGCCACTGTCGTGTTTGTTTTCTCACCCTGTGCTTTCTGACATTATAGACACCCATGAGCTGCCACAGTCACACCGAGAGTGAAAACTGCAGTTCGATCTTGTTATGTGAAGTACATAATTTTACGTCACACAAGCGGTTTACTTGGAGAGACTCCTGTAGCTATCAAACAAGTTGGCAAGCACAGACCCTTTGCCTAAGGTCGAGGCCAGCGGTTCTCAGCCTGTGAGGCGGACACCTTTGGCAAACCTTTATCTCCCGAAATATTTACATTATGATCCATAACTATCAAAATGACAACTATGAAGTAGCAATGAAAATAATTTTCCGGTTGGGGGTCTGTACTAATGGTAGCAAAAGGGCCGCAGCAGTAGGAAGGTTGAGGACCACGGCTGGACATCTCCACACAGCAGCCTGGAGCTTAGCTGCCACGACCCTCTGGGCTACACAGACCTACTATGCCAGCGTAGACAGTGCAACACAGAGTTAGTTCACTTGATCTAAAAGTGCTCAACAGCCTGATCATAGGCAATAGAAAAACAATGCCTGAACAACAGCCACCTCATGTAGGAAAATGGGTCATACTGGGGTGGTATCCTTTTTGAAAGATGATCATTTGTCTCGCTCGTCTTAGGCTTTATGTGTACAAAGTAACCCAGGTTCAAAACCCTTGCTATGAAGCTCACATGCATTATATTCTACAGATCCTTCCGCACCAGAGAGCCTTTCAGCAGGGCTAGCGAGAATGCCATGGTCTTGTTCTTTCCGCTGTGGACACAAGCCCAAGCTCTAGTTAAAGTTGCACTATACAAACAGCAGATCTGGTGAGGAAGTGGAAGAGAAGGGCAGACAGTGATCAGGACGCCTCATGTCTGAGGTAGGCATGCTGTGCGCCTCAGGTCCCTCACCTGTCCGGGTCACGGCGGTATTGCAGCATGTTTTTGTGAAGTAGAGAAAGGCGCTGCGTGTTCAGCCCCAAGATGCTGAAGCTAATGAGGATTATGCTTGTGTCCAGAATGTTTCTTTTCCTAGTGAAGAACCCCAGCCTCTGCCGCTTCAGCCGACAGCCCTGAGCAAAGACAGCACAGTTACCACTGTTGTCTGGATGATCCTAGAGAAAGCAGTCTGTCTGGCCACTTGGGATTTGGCAGGCAAAGCACATGGGCTGTGGACGTGTGACTGCCCTACAGTCACTACTAACAGGAAAATTGGATGCTAATAAAATCTTCCTCTGTATGTAGTTTATTTTATTTATGTGTAATAATATAAATGTATATGTAAAAATATAATGAAAATGTCTTGAAAAAATATACAGATTAAAAAATAAAATATCAAAAGAGCTTGCCAGATAGAATCATTCTTGGAGATTATAAAACTATTGTGTATACTTAACTAATTTTATAAGCTTTTAAAATTTCACTATCAAGCTTGGCAATAAAATACTGTTTACAATAATTCCTGCAGTTTTTTGTTTTGTTCTACTTTGTTTTTAGTGCTTTTTGCCAAGCATACTTTAACATTATTTTATATAAAGGTTATAAGAAACTATATCTGGGTGTTGTGGAACAGACCTGTAATCCCAGCACTCTGGGAGGCAGAGGCAGGTGGATCTCTGTGAGTTCAAGGCTAGCCTGGTCTACAAAGCAAGTCCAAGACAGCCAAAGCTACACAGAGAAACCCTGTCTTGGAAAACCAAAAAAAAAAAAAAAAAAAAAGAAAAGAAAAGAAAAGAAAAGAAAAGAACTCATGACGGAGCCTCCAGAGAGGGCTTGTCTGGTGGCTGTCCTCGCACCTGGCATTTTCGGCTCACCTGTATGAAGGTGTAGTAACAGATGAGTAGGTAGTAGGTGACTTGGGAGACAATCCAGGCAGAGCCCCTCTCTGATGACTGAGGGCAAGTTAAGCTGTCCAGCCGTAGGGAGGTGAAGAAAGTCCCTGACGAAAAGAACGAGTCAAGATTCTAAGCGTTTCTCCTTTTCATAAAACAAACCAACTACTCCTAACTGTTCCTGTATCACCAGTTTCAAACATTTTAGTCTCCACATTCTACTTAGTATTTCCTGTGGAACTATCCAGAACATTCAACGGATCACGGGCAAGCTTCTGGAGAAATGCCCATTTCATTAAAGCTGGCAGAGATCTCAGCCTGAGGGGTAAGCATTGGCTTCCACCACTTTTCAACTTAGAATATGGCTGCAGAGAGCAAAATCTAAGGCACCGAGCTGCGTGGGGATGGACTGCAGGTTTGAGATGTGGCTAGAAGCACAGTGAGGATGGCTGTGATTTATGGTTTTATAAACTTTCATAATTTTATGAAAGGTCTTGTGACTTCTAGTCCTGAAACACTGGAACTGAGATGTTCCCCTGGTAGGCAGAAAGTACATTTAGGAACAAAATTTTCATACTTTGGCAGATAAATCTCAAGATTTAAGCACCTACCCCCCCCCCATGTTTTTGGTAAACAAAACCCTTTAAAGAACCCAAGGAAACCTTCAGGGCTATTTAGAGCAGTGGTTCTCAACCTTTGGCTGTCCCTTATCAAAGGTATCCTTCATATCAGAAACTTACATTATGATTTGCAACAGTAGCAAAATTACAATTACAAAGTAGCAACAGAATACTTTTTATCATTGGGATCACCACAACATGCTGAACTGTACTAACGGGTCACAGCAAGAGGAAGGTTAAAAACCACTGGTTTATGTCTTGAAAAACCAACCAAGCAAACAAACAAACCACCGATTTAGAGAGAGGGGGATAAATTCCCCAAAGAAAAGCACCACACAGTGGTCAGTGGGAGCGCGCCTCTAAGTCACTCCCATGGTAGAGAATGGGGAGGAGGAAGGCAGGCTTCCCATAAAGGAAGCACCGGGTAGCATCTAATTATCAGTGAGATGCCACTAAGACCATGGCAAAAGCTCAAAAGATGAAGACAAGAAAGAAAACGATGGGAGATGAAAGGTGTGCGCATGTTAGGAAAATATGTGAGCATAACAGCTAAAACCCCTTTATAGAAAAAGTAATGCTTAAAACTGCAAATTCATGACTAAACAACTTAGGAAATTAGGAGCTGGTATGGTGTTGCATGCCTGTAATCCCAGCACACAAGAAGGCAGAGGCAAGTGGATTTCTATGAGCTCAAGGCCAGGCTGGTCTACAAAGTTGAGTCCAGGACAGCCAAGGCTACAACCTTGTCTCCAAAACCCAAAACCAAACAAATTGGGAAGCCTGGCATGGTGATCCGTGCTTTCAATCCCAGTACTCAGGAGGCAGAGGCAGGCGATCTCTGCTGCTTCAAGGCCAGCCTGGTCTACATAGTTCCAGGACGGCCAGGCCTATGTAGAGAGGATACTGTCAAAATAAATATAAAAATTTTTACTGTAATAAAAATTGAATACCAGTTAAAACTAAAAGTAGTCTTTGGGGAGTAGGAGGTTAAAAAAAAACAGTGTTGACTTATTTGACTTTAAAAAAAAAAATCACACACCTGGTGGTGATGGTGGTGGCAGTGCATGCCTTTAACCCAGAACTCTGGAGGCAGAGGCAGGTGGATCTCTGAGTTTGAGGCCAGCCTGGTCTACAAACCAAGTCCAGGACAGCTAAGGCTACACAGAGAAGCCCTGTCTCAAAAAACAAAAACAAAAAAAAAATCACATTTATAGCTGGTGGTGAAACACACCTTTAATCCCAGCACTCTGGAAGCAGAGGCAGGCAGATCTCTGAATTCTAGGACAGCCTGGTCTACAGAATGAGTTCCAGGACAGCCAAAGATACACAGAGAAACCTGTCTTGGAAAACAAAAAAACAAAACAACAACAAAAGGCTGCCTCCACGATGCTGTTCTGGTCCTGCTGTGTGCCCTGGGCATTCCCAGGATGGGAACTGCCCTCTAGGGAGACATTCCCTGCCTGGGGTCTCCCTGTGTCAGGGACCAGATTACCCTGACAGCAGGAAGATGGTCACTAACAACGGTAGTGTCTGCAGTGTTTGCTTCTTCCAAACCATGCCAGTGTGCAAGCCCCAGCGTTTACAGAGTCCGTCACGGTGGGAGATGTCAGGTGGGAGAAAAGCTGCTGGAGACGTGGTTGCCGAAGACAAAGTGGTGTGTGAGATCGAGACAGACATGACTTCTGTGCAGGCTCGATCACCAGCAAGTGGCATCATTGAAGCTCTTTTGGTACCTGATGGGGGCAAAGCTGAAGGAGGGATTCCTCTGTTCACACTCAGGAAAACTGGTGCTGTTCCTGTTAAGGCCAGACAGGCTGAAGCTCCTGCTGCAGCCCCAAAAGCAGAGCCTGAAGCAGCGGCAGCCCCTCCTACCCCTGTAGCACCTTCGCCCACACAGATGCCACCAGCACCCACACCCTTACAACTCCCTTCCAGCAAACCAGACCCCGGCCCATGGTACAGTACTACCCACATCCAGGTGTCTGCAATAAAACCCATTGCTGCCCCTCCACTGCCTGAGCCAGGAGCTGCTAAAAGCACAAAAATGCTTTCCTGAAGAAATAACCTTGAAATCCAACAACCATTCACGTTTAAAGTTTTGGAAATATCGGGGATACAAGGCACATATCTAACATAATAAAGGCTATACACATCAAGCCAATAGCCAACATCAAATTAAATGGAGAGATACTCAAGGAAATTCCTCTAAAATCAGGGACCAGGCAAGGCTGCCCACTCTCTCCATATCTCTTCAATATAGTTCTTAAAGTTCTAACCAGAGCAATAAGACAACAAAAGGAGATCAAGGGGATCCAAATGGGAAAGGAGGAAGTCAAACTATCCCTATTTGCAGATGATATGATAGTGTACATAAGTGACCCCCAAAATTCCACCAGAGAACTCCTTCACCAGATAAACACCTTCAGAAAATTGGCTGGATACAAAATTAACTCAAAAAAAGTCAGAAGCCTTCCTATATACAAACGACAATCATGGACAGGAAGAAATTAGGAAAACCACACCCTTCATGTTAGCCACAAGCAATATAAAATATCTAGGAGTTACTCTAACCAAGCAAGTAAAGGACTTTTTTGAAAAAAACTTTAAATCCCTGAAGAAAGAGATTGAAGATGACACAAGAAGATGGAAGGATGTCCCTTGTTTGTGGATCAGGAGAATTAACATAGTAAAAATGGCCATTTTACCAAAAGCAATTTATAGATTCAATGCAATCCCTATCAAAATACCTACACAATTTTTTAAAAAACATTGAAAGGTCAATCCTCAACTTCATATGGAAAGACAAAAAAAACCCAGAATAGCTAAAACAATCCTATACAATAAAAGATCCTCTGGAGGAATCTTCATTCCTGATCTCAAGCTGTACTATAGAGCAATAATAAATAAAACAGCATGGTACTGGCACAGCAATAGGCTGGTTGATCAATGGAATTGAATTGAAGACCCAGAAATGAATCCTCACACATATGGTCATTTGATTTTGGACAAAGAAGCCAAATCTATTCAATGGAAAAACGATAGCATCTTCAACAAATGGTGCTGGTCTAACTGGATGTCTACATGTAGAAAAATGCAATTAGACCCATATTTGTCACCATGCACAAAACTCAAGTCCAAGTGGATTAAAGACCTCAACATAAAACCAGAGACATTAAATCGGTTAGAGGAAAAAGTGGGGAAGAGCCTGGAACACATTAGCACAGGAGACAACTTACTGAACAGAGCACCAATAGCCCAGGCCTTAAGGTCAACAATTAACAAATGGGACCTCATGAGGCTGAGAAGCTTCTGTAAGGCAGGAGACACTGTCAAGAGAACAAAGCAACAGCCTACAGACTGGGAAAAGATCTTCACCAACCTTACATCTGATAAAGGTCTAATTTCCAAAATAAATAAAGAGCTCAAGAAATTGAACACCAAACCAAATAACCCAATTAAGAAATGGGGCTCAGAACTAAACAGAGAATTCTCAACAGAGGAATATCAAATGGCTGAGAAACACTTAAATGCTTAACGTCATTAGTCATCAGAGAAATGCAAATCAAAATGACTCTGAGATTCCATCTTACATCCATCAGAATGGCTAAAAGTAAAAATTCAAGTGACACCACATGCTAGTGAGGATGTGGAGAAAGAGGAACACTCCTTCGTTGCTGGTGGGAATGCAAACTGGTACAACTACTTTGGAAATTTATCTGGCGCTATCTCAGAAAACTGGGAATAAGGCTTCCTCAAGTCCTAGCTATTCCACTCCTTGGAATATACCCAGAAAATACTCCACCACACAACAGGGACATATGCTCAACCATGTTCATAGCAGCATTATTCATAATAGCCAGAATCTAGAAAAAGCCTTAAATGTCCCTCAGTTGAAGAATGGATAAAGGAATTGTGGTACATTTACACTATGGAATACTACTCAGCTATAAAAAAACAAGGAAATCCAGAAATTTGTGGACAAATGGAGGAAATTAGAAACAATTGTACTGAATGAGTTAACCCAGAAACAGAAAGACTCACATGGTATATACTCACTTATAATTGGGCACTAGCCCAAAAAGCATGTCCCATGAAAATCTTCACTTACCGGGAGATTGGGACAGATGTGAGGACATCCTACTGGGACTCTAGGTAAGAGAAATATAGGAGATGGGGAAATAGAAGAATCCAGAGGATCTTAGAAACCTACAAGAAGAACATCATAATGGGTGGATCGGGGCCCAGGGATGCCTGCTCAAACTACTGCACTAACCAAGGACAATACAAGTAGTAAACACTGAACCCCTACTCTGATCTAGCCAATGGACAGGACATCCTCCACAGTTATGTGGAGAACAGGAACTAACTCTGTCATGAGCTCTGGTGCTCCATATTTGACAACCTCCCTTTGGTGGGGAGCCCTGATGGCACTCAAAGAAAGAATAGGCAGACTACCAAGATGAGACTTGTCAGCCTGTGACCATCAAGTGGGGGAGGAGATCCCCCTCAGACATGGACCTAAGGGAGGGTAATAGGGTGGAGGTGGGAGGGTAGGAGGAACGGAAGGATACGAGTGATGGGAAAACCATTGAGTTGCAATCTGAATAAATTAATAAAAAATGAGAGAAAAAGAAAGAAAGAAAGAAAGAAAGAAAGAGAGAACCTTGAGCCAGGCTTCCTGTCAGCGTTTGTGACGGCCTCGGTGGTTGCCTTGCAAGTGTAGCCTGTTGAGCCTGTTGTAAATGCAGTGGTTGAAGATGCAACCAAAGAAGTGGTGTATAGAGATTATACTGACGTCAGCGTTGCAGCTGCTACCCCCGAGGGGGTCTCATGGGTCCCGGCATCAGCAATGTAGGAACTACGAATTATGCAGCTACTGAATGGACCACTGATGAGCTGGTACTTTTACCATTAGCAATGGAGGAGGTTTTGGCTCACTTTCTGGAACACCCATTATCAACTCCCCTCAGTCTGCCATTCTGAGCATGCACGGCATCTTGTGGGAGGCGAGGTGGGAAGTACAGCCTACGATGTATGTCGCCCTGACCTATGACCACTGGCTGGTTGATGGCAGAGAGGCCGTGACTTCCCTCTGAAAAATCAAGGCAGCAGCAGAAGATCCAAGAGTCCTCCCTCCTAGACCTTTTAGGAGGAAGCCACACCTCCTACCTACTGATCATGCAGGGACTGAAAAGCAGTCTTCTCCCTGTTCCCTCATCCATCCCAGTTAGCCTGAGGAAGCCAGGACACTATGTAACCAGCCTTCACAGTGTTCCCTCTGGGCCTTTGTCTATGACCTCTCCTGATACCCTGGGCCTGAGAGAGAGAGAGAGTGAGAGAGAGAAAGAGAGAGAGAGAGAGAGAGAGAGAGAGAGAGAGAGAGAGAGAGAGAAGAGAGAGAGAGAGAGAGAGAGAGAGAGAGAGAGAGAGAAAGAGAGAGAGAGAGAGAGAGAGAGAGAGAGAGAAAGAGAGAGAGAGAGAGAGAGAAGAGGGAGGAGGAAAAAAAAAGGGAGGTGAACCCTGGCTTGCCCTCGCGGGCTTCATTGTGTGCTTGCATTGAGAAGATTCTTCCTGGTATAGTCACAGCTGTGGTCACCCAACCCTCCCCAGGCTTCTAGGAATCACCTAGGACCCCGTGCTCGTTGAGAGCAGAGCTTAGCACAACATGGTGGTGGGACAGCCTGGTGAAGGGACTGTGCTGGCCAGATTAGGGTGACTAGAGCTTTCAAATTCAAGGTGGTATGAGCATGTGACAGGAAGAGGAAGTTCTCTCAGGAGTCAGTATAGTGATGAAATGGATGATGTCATCTCTGAGGTCACCCTTTGGGTGCAGGTGTGATCATTGGAATTTCATGAAGCTTGGCAAAACGCAGGTAAACAGGTTACAAAAGCTCCTGGCCTTGTGTCCTGCCTGAGACTGCTGACAAGTGACACGGGCCCTTAGTGCTAAATGCCCTGTTTTCTTCTAATCTCAAGACAAGCTTGGGGGAGGGGAAGAGGTCAGTATAGAGTGCCTGCAGCATCTGCCACTAAATCCTCACCACTTAAAACTTGTAACTTACATATTTAAAGAAACTGCTTTTCAATGAAAATTAAAGGTCAAATGTTCTTAAAAAAAATCAAATCATACTTCTGAGTAACCACTCTAATGAAATCTACTTGAATGAATGATATCTGATCAGTAAAGGAGGCCTTGTCCCGAGATAGGCAGGTTACAGAGCAAGGAGAGTCGGCCTGCGTACCCGCACCACTGGATTCCAAAATGAGGGTCACCACACAGAGCAGATTCACATTAGCATTGAAGACCGTGAGTTCCACAAAGAGGGCTTTCGTGCAGTGGTCCAGCCAGCGCCCCTGCTCCAGATGCTGCAGGACTCTACGGACACAGAGAAACAAAGCCACCTACTGTTTCCATCCAGCACCCTGGCACTGTGGCAGACTGCATGAGAAGCCACATTCCTTGGTCTGGTGGTCCTGTAACAGACTTCATGACTAGGAAGACCCAAATGCCCAGCACGGGAACGGACATGGTTAACTAAGAAACAGCATGTTCACAATAGCGTTCACACCAGGGGCAGAGACTGAGGGAACCCTGTCTAACTTTTTCTTTTTTTCAAGACAGGGTTTCTCTGTATAGCCTTGGCTGTCCTGGACTCAA
Source organism: Acomys minous (assembly GCF_964271855.1). Lineage (NCBI taxonomy): Eukaryota > Metazoa > Chordata > Mammalia > Rodentia > Muridae > Acomys > Acomys minous. The sequence continues at coordinate 18,552,786 of NC_140496.1, forward strand.
CTTTGTAGATCAGGCTAGCCTCTGCATCCTAAGTGCTGGGATTAAAGGTGTGCGCCACCACTGCCCAGCTCCCTGTTTGACATTTAATCTGTGAGGCAGGATTAATTTTATAAACCCTGTCAACGACTGTTTTGAAACATTAAATATTCTGCACCAACGCCTACTCGCTCCTGAGACATGAAGGCAGTACACATGCCAGGATCTGACTGACAATAGTTTTTGAATAATGCCTTGCTGCTATGACTTTGAAAATTCTATTTCTTGGGTGTGTGTGCGTGTCACGGTGCGCATGTGGAGGTCAGAGGACAGCTTGGAGGAGCCAGTTCTCGCCTATCATGTGGGCCCTAGGGTTCCACTCGGGTCCTCTGGCTTGGGGGCAAGCATCTCTACCAGCTGAGCCATTGTGCCTGCTCAGAAAACAATTAGACTTTTCATTCATGGTGACAAGGACTATCGGGGCTCATGTATCGAACTACTCTCTAAAGTCCTGGCTATTTAGCTTAGGCATTTGAACTTTAGGTTGACCCTCACATCATGGTTCACAAGGTAATGTTTCCATTTGTATCTGAAGATTACAGTGTGTTTAAGATAGATTCACCTGAGTTCAACTATTCCTAGAACTGAAAATGTCTTTCCAGATTGAAACTTTCTTCTTCTTCTTCTTCTTCTTCTCCTTCTTCTTCTTCTTCTTCTTCTTCTTCTTCTTCTTCTTCTTCTTCTTCTTCTTCTTCTTCTTCTTCTTCTTCTTCTTCTTCTTCTTGTTTTTTGAGACAAGGTTTTTTGATGCAACAGAGCCCTGGCTCTCCTGGACTCTCTTTGTAGACCAGGCTGGCCTTGAACTCACAGAGTTCCACCTGCCTCTGCCTCCCAAGTGCTGGGATTAAAGGCGTGCACCACCACCGCCCAGCTATAACACCTTTTTTCAAATGGACAGAACAAAACAAATCTGTAACAGGAAGCTGGCCAAGGAGTTTCTAAATGTAAAGGTATAGCTCCAGGGGCTGGAGGGCTGGCTCAGCCATTAGGAGCACTGGCTGCTCTTCCAGAGGGCCGGAGTCTGATTTCCAGAAACCACACGGCAGCTCACACTGTCTGCAATTCTCATCTCAGGGGATCCAACACCCTCCTTCTGGCTTCTGAGGATACTTGACACATGTAAACAGACATATATGCACGCAAAACAGCCAAACACACCAAACAATAACACAAGGCGATAAAAGGTTTACTTCCGTATAAATGTGGACAAGTACCAGAGCCAGTACAGAAGAAGCATTACAGCAGCTGCTGGAACTTCTCACCTCAGCCAAAATTCCCAGCTGACCTGTGATTGGCATCTTGCTCAGGGCACACACTCACCCGGCTGCAGTGCTGGAGTTTCTTCCAAGTCTTACAGCGTACCCGCCTCCTGAGTAAGTGGCAAATTCCCCTTGTGTGGGATAGCCTCCCAGTGACTCCTGACTCTGATAATGCCAAATGCTGTCCGCTGCGGTGATGTTTGTACCCGGGGGTGCCCAGCCAGCGGCATACTTCTCTCTGTCCTCCTGCTGTTGGGGAGTCCACTTCACATGTTCACGGAGAGATACCGGGAAGAGCACATCACTAGAAATGCGAATCTGACGAAGCAAAACATTGCCCAGAAGGAAGGAGTTCCCGTCAGTAATAAATCCTAGCAAGAAAGTAAAAGAAACAGTTTTAAAAAGTTGTCCTGTTGCTAGCTGAATGAGGCAATCCATTAAACTTCATCACCAGTTGTGAAACCATTTAGAGGTAGGAGCCAATGCAACCACACAAAAAGAGGTATAAAACCAAATGAAATTGTGTGATGATTTATAAATGATATATACTATTTAGATAAATTAAGAGAATGAGTAGGAAAGCTATTAACTTAAAAATGATAATTTAGAGGCAGGCGTGGCGGTGCATGCCTGTAATCCCAGCACTTGAGAGGCAGAGGCAGGTAGAGATCTCTGTGAGTTCAAGGCCAGCCTGGTGTACAAAGTGAGTCCAGGCCAACCAAGGCTACATAGAGAAACCCAGGCTTGAAAAACCAATAAAAACAACAACTTAGCATGGTTACTGGGCACAGAATACTGGTATCCGTCCAGCCATACCACTCACAACAGCTATAGAAATAAAACATCTCATTTAAACAGCGACACCATAGATCCTAATAAAAGATGGGAACATAGGCTGGAGAGATGGTACAGTGGTTAAAAGCATTGTCTGCCCTTCCAAAGGTCTTGAGTTTGATTCCCAGGAACCACATGGTAGTTCACAAGCATCTATACTGGGATCTCATGCCCCCTTGTGGCCTGCAGGCGTACATGCAGGCACAGCATTCATACACATTTAAAAATCTTAAAGGATGGAAAAATAGACATCCATTCATCTATTTATTTATTCTTCCAACAACACACTTTATGTACTGACATGAGCCAAGCCCTGGCCTAGGTGCCAGGAACAAACCGTGGCTGCAGGGCCATTCCTGGCCACCAAGAGCTCACAGGTAAGCAACAAGAAGGACAGGCCCTACGCAACGCTCAGCTTGCGGAAGCAGCGCTCTGTGAGAAGCGAGCAGTGCTGTTCGGATGACCAGGGAAGGTTTCTCTGATGGAGTGACCCGTGAAAAACGATAGTAAGAGTCTGACACATAATGAGGATGCCCGCCAAGGGGGGAGGGGGGAACAGCAGGCTCCAAGATTCCAGGGTGATGGCATGTTGATGCATTTAATGAAAGTCACAGGAGCACCAGTGGCCGTAGGAGAGCAGGGTTAGAGGAGGCAGCGGGCGTATGGGCTGGGCAGAGAAGGTCCCTGTAAACCCTGGGAGGGATTTGATATTTTATTCTAAATGTCTCTGTTGGGGACTTTGAACAGGTGACTCACAGCTTCATGGAGAAGAGGAAGAATGGGAAAAGCTTGCCTTTATAAAGGTGGAAGGTGGTGCCCAGTTTAATTCTAACTTATGTTTCTGTCCCGAGTGAAGCCACAAAGCCACTTGTGTAGTTTGGAACCAATTCCCCATCCCGTTAGGGGTGTGGGCAACTCCTGTACTTTGTACATCGGATCGCTTACTGACACAGTAAGGACAATGGGAAACATTTTATTTCAGTGCTGGTGATCAGCCACTGCTCTACACCCCTAAGCCCTTGTTTCTTTTGAGATAGTCTCACTATGGCCTCAGCTGCGATTTCAGACGTCATGAACCACCACGTCCAGTTGGTGATACTTATTTTAGACTTATTAGTTTACATGTTAGAGTGTTTTGCTCGCGTGTACTTATGTGCACTACACGCATGTCTGGTGCCCGAGGTCAGAAGAGGATGTCAGATCCCCTGGGACTGGAGTTACAGACGGCTGTTAGCCACCCATGGGTGCTAGGAATTGAACTTGAGTCCTCTGCAAGAGCGACAAGTGCTCTTAGCTGAGTGGGCTACTTTCCAGCCCTGGCAATATCTTTTTAAAGTTAAAAGTGTAGGGTGCTAGAGAGATGGCCCAACAGTTATGGGCGCTTACTATTCTTAGAAGATTCAATTTGGTTCCCAGCATCCAAGTCTAGTGACACCTGCATACATACATAAAAATAAAATTTAAAAACCTGTATCTGGGCTGGAGAGATGGCTCAGTGGTTAAGAGCACTGGCTGCACTTCCAGAGGTCCTGAGTTCAATTCCCAGCAAGCACATGGTGGCTCACAACCATCTATAATGGGGTTTGATGCCCTCTTCTGTCATACATGCAAATAGAATACTCAAATAAATATTTAAAAAATAAAAAATAAAAACCTGTATCTATAAGGACTAGAAAAATGGTCCAGTGATTGAAAGTAGTAGCTGCTCTTGCGGAGGAACCAGCTTCAGTTCCCAGTACCCATATGGTGGCTCACAACCACCTGTAACTGCAGCTCCAGGGGACCCAACATCCTCTTCTGACGTCAGACTCCTGCACACACACGGTCTATATGCATTCACGCACGCAAAACATATTCAAAGAATAAAAAGTTCAAAAATGTGTAACTACTCCAACCCAACAAATCTTCCCTCAAGGAATTTCTCAGACACACGTGCCCCTGTGTGAGGATATGATGCTAGCAGTCTAAGCTTATTACAGAAGTCACAGTGCTTCTGTGCTATAACGGACTTCTGCATAGCAAGTGGATGAACAGCAAGGCAGCCTCATATAGACGGATGAGGATTCCCCCAGAGAAATTAGGGGAAAAGCCAAATTCATGACAAGGCCTGTAGTAACTCCCCATTTACTGTCACCTGGTCACTTTCCAAACACTCTGACCACCGCCCCTGAGAAACTGGGGAAAGGAATGCTCGGTTTTGTTTTGTTTTGTTTTATGGCTGCAACTCTGTGGGACTCCCAAGGATCTAATCCTCGAACCTCTCCTACCTAGGTTTAGTTATGAGTGTTCTCCAAAAGGTCAGTGGCTTGAGTGAAAGAACCAGGGCGGTAGAAGTTTTAAAAAGTGATTTTTAAGAGTTGAATAGGTAAAGCACGTTGGTGTCAATTTTAACTGTTTTTACCCTATGCTTACTTGACTGGATTTATTTTCATTTTTATTATTTGATTTTATTGTTTGGTTTTTCAAGACAGGGGTTCTCCGTGTAGCCTTGGCTGTCCTAGACTTTCTTTGTAGCCCAGGCTGGCCTCAAACTCAGGATCCTGCCTCTCCCTTCCAAGTGCCAGGGTTATGACCACCACCCGTGGCATGCTTCTTGTCTTTATCGTGAGGTCCATTGTACCTGCCAGTGTGCCCATCCGGGTAGCTGGCATCAGTTCTGTAGCTTGATTAGCAAAGCTTCATTTCCCAAGCGCTGACACTGAGCACCCACTCTCAGTACTGTGTGCCAGGCACTGTTCTGGGCCCTCAGAGCGGTCATACAGGCCAGGGCCGAAGATTCTTCCCAATGAATAGGGGAAAGCAGAGCAGCAAAGGCTGAGAAATCTACCCAGGATTACACACTGGTAAACGGGCATGAGCCTGCGTAGCCAGGCCCTCAGCCTGCTCTTTGCACTGTGGTGCTATGGGCAGCCAAAGAGTCCAAGAGGAGACCAGCCCTATGATGGCCTCAACTCTTGCCATCTCAGGCTCTACTCGTTTTGTCCACATCTTATTCAGTGCCGAGTTATGTAGGCATTGCCTCTGTAAGAGCGGCGGACACACCATGTGCTGCTCAGAGAACCAAAGGACGATGGCGCTAAGGCGAACACATCCTTCAGATTCTCTCCAGGAACATGAGCGATGTCCTGAATCTCAGGGTGAAGCCACCAGCCCAGACACACCAGACCCCAGCTTCCCCAGCAGGACCCTCAGTTATGCCAGGGAAAAGCTGGGTAACCGGCAAAAGCTGAGGACAACAGTAAGCAAAGACTGCCTTTGAGGGGGAAAAACATTAGCCACATGCACGCGCTGCAGGGCAAAGCTTGGGACTGCCTCTCTCCGTGACGTCATTCAGGACACAGGCCCATTGTGACCGTTTTAAAAAAATCAGCGCCTATGAAGTGTCCCCAAAGACTGTAGCTGTTCAGTGTGTGTTTGTGAGACTAAGCTGAGTAAACACTAAATAGAGAACTTAGGCACACACAGTCAGAGAGCTGGGGGGAAAACGGCACAGGGGACCAAAAGCCCATCCCATGCAAAGACCATTTTTATTAGGCCACATTCTTGTGCTCAGTGTGTGGCTGAGTCCCAGGGTCCCTGCAGTTTCTTTTTATGCTGTAAATGAACCAGTGCTCATCCCTGTGACATGAGCCAGTGGGGATCAGAAGCCATGGGCCACCACAGGTCACCAACAAAACCTTCTTGAATGGAGTCCAGGGACTTTGCAGTATGCACAGAGGAGTGGCCATATGGAGAGGCCAGCTGACCTTTTCCTAGTTGTCCATGGGTTGAAGGAGGGGTTTCAGGAGGACTAACTCACCTTCAGTCGGCCCCCGACTGTCCTTACCCCTGTAATCTCCATAGAGGTTAGGAAGGAGGGTGTGGTTGGCCCAGGGGTAGAAATCCTCCACAAGTTTGACTTCCGACAGACGGTGAGAGAGCCTCTTCCAGATAGCTTGATGGAGGAAAAATCGATTGGAGTCCTTTGCAGAGTAGACAGTGGTCATCAGCAAGGTCAGGAAGAGGATTTTCACTGGTTTACAACAGCAGAAAAAAAAATCATTCAAATAGTTGTCTTAGAACTCTAAACTCTTCTCACTTGTCCTATGCTTAGACTTTTTTGGGTCTGAAAGAGTCAAACTGGAGCTGGGCATAGTGTGTGCATTTTTAACCCCAGCACTGGGGGAGGCAGAGGCAGATGGATCTCTGTGAGTTCAAGGGCAACCTAGTCTACAGAGCGAGTCTAGGTTAGCCAGAGCCACACAGTGAGACCCTGCCTCAAAAAAGCCAAGCCAAGCCAAGCCAAGCCAACCAACCAACCAACCACAAAAACAGTCAAATGGACAGGTTCACGTAGTTCAACTAATGTGTAGACACACACACACACACACACACAGGTAATATAAGTGTACATATTTATACACAGAAATATGTACACATATGTGGGAATACATATATATGTATATCTTTTCCAGAATTATCCTGCTAATAATCATAAATTTAACTCAAGATACATACAATCCCTCAAGATATATTGTATTTTGATTCTCGGAGCTAAGTGCTCTTTTGTATTCTGGCCTATCTTGACTGAATTCATAAAATGGAGGGAATGAAAAAAAAAATAACAGAGTTTGGTCCAGGGAACCCAGTAGCATACTAAATGTGTTAAATTAAGCACTCAGCCACTCGGGAGGCAGAGGCAGGTGGATCGCTGAGAGTTTGAGGCCAGCCTGGTCTACAAAGTGAGTCCAAGAGAGCCAAAGCTACAGAGAAACCCTGTCTCGAAAAACAAACAAACAAACAAACAAATAAATAAATAAATAAAATAAAAGTAGGCACTCAGCGCTTAAAATAACCAATTTCCAAAGCAGTTTCATCGCTCCCCTAGTCCAGGGAACATGTAAGTTGGATGTTGTTTCCCCTCTGCAGGTAGAGACACTGACCTTCGCCTCAGTGAACCCTGAGGACCCCTAGCTCCCTGTCTTCCCATTGCTCACATCACCTGAATTGCTGGAATTACAACTTTGTTTTAAAAGACACTTTTCTGGCCTCCTCTGCGGTCCATCTTTTCCCCGCTGCCCTCTCCCTCTGCCCAGTGTGCTACAGAGATGCAGGCTGCCCCCACCCTGCCCTCTCCCTCTGCCCAGTGTGCTACAGAGATGCAGGCTGCCCCACCCTGCCCTCTCCCTCTGCCCAGTGTGCTACAGAGATGCAGGCTGCCCCACCCTGCCCTCTCCCTCTGCCCAGTGTGCTACAGAGATGCAGGCTGCCCCCACCCTGCCCTCTCCCTCTGCCCAGTGTGCTACAGAGATGCAGGCTGCCCCCACCCTGCCCTCTCCCTCTGGACAGTGTGCTACAGAGATGCAGGCTTCCCCACCCCTTCATACCCAGAGTACCGCCCGTCATCTTGATCAACTGCTTCTTCCAGGCTCTCTTTGGGTGCTTGGCTAGGCTGCTCATTGCTGGGGCAGTATAAATGGGATTATTCTTATCTCTCAAACCGGGTGCTGACGAAGAACACTTTGCTGTCAGAGATGAAAATATAGGCCAAATAAATGTCCTATTTCATTACATGGTGGTTAACTGTTTGTTGAGCGTCTACTGTGAGCACTTCCTGTTGAATATTGGAGGAGCAGACAAAATGCTGCCTAAGCAGCGCCTCTCTCAATGAAAAAAGGCCTGGGTTTCCCTTAAAATTCCAATCCATGCCAGTCAGTGGTGGCTCATACTTTAATCCCAGCACTTGGGAGGCAGAGGCAGCTGGATCGCTGTGAGTTTGAGGCCAGCCTGGTCTACAAAAGCGAGTCCAGGACAGCCAGAACTGTTACACAGAGAAGTCTTGTCTTGAAAAACCTAAAAAAACAAAAAACAAAAAACAAAAACTAAAGTAAAAAGAATTCCAGGGTGCCAGGGCTACACAGAGAAACTCTGTCTCAGAAAAAAAAAAACCTAAACAACAACAACAACAACAACAAATTTCAACCTAATGGAATCCAAACTTGACATTATAAATCAGTTACCAGAAAAATTAAACTAAAAGCAAGTGTCGGAGTGTAGCTCAGTAGTCGAATGACTAACGTGTGAACCTTGGTACCATAGGCCACAAGTGTCATGTCTCTCTCTCTCTCTGTGTCTCTGTCTGTCTGTCTGTCTGTCTGTCTGTCTGTGTGTGTGTGTGTGTGTGTGTGCGCGCATCACTCTGTCTCTCTTCTTGCCCCACTCCTTTTCTGGTAACATCTCTTAGTTAGGTATTTTATTGCTGTAGTAAAAACACCATGACCAAAAAGCAACTTGGGGAGGAAAGGGTTTACTTGGCTTACACTTCCAGATCCTAGTCCATCACTGGAGGAAGTCAAGACACGAATTCAAAACGGGCAGGAACCTGGAGGCAGGAGCTGATGCAGAGGCTGTGGAGGATGCTGCTTACTGGCTTGCTCCCCATGGTTTGCTCAGCCTGCTTTCTTATAGAGCCCAGGATCACCAGTCCAGGGGTGGCACCACCCACCATAGGCTGGGCCCTCCCCCATTGATCACTAATTGAGAAAATGCCTTACAGCTGGATCTCATGAAGGCATTTTCTCAACTGAGGCCCCTTCCTCTCTGATGACTAACTTGTGCCAAGGTGACACACAAAACCAGCCAGTGCAACCGACCCCTTGTCAACTTGACACACAAACACATCACTATGAAGGCACAGTCCTTCCTTTCTTATTCACCCCTAAGACTCACATTAAAACCATAAGTAACTTTGAAAGACCACAGCCTTTACAAATTCAAACACATTAAAATTTCCATCCCTCTTAGGCCGTCAGCACATATGTAACAGCCTTGGCCAGTTCTGGAACACAGCTTCTCTGAGCTCTCAGGAAACACTGCCCGGAAGATTTCACCTCAGTGATGCTGGTCTCTTCCTAATCATCACTGATTTCTTAGCTCCAGCTGACCAGCATCAGTTGTCCTAGTAACAGAGAAGTTTCACTTCAGTAGTTCTGGTGTCTTGTTAATCATAGCTGATTCTTCAGCCCCAGCTAACCAGAACCACAGAATTTTAAATCAAAACATCAAACGGCCCTGATATATTCTTTGCTCTTCCCTCTGGAGCTTCCCAAGCCGGCCCTCCATCATGGGCTGCACCGCTGTCAACATTCTTTCCTTCCAAGTTCCCACAGAACGTTCCCCTGAGTTCTCAACACTCATTGGCTTCTCTAAGCCCAAACTTCCATGGTCCTTCCACAGTCCTCCCCCAAACATGGTCAGGGCTGTCACAGCATACATCACTACAGTGGCACTAATTTGTCCTAGTTAGGGTTTCTATTGTTGCAATGAAAATGCCGTGACCAAAAAGCAAGTTGGGGAGGAAACTTATACTCAGCTTACACTTCCAGGTCATAGTGCATCAACGGAGGAAGTCAGGACAGGAACTCAAGCAGGGCTCGAACCTGGAGGCAGGCATTAGTGCAGAGGCCATGGAGGGGTGCTGCTTATCAGTTCTGCTTTCTCACAGAACTCAGGACCGCCAGCCCAGGGATGGCTCCACCCACTGTGGGCTGGGCCTGCCCCTATTGATCACTAATTGAGTAAATGCCTTACAGCTGGATCTCATGGAGGCATTTCCTCAACTGAGGCTCCTTCCTCTCTGATGACTCTAGCTTGTGTCAAGTTGACACACAAACTCAGCCAGTACAGTGTCTGGTGTCAGAAATATAGCCCAGGCTGGCCTCACATTCGTGATCTCTGCCTCAGCCTCCCAGATCACAGACCATGACCCAACCCACTAATAAGGCTTCTTCCAGTGCTGGGAATCCAGTGCAGTGCCCCAGGCAACCAGACAGGGCCCCTACCACTGAGTTCATCCCTAGCCTTTTCATTTTAAATATTAGATTCACAGCCAGGGGTGGTGGCTCATCCATTTAGGGCCAGCACTCAAGGAGGCAGAAGCAGGCAAATCACTATGAGTTCGAGCCCAGCCTGGTCTACAAAGTGAGTCCAGGACAGCCAAGGCTACACAGAGAAATCCTGGCTTGAAAAAACAAAACAAAACAAAAAAAGGGCAGGTCATAGTCAAAGGTCTTCAGATGGGGAAGGACAAGAACTTCAAGAAAGAAGCCACTTCCCATAAAGAAAATAGTTCAAATGCACAAGAAATAAGAACAAGAGAGGCAGTTCCTTTTTTTTTCCCTTCTTTTTCTTTTTTGTTTTTTCTAGACAGGGTTTCTCTATTTTAGCCCTTGGCTGTCCTGGACTCGCTTTGTAGACCAGGCTGGCCTCAAACTCACAGTGATCCACCTGCCTCTGCCTCTCTGAGTGCTGGGACTAAAGGTGTGCACCACCACTGCCTGGCAAGAGAGACGTTTCCATCTCTGAGTGAGACTGTTAGTTTAAAAAACCTCCCTAGGATTGGTGTGCCTATCCCTTAGCGTGTCAACTGCTCAGTTTAAGGAAGTGATTGCTAGCTTCACGCCCGTCACATTCTCCTCCATGCTGTGGCCCCTCGTTCCTTCAGATTATTCTCATTGGTTTCTTCAGGGTTTACAAATAAATTTAAAGGGGATGCACGTACGCCCTCTAGCCAACACACTCACTGTGCTAACATTTTTGCATCCTGCGCTTCTGGCTCAACACTGGTTACAACACTCCCCCAGGTGCTGTGAGTAATTTTTAGTCAGGTTTTTTAATTTTATTTTTTTGAACAGGCTGGACTCCCTCAGGCTTGGTGACTGATTGAACGCGGGGAGTAAGAGCATGTAGGATTACACTAACGGGTGTAGAGAGCTGGGGCGATGCCGCTTGACTGAAATGAGATAACACAGAAGAAGCGTGGATTTGCGTGGCAGGCGGACACCTCAGTCTGAGGCAACCGAGGGCATTCGGGTGAAGAGGACAGGCAGTACAAGTACCACCTGGGGCCCGGGCGGGAGGAGACATGGAGCAGAGCATGGGGACACTGAAAGGACGCGCTGGCTTCCGGAGGAATGTGTGAGTTTGGGACACTGGGCTCCTAGGCAGAGGAGGAAGTGCAGTCAGCGTGGATCACAGAGGTAGCTTGAATTCTACTGGTTTTGACATGGATTGCTCTGTGTACAATTAAACAGTAGTTGGAATTGTTTGAATTACCCCAGAGCGCTACAACTCTCTTGGCGTGTCGTTCCTTGTCTCTGTTGAGCCACGGGATCTGCTTCGCCATCAGCGAGAACAGGACTGAGAGGACAATCACCTGGAGACAAGAGTCACGGAGGAAGTCGGTGAGCACGGGTGTTGCAGGGCCAGAGGACGATGTCATACATACAGATCAGAGTGGGGACAGACAGCTCGTCCCATTCATTTCCACATCTACGCTATCCGGTGGCCATGACACCCAGGTGGAGATCAGGATAACTTCCAGTCAGTTCTCTTCTTCTACCATGTAGACTCCAGGGGTCAAACCCAGGTTCCTATGCTGCTGAGTGACCTGACCAGCCCCCTGTGTGGGTTTTCATGGTAAAAAATTGTTAACTAGAGCTGGGTGCGGTGGTGCACGCCTTTAATCCCAGCACTCGGGAGTCAGAGGCAAGCAGAGCTCTGTCAGTTCGAGGCCAGCCTGGTCTACAAAGTGAGCCCAGGACAGTCAGGATTATTACACAGAGAAACCCTGTCTTGAAAGACAAAGAAACAAACAAAAAAAGAGAGAAATTATTAACTTATTTAATTTTTAGGGAGATACAGACAAATTTTAGAGATATATAGACAAAAATCATGTGACCTTTGGACATATTTTTCCATAACAAATGAAACAATTTCAGCTATCACTAGGAACCTTTGATGCTGGGTAACAGAGATTGAGGATTCATTGTGCTATTTTTCTATACTTTGGTGTTTTTACTTTTCCTTAATTTAAAAATTAAAGATCTAGCTAGGTGGTGGTGGTGCATGCTTTTAATCCCAGCACTCAGGAGGTAGAGGCAGACAGATGGATCTCTGGGAGTTTGAGGCCAGTCTAGTCTAGAGAGTGAGTTCCAGGACAGCTGAGGCTACACAAAGAAATCCTATCTTGAAAAACAAAAAATATATAAATGTAAAACATAAATACATATTTATAAAAATAAAATATAAATAGATATTATTTTAAAATCTTTATGTTTCTTATGTTTAAAAAAAGATTTATTTATTTTATTTTCTGTATGTGAGTGCTTTGCCTATACCACCTGCATGCCTGCTACCCACAGACATCAGAAAAAGTATCCCATCCATGGAGTTACGGATGTCTGTGAGCCACCTATGGGTGCTGGGAACCAAACCTGGGTCCTTTGCAATAGCAACAAGTGCTCTTAACTTCTGAGGCATCTTACTAGCCCCACTTATGTTCCTTTAAAAAATGGCTCGTTGGGGCTGGAGAGATGGCTCAGAGATTAAGAGCACTGGCTGCTCTTCCAGAGGCCCTGAGTTCAATTCCCAGCAACCACGTGGTGGCTCACAACCATCTATAATGTGATCTGATGCCCTCTTCTGGCCTGCAGGGGTACATGGCAGATAGAACATTCATATGCATAAAACAGACAAATAAAATCTTTTAAAAAATGACTTGTCATTGTTTTTTAAAAGTTATTGTCACTATTTTATTTAACACTAATAGTAATATCATTGTCATTATGTATTGTTTCTCTCCTTCTGTTTTCCTGTAGGTTCCTGGGATGATCAACCTTAACTCGATCTCTGAGGGACCAGAGAGCAAGTGCCTTGACCTGCTGAGCTCTCCCATTAGCCGCATGTTTGATTTCCACAAACTGTCCCCATCTCCAACTTTTTCTGCCGTGCTTAGTTCATCTATCAGGTGCTAGGTATTTCTGTTGTAACTTTGTATATCTCTAACAAACCTCACCCCGCCCGCCGACTTATTTGCTAACTGCCAGAACACTTGGCCTCGGTTTCTCCGGCTCCCCTCAACTGTCGCGGCCTGTGCGGCTCTTCACACACCTTTACTGGCTCCCCTCAACTGTCGCGGCCTGTGCGGCTCTTCACAGACCTTTACTGGCTGGCTGACGAGGACATCCTGAAGTACCGACAGCACCATCGAGGTGACCCAGCTGCTGGCCTGCTCTTTGCTCAACTCCAAGCTGTAGAGTGTTATGAAAAACGCCGACGCCAGGCTAACGACACCTAGGAGGAGCCAGCAGCCGTATTTCAACCACCGGAACAGGCAGAAAGACGCGGCCTTCCTTCCTCCTTCCGGGCTTAGGATGGGGAAACTGGTTGAGTGCCTGGAGAACAGAAGTTGAAGAAACCATCTTCCTGACGATGACGGGAGAAGCTCAGAAAGTTTACGGGTGGTAACAGGAGCCCCGTGGTGCTTACCTGCGTGGTCCTTGCCCCCTGGGAAGAATCTGGGTCTGCAGGACTTCCTGGAGGTTTTGAAGTTGGCTGACCGCTTCCGAGAAGACACAGGGCTGGTGGGCCTGCGCAGCGCCAAGGGTATCTAAGTGCAGTTTGAGTCTCCGCAGAACTTGGAGCAGGTAGCGGCAGAAATGGTAGTGGTTTTCAGAAACTGCCGTGGGTTTGTTTCGGGTTGATATGTTCACAATAAATAAAGGGAAATAAATAAAATAAGCAGAGGTCAGCGATGGAAATGAGCAACGTGCTAGGTGACAGGGTAGCTAACCTTCCCCAGCACTGATGGAGACAGGCTCAGCACCTGCAGTAGCGCTCCCGTCTGAGGGTGCAGCTGCATCTCACCACTGTACGGTTCGAAACTTGGACACTTGTAAAACCTTACTGAGCTTTCCCACCAGAGAGCGCAATGCAGCCCAGATGGCAAATGCCCAAACTGCAGTGAGTCCCGCAACCTCTTCACTCAAAGGAAGACAAAGATGACCCGACAGGTTTCAGCTGATGGAATATGGGGAATCTGAATAGTTTTACGTTTTTACAATTAGTACTGTAGCTTTACCAGCAGGTTGTGTCGATCTCAAGAGACCGAGGCTATCGGCTCACGGTTGAAAAGCTTAATGAAATTAAATAAGGGTAAATTGCCTTGTGCTGAAAAGCGAAAATGAGTGAGACCTTGAGGTGTGCTTGGGAATGGGGGTGACACTGGAAGACTGACTGAAATCACTGACTGGACTTTACCGCCTTCTCGGTGGGATTCCGTCTGCTGGTGACAGCCTTGATCTTCTAAGTGACAATAAATGAGGCTGGATAAAAGCTTCGACAGCTTGTTAATGTCACAAGAACGCCACGAAGACTGTTCACACTCCGAGAGCTGATGTGTATTTCTCCTGAGCAGGAATCCCACAGTTTCCTTTAATTCCTGGATATGGAACCAAGTGGAGAGACTTCAGGCTGTCTTGCACTAGCCCAGCCCTGGGCGCAATTACAGATGGCGAGCCTGTTTCTTTTAGTCAGGGGCACATGCTTAGTGTAAAGAAACTCAATGCTTCATTTTAAAATGTTTTCAGAGGAGAGTCACCCCACAGTGCCTTCAAAATCATTTCTATGAGGGACTATAGAATGAAAGAGGGACGGTTTGCTTAAACATCAAAAACCGAAACTGCTCCGGAGTAGTTCACACTGCCCTGCTGTCTCTAGAACAGTTCATAACCTTGGAGGAAAGCTAAGTCTGTGACTGATCATAACTCAGTGGACAGGAATTAGGGGAAAGACATCAAAGGGACCAGGACGATGTGTGCCTCATGGGAGATCTTCTATGACTCTTTCCCACAACACAGAAGAGGAGGGCACTGTCCATATAAGAAATTAGATACCACGCTTACCTTGACCACCTGTGTAAGAGAGGGCGCCTCACAAACAAGACTGGAGGGGCAGGCAGTCTGGGTGGGAGGAAGCAGGGGCAGAGTTTCCGGCGGGTGAATCAACTGGAAGAGCCGCCCAAAGAGAAGATGGATAGGGAAAAGGATGATGGAAGTCTGGATGCTGATGAGCAGTTCCGACAAAGTCACAGGAAGTGGACCGACTGAAAGGAAAGCAGGGCATCAACTTTGAGCCTCCAGGGTCAGAACTACTTATGGAGGGCTTTATCTGGTGGGTAGAAAGTGTTCCATGGCAGTAAAGATCCTGGTATGTTCCTAAGACTGTCTCATTTATCAACGGGAGTGCCCAGAGAATGTGCCATCCTCTGACCGACGTCAGGGTGATGGACAGGGACATGACGGCACACCACAGCTCGGTTTCTAACCCTTAAAGTAAGGAGGGAAAGACGGACAAAGCATCACCCACTGCAGACAGCACACAGCAGGGCTCGTGCGTACGTTGCTCATCCCTCTTGGCAGTGGTGCCACCCATCTTCCAGAACATCACATTGATGACCATGTCACAGAGAAGAAGTGTCATGCAGCAAGAGAGCCGCTGGACTCTCGTAAACTGGTTCCAGGGATGTCGAGTAGCAACGGAGAGCCACAGATAATCTTGGGTGAACTTTTCTACGATCATGGAGGCAAACAGGGCTCTAAAAGGAGAAATTAAATGAGAGAAGACACAAATGGCATAGCCATTTATTTTGTATGTTTGTGTGGGCACTTATGTCACATTAAGTGTGTGGAGGTCAGAGGACAACTTGTAGGTATCAATTCTCTCCTTATACTATGTAGGTGCCAGGGATTGAACTCAGGTCAAACGCCTGCACCCACTGAGCCATCCTACCAGCCTGGACTTTCTCTTTGAAGCAGCCTAGACCAAGGCCTGGTTTATTCAGCAATAAGATGCATAGCAACTTCTCAACTTCTACTGAACACCTTTTCGACCAAGCTCTCAGATAATATGTATTGTATGAGATTAAAACAATATTTAAGTTTTATTTATTTGCTGATATTTGGAGGTGGGTCACAAAGAGCGGGGAACTGCTTACTTCTCTTGAAATGCCAGTCTAGGCAAAGCTGGTCTCAAGGTAACAACACCCGGCTACCCCAAGGCTGCCGTGCTGGGGCGGCCATGTGTAGGCGCTGTGTGGCTGACTGCCAAGCACCACCTGATGGCCGCGGTGCCAGTGTGGAGTCACAGGTGGCTATAGACCCAGATAGCCCAAAGGAACCCAACTTCTGACCCTCAAAATGGTGACAAAAATAGAATGCTTGCTGAAGGGGTGATTTCTTCGGCAGCAACAGAATGACAGTGGCTCCTAAGAAATAACGGAAGTTTACTGTTCCCACCACACAGGAGAGAAAAGGGGGTATTCCTGAGGAGATGTTATGGGCCACTCCCCCCCCCCTTTTTTTACATTTAGGTATTTTATCTAAGTTTTCCCATGCTTGACCTCTTGCAGCCATTCATTTTGGTCTGAGGAGGGAAATGCCAAGAAAAGTCCATTATCTAAAAGACAGAGAGGGCCTGGAGAGATGGCTCAGAGGTTAAGAGCAGTGGCTGCTCTTCTAAAGGTCCTGAGTTCAATTCCCAGCAACTACATGATGGGTCACAAGCACCTATAATGAGATCTTCTGGTATGCAGATGTACAGGCAGCCAAACACTGTATACATAATAAATAAATAAATCTTAAAAAAAAAAGACTGTGAGGAATAAACAGTAGAGATGGGTCTGCACTGCCTGTGGTGCCTCAATTGTACCTGAAGGAAGTAAGCTCCCTCCTGGAGGCTGGTGTGAAGACCACATCGCGCTCACAGTTGCCCAAGTCCACAGCCAGCCAACAATTGCACTGGAAATGCCATTTCTTCTTCACAGTCATGTCGCTGACGATCACTTGGCTTACATACCTACAGTCAGATAGAGATCACCATGTGAGGAAGGGGAGCACGGGCTGCTTGCTGTGTGATAAGAGGTCGTCTTGCCCTTGCATGGAGCACCTGAGTAAGTAACTGGTGTTCTCCAAGGTAAGATGAGAGGCAGGCAAGCTGATCCCACCTGCTGCCCTCAGGAAGTTCATGTCCAAGATGCTGACTGCAAACTTTACTCCCTGAGAAGCGCTCGTGTGTGTGTGTGTGTGTGTGTGTGTGTGTGTGTGTGTGTGTGTGTGAGATAATGACCTTTTTTTTTTTTTTTTTTTTTTTTTGGTTTTTCGAGACAGGGTTTCTCTGTGTAGCCTTGACTGTCCTGGACTCACTTTGTAGACCAGGCTGGCCTCGAACTCACAGCGATCTGCCTGCCTCTGCCTCCCGAGTGCTGGGATTAAAATGACCTATTTTTGAAGTATCCCATGTGCCTCTATTTTTTTATCATTGGTATTCAACATTTATTCTAATGACTTCTCACCCTGTCTGGGTCTGGAGCCATATCTGAACTATAGAGCCTCAGATCCTCCTACACACACACACACACACACACACACACACACACACACACACACACACGTACCTATATATACACAAATATATAATTTATTATATATAATCCTCAGGCCAGTTAGTGGCTCCACAATGGCTTCTAAGTGTTCAAGTGAGCATCTTACAGCCTCTTTCTTTAAATCAAGAACCAGGAACGACTAGGCTTAGTGAGGAGGCTATTCAAAGCTGAGACAGGCAGGGCACTGGTACCCCTGGCCAGATGGAAGCCAGCTTGGGAACACAAGGGAAAAGGTCTTGAAGAAGATTAGCATCACTATTCTAAGGTGTACCCAGATTAGAAAGCAGAACCAGCTTTGTGTCAGTAATAGAGAAGGTTCTGGGCAACATCAGACCAGTCATAATGTTCCCAAACCAGAGCTAGACAACACTGCAACCCTCTTCAGTTCTCTGAAGGCCTCCCAAGGTCAGGCAGCTGCAGAAGAGGCTGAAGGTGGCCGACCGGCTCACGCAGTTTACAGCAATAAGCTGCTCCTGAATGTGGCGGTGCAAAGGGAAGGACCAGTACTGATGTAGAAGACACAGAAGAGAATCCAGAAGACCCAGCTAAGACCCTGGATGAAGAAGACTACACTCGACAGGTGGCCAGTGTAGACGAAGCAGTGCTGTGCTGGAAGAAGAAGCCATCACACGTATTCCTAGCAGAGAGGAAGAGTCAATGCCGAAGGTGAGCGGAAGCCGTAGTTTTCCATTCTGAAAATGTTAGGGTCCAGGGAATTAGATAGCATCTGCTCTTCCTGTGCTCTGCAGATGGTTCAGCAAGCCTGGATGCTTGCACATCCATTTATAACACGGTGTAGTGAATATTTTGAACTCATTGTTGGGAACTAGTGCTCAGAGAAAGACTTCCTCTAACACTGCAATTGCCACAGGTAATGTACCTGGTGCCTAAGATCTCTGATGGAGATGCACAGTGAAGTTAATGCTGTTTTGATGCTGCCTAACCCAACATCCACTGTGTAGCCTATGGACCAAGGAGTCATTCCAACGTGCAAGTCCTATTAAAAAATGGACGTAGAAAAGATTTTTGGCTGGGCGCAGTGGTGCACTCCTGTAATTCCAGAACTCAGGAGGCAGAGGCAGGTGGACCTCTGTGAGTTCGAGGCCAGCCTGGTCTACAAAGCAAGTCCAGGACAGCCAAGGCTACACAGAGAAACCCTGTATTGGAAAACCAAAAAAGAATTATGGCTGATTATGGGTGGCACACACCTTTGACCCCAGTGCTTGGGAAGCAGAGGTAGGCAGATCTCTATGAGTTCAAAGCCAGCTTGGTCTATATAGAGAATTCCAAGCCACCAAGGACGATATAATGAGACCCTGTCTAAACCAAAAAAAGGTCGATTGTTTTTTTTTATGTGTATGTATGTGTACCATATGATTTCCTGGTGGTAGTGGAGACCGAGTCTTCAAGAGTTTGGTGCTCCTTAAGAAGACACCTCCCCCCCCCCCCGCCCACATTCATACAAAAATCTAGAAGAGATATTCAAATCAATGGACGTTAGTCACAACACAGGAGTACCGATAACAGGAAAAGCAGGTCACATGACCCTTCCATAGACCAGGACTCAACGACTGCACACAAAGACACGGAAGCAGCTAAAAGGCCAGATGATGATGTCAAAGGATCAATGAACAGAAAGAGGATACAAATTAGCAGATGAATTCAGACCAGGACCTGGTGAGGAAAGTCAGAAAGAATGAATGAAAAAGTCAGCAACATGGGTTACACTCAATCCTGTTTTTGGAAAAATTAATTCCATTTTCAAACATCATTTTGTTATTGTCACCGTCACCATCTGCTGTTCACAGATGATACAATAAAAACGAGGGAGAAAGCTTTTCCTCCGTTACACAATCTCCCAACTGTACTGTTAGCTTCCTTATTTCTTCTGAAGACATGAACCCAGCAGCCCCTTGCTATGATTTGGCTGAGCATTATTGCTTACTGTGGTAACTTAACTGGACTCTATTAAGGCTACAAGGGACCTAGAAACAAGGACCAGAGAAGTGGCTCTGTGGGTAAAGGTACGTGGCACCAAGTCTGACTCCAGAACCCATGTGGTAAAACTGACTCCTTTAACCTCCATATGTGGGTGAACCACCCGCATATTCACATACAACATAAACAAATGAATGTTAAAAAAAAATTAAAAGAAAAAGGATAAGTGAGCCAGCATGGGGCAGGTACTTATCAAGAAGGGCTGTCGCCAGAATTGTCATGCCACAGCCGAAGCCCATGCAGGTCCCCTAGCCAGGATCCAGTGGAGAGAAGGAAAACGTCCAGTGCTCCACGCTCAAAGACTGTCTTCTGTGGGTCACAAAGGTGGTGGGGCTCACTGCATCCCTCTGAGCCATACAGGGTGATAACGACCTAAGATGTGACGGGGAAAGATAAAATACAAGGCACTGCAGCACCGTTTCCTTTGGGCTCTTCCTTACGCAGAAGGAAGAAGCCATTGGATGTTGGATAAGTCCGGAGGATCCCTCACGTCACACATGAGGACCAGGCAACACCAATCCCCGTGAAGCATTATTGGACACCAAGGACATTATTGGACATCAAGTCAGAGTGTGCTGAAGCCACACTTTGTAGCAGGCACCCAGTGTGAGCGCAGGCTGTGCTAACCTTGGCTGTCGTAGCAGCCCTCCTCCGATACCCGGTGTAGACCTGGATAAGGTAGTGAAATGAAGAGCTGGGGTCATTGTCATCCAGGATTGTCACCTTTACCTGCAGGAAAAGAAGAAGCCATGAGCTTGCCAGCTCTCTCCTTTGTACAGCCCCTGCTGGGGACAGGCTTCTCTGTGGCAGCTTTGGAGGCCCCTGGGAAGCAGGGGGAGGTGGTGTCACCAGGCCAACACACAGGCCAGTGAAGTGACCAGAGCGATGAGGTCTGAAACTCCATCAGGATCAGCTTACTGAGCCTTGGGCATCAAGCCCTCCATCTCCATGCCACTCAGGTAGGAGAAACACACAGTGCGGAGGACACCCAGGGAAACTGGAGTTTCAGATAAACAGTGAGGGCACTGGAGCCTGCTAAAGAGTCATTTACTGTTTATAGGAAATGCAAATGAAGTTGATGCCTTGTATTTTTGTTTTTTTGTTTTTGTTTTTGTTTTTTCTAGACAGGGTTTCTCTGTGTAGCCTTGGCTGTCCTGGACTAGCTCTGTAGACCAGGCTGGCCTTGAACTCACAGCAACCCACCTGCCTCTGCCTCCTAAATGCTGGTATTAAAGGTGTGTGCCACCACTGCCTGGCTGATGCCTTGTAATTTTTTTTGTTTTTTGTTTTTGTTTTTCTAGACAAGGTGTCTCTGTGTAGCTTTGGCTGTCCTGGATTTGCTTTGTAAACCAGGATGGCCTTGACCTCAGCGATCTGCCTGCCTCTGCCTCCCAAGTGCTGGGATTAAAGGCATGCACCACTACTCCCAGATCTTGTATTTTTATTTACTAAAGCTGGTGACACTCTACCCAGGACAATAAGAAACAGACAGTCCCCTCCTAGAACTTTAAGTATAAACAAGAGGAGGCTGAAGTGTAGCTGTTGGTAGGTACCTTCCTAGTATATATATGACCTTGAAGAAAAAATATAACACAAAGTAAGAAATATATGAAACAGGAATTAGGAAAAGCTGCCAAAGGATTTCATCATTTATATATTTTTCCTAGTCTTAGCTAGCTGTAGTGGCATTTGGAAGGCAGAGGGAGGGGGATCTCTGTGTGCTTGAGGCTAGTGTGGGCTATGTAGTGAGTCTTCAGGCAGCCAGGACTGCTTCCTGAGAGCTTGTCTATTTTTTTTTTAACCTAGCCAAGTATGGGGTTCACATCAACTTTAGCACTTGAGGATTATGTGATGGCAAAACTAGCCTGGGCTATATAGTATGTTTCTTGAGTCATGTGTGGGGAGTGTATGAGATCTTGTCCCGAGACACAGAAAATAATTTTAAAGAAATTTGGCATTTAAGCTGGGCGCAGTGGCATACACCTGTAATCTCAGCACTCAGGGGAGGCAGAGAGGCAGCGGATCTCTGTGAGTTTGAGGCCAGCCTGGTCTACAAAGTGAGTCCAGGGCAGCCATGGCTATACAGAGAAACCCTGTCTCAAAAAACCCAAAAAATAAAAAATAAAAAAAGAAAGAAAGAAAAGTCAAAAAAGCAAAAACCAAAATAAATAAATTAGCATTTATTTGGGTGTGTGTAGGGTGGGGGCACGGATTGCTGTGGCACACAGGAAGAGGTCAGAGGGCAACTTGCCTTTATTTCCCTCCTATCATGTGCATACTGGGGACTAAACTGAGGTCGTCAGGCTTGGTGGTAAGTATGTTTGCCCACTGAGCCATCCTACCAGTATCAGAAAAGAATTCCTAGCTGGGCATGGTGGTGCATGCCTTTAATCCCAGCACATGGGAGGCAGAAGCAGGTGGATAAAAGTGAGTCCAAGGCCAGCCTGGTCTACAAAGTGTGTCCAGGATAGCCAAGGCTAGAGAGAGAAACCCTGTCTTGAAAAAAAAAAATTCCTTACTAGTTTCTTGTATGCTGTAGTTATGTTAAATTATAATTTGACTCAGCACATCTTGTGTAGTATATAAGGTGAGATAAATATGAGTCTGATTTCAGTTAGGTTCCTATGACAGGTGTTTTCTGGTGTATTTTTGTTGTCTCTTGTGATGATCACAGAAAACAAATAAAGAAAACAAACCCACTTGGTTTTGAGACAGCAAGCATGCAGAGACATGCAATCCAAGCCCACTCGCGTTTCTCCGCTCCCTGGCCCACAATCCCTCCTCCCCCCTATCCGGCCTGACACACTCAAGCCTTCTGACCTTCTGCATATCCGCTCGATCCTTCCTCCACGCCCATGTGACTAGGAGGATATAGAATCCGAAAAGGCTGGCCAGCAACGACACCCCAACTGGGTTGTTGGTCACACGAAGAAGCAACTTGATGGTATTTTCTACATCTACCGTCCTGGGCACGATGAAGAAGTCGCTGCTGAAGAAGGTCAGGTGGTTACAGAGACACTGTGTCTTCAGAATGGTGCTCAGCGGCCCCACCTGGAAGCAGATGGAGGACCGGAAGTGAGTTCTCCCTTCCTACCGGACGGCTTCTAGAGAGACTGAACTCGGGTTGCCAGGCTTGGCAGCCCTGGACATGTGGACTCTTCGCTGGCGCCCCGTTCCGGCATGTCTTGTTTCTAAGGTGGGCACCCTACATGTAAGCTGTGCACCAAGCATGTGCTGAAAGAATGAATATGCGCGCAAATCCAGGACCATCAGTGGCTACCCTCAGCCGGAGAGAGAAATGAGAATGGGGCGGGGTCCGTGGGTGCTTCCTTATTTAAAACTCTGAATGAGGAGCCAGGGATGGTGGGGCATGCCCAGAAGCCCAGCATTCAGGAGCCGGGAAGCAGGTGCATCTCGAAGAGATTCAGGGCCAGCCTGGGCTACACAATTAGAACCTGTTTCAAATCAAAACAGCAGCAAAATAAAACAAAAGCCCTGAATTAGGAAAATAATAACTTTGATAAAGCTGAGTGAGTGATATGTTTTAAAACTTTTAAATGATTTCCTGTAATTTTCCATATGGTATAATATTTCTTCACGGCATGTATTTTAAAATTGTACCATAAATATGACTCTTGGGAAGCTACCAATGTATGTTTGAGTTGGTGCATGAAGAGCCTCTGTGGGCCCAGTGGCAGGGTGCTCACCTACCAAGCGTGAAGCCATAGCATTTATCCAATTATTGCTCTGTGAAAATATTCCCTCTATGACTTGATTCCTTAATTCAGTGGCAAGAGGCTAAGCCCTGACTGCTCAGTCCTTATTCTGGCCTGGGAAAACCTCTCTCCTTTTACTGGGAGACACAACATCAGAGAAGGCTCCAGTGGAGAAGCATCTCAGTGGTTCTGGCATCACCTCTTATGTCTTGAGAGTGTAAATACTCTTGAGTTTGCTCCTCAATGCATGGTCTCCCCAAAATGTGGTGTGGCACTGCCTGGCTTACCCACAGCCACCACTGCAGAACCTGCTTTTAGTAAGCTGCCACCTGGGGAATCTGCCTGAGAAGTAACGACCCAGAGATGACCGCTTGAGGCAGCTGCTTTTTTGAGAATTCCATTTTTTCCTTGCCAAGCTCAGATGATGATGATGATGATGATGATGATTAAAAACAAGGTCTCACTATGTAGCCCAGGCTGGCCTTGAACCCTCCTGTTCTGTCTCCCAACTGCTGAGACTATACACACACACCAGCACGCCCACATCAGTCTCAGACCTTTGAAGGACAGCTTCAGGATTCTGGGGCCTTGCACACAGTGTGGTGTTACTGAAGCAGACACTGGATCAGGCTGGCACCCACAGGATCAAGAGTGTGCAAGCCAAGCATGGTGATGAATGCCTGGAACCCCAACACTCAGGGACACCAAAGCAGGAAGATGAGGACTGGAGGCCTCCTGGGCTGTACGCAGTGAGAGGCGTGACGCCTTCTGAAAGGGTTAGACACCAGGAACAAGGTGCTGATTGTAGACTGACAATCTGTCCTTGTCTGCCTGGGGTGTATGAGAATCTACAAGGCATTCTTCTCTCTCTCTCTCTCTCTCTCTCTCTCTCTCTCTCTCTCTCTCTCTCTCTCTCCTTCCTTCCCTCTCTCTCTCGTTTTTTTGAGACAGGGTTTCTGTGTGTAGCCTTGGCTATCCTGGAACTCACTCTGCAGACCAGGCTGGCCTCGAACTCACAGAGATCCACGTGCCTCTGCCTTCCTGAGTGCTGGGGTTACAGGTGTGCGCCACCACTGCCCAGCTCTTGTTTAAAAAAATTTATTTATTTAAGCAAGTTATTCATATTACATCTCAATTGTAATCCCCTCACGTGTATCTTCCCATTCCCTTCCCTTTCACCCTATTCCCCTCCCCTAGGTCTGTGACAGAGGGGACCTCCTCCCCCACCATATGATCACAGCCTGTCAGGGCTCATCTGGGTAGCCTGCTTCCCCTTCCTCTGAGTGCCACCAGGTCTCCCCACCAAGGGGAAGTGGTCAAATAGGGGGCACCAGAGTTAATGTCAGAGTCAATCCCTGCTCTCTACACAACTGTGGAGGATGCGCTGTCCATTGGCTAGATCTGGATAGGGGGTCTAGTTTTACTGCATGCATTGTCCTTGGTTGGTGCTATAGTTTGAGCAAACGCCCCCTGGGTCCAGATCTGCCAGCTTTAATTGTTTTCTTGTAGGTTTCTAGAACCCTCTGGATCCTTCTATTTCCCCATTCTCCCTTACCTCTTTCACCTGGAGTCCCAGTAGGAAGTCCCAGTATCTATCCCAATCTCCTGCTAAGTGAAGACTTTCAGGAGACATCTCTGTTGGGCTAGTGTCCAATTATAAGTGAGTATCTTTCTGGGTCTGGGTTAGCTCACTCAGGATGATCATTTCTAGCAGCTCTCATTTTTTTAAAAAAAAGCCTTACTTTTATTTTTTATTTACATGTATGTGTGCATGTATGTGCATGCATGCCTGTGTGTGTACATATACCTGCATACGTATACATGTGCAGTGTGTGTGTGTGTGTGTGTGTGTGCAAACACGCGCGCGCGCGCGCGCGCGCACTTGAAGAGGCCGGAAGGAGGCACTGGATCCACTGGAGCTAGAGTTACAGGTGATGGCTGTGAGCCAACATGTGGGTGCTGGGAACTGAAACTGGACTCTCTGGAAGAGCAGGAAAGACTTAACTGTTGAGCCACCTCTCAACCTTCTGTCTTTAACATATTCTCAACTAGAAAAGTTTTCTTTTATGTAACAAGAGGCTTACTTCATTTTAGGGGCAGGGTATTTAGCACACAGCTTCCCCATTTGCTTCCTGCCTTGCATCTACAGCTTTCAGCTGTCACTCAATGCCCAGCATTGTCAAACTTGCCTGCAACTGTATTGAGATGGAAATTAGAAAAACAGCACTGGCCTGCTGTTCTAGAGACATACCTGCCCTGATACTAAGGGACACCCTCCTCTTTGGTCCCAGGTTGTTGTTTCTGGTCTATCCCCAAGGAGGAAAGGTCCCAGAGAGTCCCCCCCATGCCCCTCTTACTTGGCATCCATCGCTCTTCCACGTCCTGTTGTGTCGGTCCCAGAAGTAGCACTGGGTGACAGCTGTTACCACTGAGACCAGGATAGGTGTGTGCTGCGTCGTCTCTGTACTTTTTTTCTCCACAGCCATTATATAGTAAGTGCCAATCCCATACTGAAGGCTCTCTGGTGTCAGCACCCATGTGTACTCCTCATCTTAGGACAAAGAAGAATGCTGGGTTGAGTGAGAATTTTGGTTTCCTTAAAACCACAGAAATGTGGCTGGGCGTGGTGGCACAGGCCTTTAATCCCAGCACTTAGGAGGCAGAGGCAGGTGGATCGCTGTGAGTTCGAGGCCAGCCTGGTCTACAAAGGGAGTCCAGGGCAGCCAAGGCGAACAGACAGAGAGACCCTGTCTCGAAAACAAACAAACAAATAAACAAAAAACACAGAGAAGTTATGGGAATATGTTTTTGTTTTAACGCTGGCTGTGGGACACAGGACTGCTGCAGATTGTCCACAGCAGCTGATTGTGATTGTCTCATGCTCCGGGAGGTGCTTGATTTTTGCCAGCTGCAGATAGTTTATGTTGGGAATTCCGGGGACTCTGCAGAGGGTGTATCGATGTCAAAGCCCCAAGACGTGGCCACTGCTGCTACTGCTCCTGTTGCTGCTTTTGCTGGTTGCTGATTGTGTTTGCTGTTTGATGGATTGCTGGTGGTTGGTTGGAGGTAACCTGCTGATGAAAATTGGACTTGCCCCAAGGAACTTGATACCCCTAATCAGCAGGAAGTAGTCTAAAGAGACCTTCTTTCTCGCCTACTGAGTGTTGAGGGGTTTGAAGGGATTGGGGTGGAAAAGGGTGGTAGGTAAAAGAACTCCATAAAGCAGCCAAAAAGTATGTTTGCACTGGGTTATATTCCCCAAGGGATAAACCCCATCAGCTTCACAACTATTATTCATTACTATTATCTTATGAACGAGGACACAAGTCTAGCGCGTGAAATGTGTGCAAAACAGACCACTGACACAATCCTGAGCTCTGCGTTATATACAGCCCAGTAATCATTTCCTTTTGAAACATGCACATCTGGGTCTAGTGAATTGGAATTGACTAGAGTTCTAGAAAAGTGAAACCATCACACGAGGCTCTGTGGTGGCTTGAGTAAGAATGGTCCCGCTAGGCTAACGTATCTGAATGCTCAGTCATCAGGGGTGGCATTTAGTTGAGAAGGATGAGGAGGATTAGGAGGTGTGGCCGTCCTTGTGGGAGCAAGTGTGTCACTGCGAGTGGGCTTCGATGTTTCAAAAGCCCAACCCTGGCCCAGAGAGTCTCTCTCTTCCTCCTGCCAGTGGATGTGGGTGTTGCACTCTCACTGCCCGCAAGCTGCCATGACGACAGCGGACTAAACCTTGGAAACAGCAAGCCTCAATTTTTAAGAGTTCTGTGGTCATTCACAGCAATAGAACAGTCACTAAGACCAACTGAGCTACACCCTCAGCTCTGCTTTCAAAGATCCCTGACCTCTCTGGTAATGTCATTTTGTCTTACATCAAGGTTTACTATCTCTGACTCTTACCCACATCTAAGACTAAAAATAAAATTGGGGTGTGTATGACATCTACACCCAGATATATCCTATCAAGCCTGAAATACATATGGTGTGGCCCATAGTGCTGGAGTTTTATTTCTTCAGTTGGTCTAAAAAAATTTATTTTTATCCTAAGGATAAAAAAAGCCTTTGTCATTTTAAACACATAGTCTACCACTGAGCTACACCTCAGTCCTAAGTCTGCTTATAAATATTTTCAACCACACTAAAAGTTAAATTTAATAGTACATATTCATGTTATCACTGGGTTCTATAATTAGCATTTTATAAAATTTGTTTTATCATATATACATATGTGATCTCTCTATATATTACATATATATATAGATAAAATTATCCTTTTATGCATCACATAACCCATCTTTAGTTACATAAAACAAAGTGCACATACATAAAGAGATGAATGCTTGGAATCCTGGGACCATCTACTGAGAGTTCATTGTGTCAAGGTCATTTCCTACGAGGGCTGGATAAAAAGCATGTGTGTTGTTTTCTCTCATGGCTGCATGTGAACCTACAATCACCTCATAAGTGCAAGTTAAAAATAAGAAAAGCATATCATCAATTAAGCTTCAGCAACTGATGGCCGATACCTTTCTGCCACACATGGCCCCTCGGAAGGCTGATGTTGAGGTAGAAGTGAGTGTGGTCAGGCTGGTCCTGGAAGCCCAGGGAGAGGGTCATTAGAAGGGGACTTTCGGGCTCAATGGTCACGATGAGGGATTTCTCCAAGGAAGTGACATTCACTGTGACTATGAACCGCTCTGTACTCGAGTTGAGGCTGGTAGGCTGGGTCTCCATGCTGGCATTTCTCCAGAGCACGATCTAGCAAGAGAGACAGTTAATCTTCCAGGTTGAGCTGGGCCTTACCTTTTCCTTGTAGCAATGAGGTAGCAAACGTCCCCAGGCTTCTTGGTTAGGTCTCAGCAGGCAGCACAAAGCCAGTGTTTAGTGGAGTCTCAAATGAGCTTCTCTTGGGACTGAGTTAGCTTTATCTCTTTGTGTGAGATGTGTAACAAAGTACTGGCCCTGACATCAATTAAAAAAAAAAAAAAAAGGCAGAATCCTTTCTGTCATAGAGAACTCACTATGCATCCTAGATTGCCTTGAATCCCCAGTGCTGGGATAGAGACAAGTGCTATGTACTTGGCTCTTGCACTCTCTTTCCCAGCATGCCCTGTTTCCATCAAGATACTTGTACCTCAATATTTTCTCTTAAGTCTTGGACTTGGAGCGATTGGTAGGCAGAGCTCAGCAGCACGTTTCCAATGCTCCCAACAATGTTCCTGTCATCCAAAGTCTCAAAAGGGTTGAAAGCCAGACCTGTTACCTGCGGACGAAGCAAGTTTCAGTTCCTCCAGCTGCCCAGTTGGTCATAAACAAGTCTCACAGCACATTACAAAGTAGCAGCTATAAACTAAACGCTGGGACCTCCACCAACGTGTCAAGTGAAGGTAGTTAACATTGTGACACTGATGAGAAACAATGAAGGACAACGCATTTGTTCTTTTATATTTTTATTCTACATCCTAACACACTCTCTCTCCCTCTCTTCCTCCCCCCTCTGTGTTTTTCTCCCCTCACTGAATTAGTTATGATTCAGATAATCTCAACTTTGCCAGGAGATAAGTTGAGATCAATTCTAATCACAACACAGAAACTTAGTGAAATACACATATCCGTTTTATGCTCCCAAGATCCCTACTGGATTTTTTTTTTCCCTTTGAGACTTACAATTAGCCAAGGCTATCCTTGAGCCCTGAATTCACAGCAACCCTCCTGCTGCTGCCTCTCAAGTACTGGGACAACAGACATCTGCCATCAAACCTAGCTATATACTAGGGGTGTGTGTGTGTGTGTGTGTGTGTGTGTGTGTGTGTGTGTGTGTGTGTGTGTGTGTGTGTACATGGGTGTAACAGCTTATGCCAGAGAACAGGTATGGAGATGCCAGAACAGGACAGTAGGTATCTTCCTGGAGATTCAAACTCACATCCTTTTATGGACAGACCATGTGTTCTTACCCACTGAGCCATCTCTCCAGCCCCTACCCGATCATTTTAAAGAGGTCTTTCTCCTCTCAGTATGAAATATAAATTAGTGCCCACAGTGCTCCTTCATCTGGCCCAGCTGGTGTGCACATCCCCTCACTGCCATCATGTGCCGTTTTCACTCTCACCTCAGCCCAGTTCGTACTCACTTGAAGGTTCACTCCTGGGTGTTTATTCAAGAGCTCCCTCAGTGCTTCTGCTGACGGGAAGCCTAACCTCAAGGGTGCAGGCTGCCCCAGAGTGTAGGTGCTCAGAGGCAAAGATGACGCATTTGGGCTGAAAGAATGTAAATGCAAATCAGTTTCTCTATGCCCTCTACAAGCCCTGGTCAAAATGAAATGTCCCCAGTCCTCTAGCCTGTTAACCTGCTCAGTGCCAGAGCAGCCGTGGAAGAGGTCAAGGTCACTGCCGGCTCAGGACACAGGTTCTGTTGGCAAAATGCCTTGTGGATCTCCCCGAGCGCCATCAGGGACGTCTCCAGCATGTCTTCAACCTGCATTTAGAGCAAGATCCAGCCTTTCTAGTCCTGGGATAACAGGTATGCCCGCTAGACCCAGCTTCTTGGGCTTAATTAGCATTTTCCTAAGAGCTAAGAGCATTGGGCATCTTGCTGAAGGTTTATAATAGGCTTTACTGAGTTCCATTCACTTGCTTAAGAAGTGAGTGCTCAGCAGCCTCGGCCCACTGCTGGGTGGAGGAGGAGACCAGAGATGACTTAGCTGTTTCTCCAGCAGAATTCTCCCTTGAAGACTGGGGAGAGAGAGAGGCTGTGTGCCTGGACGTGAAGATGAGGGTCCCTGGCAGAGCTGGCCACCTGCAGCGAGCACACCCACCTGCTCAGCGTCTTGCTGAACCATCTGCTGAGTGGTCTGGTTTGTTATTACACTTCCAAGAGGAGAATGAAAGGGACAGCTAACTTCTGAAGGTCTGAAGCCCCAACTGTCATTTTTCTGGAACGGGAGTGTCAGCAGCTGCTTACTCAGGTCCACGAGTAAATTGGCCACACTGACCTAGGGATGTCAGGAAGGAAATACATGTAGATGCTTGTGACTGTTTTACATTTATTTGTGCCTTATTTTAAACAGCTCAATGTTATCTATCTCCCTCCCTCCCTCCCTCCCTCCCTCCCTCCCTGTGTGTATGTATCTGTGTGTGATGCATGCACATATTCATGTGGGTGTATGTGCATCTGGAGGCCAGCTCGATGTCACGTGTCTTCATCAGTTGCTCTCCATTATGTTTTTAAAGACAAAGGTCTCTCATCGGACCTGGAGCTTACTACCCGGCTTGACTAGCTGACCAGCAAACTCCAGGACTCCATCCACTTCTATCCACCTCTCCATCACTACATTTCGGGACATGCAGGGCCACATCTGGCTCTTTCAAGGGTGCTGCAGGTGTGTGCTGGGGCCCTCAAGCTTGTGCACAGGCACTTTACCGACTAAGTTACTGGCCCAGCCCCACAGTTTAATATCTGCGACAGAGTTCAAATGTATTTTATAAAAAGCAACACCGCCATTTGGCAGTCAAGGAAAATATATGACTCCATATATCACCTATGGGGGAGGACTGTTTCATGTTATTCTAGGGAACGCAGAATGCTAAGCAGACAAGCTGTTAGAGAACAAAACTGAACTAGAAGAGGGATGCTCAGGAAAAGAGCAATGCCAGGCCAAATGCTGAGTGGGTGGGCTCTTTTTTGAAGGCATGTGTGGTGGCATCAAAAGCTTTGAGCTACCCAGAAAACAGAGACTAGGGAGAATTTTTTTTGGGGCGGGGAGGGGTTCAAGACAGGGTTTCTCTGTGTAGCTCTGGCTGTCTTGGAACTCACTCTGTAGACCAGTCTGGTCTCGAACTCAGAGAACCACCTGCCTCTGCCTCCCAAGTATTGGAACTAAAGGCGTGCGCCGCCACCACCTGGCAAAGGGAGAAGTTCTAAAAACAACAGAAAACACCAGTTTTCTTTTATGCAGGTCTCTCTCATAGGAAACAAACAGGAGTCAAAAAGGCTTAGCAGCCAGGCGCAGTGGAACATTGCCTGTAATCCCTGGACCCAGGAGGTAGAGACATGAGAGTTGCAAGTAAATTCAAAGCCAAGGCTTTGGCTGCATGGTGAAACCCTGTCTCAAACCAACTAATACCCGAAAGGAAATGTTAGGCAAGTTTGATTGGATGATTACTTACTGGACATCTGCTGTAGGTACTAGTATTTTTATTTTAGGATGTTATTTCCTTCCAAAGTTATATTTACTAAAAACATCTGTGAAAATCAAAGGTATCAGATGGACAGTGGTGCTGCATGCTTTTAACGCCAGCATTTGGGAGACAGAGGCAGGATCTTTACTAGTTCAAGGCCAGCCTGGTCTACAGAGTGAGTCTAGGACAGCCAGGGTTACATACAGAAACCCTGTCTCAAACAAACAAACCAACATATACAGAAATGAACAAGAGCCTGGCACAAAGCATTTGAAGTATGAATAACAACAGTTAGTCTCAATAATAAAGACCTGTAACAAACAAGACCAAGTTGAAGAGTGGGCAGAATGAATGAAGGCACAAGGCGACCCAGAGACGGGCTGAAGGGGAAGAGGAGAGGGGCATGTCCCAATGGCAGAGCCCATGCTTAGGTCCAGGACCAGGCATAACAGTCAACAGAAGTGAACTCATAAACATTGCTGTATATACACAAGCTCATAAAGGGAGGCCCGGCTTCCTCAGAACCCAGCACATGCCTCTCTGCCTGCTGCTTGCTTGCTTGTTTGTTTATTGTCAACTTGATACAAGCTACAGCCGTTGTGAAGGAGGACTGTCAGTTGAGAAAATGCCAATGGTAAGATTGGCCCATAGGCAAGTCAATAGGGCATTTTATTGACTAGTGATTGGCGTGGGAGGGTCCAGCCCATGGTGGGCAGTGCCACCCCTGGGCAGGTGGTCCTGGGTTTATAAGAAAGCAGGCTGAGCCTGGCTCTTCCATGGCCTCTGCTTCTGTTTCTCCTCCAGGTGCCTGCCTTGGCCTCCCCCATGAGGGAGCGTAACCCATACGCCCAACAAGCCTTTCCTCCCCAAGTTGCTTTTGGTTATAGTGTTTGATCCTAGCAATAGAAACCCTAGCTGAGACACCTTCTTTTTTCTTTCTTGCTTTCAGAATTGGAAAAAAAAAAAAAGACCGTGGGGCCACAGTGGAAATGAAAACTTTTAGAACAGTTTGGCCCTACCCATTACAAGCCTAAAAGCCCATCATTGCTTTGATGCTCCACTGTAGCATTCAGGATTATTTATGTAAGTGTTCAATGTACTTACAAGGATGCACATAAGTAGGCTGTGTCTATGAATGAACAAAAAATTCAAATGAGTGCTAGTCAGTTAATCTATGCAGACAGATGTGGAATAATACCTGTAAGAATGTGTTGAGTTAAAAGAAGTCCAAGGTGCCTAGCAGTGGTGGCACATGCCCTTAATCCCAGCATTTGGAAGGCAGAGGCCGGCGATCTCTGAGTTCAAAGGCGATCATAGAGTGAGTCCAGGACAGCCAGGGCTACACAGAGACACCCTGTCTCAAAAAAAGTTGAAAGAAAAAGTCAAAGGTATAAAAATATCTGTTTGTTTGTTTTGATTTTTTGAGGCAGGGTCTCTCTGTGTAACCGTCCTGGCTGTCTTAGCACTTACTATGTAGCCCAGGCTGGCATGAGTGCTCGGGTTAAAGACATGTGCTACCACCCCGGCTCCTTATGATTTATTTTTTAAAAAGTTTGTGATGTAGGAAATAGTGAATAGATATGGTTGTTCATAGCCAGTCAGGGGCAAAGGGAACAATGATCACTTCTAGCTGATGAGATTTGCAAGGGCAAAGGTGTGTGTGTATGAGTGTGTGTGTGTGTGTGTGTGTGTGTGTGTGTGTGTGTGTGTGTGTATTCTCATTATTGTATTTGCCTAGCTTTGATTTTCTTCCTAACAATGTATTATTTCTGTAACTGAAAAACCCTGGCCGGATGGAGATGCAGCTCACTTGGTGGAGCGCTTTAGCGTCAAGCCCCAGGCCTGAGCCCCAGCACCACACAAACTGGGTGTGGTGGTGCGAGGCATGAAGAGCAAGTGTTTAAGGTTATCCTAGGCTACACATCAAGTTTGAGATAAGCCTAGGATACATGAAACCCTGTCTCAGAATAGAAAAAGTGAAAACAAACAAGCAACTGCCCCCACACACCCCAAAAAGCCAAACCAACCAACCAGAGACATGCTTATTGTGGTGTATTTAAAAACACTGAATTTCTTAGGCTACCACTTCCCCCTGCCCCCAGACAAGGTTTCTCTGTGTAGCCTTGGCTGTCCTTGAACTCACATCCATAGGCTTGCCTCTGCCTCCTGAGTGCTGGGATTAAAGACGTGTGCCACTACGCCCAGTGGCTACCACCATGAGCAAGAAGCAGTTTGACCAATTATGAGGAAGTGATGTCACCAAGCATCAGGAGCATTCTGGTTTTAATGCCCGTCTCTACGCAGGCTCCGCATCTACCTTTGTCCCATGAATTCTCCTAACACGTGTATTAAAATGAAGTGACCCAAGCAGCCAACCAACGGACAGGAACTGTGACTCTGAGAATGCCCATCAAAGCACTCACTTCCAGACTTAAAGATACAGTTCTATTTGCTGGTACTCAGCTCTGTTTCCACCAAGTACTTTTATGCTGCCCAGTTCTGCTGAGGGCACGACTGCGCCGTCATCCCTAGTTTCTGCTTACCTGAGCTGATGTGGGAGATGGTGGAGGGAAATCTCGCAGTCTCTGGAGAATGGCACAAGCTTTCTGGAATTCACTGCGAGCTTGCAAAGCAGCCATTGTTGGCATCAACTTCTCTGTTGTGTCACCTATGACCTGTTGGGAAGAAACGGTTTTTGCCAGGCTGGAGAGATGGCTCAGTAGGTAAAGACACTTACTACTAAGACTGAAGGACCCCAGTTAGATCCCTGGAACCAAAAGGGTGGATTCTCTTTTGTTGTTGTTGTTTTTGGTTTTTCGAGATAGGGTTTTGCTGTGTAGCCTTGGCTGTCCTGGACTTGCTTTGTAGACCAGGCTTTTCTCGAACTCACAGCGATCCGCCTGCCTCTGCTCCCGAGTGCTGGGATTAAAGGCTTTGCCACCAAGCCTGGCCAGGGTGGATTCTTACACGTTGTCCTCTGACTGCCACATGACCTCTACATGAGTGGCATGGCATGTGTGCACCCACACTCCCATATACACAAATAAATGAATGTAATAAAAACGTAAAAGAAAATACTTTGTCAAGATTATTTATACAGAATTATTATCATGTATTTGGAGTTTGGCATACCATGGCAGTGGACACTGACCATGGATGACATTCTAAGTTTCCTGAACCACAGGCTCCCAAAGGGCTGTTATTTTGGGAAGAATCCCTGCTGGTGGGTGGGGTTGATTTTCAGCTCCTTCATACACGGAAGAAGATGGGTAAGAGTTTTACAGAATGAATAATCCGAAGGCAGATGGGGTTCCTGGTAAAAATCTAGGCATGAGTTCACAGAGAGCTTATCTAGCAAGTACTAGGTTCCAAGTTCAAGCCTCAACACTGGGGAAAAGAGATCATGTTCAAAAGGGGAAAACATCAAAGTACCATGTAGCAGGAGGTGGCCGGTGAACACTTCCCTGGACAAAGTGAGCAAACAGACGAAGGCCCAGGCTTATAAGGCTTCTATGCTTGAGGCCCAGCCTTTACGGATGTCCACACAGACCCAACCTACTTGCTTGAATTCTGGAGCACAGCCCACGTATCTCACACGTCTTCAAGAGACATTTGCTAAGGCCCTACTTCACTCTGCAGATGCTCTGATAGATGGGAATTGTGGGGCATGACCCTGTCTGTCTAACTGAGGGTGTCTGTTGGTGCGATGACACACCATCAGTAAAAGCAAGTTGAGGAGGAAAGGGTTTATTTGCCTTACACTTCCATATTGTAGTCCATCACTCCAGGAAGCCAGGACAGGAACTCAAACAGGGCAGAATCTGGAGGCAGGAGCAGATGCAGAGGCCATGGAGGAGTGCTGCTCACTGGCTTGTTCGGCTTGCTTTCTTACCAGCTCAGGGATGGCACCACCCACAACGGGCTGGGTCCTCCCCCATTGATCACTAATTGTGGAAATGCCTTACAGCTGGATCTCACGGAGGCATTTTCTCAACTGAGGTTCCCTCCTTTCGGATAACTCTAGCTTGTGTCAAGTTGACGTAAGACCAGCCAGCACACCATTCTCATGGGTCACATGGTTCAATAGGTGATTCCTGACTTTGTGAGAGAGGTCACTTACAGAAGGACCCTGGACTGAGAGTCACTATACTGTGGCTTTGATGACCTGAGGTGCAAATAAGAAAGGATGAAGACACGAGTGAGCTGTAGCTGCCGCCCCCTGACCCAGAGGAGGCTTTCCGGATGCTCTCTTAGCTACAGGCAGCGTAGAGACACACACTTCATTTGGTACTTTAGAACCCAAAGTGTAACCAGGGCCACATCATGACACATCTTAACATTGATGTGGCCCCAGGCTGGCCTTACATTTGCAATCCTCCTGCCTCAGCCTCCTGAGTACTGGGATAATGGTCTCTGTTACATCACTTGCCTGTGTTTAATTTTCTCATTGTTGCATACTTAGTTTTAACACACATCTTGAGCTGGGCAACATCACTGAAGTCTCTTACCAGTTTAGCAATTTATCTACAAATACTTCCGGATACTCATTCTACATTTTTTTCCTCTTTATTTAAGGAAAGGAAGCAAACCCCATTATTGGTTTAAGCTACTGCAAGGTGGTCCTTCCTTGGAGGAAGATGATGCTGGGACCTCTAGCTTCCATTGCCATGGGAAACAGAGCAAATGGGGTATTTAAATGGGAAAGTGCCAGGCTGCACAGAAACAGGGTTTGAATTTTTAAAAGTAGGGGTGGGGAATGGGATTCATGTCAGTCACCTTGACTTCATGGCTTTTCTTTTTCTCTAGCATCTCTAGTAGAGTGGGGCAGGCCAGCAGAGGTCCTTCACCACCAAATGCTGACTATTTGAGTCCTAGACAAAAATGACCCATCGACGAGAAAGGTTGTCTTGGAGTCAGTTCATTTTTGCTTTTAGTGTACAGTTCTCCTGGGAGGTAAGGGGGTGACTATCTGCTTCTAAAAATCACAACCCTGGAGATGTCATGATAGACATGTCACATATGTCCATATGTGCTCTTTTTATGACTATTTTTTCACTAGTGATGGCTGAACCCTGGGGTCATGTATGTGTTAGGCCAGTATTTTACCCCTGATCTACATTCCTAGCCCTGTGCTTCTTCAGTGTCATGGAGGTACCCAGTTATTTTCTGTTTTCCAGATTTACCTGATGGGATGCACTCTGAAATGACGTCTGTGGATGGGTGGAGATGATTCTCAGGTAAGAGTCTTCTTTTGGGCTTGAAGTGATGTTTGCCAAAGATCTTCCAGCAGGTATTGTGGACTCAGGCCTGGAGACCTCTGTCATCACAGGCCATGGTGGACTCCTGGGTGCAGATGTAGCTGCTGTCACCTGTGGTGGGCCGCTGGGTGCAGGTGTGGCTGCTGTCACCTGTGGTGGGCCCCTGGGTGCAGGCGTGGCTGCTGTCACCTGTGGCGGGCCCCTGGGTGCAGGCATGGCTGCTGTCACCTGTGAGCTTCTGGTTGGAGAAGGGATAGTCATCTTTGGTGTGGCTTTGGGACGGACTGAAGAAACTGGCTCGATGTGAAAGCACTGTGTCTCAGACTAAAAGATAAAAACATGTCAAGGAAGAGGCTGAGTTTTATTTTAGCAAGCACAACATCACTGGGGCAGTGTTCTGTCTTCACTCTGGGCCTACCATGTCTGTAGGACACAGCTAGCATACTGATGTCAAACACCTCTGGGGGAACTGTACATTAAGGGCCAAGGATTTATTGTCCATCATTCACTAACTTACCAAACACCTACTATGTGCTAGCATGTGTTCTGGTGAACTGGGCTTACGGAACAAAATGAGCCCAGTGTCCGGCCTCCTAGGGCCTCCACGGGAGTGGAGACTGACAGACAAATTATATCAGGATTGTGAAGGAACCATCTAGGCCAGCAAATGGCGAAGAAGGGCTGCACTTCAGACCAGACTCAGAGGTGAGAGTGAATACAGGCAAACAGTGGCCTCTGCCAACATGTCTGAGGACCTCTGGGGGTAGGGAGGGTGCAAAGCATGCTGGGTGTATTTGAGGAGGAAGTAGAAGGCAGAAAAGAAAAGTGGTGAGGAATGGGGTGTCCAGTGGCAGCACTCAGGCTCCCTCTGACTCCAGTGCTGAGGTCAGACAGGAAAATTAGGTGCAAAGAAACTGAAGAGCTGAGGGGACAGATACAGCAGTTCAGACTTCATGGTTCCTCCCCCTGGCAGCATTTCAAGGGCTGTGAGCTTAGCAAGTGCCGAGGCAGGGCTTTTACTTCATCTTTGTCTTTTTATATTACTAGAAACACCTTTTCAGTTAATATTGGATCAAAGTAACAAAACAATTTAGACAGGTCCTAGAGGATCACTGTATAGTCTCTGAAGAGGAGACGGCTGAAATGCTGGCGGCTGCACTGACAGTGGCTGCCTTCCCTTCCCTCTGCTGCCTTCCCCTCTTAGACTTTCAGATCTTACTGTGTTTACTGCGCATGTTCCTAAAAGATGCCACAAGTTCCCCGAATGAACCAGAGGGCAAAGGAGCAGCAGCAAGGAGGTGGGTATCTTATCTGCACAAAAGCACAAAGACGGATTGCTAGAATCTTCTTCAGGTCATCTGCTACCCTAACTCTTTCTTGTATGTTCCTTTCTAGAAAGCTGTGCCCAGCATACTCTAAGAGACGGGAAGATCCTGGCAGGACCCATCAAAAGCAGAGAGATTAATATTTCACACACTACGGTACGTACAGGATCAGGAGGACCACGGTGTCGACAAGAGGCTGACGGAGGAAAATCTAGAGAAATAGGAGGGCAAAGCGGTATATGATTACCTTGAAATAATTTGGAAAATGACCATTTATAAAGTCTTATCATGCTACCATTATTGCTTGCCTGCATTTCTCCTCAGTGGCCCAGGATTCAACCTGGGGCCTCTTGCATACTGGACAAGCACTCTATCACTAAGTCCCCAGCCCTCTCATTATTATTGCTTTCTTTCTCCTCCCACATTCTCCTTTAAGATAGCCATCACCTGAAGCAGTCAAGTGACTCAGAGCTTGGGAGTGTCAGACCACCTATAGAGCCAGTCAGAACAGCACAGACTCCTATGGTTTTATTTGTTTGTTTTTTATTATGTTTTTGTTTTTTCAAGACAGGGTCTCGCTGTGTAGCCTTGATTGTCCTGGACTCATTTTGTAGTTGTAGACCAGGCTGGCCTCAAACTCACAGCAATCTACCTGCCTCTGTCTCGGCCTCCTGAGTGCTGGGATTAAAGGCAAGCGCCACAGCGCCTGGCTGAGCCTTTGTTTTCTTTCAATCAGATTTTCTTAGGCAGCCAGTTAGAAGTAAGGAGTAGTTTACGGGCCCCAGAGGAAGTTGCAGGGCCCATTGTGAGTCTTAGTGACTCATAAAATGCCTGACACAATCTACTTGAAAGAGGAAACACTCATTTGGACTCAGTGTTTGCAGTACAGGCGTGGCAGATCTGTTTCAGTAGCTCACAGTGTGGAGGATAACAAATCAGAGGCCATAGAACTCATTACTCTCATGATTGTCACATGGCTCTCCCTGCTGAATGTAGTTTGTCTTATACATGTGTAATAAAATAAAATTAAATTAAATTAAAAAAAGAAAGAAATAAATCAGAGGCCAGCCTGGTCTACCAAGAGAGTTCCAGGACAGCCAAGGTTACATAGAGAAACAGCATCTTGGAAAAGCAAAACAAAACAAAACAACAACAACAACAACAAAGATATCAGAGTGGAGGTGGTCAGTGCTTTCTAGCTTTCTCCAGAGGAGAAGCCTCACGCCCATGGGAATGTCACCTCACATTCCAGGTAGATCTGCCCTGCTCTCGGCATGCTCTCTGGGAGCACTGGTACAGACATGCCCAGAGCTGTCCATCACTGGTCTCCCAGGTGACCGGCCTCCCAGTCAGGCTGACAGTAAGAACTGCCCATGGCAGAGAGTTTGTGAACTAAAAAGACTGTCTTCAGTGTTTTCTCCTGGCTTGTCACCAAGTGCATGCAAACTCTCTTCTGCTTTCCTAGACTAACCTCTTGCTAGTAAGATGGGCTAAAAGATGAGGAAAGCTACGGTGACACGGAAGAAGGAAAGGCGCCCTCACCTGGAGTCTGGTTGAAGTCTCTCATGGGATGAGTTAAGAATTTTTTTAAAAGCCGGGCATGGTGGCTCACGCTTGTATTCCTCACACACAGCGGGGAAGAAGCACACACATGCTTTTCAACTCCTTAATCTTGTTAATGTACTTTTTACCCTCACCCCCAGGATTTTATTAGTATAATCTGAGGGCTATTACTCAGCTCATACTTTTCCCTGGCAGTCCTGGAGACTGAACCTAGTGCCTCATGCATGCTGGCCAAGGGCTCTTCTACTGAGCTAAAAGCCCAGCCCTCTAAACTAGCACGTTTTCATGACTAAAAAAAAAAACAAAAAACAAAAAAACCCAATATTTTATTAACTCTTTGAGAACTTCATACAGTGTATTTGATCATGTTTGTTCTCTCTTCCCCATAACTCCTCCCAGACCAACTCCTACCTCCGCCTGCACCCCAACTTCATTCTTCTCCTTTTCTTTTTCATTAGCCCTCAAGTCCAATTTGTGTTGCCCATATAGTCCTGGGGAACATACACTGGTGCTCGGCTGACCTACTAGGGACCACACTCTTAAAGAAAACTGACTCCCCGAGATGGCTTCTCCTCCAGAATATGAGCTACTTATAGTTGCCCAGATAAGGAGAAGGGATTAAGCGCCCTCCGTCTCCTCAATACAATGTTGGGCGGCTGGGTCTCGGGCAGGTTTTGTGCCAGCAACCACAGCTCCCGAGTGCAGCTGTCCCTGAGGACACCGCTTCACTCCAGCCATCCCTGCCCTCTGGTTCTGACACTCTTTCTGGCCCCGCTTTCTGGATGGTGCCTGATCCGTGCTGGGTAGAGAGTTATAGAGGAGCCTCCATTCGGGGCTGAGCACTCAACACTCACTTATTCTCTGCACTTCGACCAGTTGTGAGGGTCCACATTAGCCACCATGTACTACATAAAAAAAAAAAAAAAAACCCTCTACCGGGTATGGTGGCGCACGCCTTTAATCCCAGCACTCAGGAGGCAGAGTCAGGTGGATCGCTGTGAGTTCGAGGCCAGCCTGGTCTACAACGCAAATCCAGGACAGTCAAGGCTACATAGCGAAACCTTGTCTGGAAAAACAAGAAGAGGAGGAGAGGAGGAGGAGGAGGAGAAGGAGGAAGAGGAGAACAACAACAACTTATAGGGTTTAAAAAAATTTTTTATTAAGTATATGGGTCTTTTGCCTACATGTGTGTTCGTACACCAAGTGCATGCATGGTGCCCATGGAAGGTGCTGGATCCCTTGAGATTAGAGCTACAGACAGTAGTGCTGCCATGTAGGTGCTGGGAATAAAGC
Organism: Acomys minous; assembly: GCF_964271855.1. Taxonomy (NCBI): domain Eukaryota; kingdom Metazoa; phylum Chordata; class Mammalia; order Rodentia; family Muridae; genus Acomys; species Acomys minous. The sequence continues at coordinate 18,593,519 of NC_140496.1, forward strand.
CTGAATCCCCTGGAAGAGCAACCAGGGCTGGGTCACACCTTTAGAGAAGGGACGCATTACCTGGGGACATGTTTCTCCCTGTCTGGGCTCCTCTTTTTTTCTTGGGTTCTTCATTTCCTTCACCTTGCTGGGGAAAGGCAGCTGTGTGGAGCCAACACAAAGGTTTATCTTTTGGTTATGGCTTTGGCTCTAAGCTTACAAATAGTCATCACACACACACACACACACACACACACACACACACACACGACAATCAGGGAAACACAAAGATTTTTAATCATTTACTTTAAGTAGCAACATGGGGCTTCTGAAGTAGCCCCTTTGTTCTGACGACAGCCATGTCTGACTGCATGCTACTGGGACCTAAAACTGGGTCTAATTGGGCCAACACGTAAGCAACAGAGGGTTAAGCTACTTGTATGAAAGGACCTGCTGAGCAAAACATCTTCCTTTGTGGTTTTGTAACTCTGGTCGGTAGAGCTGAGGGTCCAGAAATGGCAGGAGGGGCTTTTGTGGTGGTCCAGGCACTTACTTTACCATTGAGCTACATTCTCAGCCCAACAGTGACTTGTGGAATGCCTCATTTTCTCCATCCATCCATCCATCCTTAATACATACGTACATCTAGTGTTGCAAATTGAGCATCACTAAAGAAAATCATATAACCATACTGGCTACACCTCAACTTAAGGTTAGGCCCACAATCCTCCTCAGCCTGCACCACCACTGCCTGGCGATCAGCAGTGTGTCTGGTCTATTCACTACTGTTCTTGTACTACTCTTTTTTACTTCCTTACTCAACTAGAAGCCTTCTACATCCTCTTCCGGCAGAAGGCAACTTGCTTTTTACTTTATTTTACAGTGTGTGTGTGTTTGTGTGTGTGTGTGTGTGTGTGTGTGTGTGTGTGTGTGTGTGTGTGTGTGTGTGAGCTTGGCTGATGATGACCCCGATAGGCTCATATATGTGATATTTGGTCACTAGTTGTTTAAACTGTTTGGAAAGGATGAGGAGGTCTAGTTTGTTGGAGGAGGTGTGTCCCTGCTTGTTGAGATATTAAAAGCCCGTGCCAAGGCCAGGCATAGTGGCGCATGCCTTTAATCCCAACACTCAGGAGGCAGAGGCAGGTGGATCTCTGTGAGTTTGAGGCCAGCCTCGTCTACAAAGGGAGTCCAGGACAGCCAAGGCTACACAGAGAAACCCTGATTCAAAAACAAAAAAACAAAAAAACCCAGAAAAACCCATGCCGTTGCCAGTTAGCTCTCTCATTGCCTTGTGCTTGCTCTACGTTGCTGCTCCAGCCACCTGTCACCATGCCAACCAAAACAACAGGACCAAGAAGCCAGCAGCTTTGATTGCCTCTGTGAACTTCTGGTTTTTTATTTATCTTTTTAAAAATATTTTTTATTAATTTATTCTTGTTACATCTCAATGGTTATCTCATCCCTTGTATCCTCCCATTCTTCCCTCCATCCCATTTTCCCCTTATTCCCCTCCCCTATGACTGTTCCTGAGGGGGATTACCTCCCCCTGTGTATGCTCATAGGGTATCAAGTCTCTTCTTGGTAACCTGCTGTCCTTCCTCTGAGTGCCACTAGGTCTCCCCCTCCAGTCAAATGTGAGGCACCAGAGTTCGTGTGAAAGTCATACCCCACTCTCCACTCAACTGTGGAGAATGTTCTGTCCATTGGCTAGATCTTTATTTATCTTAAGCAAAATTATTTTGAGAAAAGTATTGAACAATTCAAAGTTTCATTTTCCTCCCTTTTTATTTTTATTTTTTTGGAGGATTGCTTTTTAAAGTTCCTCATCTGTTTTTTTTTTTAATCATTTTTTTTTTTTTTTAGTTTGTTTTGTGCTGACAGAGTATCACATACTCCACAGTTTATAAAGGGCAGACATTTAGGGCTGGGAGTGTGACTTGGTGATGGGAGCTTGATTAGCACGAACAAGACCCTGGACTGTATTAAAGCACAGGAAAGACGAAGAGAGGAAAGAAAGAAGAGAAAAATAAAAGGAGAGCTCAGTTCGGGAGCTGGAGAAGTCTAAAATCTGATGTCTAGTGAGGGCTGCATCCTTGGTGGGGTTGTGGGCGGGCAGTTGTGGTCTCACATGAAGAAAGGGGGGTGAGAAGACTTATCACCAAATCCCAGTCACCAGGGAGGGGACCTGATGGAACCTCTAAACGCCTCCACTTCTTAGGCTCTCCCTTAGCAGAAGCTGGATTTTGCAGTGATACATTTAACACAGCAGTCCTTACATAAAACATTTAACAGCCCAGCATTAAAGTACAAAGTACATTCAGAGAGGGCTAGCTGTCCTTTCTGCCCTGTTTCCTTCCTACCCATCAGCCACTAGTGTCACTTTTTGTTCTGCTATGTTCATAGGTGTGTCTGTGTGTGTGTGCATGTACACACACTCACTCATGGTATATTTTATTTTTTTTTAAAAAAGATTTGTTTATTTATTTAATGTAGATGAGTGCTCTACATTCTGGCATTTGCATGCCAGAAGAGGGCATCAGATCCCAGTATAGATGTTGTAAGCCACCATGTGGTTGCTGGGAATTGAACTCAGGACCTCTGGAAGAGCAGACAGGGCTCTTAACCGCTGAGCCATCTCTCATGCTATAGTTTAAAAACAGCACACTCTATGTGTTGTTCTTCACTTGGCTTCATTCCCCACTAGAGCCCATAGCCCACTGCAGTGTTCAGAGATGCTTCATTCCCCACTAGAGACCATAGCCCACTGCAGTTCAGAGATGTGCATAGCTAGGCACAAACACTTAGGCATCAGTCTGGGTGCCCCTGTCATCGCAGCAATGGGAAGGAAAGGCAGGAGCACCACAAGTTCAGGGTCATCCTTGGACACACTATAAAACTGGGGACAGTAAAAGAGTGGGCTGGTTTGTATTTGGAGAGCTCCAAGGCAAGAATTCTTGAGAGTGTCCAAACACTTACAACTCTCATTCAAAACTGATGCCTGTATCATCAAGTTGGCTATATTAATTAAAACTGCTTTTGTAGGGCTGGAGAGATGGCTCAGAGCTTAAAAGCACTGACTACTCTTTCAGAGGGCCTGAGTTCAATTCCCAGCAACCATATGGTGGCTCACAACCATCTATTATGTGATCTGATGCCCTCTTCTGGCGTGCAGGTGTACATGCAGACAAAGCACTGTGTACATAATTATAAATAAATAAAAATTTTAAAAACTCACAAATCTTTTTTTTTAAAAACTGCTTTTTTAACATGGAGGTGGGCTGTGATGGGCAAACAACCTTCTGTAACGACCACAGGTGACACACAATGGCGATACAGCTGGTGAACATTTGGGAGACAGCTTGTGAGGGGGAGGCAATGGCTGCTGACTTGTGAGAGCTTCAGCCTTATACCTTGGTCTCATTAGCAGCAGCAAGCTGCAAGGGTCAAGCAGAAGTGACCACCACAAGGAAGAACTGGGAATGGTAAAGACCGAGGGACTTGAAGCTGGACTGTCACTACATTGAGATAGTGGGTGCCTTCACGCTCTTATTTGAGGAAGGTGATCTCTCTATTGGGACAGAGAGAGACTGCAACGAATTCTGCTTTTATTAGCAACAGACACTCCATATGTTAGAAAGAACACGTTTGTAAATTAAAAGAGCAGAATGAAGTGGCTGGGCGTGGTGGCGCCACCTTCAGGCCCAGCACTCAGGAGCAGAGGCAGCAAGAATCCTTTTGAGTTCAAGACCAGCCTGTTCTACAGAGCTAGTTACAGGACAGCCACGAGCTACAAAATGAGAGTCTTTGGGTCGTGTCCCCCCCCCGCACCCTCAAAAAAAGTGGGATGAGTTTTTAAAATCTAGATTGTCTGAGATATTGTAAGGACTTCAAGAATCCACTGGGCCAGGCTTCAGTGCTTTATGGAAGCAGATGCCACTGCCAGGAGTATCACTTAATTAAAAAATGGCAGTTATGCGGAGAATTAGCTTAGTGGGTAAGTGTGCACACTGCTCTTGCAGAGGACCTGAGTTGGATTCCCAGCACCCATGCCAGGAAACTCACATCTGCCTAGAACCCCAGCTGCAGGGCCTTCCAATGCCTCTGCCCTCTGGCCTCTATAGGAACCTAAGTCATGGGCACATATATAAAAACAACAGTCACACATACACTGGTGCACACTTCCAAGAGATCATGGCCTCTCTTGTCTTCTCCTTTGCCTCTGCCACATTCTCTTTGCTTTTCCATTTTTGTCTCTACAACCCAATGCTGACCAGACTAAGGGGTGCAAGTGAAAGCCACCACCTCAGTGTGTCCTGCACTCCAACCAAGTCAAGCACGAGAGGACTTTAATGAGCAACTGGCATAGTGGGACGTGTGAGGATGTCACTCACTCCGAGGGGCAGTGTCATGGCATTCAGTGCCATGAAAATAAGAATTACAGGGGGCTGGAGAGATGGCTCAGTGGTTAAGAGCACTGCCTGCTCTTCCAAAGGACCCGGGTTCAAGTCCCAGCAACCACATGGCAGCTCACAACTGTCTGTAACTCCAAAATCTGATACCCTCACACCAATGCACATAAATTAAAGTTAAATAAAAATATTAAAAGAAAAAAAGAAAATAAGAATTACAGGTTGGACAGATGGCGCATAGAGAAAAGGCACCTGCCACCAAGCCTGATGACCCGAGTTTATATCCAGAACCCACATGGTGGAAGGAAAGAATCTGACTCCCTCAAGTTGTCCTCTGACCTCCATATGTGCGCTGTGACACATGTGCCACCTCATTCCCATGGGTGCACAATACAAAATTTAAAAGATAACTAAAAATAGAAAAACTTGCATCTGCCCTATGGTCCATTACTGACTGCTTAAAATAAATCCTCTCATTTGCATTCCTTATACAAAAACAGTTTTGAAGGGAGAATTGATGTAGTTTTGTCACTCACCAGCTTGGCAGATGAAATGATGCTTCTTTGTGCACTGGTACCTCCTTGGGAAGGCATCTTTAGCATTTGTGACCATGGAGAGGCACTGGCCAAGCTTTGAGTCTCCGGAGCCAGGGACATGTCCTGGAAGGGCATCAGACTCAGTTAAATCTCATTCTTCCCAGTCAGACATGGGAGATGGCTCAGTGGACCACACACTTGATGCATAAGTGTGAGGACCCCAGTTCAGATCCCCAGAGCCCACGTAGAGCCAGCCATGGTAGCCTATAATCCCAGCACTCCTAGGTGAGAGGGGAGGTGGAGAAAAGAGAAGCCTAGAGACCCATGCATGGGTCAGCTAGCCTGGGGTGTGCTGTGGCAGATAACAAGAGAGACCCTGCCTCAAACAAGGACAAATACCTGAGGTAGATCCCTGGCCCCCACATACACACTGTGGTACTAAGGGGATGCACACATGTTCTCAATATGAAAGCCCAGTTTGTCTGGCTTCTAGCAAATGAAAATTTATGACTTCTTCCTATATATTATAGATTAATCTTTAAAAATATTTATATGCTTTTAATCATAGAGCTTAGAATCAATTACCTAGACATTAACAGAGGAATGATGATATAATAACGTGTTGGATTTTTTTCTCTAAAACTGATTATGGTACCTAATTTTATAAGAAAGACCATAAATGCCAGGGTGGTGGCACACACCTTTAATCCCAGCACTCAGGAGGCAGAGGCTGGAGGATTGCTGTGAGTTTGAGGCCAGCCTGGTCTACAAAGTGAGTCCAGGACAGCCAAGGCTACACAGTGAGACTCTGTATCAAAAAAAAAAAAAAAAAAAAAAAAAAAAAAAAAGAAAGAAAGAAAGAAAGACAGACAGACAGACAGACAGAAAAGAAAGAAAGGTAATTTCTCTCCTGGCTTCTGTTTTAGGAAACTTGGAGGCAAGGATAACAAAGAAAGTCACCATAATAAATTTCCCTCTTTAGAATCTTGTATAGTACAAGCTAGTTGTATACATGGAGAGACAATGTCCAAGAGGCTGAGACAGGGGGATTGAGAATTTGAGGCCGGCCTGGGCTAAACACCAAGTTTCAGGACTTCCTACACTACAAAGCAAAACTGTCTCCAATACAAATCAAAACTGAACAAAACCCCCAATCTTCCGAAATCGAATAAAGCAAACTGGCACCATACATGAAGATTGGGGAACTAAGCTTCTGAGGCAGACTTTAACAAAAAGCCCACTGCTGCTGGGTGGCGTACGCCTTTAATCCCAGCACTTGGGGAGACAGAGATAGGCAGATCTCTGTGAGTTTAAGGCCAGCCTGGTCTACAGAGGGAGTTCCAGGACAGCTAGGACTACAGAGAAACTCTGTCAGGGGAATGGGGTGGAGATGGGGCACTGCCTTTCCTACAGAGACAAATGAAGGCCTTGGCACAAAAGTGGAAAACCTGAATTCAATTCCCAGCCATTTATGAGATCTGGTGCCCTCTTCTGGCGTGCAGGCGTTATATACAGACAGAACACTGTATAAGAAATCTTTTTTTTTTTTTCTTCCAGTTTTTTGAGACAGAGTTTCTTTGTGTAGCGTTGGCTGTCCTGGACTCACTTTGTAGACCAGGCTGGCCTCAAACTCACAGCGATCTGCCGGCCTCTGCCTCCCGAGTGCTGGGATTAAAGGCGTGCACCACCATGCTCAGCAGTAAACAAATCTTAAAAAAAAAAAAAAAGTGGAAAACCTGCAGGGAAAGATGAGTCAAGTCAGCACTTTTTCTGAATATAAAAGCTGAAAGGTTAAAGATAATTTCCTTCTGTCCTAGAACAATGCACAAGAAGTTTCTTTCCTCAACACAACGCTGGAGCCCTACCTGGCTGGGTTGTCCCTTGAAGCTTTCTCGATTGGTTTTGGTTTTCCCCGACCCACCACACTATTTCTTTTTTCAAGGAGCGTTGGATGAAAGCCTGAAGCTTTGGGTTCCAAGCGTGGGCCAGGCGTCCTCCCTGGTCACGGCAATACTTCTCTGCGTCGCGGAAGCTGCAGGAAAGCCTGTTCAGTTGATAGCAGTTAGTTTTCCCATGTTGCTCAGGGCTGCTCGGTTCATCTCCCAGAGTGACGCCTGTACTCATGTACAGCCAGAACCAGGACCATCTTCCGAAGAGCATTTTCCCCTCTGCGCAGTGAGTGCGAAAATGTGTGGAGGGTCGTCAGCTGCCTGGCCTTTTCAACACGACTCAGTGGGTTTCTCATGATTGCTCCTATTGTGCTTTTGTGGGTTGGGAACAACCTGCCAAGGAGATGAGGTAAAAGGTTTTGCTTTGTTGAGAGAGCCCAGATGGAGTTCTTACCTGCTGCAGATGAATAGCAAACAAGACTTTAGAGCCAGGAGCGGGGGGAGGGGGGGGGTTTGAGGGGGTTGGGGGGAGGTTGGGGGGGTTGGGGGGGCACCAATGTCTTCATCTGTACGTCCATACATAACCAGACGGTATCTTCAGCAAACAAAGGTCCATCACGAAGCCAAGTCTCTCTGTAAGCAGGGAGCGGCTGGTGCATAGCTAAGCCCGTGTTACTGGGCAAAGCGATCTTCATTTTTGCAGTATGAGGATCCAACGCAGACCCTCACGCATGCTAGACCTCACACATGCTAGGCAAGCACCATAGCACTGAGCTATGTGTCCAGAAAAACTGATACTTGATTAAAAAAAAAGAAAATTATTCTTGTTGTTATTGTTGTTAAGACTATGTAGGTCTCCCTATGTAGCCCCGGCTGTCCTGTTAATTACTATGTTGACCAGGCTGGACTCAAACTCACAGGGCTCCACCTACGTCTACCTCCTAAGTGTTGGTATTAAAGGCGTGCATCTCTATGCCTGGCTAAGAAACTTCATTGAGTCCTGTGATTGATTTAGAAATTTTAAAAATATTTTTTTATCTTTATTTCACATGGATATTTTGTCTTTTTGCCTGCCTGTATACCATGAGCACCTGGTACCTGCGAGGCCAGAAGGCTGGAGCCATCACGTGGGTGCTGGGAATTGAACCTGGGTACTCTGTAAGAGCAAGTCCTATTAACTACTGAGCCATCTCTCCAGCCCCCTATGATTGAATTTTAAAATCCTTTGTCATTCATCTGACAAAGGGTTATATCCAGAATGTATAAAGAACTCAAAAGAGCTAATAAGAGAATAAGTAATGTAATCAATCAAAGGCAAATGATCTGAGCTGACATTCCTCAGGCGTGCTAATGGCTGAGAAATATGAGAGGGGGGGAGCACTAAACAGCCCTTGTCAGAGAGGGACTGACAAGGTTGACATTGAAATAAAAGAGAATAAACCGGCCTTCCAGAAGAATAGATTTGTTCTTTTATCATCACAATGAAGGTGACGGTCCCTCCACAGGAATAGGGACCTGTGGTGTGGGGGGTCTTGGGTTTTATAGGACGTGGAAAGGGGAAACTTCGGGGACAGAATAGTCCAGTCCATCTGCGGGTCATTTCCCCTGTAGTTCAGAGGTGGAAGGTAGCAGTGAGCGCAGTGTGCGGATCGCCTCATCAGGAACTTCCACAGGTGCCATCAGTCAATCGATTGTCCTGCACAGGGCTTCTCAGTCTACTCGATGCTTTTACGTCGCTAATCCTTCCTCCTTGGGCATCAGGAAAACGCAATCCAGAGCTATGCAGAGAGATTTCATTTCACTTTACTCAGAGTGGCTGTCATCAAATTCGGAGAACCCTACCCTTCTATGTTGTTGGTGGAAATGTGAGTACATGTAGCCTGTGGGAAGCAATAAAACATGCTATATGTTTCATGACCCAGAGCTGTAATATGACCCAGCTATACCAGTACGAGGTGTGCATCCAAAGGGAATGAGGTCACATACAGAGCAAAGCCTGTGAACCCATGTTGATCTTGGTACTGTTCACCACAGCCAAGCCACAGCAGCAGCCCGGGGGGCCTGTGAGTACCTCACCAGGTAAAGAAGAGATGGCAGGTATACACAGCAGGGTTTTATTTGGCCAGAGAGAATGGATGGAACGGGAGGTTTTCATATGAAGCAAAAATAAATGAGATGCAGATGGACAGTTACCACGTGGGTCCTCTTGTCTGTAGAGGCTGGAAGGTAAAGGCAATCTGAAACGGATAGAGGAAACACTACGGGAAATTCAGGAGACTAGGGAGAGAGAGAGAGAGGAGATGGTGGACGTAAAGACCTTCGACAGGGGTGTGAGCCTGACTGAACTAGGAGACATTCACGTATTAGAAGCACCACAGTGAAGCTCATTCATATACCATTAATGTGTATTATTCTAGTAAACATCATATAGAGAACATACATATTATAATACACATTGTGTAAAAAACACACTCAATAATGTGATGTAGTGAAGTAAATCAACATGTCTGCCACCTCAGAGCTACCCTTAAAAAGGCTTTTGTGACAGAGCAGTTGAAATCTACTCATGCTGCGGGAATCCCTTTCCAGCAGGATTTTTCAAAAAGATTTTACTTATTTATGTATACGAGTGCTCTATCTGCATGTACACCTGCATGCCGGAAGAGGGCTTTAGAGGGTACAGATGGTTGTGAGGCACCAGGCGGTTGCTGGGAACCGAACTCAGGACCTCTGGAAGAGCAGACAGGGCTCTTAACCGCAGGGCCATCTCTCCAGCGCCTCCAGCAGGATTTTAATGTATAACATCATAGAGACTATGGCTGCTAAATCTCAAGGCTGTGTGCCCTCCATATCTGCCACCACTGGGATTGGGTTCAGACGGCTGTATTCTGTTTCTTAAGTGCACGAAACCCAAACCAAAACCACGCATGAACTGTAGTTTAAAGGTCTTACTCAGTTATAAAAGACAGCTGAACAGTTGATGAAAGAATGAATACAAATTAAATTCAGACAGAAACAGAAACCAACAAAAGCCACACTTGGCTGAACCAAACAGCAGGTCTGTGAGGCTCTGGCCTACAGCTGCACAGCTTTCTTTGACTGTGTCATGCACGGTACTTCACGCCATGGAAGCTTCTGTCCTCTCACTTTTTTTTTTTTGGTTATTGCTCTGCTGAAAAACCTTTGTTTATAGAGCTTATCCCCTGGGTTTTCACCTGCCACACTCCCTTCGTTGATTTGTACAGCTGGTTCTCTTTTGTGCCATAAATGCAAGCAAATGTACTGCTGAACACGCCTGGCTGCTTTCTGGGTTAAGATGGTCATCTAAATAGCCCAAATGATGCGTACTCTCTGTCCACCCGTGTTTGTTGTGTGCGTTGCTGGGCTTGACTTCAGGGCCCCATGCATGGATTCCACCACTGAATGACACCCTCAGCTCTTAATGCCTTTATGAGTTTTGAAAACCATTGCAGAAGCAGACATCAATATTGAAAACCCCCTAAAGCACAGAGTCGGAGGACATAGCTCCTTAGTTTGAAGACACTGCAGGGTGCTATTGAAGGGCATAGGGTGATCCACACTTTGTAAAGGTCTTGTTAGGGGGTGCCCCAGGGTTGCAATTGGTTAGCGCAGCAGTTGTAGGCTCAATTTTCTTAACCAGTATATTTTATTACAACTTATTAACCAAGTGTACATCACTTCTAACCCAACTAACCAAACCAATAGGAAAAGAGGATTAAGGAACATAGTAACAAAACCGTAAGGATATCAGTTCCGAGGGACGATTCTCCTGGCATTTCTTCTCCAGGATTTCTTCGGCTGGAACCTGGAATAACCAGAACCTGGAACCTCAGTAGGAGCTGGAGCCCTGAAGCCTTCCCTTGCGCAGTTCTCTCTAGTGGCGTCTCTAAGTGCAGCGACGAACAGCCAAAACTATCCGAAGTCTCCAAAAAGCCCCGCTTCCAGTTTTCAGCTCATTTATATATCTCCTCCCAGAGTCTGGTCACAGGGTCTTTTCAGCTGACAACAATCAAGCTCCCGCACAATAGTGGATTAACCTCACCTGTTCTCTCACAAGACCATTCCGATCCCACACTTGGGATCCTAAAAAACAGGTTTATCTCTCCTTCATCTTCCCCTTTCTATTTAATAAAACAAGCTATATACAACAAAATAAGAATTATCCATTAAGTCAACATTTACAAGGACCAGTCCATTTGTAGTTAACTATTTTTTAAGAAATTATTCCACTATGAGCCGGACGTGGTGGCACACGCCTTTAATCCCAGCACTCGGGAGGCAGAGGCAGGCGGATCACTGTGAGTTCGAGGCCAGCCTGGTCTACAAAGTGAGTCCAGGATGGCCAAGGCTACACAGAGAAACCCTGTCTCGAAAAACCAAAAAAAAAAAAAAAAGAAAAAAAAAAGAAATTACTCCACTATGCTATGCTACTAATATTTTAAACTAAACTTATTTAATACTGTGGCTATCTAGTCTTCAACCTCATCAGAGACCCCAGAAGGAAAAACTATCTATATGAAGGAAGTGCAGGCAAGCAATTTCCAAAAGTATTGAAAGGACAGAGAGCTGACTGTCTGGACGGTCACAAGTTCCTCTCCATTGTTGGGGCCTCCAGTCTTCAGCCAGCCGGCCCAAGGCATCTGACAGACTGTTTCTGCACTACCACAAGTTTCTCTCCATCATAGATGCATCCAACCTTCAGCTAGCCAGCTCAAAGCATCTCACAGACTGCTCTGAAGCAGGAATCCTGAAGGACTAGCTCACCCGGTCTCTGCAAGGCTGGGCAGCCAATTTCTCAGTATCAGGCTGGATCATATCAGATGGTCATTCTCTCATCAGCAGTAGAGATAAGCAAAGTTCCTCAGTCCAGTGGCTGTTCTGCCACTATCGTTTCTTGATGCACACACAATGAGACTGGAGGTGCTGCCAGGAAGGGATGTCTCTCTATCATAAAACCCTTTATTATTAAGTGCCATTCTCTGTGCGTCTCTGAAGTGTTTGAAGGCCATCTATGTATCTATCTATTCTGTCATCTAGCTATTCCTTTGAAACCATATACAAAAACTAAATAAAGCTTATTCTATAATTAAGTAATTTAGTATCTAGTAAGATTTATATGTGATCAACTATCAATTTCTATCTCCGACCATCCTGAACAAGTTATAACAGTAATTTTTCACCTTTTCAAATAAGTTGTACATGTATAATACATTAAATAAATGTCAAACAAAATGATCTTATGCTTCTACCAACAGACAATATACAATTAAGTTTCCATTAACATACCATATATAATACATAAAGCAGGGTTGAAAAAGGAAAACAATCTTAAACTTCCACCAATCTACACACAGTACTTATAGAAAAGATCTAGTTAGGGAAGAAATGAAATGCTGGTACTTAATAACGAGAGGAAAAAGAGTCACCACAGAGGCGTGGAAGAGGGTCCCTATGAGTAATGCACTTGAGCTGAACTGGGGGTGAAAGGTCATCATCTCACAAAGACAAACTCATCAGAGAATGCCCAGACTAAACAGACCCTTCAAGCCAGAAAGGCGTGGAACGGTACCATAAAACACCTAGAGCAAATGGCTGCCAGCCAAGGCGACAAGGTGAACCAGGCCCAGTGGCCATTGCTGAAGGGGCTGTCTTGGACTCACTTTGTAGACCAGGCTGGCCTCGAACTCACAGCGATCCGCCTGCCTCTGCCTCTCGAATGCTGGGATTAAAGGCGTGCGCCACCACACCCACACCAGGCGTGGCAACGGGAAGAAATTTAAAAGCACGAAATCAAAAATTTGCACAGTGAAGGAAACAATTACCTGACTAAGAAACAGACCACAGAAAGGAAAAGCTTTGCCAGCTACTTATCTGACAGCACATAAAAAAGACCAGACAAACCGGGCCTGGTGGCGCACGCCTTTAATCCCAGCACTCGAGAGCCAGAGGCAGGTGGATTGCTGTGAGTTCGAGGCCAGAATGGTCTACAAAGCGAGTCCAGGACAACCAAGGCTACACAGAGAAACCCTGTCTCGAAAAAACAAAAAACCAAAACCAAAAAAAAAAAAAAAAAAAAAAAAAGACTAAAGAAAACTGACCCTCCTTCAAGTAGTTGAATCAATAAATGCCTAAAATGAGCGGGCAGGTCTCTAGAGTGGCAGGAGTGAGTCACATATGAAGCACATGCTCAGCATCCTTAGCGTTCATGGACATGCAATCATAGCAACATTGACACTTTGTTTCAACCCTCAGAATGTCTTTTATGAAGAAAAGAAACAGCAGCCTTCTTTAGGAGGCACAGCATTAAGCAAACGTAGGAACATCCGTCTATGTGCCTTGGGTCCCGGCAGAGCGCACGCGTGTTACCGTCCAATCAGCATCTAGGTGTGGGGCGGGGCCTGCTGGCAGGGCTTGGGAGATTGGTAGAGCCGAACCAACATTCTCCAATGGAATAGAGGTAGAGGCGGGTCTACTGGCAGAAGGAGCATGGCGTGGAGACAGCTGCGTGTGAGTCTGGCGGGGTAGGCTCACGCGTGGTGTAGGTCACCAGCAGGGAGGAGATGAGGCGGGGAGAGTGAAGGGCTGGGCCCTTGCAGTGTGGCCTGCACGTGTGCGCAGCTAGGGGTATGTAAGACGCAAGCGTGTCTGGGCAGAGGCTGGGATGAGCGTGAACGATCGCGAGCTTTTTTTTTTCTTGTTTTTTTTTTTTTTTTTAATTGAACTAGTTTCGGGCCTCTGTGACTACATGCTTGACTAGGATCCAAGGCGGAATAAAATAAGACATAAGGCCCTGTGTGAGGAGTCCTTAGTTATGTCCCTGGCTTGCAGAAAGTGCTCAGGTATTGGTCTTGACTCGCGAGGCATTTCTGCGATCTCCCAGAGGAAGGAGAATGAATACTTGCTTTGCGTTGAGGCAAATATGATCACGTCCACTACTTCCTTGTTTAGTGGACAAAGCTCATTTTTTAAAAATGTGTAGGCGCGCACGTGGGCATGTACACGTGAGACCAGATGTGTTGTATCCGCCCTAAAGCTCGAGTTACAGACGGTTGTGGTGAACTGCCAGACGTGGGAGCTGGCAGAGAAGCAAGCGCACTTAACCACTGAGCCATCTCCAGCCCCCAAATCTGTTTTTTTGGCTGACACCCCACTAGCTTCTCCTACCTCATTTTAAAGCAATGCTTTCCCTTTAGTTCCAAGTAGCTGTGTCCTCCTACCCTGCCCCTTCTCTTTGGCCTCAGCCACCTAGAGATTCTCTCCCCAGCTGCTACCTCCTCTTTGGCTTTGTGTGTCCTTTGAAAGTTAGCTTTAACTTGCTTCCTCAAAAGCCTTCCATTATGTATTCCTTCATGCCAGTTGTCATGGCTCTGAATTTTCTTTTTTGGGGGGAGGGGTGTGGAGACAGGGTTTCTCTTTGTAGCCTTGGCTGTTCTGTACTCTTTGTAGACCGGGCTGACCTCTAACTCAGCGATTTGCCTGCCTCTGCCTCCCGAGTGCTGGGATTAAAGGCGTGCGCCACTGCGCCCAGCTATGGCTCTGAGTTTTCATGGCCATTAACTTGTCTCTTCACTGGATTACACTCTCCTGAAGGACAGGGAGCAGGTCTGGTTTGTCTGTCTTTGGTAAAGGACTGTATGAATGCATTAGCCACCTAGCGCCTGGCAATGATAATTATCAGAAAGCACTAGGAACCACGTTTGAACTGGGGTAGAGGCTGTGTACCCAACAAGACTGAGGCTATGTTTATATTGTGACCCCTTTTATATTATATACATACAGCATTTCAGGCCAGTAACCTTTCTAGGTGTACAAACACCAGGGCCTAACCACAGTATAAAGGAGAAAAGAAAACATGTGTTTTAGGATGTAGAAGTCAGAGCACAACTCACCTATACAGATGATCGGGTGTTTAAGCCTCTCCTTAGAAATGAATGCCACAGGTGTGCACTGGTATACAAACAGAGCAGAATACCTGTTCTGCTGAGGTTTATGGGATGGTGGCTAATTCTTGGTGATGTTTTGCGTAAGCTGTACTGTTGTCCTTCAATTACAAGGTACCTGTATTCCTGGAAGGGTCTCTGGCCCCTAGGGGGCAGTACTGCCTGAAAATTCTTTGAACTATTCAGGACTAGAACCTGTGAAAGCAGTGATAATAGATGAGTCTGGTGTGTGAGTGAACAGGAAAGGAAGCAGGGGTGGGTGAGGTGGGGGGACAGTGTAAGCAGAGAAGGGTCGTCACTTCATGTCGGGGTCTTCTAGGTAGGTGTAAGGGGCTAGGAAGGGTGCTTCAGCCTGGCCTGACGGGGGCCCTGCATGGCTCCTTTCTTTTTCTCCACTAGAAGCGAGCCCTGGATGCCGTCATCATCCTTGGGGGTGGAGGACTTCTCTTTACCTCTTACCTGACAGCCACGGGGGATGACCATTTCTACGCTGAATACCTGATGCCTGCACTACAAAGGCTGCTTGACCCAGAGTCAGCCCACCGCCTGGGTGTTCGCTTCACCTCCCTGGGGCTCCTTCCTCGAGCTACGTTTCAGGATTCTGATATGCTGGTAGGTGCCCCTGGATCACCCTGTGTTACATGTAGGTACCTGGGGGAGCCATGTCCTTCAGCGCTTCTGTGTTTCTTTGCTGCGAACCAGAGCTACAGGTTCGCACGCAGCTGGAATCAGGAGCCCAGTCTGAGGAAACACGTTTCATGTGTTACACCCCGTAGCCCACACTTAGGTATGGGTCTTTAATCCTCAGACCTATTCTTTGATGTAGGCTCTACTCGCATCTCCATCTACAGATCAGGACACTGAGGTACAAAATAAGTGAGTGACTTGTCCAAAGTCACACAGTTAGGGGTTGGCAGGATCGGGATTCAAACCCATGGAGTCTGACTCTTAAGAGTCCAACTTGGCCACTGTCTTGCCTTGCTGTGATCCTTCCAATGAACTGGGACATCTTCTGGAGTCATGGATCCAGGGGGACAGCGTCAGCAGGGAGGAGCTGTCATTTGTAGATGACGTCCTCTGAGTAGGAGTGAAGGGGCAGGGAAGGTGCTACCACCTGGCCTGGTGGGTCCTGTCTTTTTTCTCCACTAGAAGCAGGCCCTGGATTAGTTATTGTCCTTGGAGGTGGAAGACTTTTAAGTCCTAGGCAACCACCTGCCCCAGCTGCATTCAGCCACAGCTCACTCCTGTGGCCCACTTGGCACCGTTGCTGCAGTGTGGTCTGGAGGCTGCAGGAGACTACATGGGAAACACTAAACACTGCCCCCCGCCCCCAGCCCCTGTTTGCCACGTTCACTCTGCAGTTCTGAAGCACTTCTTCCCAAATGGGAAACAGCAGAGATTTGAACATGGGACCCAACAAGATGCTCTCAGACCTCTCAGAGGAAGAGTCACTTAAAAATCTAAGGCCCACTAGGCATGGTGGCACATGCCTTTAATCCCAGGTGGATTGCTGTGAGTTCGAGGCCAGCCTGGTCTACAAAGCAAGTCCAGGACAACCAAGGCTACACAGAGAAACCCTGTCTCCAAAAGCCAAACCAAACCAACCAAACAAAAAAACAACTAACCAAACAAAAAAACCTAAGGGCCTTTGCTTTCCTTTCCACACTTGACATGTCTTCTCAGACTACACAAGACAGCCCCCTGCAGCCATGCCATTTACCTCAAACACTAAAGGGCCTTTGTAGAATCAGAAAGAACATTTCTTTGTCTAAGCTTCTCTCACCCCAAACTGAGTTTGACACCCTTGGAACCAGTGTGAAGGGGAGTCAGAAGGAGGTGAGAGTGGGCCAGGGTGACAGAGCCGTGACAGAGCCGGGTGGCCCTTCCACTGTCTCTCTGAATGCCACGTTTGTCTTCTGAGATGGTTTTCATGTTGTCCAGGTTGGTCTCGAACTTGTGAACTCAGGTGCTTTCTGAGCCACAGCTTCCTGAGTAGCTGGGGTTGTACAGTGTGTACCAGGAATCCTAGTACTCCACCCTCCACAGCCCAGGCCGCTAGATGCTCTTAGTCCACCCTACCTTCCTTGCTTTAGGTTTTTTTTTTCCCTGTTTCCAAACTCCTCAGTTCTGTTTCATGATTAGACCATCCTGGGAGGGTGGGGTGGGGGTGGGGTGCTTTTGAAACACTTGCCTGAGCTGGCCTCCTGCTTGACTAGTTTAACCCTAATCTCAGAGAGACTGGACAGCCCCCAGCTCAGGCGTGCAGCCAGGGCTGAGAGCTGCACCCTCAAGGAGGGCCCATTGTGGCTGTGCTTCCTGCCTCATGGCCTGGTTCTCAAGTGCTGCTGGCACGTCCTTACTTTTCCTTGGGGTCTTTCTCATCACCTGCTTTCAGGACCATATGGCTTATGACTTAGGACACTTACCTGGCCTCTACGAGCTTGCTGGAGCCGACACCCACGCCTCTCCGTGTCCTCCCTCTTAATTCTCCATGGTGCCCATGGGCTGCCTTCTTGTCAGCTGAGGAGGAAGGGTCACCTGGGGCTTGTATGCTAGGCTGCTTGCAGGCTTTGCTGTGTGGAACTCACTGGTGTTGAGTAGCGTGACCCAAAGGGTGACGCTGAGGACCCCTCCTGTCCAGGTTGAATAGATGCGAAGGTACACTGTCATTGTACAAGGTAGCACCTGTCTCCTGGTCACTTGAAGGGGGACCCTGCCTCTCCCTCAGCCTTGAGACCTCATGGTGTCACACCCCAGCTGCATCAGAGCACCTGCAGAGCCTTTCTCCCGAAGATCCCCAGCAATGCTTAACAAGCTCCAGGGGAACTCTGATGTGGTGCGCTGGGACCCTGCTGTGAGAACCACTTGGTGTAGCCTTGTATACCTGTGACTTTGTCTCCTTCCAGGAGGTGAGAGTCCTGGGCCATAAATTCCGAAATCCAGTAGGGATGGCTGCGGGGTTTGACAAGCACGGGGAAGCTGTGGACGGTCTGTACAAGCTGGGCTTCGGTTTTGTTGAGGTAGGAAGTGTGACCCCCCAGCCCCAGGAAGGGAACCCCAGGCCCAGAGTGTTCCGCCTCCCCGAGGACCAAGCTGTCATTAACAGGTAGGTGGTGGCTCAGTGTCGCAGGCATATATTCTCCCCTGCTGGGATCTGGGAGGTGGAAACCTGCCTTGAGTTTTTCTCATTTGATAGAGCAGTGGTTCTCAACCTTCCCAATGCCACGGCCCTTTAATACAGTTCCTCATGTTGTGGTGACCGCCCCCTAACTATAACATTAATTTTGGTGGGACTTCGTAATTGTAGTTTTGCTACTGTTATGACTCATAGTGTAAATATCTGATATGCAGCCCCTGTCACGTTCGACCCCCTCAGGGGCTGCGACCCACAGAATGAGGATTGCTGTGGTAGGTGGACAGTCCCTCATGTGGAGCATTCAGGAGCCCCTTGAGCATCTGCTGTTTACCAGGCAGAGATCACCTCCCAACCTTGGGAAACAGCTATCATGGTTTTACCAGGGGGTGCTGAGGGCTGGTGCTGGTCGCAGAGTGCAGCTTGGGAAGGCCTGGGCTGGCAGACATTATAGCGTGTGCTTTTTTCTACATTGTTTCTCCATTGACTTTGTTCAGCGCTGGCCTATAGAAATAAATGATCATATATGTAACTTAAAATACTCTAATGACTACATTTAAAAAACAGGAAAAAGAAGTGAACTTGATAATATATTTATCATTATTATGATTGGATTATAAACAATTTATTCTAAAGTCATTTTAGCATGCAGTCAATATAAAAGGCATTAGTTAACTATCCTTTTTTTCCTCCCTTCTGGCCCTCCAGTACGCACATGCCTTTTACTTCCAGCTCCTCTCACTTAGCCAGGGCTGGGGCTACATGCCTGGTACTGCGCAGGTCACCCTCACTTTCAATGACCAAGGGTACAGTAATGGCAAAAGGAAGACCTTTGCCCTTTTTGCAAAGGGATTTTTGGAGAGCCTCCTTGTGGCGATTTTGGCAGGCGTGTGGCTCTGCTCCCTACTGCGTGTTTCAGGAAACTTCCCCACAAGCCACTGATCTTTCTGTTGCATGACAGGCAGGGACAAATGTCTTTAGGACTGGCCAGGCAAAATACGTATGTTTCTGATTGGCTGTTACAGGTGGTGTCAGGTCTTAGGGGGGTGGTACTTAGTAGAGTCCCGTGGGACAGGGAGTGGCTAGGGGTAGGCCCCGTGCTCTTGGGCACGTGTACACGTGGCCTTCTTGCTCATGGACGTGGCATGTGTTTGGTACAGGCACGATGAAGGCATGGGTGAGTATTGACTATGCAGCAGCTCCAAGTGTTGCTCTGGCTGCAGGCAACAAAGTGATCCTGACCCCATTGGTTACTGTTTTTGTCACTGGGACAAAATACCAATAAAAAGTAACTTCAGGAGGGAGGGTTTATTTGGCTTACAGTTTGAGCATACAAGCTCTCATAGTGGCAGGAGCCTGAGACAGTGGGTCACTTTCTCCTCGGTTTGGGACATGAGCCCATCGGGTGGTGCTGCCCTGGTCATGGTGGGTCTTTCCTGTTCCATTAAACCTTTCTGGGAACAGTCTCCCAGACACAGCAGAGGTGTGTTTCTATGATGACTTTAAATCACATCCGGTTGACAGTGAAGGGTAAGCAGTGGTGAGAACTGGGAAACGATGCCGTGCCTTTTCTAAATTGTCGCCTTCTAACCCTGACCCTCCTCTGTGGGTTTCTGTGCACCAGGTACGGATTCAACAGCCACGGGCTCTCCGTGGTGGAACACAGGCTGCGAGCCAGACAGCAGAAGCAGACCAGGCTCACTGCGGGTAAAGCCAGCTGCCGTGGGAAGGGCTTCCTGCCTCCATTTGAAAGAAACACGGGGGAGACACGTGATTCAGCAATAGGAAAGAAAGCGGCCACACAGGGCAACTCAGGCTCCTCTCTGTTGGTGGTTCAACTTCCACCACAGCCTCCAAGGCCCTAACCAATGTCACGGCTCAGCGGAGCCTTGCTGGTCGCCAGGGTTCACGGAACCTGGATTGTGTCCTAACTTGGGGGCTTGGAGGTCAGCAGAGAGCATGTGTGGGCTGAGATCTATCCAGGTTGTTCTCTGTGGTCTACTTTGCTCTCTGGGATGCATTTTTGGGGTGGAAGCCCTGGGTGGTGGCACCCTGCCCATGGCTCCCCCACACCTTCTGGCTTTTCTCCTTTGTTTGCTTCTGGAACGTCTTTCAGGAGATTGATATCCTTGTGGCATGCCAAGGAAGCCAAGGGCTTCTGCAATTAGGAGGAGCTGAAGGAGAAAGGGCTGAAGCAGTTGGCAAGTCAAGATGGTGGGAGCAGGAAATGACAGTGTTTAAAACCCTCGGGCTTTGACGGAAACAGATCTGTAGAACCCTGAAGGTCTGAATGAGTGATTCTGGCTCGCTTCGCTGGGTGCTTGACTTGAGAAGCTTCGAGACCTTGTTCTGTATAATTTAGTCTAATCCCCTGTCCCAGTTCACTTAGGAAAATTAGTTACACAAATCTTACTTTTAATTAAGCTGATGACCAAGAAGGTGACAGGCTGTGATGGCCATCTGTTCCTTTTGGGTGTGATTTCTTTTTGTTTTAGAGCGTTCAGATGTTCTGTTATGTTGCTAGTGTGAGGTGTCTCCAGTTTTTATATATAGGCACTTAGTGCTGTGACCTTGTCCCTTAGAACTACCTTCATTGTGCCCCATAAGATTGGGTATGTTATATTTTCATTTTCATTCAGTTCTAAGAAGTTTTAATTTTTTTGTCTTGACCCAGTTTTCATTCAGTAGTGAGTTGGTCAGTTCCCATGAGTTTTTGAGCTTTCTGTTGTTGGAAATTCAGCTTTAACCCATGGTGGTCAGACAGGATACAGGGTATTATTTTAATTTTCTTGTATCTGTTGAGGCTTGCTTTGTATCTGAGTATGTCGTCAGTTTTGGAGAAAGTTCCATGAGTTGCTGAGAGGTATATTCTTTGGCGTTTGAGTGAAATGTTCAGTAAATATCTCTTCGGGCCATTTGGTTTATGACATCATTAGCTCCATCATTTCTCTGCTTAGCTTTTGTCTGGATGACCTATCTATTGGGGAGAGTAGGGTATTAAAGTCTGCCCCTGTGAGTGTGTGAGGGGCAGTGTGTGCTTTTACCTGTAGTAGTGTTTATTTTATGAATTTGGGTGCTCTTGTGTTTGGTGTATAGATATTTAGAATTGCAACATTCTCTTGGTGGAGTTTTCCTTTGGTGAGTATGTAGTGTTCCTCCCTGTTTCTTTTGATCAGTTTTGGCTTGAAGTCTAGTTTGTCAGTTATAAAATGTCTAAACCCACATGCTTCCTTAGCCCATTTGTGTGGAAAATCATCTCCCATCCTTTTACTCTGAGGTGATGTCTATCCTTGGTGTTAAATTATGTTTCTTGGAGGCAGAAGAAGGATGGATCCTGTTTTTGAATCCAATCTGTTAGTTTGTGTGTTTTTTTTTAATTGGAAAACTGAAACCGTTAGTGGTGAGAGTTATCAATGAGCAGTGTTTATTGATTCCTATTATTTTGTTGTTGTGGTGTGAGCCTCCACCTCCACCCTTTCTTTTCATTTGCTGGTCTGAGATTATTTATTCTTGTGTTATTCTTGGGTGAGGCTGGTCTCTTCAGGCTGTAGTTTTCCTTCTAGCATCTTCTCTAGAGCTGTATTTATATATAGATAACTGCTTTAGAGTGGAGTATCTTTCTTTCTTCACCTGTTGTGATTGACAGTTTTGCTGGGTATAGTATCCTGGGCTGGCATCTGTGCTCTCTTAGAGTTTGTAGAGCATCCATCCAGGCTCTTCTGGCTTTTAGTGTCTCTATTGAAAAGTCAAGTGTCATTCTAATAGGCCTGTCTGCCTTTATATGTTATCTAGTCTTTTCTTTTGTAGCTTTTACTGTTTTCTTTGTTCTATATATTTTACTTTTTGATTGTAATGTGCCATGGGGAATTAATTTTCTGGTCTATTTGGTGCTGTGTTTGCTTTGTGTGCCATGATGGTCATCTCCTTCCTTAGGTTAGGTAAATTTTCTTCTCTGATTTTGCTGAAAATATTTTTCTGTGCCTTTGACCTTGGGTTCTCCTTTTGCTATCCCTGACATCCACAGTGTTGGTCTTTTTTTCTTTTTTGTTTTGTTTTGTTTTGTAGACCAGGCTGGCCTCGAACTCACAGCGATCCACCTGCCTCGGCATCCCGAGTGCTGGGATTACAGTTGTGTGCCACCACGCCCTGCAGTTTTGGTCTTTTCATAGTGTCCTAGATTTGCTGGATGGCCCTAGACTTGCCTCACTGGTTTTTTTTTTTTTTTTTAGATGTAGCATTTTCTTTGACTGGAGCACCCATTTCTCGCAGCTTGTCTCCAGTGCTCGAGAGTCTTTCTTTCATGTCTTATTATGTTGGTGAGAGTTGTTTCTGAGGTTTCTGTTCCAGTTCTTAAAATCTTCATTTCGAGCTTTACCTCAGTTTGGGTTTTCTTTAGTGATTTCATTTCCTCTTTCATATCTTGAACCTGTTTCTTCATCTCGCTGTGTTTTCGTTATTGGGTTTATTTGTATCTTTGAGGACCGTGGGCATATTCACAGTAGCTATTCCGACACCCTTGACTTGTGCCTTGCTATATTGCATTTCTCAGGGCCTGGTGAGGTAGGGCTGCTGGCCTCTGGTGGAGATGCTGTCCTGGCTCTTACTGGGTTTTTACGCTGAGGTCTAGGCATCTGGATGTGAGATGATTCTAGGTGCTGATCTCGGGGCTTGTCTTTGTTGGATTGGTGTCCTGTTCCTTGGTGTCTGTGTGGTCTGTGGTTACCTGGTTACCTGGTTGGGTTTGCTTCTGAGATCCTGCCAGGCGTGGCCACTGGTAGTCGTGGGTGGAAAGTGTGTGTAGGATGGGCTGGCCAGGAGTGGTGGTGAGAGGGTCCACAGGAGGGAGGAAAGCTGGCTGTGCCCCTGGGATCTGCATAGACCCCTGGGAATGGGGACAGAGAGGAAGAGGGGGCCACAGCAGGTGGTCTGCTACAAAGCTGCGGGGAGACTAGGGAACTGGAATTGGAGGACAGGCAGGAGAGTGAAGATCACCTACGTGACCCCATGGCCAGTGGGCGGAGGTCTCCAGGGAGTGCTTCCTGGAGCGGGCAGCTGTGACAAAGGGATGGGTGCTGGAGGACCCTGCAGGAGAAGATCTATGTGATCTCTTGGGAATGGGGCCTCGTGTATGCTAAGCCTGTGCTGTGCCACTGAGAGAATATCACCACAGCCCTGCAGAGGTTTTTTGTATTTTTGTTGTTTGTTTGTTTGTTTTTTGAGGCTGGGTCTCATGTAGCCCAGGATGGCCTTGAACTTGTTGTGTTGCTGAGGATGACCTTGAACTCCTGATTTTTGTGCCTATACCTCCCCAAACTGGGCTTACAAGGGCCCACCATGCTCAGCTTCCTCTCTTTGTTCTGTTATTCCTACTATTTTGGCTTCTAATTTCTCCATTTAAATTTTAAAAGAGAAGACTCAGTGGGCCATCAGCATCCTTGTAGGAGCACACATTTGCTGCACAGAGATGATGAGCTGGTTCTCAGTCACCAGGCAGCTGCACTAGGCATGAATGGTTCTGTAGCCTCATTCAGGAAGGTTCAGATTTAGGGGTGTCCAACCTGTACCCAAAATGCTGTCTGGGAAACTGTGGGGATACACGGTCGATATTTACAGATGGGCTGCCTCTGGGAATAAACCTGGGGAAGAATAAGACTTCGGCAGATGCTGCTGCAGACTACGTAGAAGGCGTCCGCATGTTGGGCCCCTTGGCTGACTACCTGGTAGTGAACGTGTCCAGTCCTAACACTGCTGGTCTGAGGAGCCTACAGGGAAAGACTGAGCTGCGCCGCCTGCTGGCGAAGGTCTGTCATTACACCATCACATGCTCTTTTTTTTTTTTTTTTTTTTTTTTTTCCCCCACCAGCCTGTCCTTACTCCTTTCCATTCCTCAGGTGAAGGTTCTGGACCACTGAGGAGATGCTGTTCTTCACACCTGGCCTAGGAACCCTCACCACACCTTTTCCAAGCACCCTCTGATCTCTCACATCCTCAGTCATGTGCAATAGGCAGTTAACAGCTATAAAACTACAGGTCAACTAGAGTAGGCATGCCTCTCATGTAATTACTGTGTCCCCAGCACTGTGCGTAATTGGAATGACTTCTCACTGCATGGTACTTGTGACACAGTTCCTTGCTTATTTTCAGGAACAAAAGCCAAAACCCATGACCAGTTATTTCAAGGGGAGGAATTGCTCGTGCTTTAATTGACCGTGTGTGAACTACTGATCTGCACTGCTGGGCTGTGTCTGAGGTTGCCGTCTCTGCCTTGTCAACCCAGGTGCTGCAGGAGAGGGATGCTCTGAAGGGAACACGGAAGCCGGCAGTGCTGGTGAAGATCGCCCCTGACCTCACGGTTCAGGACAAGGAGGACATCGCCAGTGTGGTGAAAGAGGTTTGAGTCAGGGTAGTGCGGGGCAGGGTAGGGGCAGCCTTCACTGTCCATTGCCTGCTGGAATCACCCAGATTGGCGTGGTTGATGTGAAGTGGAAGGCTGCTGTCTGTCTGTCTGTCTGTCTGTCTGTCGTTGTATAGTTCATCTGGTGGCAACAGTGACTTTGGAAACTTGTTTGATGGGTCATTCTCTTGCTCCTGATCTTTCTTCATCCTGCAATGATGTACTAGCCTCCCTGCCAGACTCAGGTGGGACTAGCACATTGCCTGTCCCCTGTCCATCCGGTCTGAACAGCAGGCCTCTGGCTCAGGAGGGAAGTGGGAACACATGGGCCCGGCAGCCCTGGACTTAAATCCTGTCCTCTCCATCCTCCCTGGGGGCCTCAGATAGGATTCTCCTACACAGCTTGCTCTAAGAGTCCAACCTGTTTAGGCACTGTGATGGGCTCAGCATGAGATGGCTGCCGTGTCACACGGGGAGGCTCATTCTGAGAGCTTCTCCAGTCAAGACGTCGGTGAGGCTTGTGAGAGTCTTGCTCCGCAGAACCGGCCCCTAGCCTGACAGTTGCTTTAATCCTCAGAAGAACAAGTTTCCTGGAGTCCCTCAGACCCATGGCTGAGGGCTCTTTCTCCTTCTCACACTGCAGCTGGGCATCGACGGGCTGATTGTCACAAACACCACAGTGAGCCGCCCTTCTGGCCTCCAGGGTGCTCTGCGCTCTGAGACGGGAGGATTGAGTGGGAAGCCGCTCCGAGATCTGTCGACGCAGACCATCCGGGAGATGTACTCCCTCACCCAAGGCAAGGCCAATAGACATGTGTGAAGATCTAGTTCTTCGCTCGGCCACTGTGTTTGCTGGGACTGGGCGCTGAGGCCTGGGGGAGACCTGGGGCCTTATACCGTCCATCCTTCCTGACAATGCTGTGTGCTTCTGTGCAGGCAGGATTCCCATTATCGGAGTTGGTGGTGTGAGCAGTGGGCAAGATGCCCTGGAGAAGATCCAGGCGGGAGCCTCCCTGGTGCAGCTCTACACGGCCCTCACCTTCCTGGGGCCGCCAGTTGTGGTCAAGATCAAGCGTGAGCTGGAGGCGCTTCTAAAGTGAGTCGGGCTGGATGCAGCTCGCGACAGGGAAGTTGGTCAGAGGTTGAATCAGGAAGTGATACTTGTCATTGGTCTGTTGTGCACCCCCAGAGGGCTGGAGGGAGACACCGATGGCAGGGTGGGGAGAGTTCTTTGCTGCCCCTCTGACCAAGGACAAACAGTGCCAAGGGGATTCAGAGTGATTCTGAGGCAGAGCTGGTTACAAGGCTTGCCACTCACTCAGGGACGGGGACAGAGGGACCCTAGCCGATCGAAGCAGGTAACGTGTTTACATTGACTCAGTGTCTGGGAGCTGCAGGGCATAAAATCACTTCAGTGTCCGGGAGCTGCAGGGCATAAAGTCACTTCCCTCCCTGCACAGAAGACCTGGGTGGATGTGTGTGCAGCTGCCTGGGTGAGGGCAGAATGGAGGTCACATGCATGTTGGGTAGGGTGGTGTCAACACTCACAGCAAGCGTGCGTTTCCTGCAGACACAGACTGCTTCTTTTCTTTCCAGAGAGCGGGGTTTTAACACAGTCACAGAGGCCATTGGAGCAGACCACCGGAGGTGACAGCACCTCCCAGAAGCCCCATGCAGAACGTGTGCATCCACTCAGGCAAGCTGTGTGGCGGCACTGCAAGAGGAAGAGCTGTCTCAAGCCATGTCCCTTGAACTGTGGCCTGGCTGGACTGCACACGCCAGTCACAGTTGTCACTCGGCAGTGAAGGATTTCTCTAACCGCTTTATGAGACCACAAACTCTACTGTCACTTGCTGCATCTAAATCCTGGGACTCCTCACTATCATAAGGACATTGGCTCTTTGGGAGGAAAAGTTGTGGAGAAAATAAAACCATTTAAATCTGTTTTAAATCCTGTCCCTTCCTGGAGGCCAGGTCTCCGCCCAGATGCTGAAGGCCCTCCTGGCCTCTACTGCCTGGTGCAGGGGACTTCCCAGAACTCGGCCTTTCAGTTGTGCAGGAATCATCAGTGAAGTCTATGTGTCCTTCATTTTGATCTACCAGGGGTCGCCATTTGTTACTGTAGCTTCTCTGTGTGGGTACACACACACACACACACACACACACACACACACACACACACCACACACACACACACACACACACACACACACACACACACTCTTGTCCGTGCCCCTAGGACCTGCTTGGGTGTTATGTGGAGCAGGTTCTGAGAGCTGTCCTGTTTGGTCAGCACAGGTGTTTCCCTCGGGGAAAGTCAGCTGGCTCAGCCATTTATTTCCCTGACGGTCTGCTTCTGAGCTGGGGTCTGTGGCCAGTACTCTTTTGTCCAGCTGTCCATGAAGGCCTGAACATGCCATCCACATAGACAAGTGGAAAATGACACTGTGTGGAGCAGTTTGGGCGTCTGATCTGGAGAAGTCAGCCGGTCACTGATGGTGTCCTCCTGGGCCACGTGATGGCTGTTGAGTGTGGACTCCTTGGGTTCTGCTCTCAGTGGAGGTGGGTGGTCAGCCAGAGGCTGGGCTGGAAGAGGACCTTGCTCCCTGGCTCCAGCCTCCTGCCCAGCCTTCTGACATGGTGAGAGAAGGCTGAAATCTTCACGCCTGAAGTAGCATCTCTGTTCTGTACAATATGGGCTGATGTGCTAATCATCGGACCTGCCTCATGGGCCAGAGGCAAATCTAGGTTTCCAGTCCAGGTCCGTACTTACTCTTGACAGTGACGAGCCAGGGGCCCAGGAGGATGATGATGGGTACATGACAGCAGCTCACCCCAGCTGGCAGCAGGAGGTCCCTGGCTGACTCATTGCATCACTGAGGTGGGGGGGTGGAGATGAGCTGGCCTGGGAAGAGTTACTAAACTGCATTGCAGCTCATTTCCTCTGCCAGGACTGCTGTGGACGAAAGGGTACTTGAGCAACTTTTAAAAGATGTCCACAAGTGCCAGGCAATATGTTCTTGTCAGCTATGGACAGCTGCATATTTTATGTGCCTCAGTTTCCAAATTTGTAGAGAAGGCGTAAGGATAGTACCCATCTCTTTGTTTTGTTTCGTTTTGTTTTGTTGGGGCAGGGTTTCTCTGTGTAGCCTTGGCTGTCCTGGACTCACTTTGTAGACCAGGCTGGCCTTGAACTCACAGCGATCCGCCTGCCTCTGCCTCCCGAGTGCTGGGATTAAAGGCGTGCGACACTACTGCCCGGCTGACAGTACCCATCTCAAAGGGACTATTGTGGACAATTGTAGAGTCCTTAGAACTAATTTTAATTTTACTCATCCTAAAAGCCTTGTGTTAGTATGCCAGGGGAAGAAGGGGCAGGGCTTTTGACAGATTGAATGACTTCCTCTAAGAAAAAGTCCAGGGCCCAGGTTAAAAGCGAGAGGGCCTGAGTTGGTCCTCAGAACCCAGTTAAAAAGTCAGCTGGCTGTGCACAGTGCTCCTCGAGACAAGCAGAACCCGGGGCGCACTGACCACCCAGCCTAGCCTACTTGGGGAGTTCCAGGCCAGTGTGAGACCCTGCCTGAAAATAAAAAGCAGATAGTGCCTGAGGGACAACATCCAAAGATGTCCTCTGGCCTCCATACACGTTTGGACACACACAAAAGAGACAGCCTTCCAACTGAGTCTTTTACTTAAAACTTTTTTTTTTTCCCCAATGCTTTCGAGGCCAGCCTGGTCTACAAAGTGAGTCTAGGACAGCCAGGGCTCTGTTACACAGAGAAACCTTGTCTTGAAAAAAACAAACAAAAAACCAACCAACCAACCAATCAAACAAACAAAAGGTACTTCCTCACCTAACCGGGAGGTGGTGTGGGCTTCAAGCAGGAAGATTTCCTCAGAGCTCTGGGTCTTGTCTTCACATTACAGCATCTGGATTCTCCAGAGGGGTAGCCTACGAGAGAGCCGACCAAAGCTTTGGAGACTTTCCATCACTCAGGCTTGCAGGTTACACAGTTACTAAGCCACATTCACTGCAGGATTGCTAGTTTTAGCCCCCAGTAACAGGATGCGCAATTACATTTGAATGACATTTACTTTTTGTCTGCATTACCACATGCGGAATGTATTATAGTACAGTTTATGGCTCTTTATCTGTAATTCTAATTTGACTGGTTATCACCATATCTACCTGGCAACTGTGGTTGAAAACAAGCCACTTAATCTAACCCACCATTCAAGGGAGGGAGTTAGTTACCATATGCAGGCGGGTTCTTACATAGCCAAGGCTGGCTTGACACTTTTTATGTAGCCCAGGCTGGCCTGGAAGTTTCAGTCCTCCTGCCTACACCTCCAGTGCTGAGATTACAGGCATGTGCCACCACACCCAGCTCTAGTTTCTTCTGATGGGAGGGACATTAAAGAGTTGGTGGCTTTCTTTGTTATTGTCATTACTATGCTGTTTGTTAGCATGGAGGATGAGTATCCTAACACTTTCCTATGGAGGCACACATATGTGCTTACTTTCCTATGGAGGCACACATATGTGCTTACTTTCCTATGGAGGTACACATATGTACTTACTTTCCTATGGAGGCACACATATGTGCTTACTTTCCTATGGAGGCACACATATGTGCTTACTTTCCTATGGAGGCACACATATGTGCTTACTTTCCTATGGAGGCACACATATGTGCTTACTTTCCTATGGAGGCACACATATGTGCTTACTTTCCTATGGAGGCACACATATGTGCTTACTTTCCTATGGAGGCACACATATGTGCTTACTTTCCTATGGAGGCACACATATGTGCTTACTTTCCTATGGAGGCACACATATGTGCTTACTTTCCTATGGAGGCACACATATGTGCTTACTGTCCTATGGAGGTACACATGGAGGCACACATATGTGCTTACTTTCCTATGGAGGCACACATATGTGCTTACTTTCCTATGGAGGCACACATATGTGCTTACTTTCTTATGGAGGCACACATATGTGCTTACTTTCCTATGGAGGCACACATATGTGCTTACTTTCCTATGGAGGCACACATATGTACTTACTTTCCTATGGAGGTACACATATGTACTTTTGAGACTGTCTCATGTCGCCCAAGCTGCCCTCACAGTCAGGATGACCTTGATCTTGTTTTCCTGCCTCCGTCTCCTGAGTGCTGGGATTACAGGTATGTACCACAATACTCTGGGGATCCAACACAGGCCTTTGTACATACGAGGCAAGCACCCACAAACGCCCACACCCCCAGTGCCTATGCCTGTTATTATACTTTCCTTGCCTCCCCTCTTTCACCACCTTCTTGTTTCCCTTCATCCGCCACAGACACCACCCCTTTTATGTGCATGTCCTGCATTTGGGACATTTTCTTTAATGTTTTGGTTTGGTTTTTGTTTTCAAGACAGCATTTTGCTGGGCACAGCGTCGCATCCCTGTAATCCCAGCACTCAGGGAGGCAGAGGCAGGCAGATCTTTGTGAGTTGGAGGCCAGCCTGGTCTACAAAGTGAGTCCAGGTCAGCCAAGGATACAAAGAGAAATCCTATCCCACTATGTAGCCCTGGCTGTCTTGGAACTAACATATTTGTGATACAAGAAAAAGAGAAATATGAAATATGGAGACAAGCAATTAGAAGAAAATTATAAAAATGTATAAATCGGAGTGAGGAAAATACTAAGATAGAAGAGAGAAGAGGTGGAGGAAGGACGTGGCCACGAGGCCTGACCTGAGGGAGTAGAAGCAGCCCAGGCTGGTCCAACATGGCAAGTAATTTGGGGTGTGTGTGTCTGGGAAGTAGTCAGACTAGCATGGGGGTTAGGTTAGATCAATAGCTGCCCAGTTACAGTGCCTAAAACTTACTAATAAATCTAATAGGTTTCTGCCTCATTACTTGGGAGCTAGGGTGGGTGAATAGAAAAGGCCTCCCAAATGATATCTTCTCATTTTAGAAAAGTTCATTTAACCTTGGCATCTGTGGGGAAGTGTGTGGAAGACTAACAGGACCAAGCAGTCTCACTGGGACTAGCAGGGTCATCTTCCTCATCATCTTGGACACTGACAATCACATGATCTCTTAGGAGTCCTTGGATAGCCCTGTTAGGCTGCAGATTACTCCTGTGTACAGATGGCTGTAAAGTGTTCTACAGTGTCGTGGGCAGAGGTGGTGAGGATGACTTCTAATTCCCCCAGCCCAGAGTTTGGTCTACTCTACATGAGTGCCGTGGGCCACCACAGACTGCTCTGTAAGATGTCTCGTGTTCATGGCATCATGCTGACAGGCGACAGGCTCCTGCTGCTTGCTGCATCTGAGGAG
Organism: Acomys minous; assembly: GCF_964271855.1. Taxonomy (NCBI): domain Eukaryota; kingdom Metazoa; phylum Chordata; class Mammalia; order Rodentia; family Muridae; genus Acomys; species Acomys minous. The sequence continues at coordinate 18,624,160 of NC_140496.1, forward strand.
GGGGGGGAGCTCTTGGAGGATCTGAGGTCCAGGGTGCAATGCTGTCTCACACACTTAGCAGCCTTGTGACATGCCGTGGCTAGGACTGTGGGGCTCCATCTCCTTGTCCCTTTGCACTGACTGGCTCCAGGGTCCCTGCTATCTCCAGGAGCCTACCAGTCTCACACAAAAGCTTGGGAACAGCCAAAGCAAATGTTAAAGGACTGTCCCTAATTAGTAAGACATTTGAAACATGCAGACAACCTAAGCAAATGGGTTAATACCTGCACTCTTCAATCTAGACTTGGGAATTTTTTTTGTGTTTACTAAGTCCACCTTTTTAAACCTATTTATATACTGTATTTTATTTCTAAACACTTAATAACCTAAAATATATTATAAAATATGCAACATATATTCCTAGTGGCCATTAATTGATAACTACACCTAAGAAAATGAACATCCTCTAATGTGTGTGCATGTTCAGTGTCTCCTCTTGGACCCTCCTTCCTTTCACAGCCAGTCAGGTTTCACCTGGGCGTCCTCTGCTTTCCTTTAGAGCGGAGCAGTTCTCCCTGAAGAGAGCCTAGTGGTCCTGGAGTCAGTTCTACATTCCGGGTTCCTGGATTAAAGACTACATTTCCCCAATCTCTGCTCTATCTATGTGAGTTTGGTCATGTGACCCCTTCTATCCAGTGTGAAGGCACTGGATGGTCTCTCTGGGAGGTCTTCTGCTAAAACCTGAGTGTGTTGGCTGGAGCTCTGGCAGCCACTTTAGCCCTGGGGCTCAGGATCACCCTCCAGAGATGACAGTGGCAAGGACAGAAAGAGCTTCCTGGAATGGCCAGCAGGGGCTCTGCCTCCTCCCTCACCTCTTTAATGCTGTTTGCTGGACCATTTTCTTTCACATGCAGCCAAACTTGATCCCAGTTAGAAAGGAGAGGGGTTGCAGCTTCTTGTAACCTTGGGTCAGCCTGGGAGAGATGGTCTTTGCTTTCTGCTGAGAGGTGCTTTAGGCTCCTTTCCCTCCACGTGCAGATCTTGGTCAGTGCTCCACGGAAGCCAAGGAATCGCTGACCCCTAGTCTTCTGTTGTGTTGAGTGAGTCTTGGCAGTCAGGTAATGTTCCTATAAGGTCCCGGTGGCTCTGTGGGTGGGAAATGAAGTCAGTGTACCTGGACACCGGGAGACATGGCAGATGGCAATGACCTGAAGTGGCATCCAGTTGGGCTGTGAAGGACCAAGGCCAGCTCTCCAAGGGAGCTTAGCCATTTCATGTTCCTCAGATGACCCAGGGGAGGATTGTAAGTGTGGAAAGTTCCATTTGGAGTGTACCCTACAGGAAATAAAAGAAGGAGCAGAGTATGAGGGCTGAGTGGCTGCTCCACCGGAAGTCCTGTCAGCCACTCGGCGAGGGTCCAGGAGCCAAACTGTTCAAAAGGTCAGGACTGGCTGGCTCCTCCTGCCCAGGCAGTCACGGAGCAGCGCCCTGGGTGTGGCACTCTCTGTCAGTCTGGATGTGGGGTCTGGCTGTTGTCCCTCTCCTCCTCTTCCTTCTCTTCCTCCTCCTCCTATTCTTTTCCTCTTCCTCCTCGTCTGCTTTGTGGTTTTTAGAGACAAAGTTTCTCTGTTTAGCTCTGGCTGTCCTGGACTCACTTTGTAGACCAGGCTGACTTTGAACTCACAGAGATCCTCCTGCCTCTGCCTCCTGAGTACTTGGATCAAAGGCGTGTGCAACTGCCACCACCACCAGAAAATGAATCCTTGCTTCTCTCTCTCTCTCTCTCTCTCTCTCTCTCTCTCTCCTTTCATTTTTTGTTTTTGTTTTTTGAGATAGGATTTCACTGTGTAGCCTTGTAAGGGCAACATTAATGCCATATGCTATATGTAATGTACATTCTACAATTAATGCTGTGGTCTGTGAGAAGTTGTCCTCCAGGTAATCCCACTCCTTCTTGTGTTCTGGGAATGACACCTGCCAGCACTCTCCAGAAACTCCAGCGCAACAATTAGACACAATTAACGCCCAATGATCCTCTGAGATAAAACAACTTCCCTGGAGATTCAGCCTCCTGGACCCAACCTGCCTGAAGGTCCACATTCCTGAGACTCACAACCCCCACTTATGGTTTTTCCTTACTTCCCTGTGACCCCCACCCCTAATTACAGTTTTTCTTTATAAACCCATTACACTTGAAGCTCCAGGATCACTCTCCTATCCTGCTGTGTCAGGAAGGGTTGTGACCCGAAGCTCTGAGCCCATAATACAGGACCCTGTGTATATTGCATCAGTATCAAGTCCTGGTGGTCTTTTTTTGGGGAGGGGGTCTCATGATCTGGGTAATCTTGGTATAACAGCTTCAGCTGGCCTGAACCTGTCTATGTTGATCAGACTGCTCTTGAACTCACAGAGATCTGCCTGCCTCTGCCTCCCTTGAATCTGGTCCCTAACAGCCTGGTATGGATTCTGAATCTTAGGATCCAAATTATATCAGACTGATGAGATCAGAATTTCGATTTTACATGTCTCTAAGCATTGAAAATAAACACAAACATGCATAAATGGGGCTGTGCTGTGCTGCCGCTTCATCCTTTCACTATGCTTGTGGGTGGCTGGACCACGTGTTGGGGATGAGGAGAGCCATGCATTGCTGCTCACAGTCTCTGAGAAGCCACACACGAACACAAGGGGCCAAACCTTATGGTGTATGCAGTGCCTGATTCCTTGAACGGACTGTTCAAAAATGTTAATTCCATGCCCTCTAGAGATATCTGGCAAGGGACTGGGCTGTGTGGCCCCTCCCAGCATCTGGTTGGTACTTGGGGACTCTGTTGCTTGAACGCAATGAGGCCATTTTCATGGGCTGTTGCCTAATAGTGTACGTCCCAGCCATGGTCTACACGGTCTGTGCTAGCTCCTCACAGCCTTTCTGCCACAGTGTCCTTGGATGTCCTTAGAGACCTGGGACAAGAAGCCCCAGCTGGGACAGAGCCTCACTCTCTGCAAAGCACTGGGTTTCCCAGTTTTTGAGGGAGGAGGGAGTCTTAGGACCTTCCTCCCATTTTGCTCGGTGTCTCTGCCACCTTCACATTGTAAATTTGATATACAGATTCCTTCAAGGCCCCCATAGATACTGAGAGATGACGTCAGCCTGGCTAGTGTGGGGAAGCACTTCTGGGTAAGATGTGCCTTAACCCAGGATTAAAGGGTGTGTTGACTGCTGACTCTTAGAGGTGACTCTGGTGGGAACCGAGCTAATGATGTGAGGGAGCCCTAATCCCAGAAAGATCAGCATGCAGATTGGGCCCCTGCGGGGAGTGGGGGTGGGTAGGGGCTGGGGGATAGGGGGTGGGAGATGGGGAAAGGGGGTGGGGAGTGGGACGGGGGTGGGGTGGGGAGAGGGGGTCCTGGCTTAGTAGGGTGGTTTGCAAGGACCAGCCATTTGGTGCTGTAGACAGAGAGCAGGTAGCACTTGGTCATGGGGTTGCATCATTTCTGCTCCCTTCCCAACTTTTGAGGGCAGAGGTTCTGTTTGCTCTCCATTTACTTTAGCAAACAGAACCAAGTTGTGTGTTGGCATTGCTGGAGCCACTGAGGACAGAAAATAAGCAAATGCCTACCTACTTACGTGCTCACACTGATTATCTAGGCCCCGGAGGCCATCGGTCCCGCAAATGCAGTATGAAGAAAACCAGCAAAGTCGACGTGTCTTCTGGAGGCAGTCGGTCTTTAGAATTATATTAACACTCTCTTGCCTTTGACCTTTAACCTGTTTCTTACTGGGAAAGGCAGAGTTTATTGAAAGTTGTAATGAACTCTGTGGGTTTCTCTCCCTGCTTGTCTGTCCTTGCTGGAAAAAGTTGGCTTGAGGACCATGTGTAGTTTGGCAGCCAGCATCTTGGAAATTCCTCATTTGTGCAATGTTTGGCTTGATTTTGGGGAGGAGGTTGATATTTGGAGAATTTTTTTAAAAGCTTGAAACTTCGGTGAGCATGGTACAAACATTGGCAAGTTTGTCTGCTGGTGGCCCAGTTTTTGAGAACAGGATTGCAAGCAGTTGGAAGTACAGCTGGGAAGTAGAGCCTGTGTTCCCGGCAAGGTAGTAGCTCATAGTCCCTGGAGCTGATTGCAATATTCCAGAAAGGGGTGTCAGAATAGGAGTGTCTGCTTAAATTGCTTATGGAGACAAGTTGCAGTTCTGAGCAGTGCGCTCTGGATTCCAGCACTCCTCTTGGTCCTGCTGGGACGCCATGTGCACCTCAGGAAACCATGGGGCTCTCTGTCCATGCTGCCCGCACTCTTGCCTTCCCTGGTCCACCAATCTGAGATGCTGATTATCTATCCATTTGTATGTATCATATAGTGATGGTTATCTTTATGCATTTGTTAGTTTGTCATATGCATGCAAAACACACACACACACACACACACACACACACACACACACACACACACACACACGCCACTAGCATCATCACCACCACTACTAACAAAAACACCCAAAATAAAAAGTGTAATGCTGGGTGCTCACTTCTCACAATCAGACATAACAGAGATTGGGTGTCCTTGGCATTGGGACTTAAAAAAAAAAACCTTCCAGAAGAGAAAATAGCAAAGTGTGTGAGCTGCTGAAATGCAGCTTTTTTGCGGTATCTGCTTTCCATTCATAGTTTCCATGGCAACCCTGTCTCGCTTCTTATTGTAGATCTTGCACTTCTCTGTCTCCATTAATGCTCCTCACTCGCTCCATGCATTAGTTATCCTCAAACTCCCACGGGAATGTTGGCCCTTGGAGGGCAAGGCTTTCACTAGACCTAGTGTCTACTGGAGACTCAGCACCTAAAACGCCAGGCACACTGAAGACACCAGATCAACCCTTGGCCAGGGCCTGCACGGGTCTTTTGTATTCAGCCTCCTGACAAACTCATTCCATATCCACTTTCCAACAAAAGAGTTTTCTGCTCAGCCGGTTGCTTTCCAAAACCTTCCTTTTCACCAGCCGGTCTTTTGAGTGCTAACATCACACCAAGGTGACTTTGGAGACAGAGCTCAACACCTCCTCACTGACCCACAGCCCCAGCTGTGAGGCAGGTCTTTCTTTTGTCCTGTGTATTCACGGTTGCTCCATTTATAATGTGTTTTTTTCTGAGCAATGTCTTGGATTTCCCATTTCTTTTAAAATTCTCAAGCAGTAAATTTGCCCAAATTTATTTGCACGTGAAGCTCTTTTCTACTACCTGGTAGAAACTGTTTTACAAAGTCTTTTGGGCTGGCCGTAGGTCTGTAATGTCTGCCACTCAGGAGGCTGAGGCAGGAGGATGGCAAGCCAAAAGCCGGATTGGGCAGCTAAAATGTGGTTCTGTCTCAAAATAGAAAACAAAAGGGCCAAGGAGTTAGTTTAATGTAGAGTGCTCGCCTAGTATGGCACAATGCCCAGGGTCCTCATCCCCAGTGCCACCAAAAAAAAGTGTGCAAGGGGTAGATTAATGACTTTTCTGTTGCTGTGATAAAAATCACTGAGGAAGACAGTTTGCGGTCTATGGCTCCACAGGGGGAGCCCATAATAGAGGAAAACACAGGAGCAGGGGGCAGGAGCAGGAAATGGATGAGCACTGTTCAAACACACAGGAAGCAGAGGGAGCAAGGCTCTACACCTCCAAGCTCTCCTTCAGTGATGTACATCCCCCAGCAAGGCTGCCTAACGCTTCTATAACCTTCCCAAAGTTCCAAAGAGTACCAGTCTATGAGGGAATGTTCCTACGCAAACTACCGCATCCTTCCCTGGCCCCGAGAGACCTGTGGCCACATCATACTGTGAAACACATCTAGCTTGACCTCAAAAGTCCTCATTGTCTTTAAAATCTCAACACCATGTAAGAGTCCAAAGTCTCTTCTGAGACTCAGGGGATCGCTTAGTTGCAAACCCCTGTATAATAAAACACAAACTACACACCCTCAACATGCAATGGTACAGAGTGTGCATCCCCATTCCAAGAGGGAGGGATGGGGACACAGCGAGGAAAGCTGGACTGAGGGAAGACCGAAGCCCAGCTGGGCAAACGTTCACTCATGTAACTCCAAGTCCGGTATCTCGACTTCACCATCAAAGGGCTTAGGAAGTGCTACTCTTTCTGTTTTGTTGTCTGCAACATACAAACATCGCCTCCCCCTGCCCCTCCCCTCCCACTGCCGCCTCTCTCTCGGGCTGGCCCACCCCTCTATACAGCTCTCCTTGGCAGATGTCTCATAGCTCTGGCAGCTCCAACATTTTGGAGTCTCTGCTACAACCCTTCACAGTTTCACGCAATGGCTTCTCGTGGACTTCCTGCAGGGACTCCAGTTTCGTCTCAGACTGCCTGGCCTTAGCAGCTAGTGGAAAGAACCTTTGACCTCCACTACTCTTGCCAGTACCAAGTTCTTCTGCCAGGTAGAACGGATCCTCACCCTCTGGATAACATCTATCTGCGGCAGCTTTGTAAGCTGCAGCAGTTCCTGTCCAGGAACAGAAGTCCCATAGAGCTGAATCCTTTCCTAAACCTTAAGCTCGGCTGAGTGGGTCCTGCCCTTAGGTTGCCCTTCCCGAGTGCTACTGCAGAGCACGTGGACCTCTCGGAACAGGGCTGATGCCTTTGACAGTTAGTCACCGCCTCTTTTCCAGCACATGTCTTGGGGCCAACACTAAGCTTCCTAGGTTTCTTTTCTTTTCCAAGCTACATGTTTTGTATTTCCTTCTGCTTCCCTTGCCCCTTTCCCTGTAGACCTGTATAAGAGTAGTTAGGAATGACCATTCCAAAGACTCAACATCATATTGTCTTGAAATTTTCTCTGCCAAAGCAATTAGTCAGTTACCTCTTTTTTTTTTTTTGGAGACAGGTCTCTCTGTGTGGCCCTGGCTGTCCTGGCACTCTCAATGTAGACCAGGCTAGCCTTGAACTCACAGAGGTCCACCTATCTCTGTCTGCTGAGTGCTGGAGTTAATGGTGTGCACCCACTACATCCAGCTAGTCAGCTGCATTTAAGTTTAGCTTTAAGCAAGTTCTTAGGACTTTGCAGAAGGAAGTCAGATTCTTTGCAAATCTATCATATGAATGGCTGCTGGACCAGCTGCTAATAAAGTCCTTGCTTCCCTCTGAGGCATCATAGGCTGGGCCCTCTATACCTGCATCACTCTCAGCACCACTGTCTTCCAGCGTCCTGCTAGAATGGCCTGCTAACAGACGCTATAGCATCCAACTGCTTCCCAAGTGCAGAATTCCACACTCTTTTGTGTTCCTCCAAAAAAACCAAACCAAACTAAACCAAAACATGGCCATGTTCTTTAGAACAACAACCTCAATCTTGGTTTTTTCCAGCTTTATTTGTGTGTGTGTGTGTGTGTGTGTGTGTGATTACACTACAATTACACCATTTACTTTCCCCATTTCCTCTCTCCAACCCCTCCCATCTACCCTCACCTCTTGCTATCATTCAAATTCGTGCCTGTTTTCACTTTAATTGAACACTCCAACCTTGATGCCAACTTCTATATTAGTTATGTTTCTGTTACTGTAATAAAACACCATGACCAAAAAAGACTTGAACAAAAAAAAAAATGTATGTTTTGGCTTATGCTTCCAGAGCAGGTATGTGTGATAGCAAGGAAGGCAGGGGAGCAGATGGCGGGGCAGGAAGCTGGCTGAGCACATTTCTACCGCACACAGGAAGTAGGGCCAGTCTTTAAGCCTTTAAGGCGGGTCCCCAGTGATGTACTTACTACAGCAAGGTGGCACCTCTAAGAATTCCACAATGTCCCCCAAAAGCACCACCACCTGGGAACCAAGTGTTCAAGTACACAAGACTATGGGGGGACATTTCTATTCAAGCTACAACATTGGGGTCTAAATGTGTAGACAGAAAGGGTACAGCAATGGCAGCATAGTGGGGTGGGGGTGGGGAGATAACAGAAACAAGCTAAGGATGGGGGGAGATAGCAGAAACAAGCTAAGGATGGGGGGAGATAACAAACAAGCTAAGGATGGGGGGAGATAACAGAAACAAGCTAAGGATGGGGGGAGATAACAAACAAGCTAAGGATGGGGGGGGGATAACAAACAAGCTAAGGATGGGGGGAGATAACAAACAAGCTAAGGATGGGGGGAGATAACAAACAAGCTAAGGATGGGGGGAGATAACAGAAACAAGCTAAGGATGGGGGGAGATAACAAACAAGCTAAGGATGGGGGGAGATAACAAACAAGCTAAGGATGGGGGGAGATAACAAACAAGCTAAGGATGGGGGGGAGATAACAAACAAGCTAAGGATGGGGGGGAGATAACAGAAACAAGCTAAGGATGGGGGGAGATAACAGAAACAAGCTAAGGATGGGGGGAGATAACAGAAACAAGCTAAGGATGGGGGGGGATAACAAACAAGCTAAGGATGGGGGGAGATAACAAACAAGCTAAGGATGGGGGGAGATAACAAACAAGCTAAGGATGGGGGAGATAACAGAAACAAGCTAAGGATGGGGGGAGATAACAAACAAGCTAAGGATGGGGGGCAGATAACAAACAAGCTAAGGATGGGGGGAGATAACAAACAAGCTAAGGATGGGGGGAGATAACAGAAACAAGCTAAGGATGGGGGGGAGATAACAGAAACAAGCTAAGGATGGGGGGAGATAACAGAAACAAGCTAAGGATGGGGGGAGATAACAGAAACAAGCTAAGGATGGGGGGGAGATAACAAACAAGCTAAGGATGGGGGGAGATAACAGAAACAAGCTAAGGATGGGGGGGAGATAACAGAAACAAGCTAAGGATGGGGGGAGATAACAGAAACAAGCTAAGGATGGGGGGAGATAACAGAAACAAGCTAAGGATGGGGGGAGATAACAAACAAGCTAAGGATGGGGGGAGATAACAGAAACAAGCTAAGGATGGGGGGAGATAACAGAAACAAGCTAAGGATGGGGGGAGATAACAGAAACAAGCTAAGGATGGGGGGGAGATAACAGAAACAAGCTAAGGATGGGGGGAGATAACAGAAACAAGCTAAGGATGGGGGGAGATAACAAACAAGCTAAGGATGGGGGGAGATAACAGAAACAAGCTAAGGATGGGGGGGAGATAACAGAAACAAGCTAAGGATGGGGGAGATAACAAACAAGCTAAGGATGGGGGGAGATAACAGAAACAAGCTAAGGATGGGGGGGAGATAACAGAAACAAGCTAAGGATGGGGGGAGATAACAAACAAGCTAAGGATGGGGGGGAGATAACAGAAACAAGCTAAGGATGGGGGGAGATAACAAACAAGCTAAGGATGGGGGGAGATAACAGAAACAAGCTAAGGATGGGGGAGATAACAAACAAGCTAAGGATGGGGGGAGATAACAGAAACAAGCTAAGGATGGGGGGGAGATAACAGAAACAAGCTAAGGATGGGGGGAGATAACAAACAAGCTAAGGATGGGGGGGAGATAACAGAAACAAGCTAAGGATGGGGGGAGATAACAAACAAGCTAAGGATGGGGGGAGATAACAGAAACAAGCTAAGGATGGGGGAGATAACAAACAAGCTAAGGATGGGGGGGAGATAACAAACAAGCTAAGGATGGGGGCAGATAACAAACAAGCTAAGGATGGGGGGAGATAACAAACAAGCTAAGGATGGGGGGAGATAACAGAAACAAGCTAAGGATGGGGGGGGAGATAAAAGAAACAAGCTAAGGATGGGGGGAGATAACAGAAACAAGCTAAGGATGGGGGGAGATAACAGAAACAAGCTAAGGATGGGGGGAGATAACAGAAACAAGCTAAGGATGGGGGGAGATAACAAACAAGCTAAGGATGGGGGGGAGATAACAAACAAGCTAAGGATGGGGGCAGATAACAAACAAGCTAAGGATGGGGGGAGATAACAAACAAGCTAAGGATGGGGGGAGATAACAGAAACAAGCTAAGGATGGGGGGAGATAACAAACAAGCTAAGGATGGGGGGGAGATAACAAACAAGCTAAGGATGGGGGCAGATAACAAACAAGCTAAGGATGGGGGGAGATAACAAACAAGCTAAGGATGGGGGAGATAACAGAAACAAGCTAAGGATGGGGGGAGATAACAAACAAGCTAAGGATGGGGGGGAGATAACAAACAAGCTAAGGATGGGGGCAGATAACAAACAAGCTAAGGATGGGGGGAGATAACAAACAAGCTAAGGATGGGGGGAGATAACAGAAACAAGCTAAGGATGGGGGGGGAGATAAAAGAAACAAGCTAAGGATGGGGGGAGATAACAGAAACAAGCTAAGGATGGGGGGAGATAACAGAAACAAGCTAAGGATGGGGGGGAGATAACAGAAACAAGCTAAGGATGGGGGGAGATAACAAACAAGCTAAGGATGGGGGGAGATAACAAACAAGCTAAGGATGGGGGGAGATAACAGAAACAAGCTAAGGATGGGGGGGAGATAACAAACAAGCTAAGGATGGGGGGAGATAACAGAAACAAGCTAAGGATGGGGGGGAGATAACAGAAACAAGCTAAGGATGGGGGGAGATAACAGAAACAAGCTAAGGATGGGGGGAGATAACAGAAACAAGCTAAGGATGGGGGGAGATAACAAACAAGCTAAGGATGGGGGGAGATAACAGAAACAAGCTAAGGATGGGGGGAGATAACAGAAACAAGCTAAGGATGGGGGGAGATAACAGAAACAAGCTAAGGATGGGGGGGAGATAACAGAAACAAGCTAAGGATGGGGGGAGATAACAGAAACAAGCTAAGGATGGGGGGAGATAACAAACAAGCTAAGGATGGGGGGAGATAACAGAAACAAGCTAAGGATGGGGGGGAGATAACAGAAACAAGCTAAGGATGGGGGAGATAACAAACAAGCTAAGGATGGGGGGAGATAACAGAAACAAGCTAAGGATGGGGGGGAGATAACAGAAACAAGCTAAGGATGGGGGGAGATAACAAACAAGCTAAGGATGGGGGGAGATAACAGAAACAAGCTAAGGATGGGGGGAGATAACAAACAAGCTAAGGATGGGGGGAGATAACAGAAACAAGCTAAGGATGGGGGAGATAACAAACAAGCTAAGGATGGGGGGAGATAACAGAAACAAGCTAAGGATGGGGGGGAGATAACAGAAACAAGCTAAGGATGGGGGGAGATAACAAACAAGCTAAGGATGGGGGGGAGATAACAGAAACAAGCTAAGGATGGGGGGAGATAACAAACAAGCTAAGGATGGGGGGAGATAACAGAAACAAGCTAAGGATGGGGGAGATAACAAACAAGCTAAGGATGGGGGGGAGATAACAAACAAGCTAAGGATGGGGGCAGATAACAAACAAGCTAAGGATGGGGGGAGATAACAAACAAGCTAAGGATGGGGGGAGATAACAGAAACAAGCTAAGGATGGGGGGGGAGATAAAAGAAACAAGCTAAGGATGGGGGGAGATAACAGAAACAAGCTAAGGATGGGGGGGGGAGATAACAGAAACAAGCTAAGGATGGGGGGAGATAACAAACAAGCTAAGGATGGGGGGGAGATAACAAACAAGCTAAGGATGGGGGCAGATAACAAACAAGCTAAGGATGGGGGGAGATAACAAACAAGCTAAGGATGGGGGGAGATAACAGAAACAAGCTAAGGATGGGGGGGAGATAACAGAAACAAGCTAAGGATGGGGGGAGATAACAGAAACAAGCTAAGGATGGGGGGAGATAACAAACAAGCTAAGGATGGGGGGAGATAACAGAAACAAGCTAAGGATGGGGGGGAGATAACAGAAACAAGCTAAGGATGGGGGAGATAACAAACAAGCTAAGGATGGGGGGAGATAACAGAAACAAGCTAAGGATGGGGGGGAGATAACAGAAACAAGCTAAGGATGGGGGGAGATAACAAACAAGCTAAGGATGGGGGGAGATAACAGAAACAAGCTAAGGATGGGGGGAGATAACAAACAAGCTAAGGATGGGGGGAGATAACAGAAACAAGCTAAGGATGGGGGAGATAACAAACAAGCTAAGGATGGGGGGAGATAACAGAAACAAGCTAAGGATGGGGGGGAGATAACAGAAACAAGCTAAGGATGGGGGGAGATAACAAACAAGCTAAGGATGGGGGGGAGATAACAGAAACAAGCTAAGGATGGGGGGAGATAACAAACAAGCTAAGGATGGGGGGAGATAACAGAAACAAGCTAAGGATGGGGGAGATAACAAACAAGCTAAGGATGGGGGGGAGATAACAAACAAGCTAAGGATGGGGGCAGATAACAAACAAGCTAAGGATGGGGGGAGATAACAAACAAGCTAAGGATGGGGGGAGATAACAGAAACAAGCTAAGGATGGGGGGGGAGATAAAAGAAACAAGCTAAGGATGGGGGGAGATAACAGAAACAAGCTAAGGATGGGGGGGGGAGATAACAGAAACAAGCTAAGGATGGGGGGAGATAACAAACAAGCTAAGGATGGGGGGGAGATAACAAACAAGCTAAGGATGGGGGCAGATAACAAACAAGCTAAGGATGGGGGGAGATAACAAACAAGCTAAGGATGGGGGGAGATAACAGAAACAAGCTAAGGATGGGGGGAGATAACAAACAAGCTAAGGATGGGGGGGAGATAACAGAAACAAGCTAAGGATGGGGGGAGATAACAAACAAGCTAAGGATGGGGGGAGATAACAGAAACAAGCTAAGGATGGGGGAGATAACAAACAAGCTAAGGATGGGGGGAGATAACAGAAACAAGCTAAGGATGGGGGGGAGATAACAGAAACAAGCTAAGGATGGGGGGAGATAACAAACAAGCTAAGGATGGGGGGGAGATAACAGAAACAAGCTAAGGATGGGGGGAGATAACAAACAAGCTAAGGATGGGGGGAGATAACAGAAACAAGCTAAGGATGGGGGAGATAACAAACAAGCTAAGGATGGGGGGGAGATAACAAACAAGCTAAGGATGGGGGCAGATAACAAACAAGCTAAGGATGGGGGGAGATAACAAACAAGCTAAGGATGGGGGGAGATAACAGAAACAAGCTAAGGATGGGGGGGAGATAAAAGAAACAAGCTAAGGATGGGGGGAGATAACAGAAACAAGCTAAGGATGGGGGGAGATAACAGAAACAAGCTAAGGATGGGGGGAGATAACAGAAACAAGCTAAGGATGGGGGGAGATAACAAACAAGCTAAGGATGGGGGGGAGATAACAAACAAGCTAAGGATGGGGGCAGATAACAAACAAGCTAAGGATGGGGGGAGATAACAAACAAGCTAAGGATGGGGGGAGATAACAGAAACAAGCTAAGGATGGGGGGAGATAACAAACAAGCTAAGGATGGGGGGGAGATAACAAACAAGCTAAGGATGGGGGCAGATAACAAACAAGCTAAGGATGGGGGGAGATAACAAACAAGCTAAGGATGGGGGAGATAACAGAAACAAGCTAAGGATGGGGGGAGATAACAAACAAGCTAAGGATGGGGGGGAGATAACAAACAAGCTAAGGATGGGGGCAGATAACAAACAAGCTAAGGATGGGGGGAGATAACAAACAAGCTAAGGATGGGGGGAGATAACAGAAACAAGCTAAGGATGGGGGGGGAGATAAAAGAAACAAGCTAAGGATGGGGGGAGATAACAGAAACAAGCTAAGGATGGGGGGAGATAACAGAAACAAGCTAAGGATGGGGGGGAGATAACAGAAACAAGCTAAGGATGGGGGGAGATAACAAACAAGCTAAGGATGGGGGGAGATAACAAACAAGCTAAGGATGGGGGGAGATAACAGAAACAAGCTAAGGATGGGGGGGAGATAACAAACAAGCTAAGGATGGGGGGAGATAACAGAAACAAGCTAAGGATGGGGGGGAGATAACAGAAACAAGCTAAGGATGGGGGGAGATAACAGAAACAAGCTAAGGATGGGGGGAGATAACAGAAACAAGCTAAGGATGGGGGGAGATAACAAACAAGCTAAGGATGGGGGGAGATAACAGAAACAAGCTAAGGATGGGGGGAGATAACAGAAACAAGCTAAGGATGGGGGGAGATAACAGAAACAAGCTAAGGATGGGGGGGAGATAACAGAAACAAGCTAAGGATGGGGGGAGATAACAGAAACAAGCTAAGGATGGGGGGAGATAACAAACAAGCTAAGGATGGGGGGAGATAACAGAAACAAGCTAAGGATGGGGGGAGATAACAGAAACAAGCTAAGGATGGGGGAGATAACAAACAAGCTAAGGATGGGGGGAGATAACAGAAACAAGCTAAGGATGGGGGGGAGATAACAGAAACAAGCTAAGGATGGGGGGAGATAACAAACAAGCTAAGGATGGGGGGGAGATAACAGAAACAAGCTAAGGATGGGGGGAGATAACAAACAAGCTAAGGATGGGGGGAGATAACAGAAACAAGCTAAGGATGGGGGAGATAACAAACAAGCTAAGGATGGGGGGAGATAACAGAAACAAGCTAAGGATGGGGGGGAGATAACAGAAACAAGCTAAGGATGGGGGGAGATAACAAACAAGCTAAGGATGGGGGGGAGATAACAGAAACAAGCTAAGGATGGGGGGAGATAACAAACAAGCTAAGGATGGGGGGGAGATAACAGAAACAAGCTAAGGATGGGGGAGATAACAAACAAGCTAAGGATGGGGGGGAGATAACAAACAAGCTAAGGATGGGGGCAGATAACAAACAAGCTAAGGATGGGGGGAGATAACAAACAAGCTAAGGATGGGGGGAGATAACAGAAACAAGCTAAGGATGGGGGGGGAGATAAAAGAAACAAGCTAAGGATGGGGGGAGATAACAGAAACAAGCTAAGGATGGGGGGAGATAACAGAAACAAGCTAAGGATGGGGGGAGATAACAGAAACAAGCTAAGGATGGGGGGAGATAACAAACAAGCTAAGGATGGGGGGGAGATAACAAACAAGCTAAGGATGGGGGCAGATAACAAACAAGCTAAGGATGGGGGGAGATAACAAACAAGCTAAGGATGGGGGGAGATAACAGAAACAAGCTAAGGATGGGGGGAGATAACAAACAAGCTAAGGATGGGGGGGAGATAACAAACAAGCTAAGGATGGGGGCAGATAACAAACAAGCTAAGGATGGGGGGAGATAACAAACAAGCTAAGGATGGGGGAGATAACAGAAACAAGCTAAGGATGGGGGGAGATAACAAACAAGCTAAGGATGGGGGCAGATAACAAACAAGCTAAGGATGGGGGGAGATAACAAACAAGCTAAGGATGGGGGGAGATAACAGAAACAAGCTAAGGATGGGGGGGGAGATAAAAGAAACAAGCTAAGGATGGGGGGAGATAACAGAAACAAGCTAAGGATGGGGGGAGATAACAGAAACAAGCTAAGGATGGGGGGGAGATAACAGAAACAAGCTAAGGATGGGGGGAGATAACAAACAAGCTAAGGATGGGGGGAGATAACAAACAAGCTAAGGATGGGGGGAGATAACAGAAACAAGCTAAGGATGGGGGGAGATAACAAACAAGCTAAGGATGGGGGGAGATAACAAACAAGCTAAGGATGGGGGGAGATAACAAACAAGCTAAGGATGGGGGGAGATAACAGAAACAAGCTAAGGATGGGGGGAGATAACAGAAACAAGCTAAGGATGGGGGGAGATAACAAACAAGCTAAGGATGGGGGGGAGATAACAAACAAGCTAAGGATGGGGGCAGATAACAAACAAGCTAAGGATGGGGGGAGATAACAAACAAGCTAAGGATGGGGGGAGATAACAGAAACAAGCTAAGGATGGGGGGAGATAACAAACAAGCTAAGGATGGGGGGGAGATAACAAACAAGCTAAGGATGGGGGCAGATAACAAACAAGCTAAGGATGGGGGGAGATAACAAACAAGCTAAGGATGGGGGAGATAACAGAAACAAGCTAAGGATGGGGGGAGATAACAAACAAGCTAAGGATGGGGGCAGATAACAAACAAGCTAAGGATGGGGGGAGATAACAAACAAGCTAAGGATGGGGGGAGATAACAGAAACAAGCTAAGGATGGGGGGGGAGATAAAAGAAACAAGCTAAGGATGGGGGGAGATAACAGAAACAAGCTAAGGATGGGGGGAGATAACAGAAACAAGCTAAGGATGGGGGGGAGATAACAGAAACAAGCTAAGGATGGGGGGAGATAACAAACAAGCTAAGGATGGGGGGAGATAACAAACAAGCTAAGGATGGGGGGAGATAACAGAAACAAGCTAAGG
This sequence comes from Acomys minous, assembly GCF_964271855.1. Lineage (NCBI taxonomy): Eukaryota > Metazoa > Chordata > Mammalia > Rodentia > Muridae > Acomys > Acomys minous. The sequence goes on from NC_140496.1 coordinate 18,640,398, forward strand.
ATGGGGGGAGATAACAAACAAGCTAAGGATGGGGGGAGATAACAAACAAGCTAAGGATGGGGGGAGATAACAAACAAGCTAAGGATGGGGGGAGATAACAAACAAGCTAAGGATGGGGGGAGATAACAAACAAGCTAAGGATGGGGGGAGATAACAGAAACAAGCTAAGGATGGGGGAGATAACAAACAAGCTAAGGATGGGGGGAGATAACAGAAACAAGCTAAGGATGGGGGCAGATAACAGAAACAAGCTAAGGATGGGGGGAGATAACAAACAAGCTAAGGATGGGGGGGAGATAACAAACAAGCTAAGGATGGGGGGAGATAACAAACAAGCTAAGGATGGGGGGAGATAACAGAAACAAGCTAAGGATGGGGGGAGATAACAGAAACAAGCTAAGGATGGGGGGAGATAACAAACAAGCTAAGGATGGGGGGAGATAACAGAAACAAGCTAAGGATGGGGGCAGATAACAGAAACAAGCTAAGGATGGGGGGAGATAACAAACAAGCTAAGGATGGGGGGAGATAACAAACAAGCTAAGGATGGGGGGAGATAACAGAAACAAGCTAAGGATGGGGGCAGATAACAAACAAGCTAAGGATGGGGGGGAGATAACAGAAACAAGCTAAGGATGGGGGGAGATAACAAACAAGCTAAGGATGGGGGGAGATAACAGAAACAAGCTAAGGATGGGGGGAGATAACAAACAAGCTAAGGATGGGGGGAGATAACAGAAACAAGCTAAGGTTGGGGGCAGATAACAGAAACAAGCTAAGGATGGGGGCAGATAACAAACAAGCTAAGGATGGGGGGAGATAACAGAAACAAGCTAAGGATGGGGGGAGATAACAAACAAGCTAAGGATGGGGGGGAGATAACAAACAAGCTAAGGATGGGGGGAGATAACAAACAAGCTAAGGATGGGGGGAGATAACAGAAACAAGCTAAGGATGGGGGGGGGAAGATAACAGAAACAAGCTAAGGATGGAAGGTGGGCAGAGTGAACGACTCTGCCAAGAAGTGGTGATGGCAGGAAATCAGACTTTGAAAGGTGAGGATACGTCACTTGAAATCATGACTGTGACTAGCAAAAAAAATTATGTGGGAGCACATAACAAAGAAAATGGGTGGAGGATAAACTCTTTTAAGTGTTGCCAAATGTGGTGGTGTACACCTTTTGTCCCAGCACTTGGGAGGCAGAGGCAAGTGGATGGGTCTCTGTGAGTTTCAGGCTGACTGGTGCTACACAATGAGACCCTATCTCAAAAAGAATTCTTTTAAATATTAAAAAAAATAACAAGTTTTATTCAAAGTCTCAGCTCATATATGTGCTATTCTCAAGCTTGAGGTTCATCTTGTCAGAATTATATGAGGTCTTGATATTTCACTGCGTGTGTGTTTGCATGTATGTGGGTGCACAAATGGGAGTGTGTGTGTGTGTGTGTGTGTGTGTGTGTGTGTGAGAGAGAGAGAGAGAGAGAGAGAGAGAGAGAGAGAGAGAGTGTGTGTGTGTGTGTGTGTGTGTGTGTGTGTGTGAGAGAGAGAGAGAGAGAGAGAGAGAGAGAGAGAGAGAGAGAGAGAGAGAGAGAGAGAGTGTGTGTGAGTGGCTGGAGTTGACACTGGATGTCTCCACTGTTACACACTTTCTGATTTGAGGCAGAGTCTTTGGCTGACTGGGAGCTTGCCATTTCCAGCTAGTTCCATGGATCCTCTGTCTCCGCCTCTGAGGGTCAAGATTACAGGGAGGGCCCCATGACCACCAGACATTTACGGGGTGCTGGAGTTCCTACTGTGGTCTTCAAGCTTCTGTCACAAGCACGTTATTCTCAAATCCTTCTTCCCCGCCCCCGATAAAGCCTTTTTAAAAACTGAGTGTGGTAAACGGTTCTTGCCACGCCAGCCTGACAAACCTGAGCGCAGTCCCTGGAACCCGCGCTGGGAGGAGGGGACAGATGCCCAACGTTGTCCTCTGACCACCACACGTGCACTGTGGCAGAGGTGCGTGCATGCCCCTCCAACCACACATACTAAATGAACTAAATTTTAACACACATGACACATGACCATGTTACCCCCTCTAAAAACCAGACAAAGCAAAATGAAATAGAAACCCAAGGAAAACAGAAAAGGAGTAGTTCACAGGTGTAGTGGGTCATGCCTGTAATTCCAGAATTTGGGAGCTGAGGCTACTGAGTGAATTCCAGGCAACCTGAGTTGCAGAGTGAGATTCTATTTCAAACATACAAAAATACCCTCACCAAAACCCAACTCAAACCACCAACACCTGAGAAGGTAGGAACAGAGAAAGAAAGAAAATAAAACTTGTAAATTAGATAAAACAAATAGAGCAATGGCACACTTAAAACTAACTCTACCTGGGGCTGGAGAGATGGCTCAGAGGTTAAGAGCACTGACTGCTTTCCCAGCAACCACACGGTGGCTCACAATCATCTACACAGTGAAGGGAGAGGAGCAGCTTCTGCAGGTTGACTTCTGTCTGCTGCATATCACACACACACACACACACACACACACACACACACACACACACGTGCACACGTGTGCACAGATGCATGCATGTACACATGCGCCCACAGAAAAATAAAAATATAATCAAGTATATATTTGATATATAATCAAATACAAGCATATCATCATATATATTATAAAACATATATATGTACACACACACACACACACACACACACACACACACACACACATCCAGAAGTAGTCTTAGCTATTGGTTACTTTGGTGTGGTAATATAATATGGTAAAAATAAAATAATAATAAATTTATTTTTTCTGTAGTAGGCAAAAATATCAAGAATTTTGTGGCCAAATGAACTTTTCCTTTTGAGACAGGTTCTTGCTGTGCCTGTAGCCCAGGTTGTCCTGGAATGTAGCCCAGGCTGGTCTTGAGTTCCTTATGTAGCCTAGAATAGGCTTGAAATCCTGCGGCTGGGTACCCCAGTCTTCTCACCTGCCCCTCCATTTTGGTCTGTCCAGTTAAAGGACATAGCCTTCAGGATGGATCCTTTTATGTTACCTTCTTCATGAACCCAGAGCAGGGGTGCTGCGGAGCCTAAGAGCAGTGGTAACAGGCTCAGGGGATGATGTACAGTCAGGGTCGCAGGCTCTGGTGATGCACAGGGCAGAATGTGAGTCTCACATGCATGGGAGGCAAGGAGGGTCTCAGGTTAGACACCCTCGTAGGGTACCACTAGCATCTAGAGGAAGTCTCCAAAGGCCAGGCCCTCCGTGCTGGCCTGGCTCCCACAGAGCCCCAGAAACTAAGGAGAAGAAACAATACAGTGTGGTGCCGCTTGCAAGACTTGGGGTGGCCAGAGACTGAGGTCTGATGATTTCTGGAAGGGAGGGCTGGTGGATTGACTGTGAGGGGAGGCAGAAAAACAGAGTGCCCCTGGAAGGGTGAGTCCCAGCTCGGGGGCACCTTCAGTCTGCAGTGAACCTTCTCTTTGCCAAGGCTCTGCAATGCACAGGGAAGGAGGTCCCTTCTTCTTGGTTACTGAGGGCCACTGGGTGTGGAAGAGCAGGCAAAGGCCAACTGTGAAGGGATCCATTTCTAGTAAATGTGATTATAATATTTTGCTAATGAGATTTTTTCAATGCTTCTGAGTAAATTTTCTTTATTTTATTTTATTTTTTGTGTACAGGCATGTACACATGTATATGTGAGTATGTGTTTATGCATGTACATATTTGTGTGAGCACGTGTGTATGCAGGTATATGTATATATAGGTGTGCATGTGTGCACAATACAGGGTGTGTGTGTGCAGGTCAGAGGGAGATGTTAGGTCGCTTCTTTAATAGATCTGAGCATCTTTCCACATGTCCTTTGGCCATCTGTGTATCTTTTAAAGGACTTTGTTCAACGCAAGTCAGAAGAGGGCATCAGATCACATGATAGATGGTTGTGAGCCACCATGTGGTTGCTAGGAATTGAACTCAGGACCTCAGGAAGAACAGTGAGTGCTTTTAACCTCTGAGCCATCTCTCCAGTCCATCTTTTTTACTTTCATTGTTTCTAAATTACATGTAGGTGTGACTCTGTGTGTCTTGCTTGTGAGGTCAGAGGCACTCGATGGCCGGGGGCTGCAATCACAGGCTGCTGTGAGCCCCCTGATGCTGGGACCTGGACTCAGGTTCTCTGGAGGAGCAGCCAGTGCTCTTAACCACTGAGCCATGGATCCAGCCCCATCTTTTCCTTTTCTTGCTACTGTTTGTGGTTTGAATGTTACAGTTAGGAATCCTTTGCCAAACTATGCTTGGTTTTGAGATCTGTAAGAGCAGTTTTAGTCCCAATGTAATCTTCTGCTACTTTGTGCTTTTTTCAAAATCGTAAAATAAGATTATCTCTTATTCTCTGTTGTCCAAGCGTTTTCACGGCTGTACAATAGTCCATCATGCGACCACATGGCACATTAGTTACCAGTCTCCTGCTGATAGGTAGCTCTGCTTGCCCCGGTTATTTTGGTATACTTCAATGCCACTAATAACAGCCCAAGTGCTTCTTTGGTACAGTCTAATTTAAAAAGTTTTTTTTTTAAAATGAGTGAAGCCACTTAGACTGACTTGCTAGTTTGAGTGAAAAGCACACCAGGGCAGACATTTGACTGAAACATTGATTTTTCTCAGCTGCCCATAGGACTAGCCACTGGCCTATGAGGCTACTATGTAGTTTTCTGCTAAGAACAATCAGAGGAGACACAGCAGGCTCATTTCACTGATTTCAAGGGCACACTTTTAGCAACAGGAAGATGTTGACATGGGTGGGGGAGCAACTGTAAAATGGAAACGCCTTTTTTTTTTTTTTAACCTGTGCTCCCTGAGTTTCTACATTGGATTTGAAATGATTCCAAGATAAACCTTTTTCAGCACTCAAAGGTCCAGAGTGAAGAGCCAGCATAAGGGTCCCATGTCAGTCTATACTACAGCTTTAGTCACTCTGAAATTAAAGAGCAACAGACTACTAAGTAAGACCCAGTAAACCCAGTCTACTGATTGCAAGTTCCAGAGCATTCTACAACCAGGAGATGTCCACACTTAGGTAGCATGATTGAGAAAAGGAAACACTTTCTTTATAGTCCCAGATAGGTGGGGTCACAAAGGTGTCTAAAAGGGCTTTGAAATAAGTCAAAGAAAGGTCTAACCCCCCTCTACCACAATAAAGTGCCAGATCGACATCCCTGTTCCCAGTCCCACCCTCTGGGGGTTATCCCACCTCTGTGGTGGGTGGGAGGGGTCATGAAGTTGCTAGATTTCTTCATGAGAGCCAAGCATGAAGCAAGAGCTCAGCTCTTGACAGGGGTTTGGTTACGGGAACAACCAGTGACCTTGGCAAGGCTGACTCTGAGCAAACACAGAATTGGACGAGAAGGAGGTGGGGCAAGGTCTTGAAGCATAAAAGGCTCAGGAGAAGTCACCAGGGCACAGCCCTTCAAGACAGAGGCAAGAGGGACCCAAGATGAGGTGAGTCCACCAGGCACATTTCACGTTTTGAGTTCTCAGTGGAGAGGTCTAAGGGAGAAGTGCAAAAATGGGATGCAGGAATTGGCCCAATGGGCTAACGTAGGGGCGTCAAGCCACGGCCTGCAGGTCAAATGTGAGTGAGGAGAGCTGTGAATGCAGATTAACACAGAACTGTAAACTCACCTAAGGTGTAATGAGAGGTTGTTTTTGAAAGTTGATTATGGGGTTTGAGTGTGAATTTTGTTGGTGGCGTCATGCTGAAATGTCAAAGGGAGGATGTGCCTAGACCCTCAATGAGTGGAGACCCAGTAACTAAACACCTTCCTCCTGCATCCACGAGAGATGGGCCTCCACACGGGGCTGTCTAACTCTTAGGAGGACCTTCCCCTTGAGATTTTTTAAACCTTTATGGTTTTGTTTTTACTGGGCATGCAACAGCCACCTGGAATGCTATGACTATTAGCAGACCTGCTTTAATGGGAGAAAAACAATAATCACACATTTTAGTGATACAATTAAAGCACCTAGATTTTTATCAAAATAGAAAGACTTTGAAGGTTGAAAAAAGACTAGAAGCTTAGTGTCACCAAGAAATTGCTGACTGGCCAGCATAGCCTGGGAGTTGGTTCCTTTTAAGTGTGTTCTGAGCACCAGTGATGGTCACAGGTGCGCTTTTAGGAAGCAGGTTTTCTCCAGGTAACCTCTGGAATTCTTGGGTTTAATATGCCATCCTTTAAAGGCAAATGTGCATGAAGTAATAGGAGCAACCATATATGAATTAGGGCTGATGGTACACACCCAGGGACTCTAGAAGCAGAGGTGAGCTGAGCATGGGAGTTCAGGAGTTTGTGACAAGCCTGGGCAAAGAGTGAGACCATAACTTAAGGACATCAACAACAACGATGGCCAACTAGGCCTTAAAACAACCTTTTCACTATGAGAAAATTTAAAAAGTGGTGAGGACAGGAAAATGAAATGTAGCCACCCTCTTTAAGTTAGCTACAATGTACTGAGCGTGTCCTCAAAGCCTAGCACTTCACAGATGTGTGGCAAAGGCTTCCCCTTTCCAGACACCATGAATCATCACCAGAGACAGAGGCCCACTCAACTCTGTCCCTCCTCTCCACCCTACTCCCCTTTTTTCACCCCCCACACCTCTCAGCTTTTTTTGAGACAGGCACTTGTTATGTAGCACAGGCTGTCCTCAAACCCTCGATCGTCCAGCCTCTGCCTCAGAGTGTGGAGATCTGACATGGCATATAAGCTACCACACTGACGCCCTCTTTCCTCTGTCATGGGGGTCCCTTTCTGAAGCTCGTACAATATTCCCAGTGACACAGAGTTTGCTGTGCGTCTCGAGTTTGCAAAGCCAGGGTTGGGTGGGTAGTCTCTGGTCTTAGTATTCTTTCTGTACTGTCTGCTTAATGGAAAGTGGTGTGTGTATGTGTGTGTGTGTGTGTGTGTGTGTGTGTGTGTGTGTGTGTGTGTGCGCGCGCGTGCATCCACACAAGAAGACCAACTCCACTCCTCCTTGTCACCTCTCTACAGAGCCCTGGGAGCTGTTGCTACTCTCCTGCTCTGGGGACAGCTTTTCGCTGTGGGCTTCCACAATGATGTCATGGATATGGAAGGTGAGTCCCTGGGGTCCCCAGAGCTGTGCACCCCAGCTCAGCTGTGCCTCAGTATGGCCCTGTCAGACCTTCACAGTATCAAGGAAGGTCCAGGTTCTCTTCTACACTAGCTCTATGAGGGTCTCCCTTCCTCAGTTCCCACTAGGGTGCAAGGGAGTCTGGTGTGCAAGGCGGCTCCCTCTCGCCTGACTTTTCCTAGGGAGCCATCTGAGCGCTCAGTCTTTTCTGGCTTCTTTTTCTTGGCAGATGACATCTGCCCGAAGCCCCCGGAGATTGCAAACGGCTACGTGGAGCACTTGGTTCGCTATCGCTGCCAGCCATTTTACAGACTGCGGACTGAAGGAGATGGTAAGGCCGGGATGAGTGTCGTTCCCCACCTCCCCGCCCACACCCCAGGCTCTGTCTGATGTTCCCATGATGGACAGGGCTGGGGTACTTGGCCAGAAACTTCTTGAGTACTGCCCGGAGAATTAGATTCAAATACAATTTCTGTCTCCTATTGGGGTCCTTCCATGAAATTACCTTGTCTCAGCTTCCCGCTGCTTTATCTTGTTAAGGGGCTGCAATTCCATGGCCCGTTGCCCAGGAGTGTAGTTTTCACCCATGACATTGGGCAACCTATGCTCCTGACAGTTTCTAGAAGCTTCACTGTGTCTTTAAAGTGCCCATGGTTCTCAAAGCATCTTTTTTTTTTTTTCGGGAGATAACTCTCAGTTTAGTTTTTCCCAACAAGGGAACAAGGCACAGAGAGGCTGTGGGAGCCTATAGGAGGGAGAGTCCATATCTGAATCCTGACTTCTTCCTGTCCTATATTGCCATCTGCCATGACTGTCCCCTGCAGGGCAGACGGCGACCCAAGGCACAGCACTCCCAGCCACCCTTCCGACATCGGCCTTTTCTCCAGCTCTTTTACCCTTTTCTCAGAGGGCTCCTCAAGCCACACAGGGGCCAGATTCGCTTTCCCTGAGCTCATCTCCTCCTCTTGTTGCAGGACTGTACACCTTAAACAGTGAGAAGCAGTGGGTGAACACAATTGCTGGAGAGAGACTCCCCGAATGTGAGGCAGGTGGGTGCCGAAGTCTGAGAGCACGGGCAGGGACCGGGGTTAAAACGTGGAACAGTCAGGTTCCTCTTGTGCGGTCTGAATATGTGGGAGCCAAGACAGGGGGCAGAGAGGACCACAGCTGGCAAAGCAGGGGCAAGGTCACTCCCAGAGAGCTTTGCGCCATGCTTCTAGCCCTAAGGGGCTGGCTGAACCAGCTGTCCACACTGCTTTCCATTGAGATGTTCTCTGGACAGAACACCTGCTTATGGAGCCTTGGGCAGAGGTAAAGTGAGCTCCCCAGGAAGGACCATGCCTGGGAGGAAATAACGCAAGCTGTGCCCACAAGGGATAGCGCAGGATCTGGGGGTGGCTGGGGCCCCTACATTCCTTGTTCTCCTCTTTTCTGCAAGGACGAGTCTTTTGCCCAACTTGTGCTCTCAGTGGTGGGGACTGCCAACCTGCTTCGTGTTTAGCGCCAACATCTGTGTTCCTGTTAATGCCGCTACGGGGCCCTCTTTGTCTGAGAATGAGATACTTACACAGACTTTCACTGACTTCCACAGAATTGTGGATGTGTGTGTGTGTGTGTGTGTGTGTGTGTGTGTGTGTGTGTGTGTGATGATATTTATATACATGTATATACATGTGTATCTATTTATATAGTAGTATATCTGCTAGGGTTTAAAAATTTCTTAGTCTCTTAATGTGTAAATACTAGAAAGAAGAGGATCAGGTGGCAAGGGCAGAGTGCTGGCAGCACTGGCTGATGCCCTTGCCCGATTCTGCTGCTCACGTTCCTCTGCCCCCTTACAGTGTGCGGGAAGCCCAAGCATCCTGTGGACCAGGTGCAGCGCATCATTGGTGGTTCTATGGATGCCAAAGGCAGCTTTCCTTGGCAGGCCAAGATGGTCTCCCGCCACGAACTCACCACGGGGGCCACACTGATCAGTGACCAGTGGCTGCTGACCACAGCCAAGAACCTTTTCCTGAATCACAGTGAGAATGCGAAGGCCAAGGACATTGCCCCTACCTTAAAACTCTATGTGGGGAGAAGGCAGCTGGTGGAGATTGAGAAGGTGGTTCTCCACCCCAACCGCTCTGTGGTGGACATTGGGCTAATCAAGCTTAAGCAGAAGGTGCATGTCAACGAGAGAGTGATGCCCATCTGCCTGCCTTCCAAAGACTTTGTAGCACCAGGCCGCATGGGCTATGTGTCCGGCTGGGGGCGGAATGCCAACTTTGAATTTACTGAACGTCTCAAGTATGTCATGCTGCCTGTGGCTGACCAGGACAGCTGTGTTCAGCACTATGAGGGCAGCACAGTGCCTGAGAAGAAGGTCCCCAAGAGTCCTGTTGGGGTACAGCCCATCTTGAATGAGCATACCTTCTGTGCTGGCATGACCAAGTACCAGGAAGACACTTGCTATGGTGATGCTGGCAGTGCCTTTGCCATTCACGACATGGAGGAGGACACTTGGTATGCAGCAGGGATCCTGAGCTTTGACAAGAGCTGTGCCGTAGCGGAGTATGGTGTGTACATGAAGGTGACTCACATCCTGGACTGGATTCGGGAAGTCATGGCCAAGGAGTAGTGCTGGGCTGTCTACAAGGCTGTGCTCAGTGGGACAGGCTGAGAGCCACCGTCTGAGAGCACAATTCAGCATGGAAGAGGGGGAAGTGGGAGGGTTGGGACACAGTCTGCGGGGTGCTAGCCCTGAGCGGCTCAGTCCATAATAAAGAACGTGTTTTTGACCTATCTCTGGGCTCTGTGTAGTCTGCAGATTTTATTCTCACTTAACAGTATTGGGCAGCCGAGAAGCAAGGCCTGCTGGAAAAATGGGGACCTCCCCCCAATATCCCAAGGTGCCAGGAAGTCCCTAGGGTGCTGTCGACTGTCTGCCTTTGGGAATCGTGTTTATGAGAGGCAGGTCTCGGGGAGATCACCATGGCCCTTGCTTTTCAGTCGAGGAAAAAAGACACGGACAAGTGAAGTGCTTTAGTCATGGTCACCAACTACTTAGCCACAGATGTGAGCCTGACTCTGTGTCTATTGTGAGCTCTTCTCACACCTCCTGTCACCTCTCTGAAGTGTGTAAGAAAAGCTTGTGAGGAGTGTGAACTCAGCATGGGACAAGGGCTGTGGAGGAATGTCTTGAGTGGATGTAACAACTGTCAATAAAATGCTATTTAGCCAATCAGCTGGGCAGAAGGACAGGAAGTGGAAGGCGGGACATCTCAGAGAGGGGGCGGGGCCAAGAATTGACAGTTAAGAGAGAGAAAATGGTTGACAGTTGGTGGGGGGAAGGGGGGCGGAGACAGGAGGAAGAAGCCTCGGAGGACTAGATTGGCAAGTGCTTGGGATATTTGTATGTTATGAGGTTTAGAGTAGTTTATTTTAGTTTACGAGTAGATTAGACTCAGTTTAGAATCTGCCAGGTGTAGTGCTTGCAGCTTTAAAGTACATTTCAGACTCTGTCAGTTATTGGCTTCCTAGGCCAAACCAATACAATTTATTGTAACAGAAGGCTGTGACAGAAGCCCTTCAGTTTGTGCATCTGCCAGTGCTCCAGAAACCAAAACAGGCACATGCAGGCAGCCTATGGACTCAACAGGTCCTCCCTAAAGCTTAGCCCACAGACTTTTTCAGTGACTTAAGCTCTGATTATTATGTGTCCCCACATCTTTTACACTAGGGATGAACACTAGAGACTCTCCAGTGTCCCCTGGGTGGACTGCTCTGGGATTTGGCAGAGTTGGGTCTCTTCCTCACTGTGCTGGCACTGGAGGTGAGCCACATGCCTTCTACCTCCAAGATAAAGGAGTCTGGAGAGACTCTTCAGGAAGCTCTTCTCTCCCAACACTTCCCTGCCCCAAGCCTTCAGTTCAGTCTTTCTCCTGTCTACCCTCTCATCAAGCCAAAGCCGGCCTCTCTTCATGGGCACCAGGCCAGGTATCAGGGATGTGCTCCTCACCTGCATCCTCAGTCACTGGTGCATCTCCCCAGGGTAGAGCTATGGGATCAAGGAGACAAAGACCTACACGCCAGAACATGGGAGAAAGCAGCCAGTCTCAAACAGCACAGCCGCATACTTACACAGCAGGCGGCGAGTCCTTCCTCCCTAGCAGGCCTGCTTCCTGTTCCCCAACAATGCTTCTCCCTTCCTGCACAAGGGCTTCTTCCTCTCTCTTCAGAGACTTTCTCTGACCAGGAGTAATTATAGTTACAGACTCTAGCCCTGGACAGAGTATGCAACACATGCTTAATACATACTTTAGGAAGGGAAAGCAACCAAGATAGGATCCAAAACATAACCCAGCCTGCAAAGGCCCCTCTGTCCTCAGGAAGAAAGATGACAGTAACTTCCTTGTGCACCCTCTGAGATGTTGCTAGTGCCTGAGCACTTCGGCTAGAGGACAGAAGACCTGGTTAACAGTGAATTGCACACAGACACTTTATTCTTTCATGGGATGTGGGGCAAAGTTGAGCACTCACCTAGGACTTCAGTAAGGTTAGGGATCTGACTCCTAGGATCTCTGCACACTAATTTTTCATCCCACATGTCTAGGGTAGCTGCCACAGCCCCATGCATCATAAGGAGGTGGTGGGACGGGCTCTTTCCCCATCCCTGAGGCAGCATGCAGCTTAAACAGAGGCACAGAGAGCCCAAACCACCTTCCTTCTGTGCCACGTCTGTCAGGACTGGGTCCCACTTCACTTTTCCCTGAAGGACAAGCTTAGAAAGCAGCCGATGGGAGGGCTGCCCCTGCTTTGAGAGCGCTGCTTGCAACAAGTCCCTTGCTTCACAGCAAGACACAAGCTGCCTGGCCACAACCCTCCAGCTCTGTACCCACTCTTATGCCAAAGGGACAGGGACTACCACCATGAGGTTTAAGAGAAACACAGGTTCCTGAGGTTGGGCCAGGGGGACCCTGGAAGGTCAAATATTCTTCAAAAGCCCCTGGAATCAGCAAACCCCACAAGGCATTTCCACCCTAACAATTTTGATATCCTTTTGGTCTTGAGTCCATGAAATAAGGGTGATGACACTGCTTTCTGGGGAGGTCTGTCCCTTCCTTCCCAAGGTCAGTTAACTTGCTTAGTCAAACTGTGTAGGATGTGAATGCCACATTTTCTTCTTGACAATTTAATAGCCTGCCAGCTATAAATGAGTGAACATGGTAGTGCTTCCAGTCTGATGGAAACAAATGAACTCACCTAAAACTAATACCGTGTTAATTATTTTAAGAGCAGCTGGGGCTGGATGTGGTGGCGCATGCCTTTAATCCCAGCACTTGGGAGGCAGAGGCCGGCGGTTGCTGTGAGTTCGAGGCCAGCCTGGTCTACAATGGGAAAGTGAATGGAGGCATGCGAAGCATGTGTGTGTGCATAAACATGGCTCATCAAACTATCCTCACAGTGTCTAAGGGGTAAAGAGAAGTCCAGATAAAGGGATGTTACAAAGGCCACCCGAACACGGTTGCTGCACTGCTCTGAGGCTCTCAGGGAGAGAATACTCGGCATCTGGGTCCATGGAGAGCTGGGGCTTCTGCGCAGGGGCTGTTGGTTACAGACACATCAGACTCCTTGTTGAGGCAGCGAACATGTCTCTGAGGGACTCGAGCCCACAGGCCCTCTGGGTTCAGGTCCTGTTTCAACTTGCGCCTCTCTCATCTCCAAGAGCAGCGAGTGTGCTAAATGTCCTGATAGAGGAGGTCATATTTCGGGATGTTCTTGGGATCAATAGGACTCTGGACAATAAGTTTCCCCCTCATTGCTCCCCGGTAGATGACTTCAATCAAATCTATGAAGTCTTGTTTGGTTTTGAAGCTTCCTATGAATTTAGTGTGATCCGGAGACCTGCAGCAAAGAGGGAAATAATGGCGGTCACAACTTTCCAGTGGTCAGAACTTTCCAGTGTGTGGAGCCTGCAGGGCCAGCAGCAAGTGGTGGCTTCTTTCTTCTTCCTCATCTGGGAGGCTCTCCATGCGTGGCCTGACCACTGCCTCTCCCCAGGCACAGGGATGCCAGACTATATCCAGGGCTGTGAGCCACTCACATCAAGGTGGGGTGTGGGAGCGATGCTGCCTTTCCACCACTTTGCACATCATTACCAAGCAGAGCTCTCCGAGTCCAGGAGTGGCCAGGGCTTGCCCAGTGTCTCAGAAAAAGCCCATCAATACATCACATTCCCTTAAGTTCTCATCAGTGACCCTTCTAAGGTATGGGTATGAATTAATAAATACCCTTACAAGTTAGTTTAAACATCAGGTATATTGGTTGTAGAAAACTTTAAAAAGAGAAATAAAATCAGCTGTGCTGCCAGAAGTCACCCGTTGATGCGCCTTCCAGTTCCGTGTGGTGGTGTGTGTTCTACTTCTTTTTTTAAGATGGTAAGAATCATGTCACAAATTATTTAGTAGTATGACTTTACAACTAGTATTCGCCTCAGAGTTGTAAAGTACATATCTACAATATGTTATTAAACTCCTGGAAACAAAATTACTGGGTTAAAAGATTAAACTCTAAAGGTGTTTGGTAGTGTCCTGAATTCCATGTAAGAAAGCTGCACTACTAGAGCGACCGAGTCCCAGGAGGACAGGCGGCTCCAAACCCACACTATCACACTCAGCTGCATCACCTAACACAGGGAGAGGTGAGCACGTCCCTGGATACAGCCAATAGTACCCACGCTGCGGTGGGGACAGGGTGGAGAGGCGGACATTACAGAAGACATCATGTGACTTATGTTGACAGGCCTTCTTGAAGAATGACTTCAAAATTCTAGGAGGGGCAGAAGCCACTTGGCAAGAGAGAAGTGCATCTCCCTGGAGGGATGCTTCTTTTGTAAATGTCAAATACCACCCCTGCCCCCAAAGCTTAGAACTAGGTATTTTGTTGCACAGATTTTTGGGAAACATTCTATATTCTATGTTCAGCTAATATAGCTATTCTATTTTTCTGTACTTAAGGGTGGTTAGTCAGTCCTTTGGAAGCTACACTGTTTTTCATATTTAAGTTGAAAATTAAAATTTGCCAATCACACTCGAAACACTCTCATTTTCCATTAAAGTTTCCCATAAAAAATTAGAAAGCATCAAGTAAGGAGAAGGCATCCACTTAGCCAGACTCAGAGGGCCAACAGCAGACAAGGAAGTGAGCTACCAACACCCCCAACCCCCCAAAAAAGCCAACTTTCCAGAATGCACAGTCAACTCAACTCACCCATAATCCACTTTCATGTGCTGCCCATTGAAGAAAAATACAGTAGAGGGGATATAACTGATGTCAAAATACTGTGTATAAACTGGAGTGTGGTCCACATCGACTAGGTAAATAGCAGCCATTTTACTTAAGTCAGCCGAAGTCTTCGAGAGCTGTGAACAACAAGATGGATGGAGGTTACACCACACTGTGTCAAATGCGGAATGCTTCTTTTGTGAAATGTACTATAATATTGTATATGAAACTTAGCGTAATATTTTTGAGAAAAATTTTGTTTGAGAAAATACCTAATTCAAGCCCATTTGAATTCCTCATTAGACACAATTCCAGAACTTGCTATAAGATCAGAGGTCCCTCTGTCTGCCTTCCAAGTGCTGCAATTAAAAGTGTACACTATGCCCAGCTATACACAACATTCCTGTTAGAAGGTTGGATCACTGGTGATAGGGTCAGAAGGCAGTATGTGGTCATTTGAATGAGCATGGCCCCCATGGGCTCATGTGCTTGAACAGTTTTGGGTCCCCAATTGGTGAAACTGTGTGAGAAGGATTAGGAGGTGTGGCCTTCTTGGAGGAGGTGTGTCATCATAAGCAGGTTTTGAGGTTTCACAAGCCCATACCACTCCTAATTTGTTTGTGTCAAGGCGTTTGTTTGTGTCTCAGCTACTTCTCTAGCACCATGCCTCCCCCTGCCGCCATGCTCCGCGCAGTGACGGTCCTGGACTCTAATCCTCTGAAACTGTAAGCCCCAAATAAACGCTTTCTTGTATAAGTTGCCTTGGTTATGGTGTCTTATCACAGCAATGGAGAAGTAGCTAAGACATGATGGGGAAAATATTTTCTTCTTTTGTTTTGTTGATGTTTCCTTTTGAAATTAATTTTTAAAAAAGTTTCATTTATTTGTGTGTGCGCATGGGGGCCAGGGGTAGGGTGGGTGCCTGTGTGCCACCAGGCAGGCCGGGGGTAGGGTAGGTGCCTGTGTGCCACCCGGCATGTGCAGGAGACAGAGGACAACTTGCTGAGGTCAGGTCTCTTCTTCTTACAGGAAAGAGCCCTCACTCGCAGAGCCATCTCATGGGCCCGTGTTTGATTATTTCCAAAAAAGGAGCCTGGATCATTTCAAGTGAGTTGGGAGCATAGCTCAGAGACAGAGCATGAGGTCTAGTTTCAATGCTCAGTACTTCAAAACTCGGACCCTGTGACCCCACCTGCAACACCTTAGAAACATCCACATCGATGCTGACTGTCCCCAGACCCTCATCCTAGAAACGAGAACTAGAGGTGAGGCTGATGCCTCCTCCTGCTGGCTAACTATTCTCAATGCTTTCCATTGTCAACCCATTTAACAATGTAAGTATGAGCTATGGCAGCTTAGCATCCCCATTTTACAGATAACAAAGCTGAGGCACAGGATGTAGTTGCTTGTTTCATGACACACGGCTCCTAAGCAGCAGGGCTGACACTTGAACTTTGGAAGAATGGTTTCCAAATCAACCTATCTAATTTTTTGTTGTTGCTGTTGGCCTTGGGAGTTGAACTCAGGGCCTCATACATGATAGTTTCCCTTACTAGTTTGAGTGTGAAGATGTGCTGTGAAACTTGACGTCTCCACCAGGCACGTTCTAGGAGTGTCAAACAAGGAGAGTATTGGCAGACACCCCCCCCCCCTTTGCAACTTGTATACCCTAGAGGGGTTTCCTCTAGATCTCCCTAGAACTTTCTGTAGTTCAACATGTGATTGTTGCTTTGAGTGCTAAAAGCCTAATGCTCAGACGAACGACTGTTGGCGTTTCCTGCTCTTCTGCCGCCTGGTCAGGGAAGGGAGCTTTGTCAGGTGCTAGGTGGGGAGGGTCAGGACAGACTTGCAGTCCATCTGGGCCTCGGGTCAGGAAAGGCACCAGGCCGGTTCTTAGAGTAAGAGTGCTAATCCACGCTAAGTCTGTTCATTTTCAAGACACTGAGTGGTAACAGATGAATTTTCAACTAAAGCTGCTCACTTCAAAACTCACAATATCATCGAGCTGCAGGCAGACGGGGTCTTCATCCCTCCCAAACCTGAGAACCAGCACCCTCTCCGCAGTGCTTTTGATTGCCTGGTCCACTTCTTTCTTGCTGGTCAGTTTGGGCAGGAGGAAGCTCATCTTGAGAGCAATCCAACATCGGTTTGCAGTGTCAATTCTGCAGTGTCTAAAGGCTGTTTAGACGAAGCGCATCAGTCCTAACGTAAAGAATGAAACAACACCATTTAGCACTGGCTAAATCTGTATGATTTAAAACTTTTCAGGAAGCCTATGCTGTGGAGAGGCCCCATCCCTTGCTTGCCGTCCCTGGGCCAAGCTTTCAGAACGTCATGTGCCGTCCTGAACACCAGGTAACTTCTCTTAGAAATACACGAGAAATTACATATCATACCAGAAGAACATCTACATATGTTTCCATATCTTCCCCCTGTTATACAAAGAGAGACATTATATGATAAGCCAGTGGTCCTGCAATGAAGCGATGATACCCTCAAATTTGAAGATCGAAGATTAATTAGAATGAAACAGGAAGACAAGGTAAAGCCTGAAAACTGCAGAGCGCTGTTCCCACCCCATTGGCCTGGAGGAACCAGAGGCAACTGAGTAGGAGGCAACTGCACAAAGAGATGCTGGCCTGCAATTAAAGGATGCTGCTATCCCTCCCTCCTGCCAGTAGCACTGCCAGATGCCAGATGGAACCAGAACTGACTGCAGCAGTCTGGAGGAGGAAGGGCAGCTGTGGGGGCTGGGAGCCGCAAAGGCTCAGTCCATAATTCACCCACCCCCCTGCACTATTTTGAATCTGACGTTTAATGAGATTCCCATATCCCTACACAGAAAACGTCCAGATTCTGTCACAGGGACATATTATTGCATGTGTGGGCATCCTTCATTGGTCCTTCATTGACGGATGTCTGCATTTTCTCAAGTCCTGGCTTAAGGACTCTTCCTAGATGCACTCCACCACATGGCAAACAGTATGTAAACAATTTAAGAGTATGCAAAAATCAGCCAGGCGTGGTGGTGCACGCCTTTAATCCCAGCACTCGGGAGGCAGAGGCAGGTGGATCTCTGTGAGTTCGAGGCCAGCCTGGTCTACAAAGCAAGTCCAGGACAGCCAAGGCTACACAGAGAAACCCTGTCTCAAAAAACCAAAACCAAACCAAACCAAACAAACAAAAAAAGACCCCAAAACCAAAAAACAAGAGTATATAAAAATCACAATTAAATACATGAATGAGGATCAGAAGATACGGAGGTAGAGGGGCCTAATCCGCTTTTCTCTGTTTCCTTTTGGTGCCGGGCGTCTCGGTCCATAGACTAGTTTGTTCTGTTACACTTGCTCTAAAACAAAGGCCAGAATCTGTGCCACAAAATTGCTAATTTTATGGCAAGTAATTTCATATTAAGAAGTCCCAGGACCGAGGACCTCCACAGAAGATGTGATACTTTGAATTTAGATTTTCCTGCCTTTGTCTCCCAAGTGCTGGGATTACAGATGTGCGTCGTCACCACACCTGGCCTTTGAAGTTAGTTTCACGCTTTGCTAATGCTATGAAATGTGATAAATGTGATTTCTTTTTTTCCCCTTCATCAAAAATTATATTTTAAGGTATCAATTAGGGCTAGCTCAGTTGGTAAAGTGCTTGCCTGGCAAGTGTGAGGACCCAGTTTGATCCCCAGAATCCATGTTAAAAGAAGCCTGGTGTGTGAGAGTGTCCTTATGACGTCAGTGCTGGGAGGTGCAGGAGGGCAGACCCCTGGAGTGTGATGGCCAGGCAGCCCTGCCTGTTCAGTGAGCTGCAGGCCAACCTGAGACCTTGTCTCAAAAACAAACAAACAAACAACCCCCAAAAATCAAACAAACAAACAAAAAACTCCAACCCCCCCCCAAAAGCCCAAGGTGATGATGGTACCAAAGGTATGACACCCCAGGTACATGGACAGGTGTACACACATACATGTACATACATATGTACATATGTGAACACATAGGCACATAAGATATGAATAAAATTTATACAAGACATGAAATTATTCCAGCTATCGGTCACAGTTTATTTTAATATTTTAACATGCATGTCTCCCCTGCACATGTGTGTACCACTTGTGTGCCGGTTTTGGCAGAGGCCAGAAGAGGGCATCAGATTTCTTGGCCCTGGAGTAATAGATGTGAGGTGCTGTGTGGTTGCTGTGAGCTGAACCCGGGGAGATTTGGAAGAACAACCAGTGCTTTTCACTACTAAGCCATCTCTTTAGTTGCCAGGTCACACTTTAAATAGAGAAGTTGACTGCCAGGAGGGATTTCATCAACACTGAGCACAGAACAAATTGCTGATAAGAGAGAAACACACAGAGAGACTATGAACCCGCGTCACCACCAGAATCCAAGCAAACACATGCGTGTGGTACTAATACAAAGAGGAAGGGGAGGGTGTGCGGTCGACAGAGGGGCCGCGTGTGGTACAGGACAAACGCTGCCGAGGAGGGGGAGGCTAAGGGCATATCCAAGACATTGCCCACCTGAAGACTAGGAGTGGAGAGCCATACAAGAAACGGATACTGAAGACATTCAGAAAGCCCAGTTTTGCAAGTAGACAACAGCAAGTTAAAAGACATATTCAAATAAACGCACTAAGGTGACAAACATTAAATAAGGCAGTAATACACAGAAGAGCGAGGAGGCAGAGGAAGGCCCAGGTAGGAATGCCTAGTTTTTTGCAATTCAGATACAAAACTTGTTTGGAAAGAAAACTGATATACTCTTTACACGACAGTTCTGCTTTCGACAATATGAATATAGACACAAAGACTTATTATGATCACAGACTGGTCAACACATTTGTCATGGCAAAAAGCTGCAAAAAACCTAAATGCCCATCAACAGGGCACTGATACAGTCACTGAGAAAAGCTTTATGAAGCGGTATGTAAAGTCTGATTCCTCCTTTTGTAGAAAGTTAATGCATAATATTTACATAGGAAAAAGGGAATAAACACTCCAAGACATCATCAAAGGACATATTTGAATATGAACTGACGGGTGATTTTATTTTATTATTTTCCGACTAAGGGTCTCATTTAGTAGTCAGGCTTGGTCTGGAGCTTGTGACAATCTTACTGCCTCTGCCTCACAACTGCTAGGATGACAGGCGTGCGTCACTACGCCAGGTAGATGGCTTATTTACGTCAGGGAGGACGTGTCTCCTTTACAAAATATCCCGCACACGCGCTTTACAAGATGCCGGTAGTTGGGTTACTCCCGGCCCACAGGTACCAGGAAGGACACTTCAAACCGCCGGTCAGCAACTCGTACTCCTCCACCGGATAGCCAAGGCACAACTGCCGGCTTCCTCAGTCCCAACCCGGGAAAGGACATTAACCTCAACTAACCTGGGCTGTTGCTTAGACACGCTTCCTTCGACCTGAATCTTGCAAGCGGAAGTGAGAAATGCGGACGCAGAAAATAAACGCTCCATCGCGCGCCCCAGCCAACAGCCCAATAAGCAGGCGGTGTTATTTTAGTTCTCACCTACTGCAACGCCCTGACCGGAAGTTACGTCATCTCCGCCCTTAGCAATCATGGCCGACCTCGTTCTGTTATCCTTGTCACACCCACAGGCCAGAGGCGGGGTGTCAACTCTTACGCCAAGCGCGATTGGTCGCAAGGAGACTCGGAGCCCAGAGGAAGAGACGCCGAGGCTCGGAAGGCCCGTTCACCTTGTTTCGCTCTGGTGTGCCTGGATTTCTGGGCTGCCATCGATGGTATATTTGGACGGATAGAGGGCCCTGCGCAGGGCATTATGGGACAATGATGGCCGCTTTGAAACAGCGGAATTTGCCAATTTGAGACTCTCTGATCGAGCGTTGGCTGCACTGGAGTCCCCAAATCAGAGACTGAAGGTCCCGAGAGTCCTGCGTAGTGAGGTGAGTGTCTCATCCTCTTTTCAGATCCGTCCTTCGGCAGCCCATGGCGGCTCCAGGCGGCCTGGGTCCGTTCGCGGCTTAGGCTTGGGCCCTGGGTTGAGAGTTTTTCTAGTCCTTGTTTCTCAACTTTCTCTATTCTCTTGAGCGGTCTTGTGTCCACTCAGTTTACTCAGGATTTCGTCTTTTTTCTGATCACATCCCGGTGTTTGGGGACGACCCCACGGAGATCCAGGGATCATTCCCTGTGCCCTTGTTTAGGACGGTCCCCCAACCTGTTACTGGCGACTCGGGGAGCCTGGGTAGCGCTCCGTGGGCCTTCCTCCTTTCTCACCGAAGTGTCTCTACTAGATCTGGAGGGTAATCTATAAGTAGAATGTTAACCCCCAAGAGCTCAGGGAGTTTATTTTTCCTTTATCGGTATTGAGAATAGCAGTTGGATCAGGGACACATGCATTAAGCAATTGCTGACCCAAGAAATCCATTGTGGTTTATTTGCCACTGTTCTCTATAATCTGGCCCTGGAACTCCTTATTTGCTATTTTGAGCAGCTAGTTAAGTCCTTCCTTGTTCTGTGTTCTGGATAACTTATTGATGTTAAGAGAAATGTTTGATTATTCCTCTCACACCCACCCACCCCCGCCGCCCTTTTGTTTTGTTTTTGGGTTTTTTCCCCAGACAGAGTTTCTCTGTGTAAACTTGGCTGTCTTGGACTTTGTAGACCAGGCTGGCTTCTAAACAACAGATCCACCTGCCTCTACCCACCTGCTGGGATTACAGGCGTGGGCCACCGTGCCTGGTTTGATTTATTCCCTTTTAATCAGTTATATTTAATCAGACTTTTATTTTTGTCATTTATTGGGCTATAGGAATCAACAAGATTGCTTGTATACAAATGACATTTTAAGCCATAAGTCATCCTTCAGATAGCTGCCGAGAACCTGTGTATTTCAGCCTTACTGTCTCTATTTCCTCATATGTGTACCGCTGCAACTTTCTTTTTCTGTTCCACCTGATGACATTTCCAAATGATACTCTGGTTTCTTTATCCACATCATGCTTGCAGCATCCCTTGGTAGATCCCAGGGTACAGCTCTTAAGCTTTGGCCACACATTGGAACAAGAAGACTCAACTATGTGTCCAGCATAGGTCAGCGTTAGATAAATATGAATTTGTTATCAGCTGAGCACCAGGGAGCTCTTACAGTCTCTTAAACACTTTCCTGAAATACCATTTCCTAATTTAGTATTTCTCATAAGTAATTTTGGTGAACACAGATTGTTTATTCAAGAGATTTTTACCTGCTATGGGTGCATTTTTTTTTCCCTTCCTGACAAAGCAGTACTGATTCACAACAAAACCCACCCAGTGTGTAGATGGCAAAATTATGTGCTAACATCTCTGCTGTATGGACCTTGTGGTTTAAAGGGGATGGGATGTGTGTGTGTGTGTGTGTGTGTGTGTGTGTGTGTGTATGTGTGTGTGTGTGTATAAAGGAAACTAGTCAGTGCATAATACCAAATACGTAACAGTTGCGTCGGTGTACCAACTATGGTTCACATACAACTGTGTGATTCTCAGAGTGCTCCTGTGGATGGTGTAAAGCAAAAGTGACTTCTGTTTCACAGATAGAGCAGTGACGGTTAACCAAGCAGCTGCGTACTCACAGAAGCAGACAATGCCAAGAGCCTGTTTTTTTTTTTTCCTTCTTTCTTCCCTTTTTTGGGTATGTCTGTGTGTGAGTCACTAGAGAAGGGGATGTGTCCTGCTGCAGTTTACCTGAAAAAGGCAAGCATGCTTGGCTGGTGTTTGGAGGCAGGGGGCTAGCTTGTGGAGGTGAGTATTCTGGCTCTGACGTGGGAGAAACTGTATTATTTAGAAGGGTGAAATTACAGGAGAATAAATTAGCTGATGGGTGGAGGAACAAAGTTGTGAGCGAGCGCATGCCTGAGAGAGCGAGGTGGGGAAGAGAATGAATGAGTGAATGAATAGCTCACTAAATAGCTCACCTGGTATGAAGCTCACTATGTAGCCCAGGCTAGCTTCCAGCTTGCCATCCTCTGACGCCTCCGCCTCCCATATGCTAAGATTACAGTGTGTCTTACCATCCCACCCAGCTCGAGGACCTACATTTTAGTTAAGATTTCTGACTTACGTCTAGTTCCCCCTAGACTCCCTTTATAAACACTGTTATGCCAGTAAGAAGCCCTTAATGAGGTTTCTGGTCTGGATGATACCCTGTTGGTCCTAGTGTTTGGTCTATGAGTATATGTCTCTGTCTTGTATATGTTGGGGTGGGAACCAGCCTTTTCAGATTGTCAGCGATTTGATAGGAAAGTCTTGACAAGTACCAGAAGGGGCTGGAGAGATGGCTTAGTTGGTGAAGCGCTTTCTTATAAGCATGAGGACCTGCGTTTAGATCCCAGATCCCACGGAAAAGCCACGAGCAGAGGCACATGGGTACTGAAGAGGGGGAGACAGGCAGGCCAGCCAGCTTGGCTGAATTAGTTCCCACTCAACTGAGAGAGCCTGTCTCAAAAACTAAGCAAGCAAGCAACTGAGAAAAACACCTGGCGTTGACCTGTGGCCTAATGTGCACACAGTGCATGTGCACTTGCATGAACCTACATATGTACATACACATGCATGCATGCATGTATCCATGCACTCACCTACCCATGCACACATGCATCAGCTAGCTAGCAGATGTCCTGGCCTCAGTGTAGGGGTAGCCACTTAAATGTACTAGTTATCCTGGGATACAGTAAAACTAGGTTTTCTATGTCTAATAATAATAGTTACCTTCCTTCCAGAGAAATAAGAGCCTGTGATGGAGGATGCTGGCGAGGATGCTTCCATCCATCGGTTGGAAGGCATCAATCTGAGCTCTCAGGTTGGTGGTCTTATTTGCAAGACCAAAAGTGCAGCCAGCGAGCAGCATGTCTTCAAAGCCCCTGCTCCCCGCCCTTCATTGCTGGGACTGGACTTACTGGCTTCCCTGAAGCGGAAGGAGCGAGAGGAGAAGGATGATGGGGAGGACAAGAAGAAGTCCAGAATCACTTCTTACAAAGACTGGGAAGAGAGTAAGGATGAGCAGAAGGATGCTGAGGAGGACGGAGAGGAGCAGGCTGGCCGAAGTAGCCGCAAAGACAGGTAAGGAAGGGAAGTAAACATTGGTGGCCAGAAAAATACTAGCCCAGGCTTATCTCAGCTCCTGTTGGACCCCTAAGAGCTTTATGATTTTATTGTGATTTCATAATACTGGTGGCAGGTAGGAGTTGATAAATATTTGTGAGGAAAATTTTAAGGCAGCTAAGAAGTGGATGATGGAGTTTAAGTGCCTGGTTCTTGCCATGTTCAGGCCTTGAGCACCTGGAGAGGACACATTGCTTTTTGGCCTAGCCAGAGGCAGAGTGACGTGTTCTCTCCCTCGGAGAGCCCTCTCCCAGCTGATGTCCCTGCTTTAGGCATTACCGGCCTGCTCGGGTAGAGACTCCGTCCCACCCTGGGGGTGTGAGTGAAGAGTTCTGGGAACGCAGTCGGCAGAGAGAACGGGATCGGAGGGAGCATGGCGTCTATGCCTCTTCCAAAGAAGAGAAGGAGCGGAAGAAGGAGAAGTCCCGGGATCGAGACTATGACCGCAAGCGGGACAGAGGTAACTGCCCGCCCGGCCCGGCCCGCTGTCCCTTAGCGTTTGAACCAGCAAGCCATTCTTTTCCCTTTGCAAGAACTTTTATAGTAATATTGATTAATTGGACAACTTTGCTTACTATCTGACCTGTGAGTTTGACGCTTTGAGACTAGGATTAGGAAGAAGTTTAAGGAAAGATATCTTGCTTATAGTACATCTGCTTTGCTTGAGTGTGAGGCTCTTACTTTATTGTGAGAACTGGTGATAAAGGAAATGATGGGTAATCTATTTAAGAAAGCAGAGTTGACAGTATCATTGATGACGGAAAAATAAAGGACAGTGTTGTAGAGCAAAGTGAGAGAGTCCCACACAGGCCTCGCTCAGTAGCATCTATAGCTTAGAGGTTTGCTAACACAAAACTCTTCATAGTAGACAGGTAGCTGTTCACTTTTGATTGATATTGGAAAGTAGCTATTGTGTGAGTTTGACCCTTTCTAGCCACTGAGAGAATGCGAGTTTAAGCCCATGGACCATGGGAGAGTGAGAGCCAGGAGGCTGTGCTTTCTGCCCAGTGCACGTGGGTGTGTGGTAGCCTGAGGTACACATTTTTAAGGCGGTGTGTGTCTCTCACAGATGAGCGGGACAGAAGTAGGCACAGCAGCAGATCAGAGCGAGACGGAGGCTCAGAGCGCAGCAGCAGAAGAAACGAGCCAGAGAGTCCTCGGCATCGGCCTAAAGGTATTCTCAGCTGTCCTCTGTGGTGCTGGTGAGGGCCCGGGTGCCCGAAAGGCAGAGAGGACAGTATTAGCTGTTCCACGAGGCAGTGGGAGGGAGGTCCTAACTCCAGTACAACCCTCTGGAGGTCTGGGCCTGAGCCAGGTGGGTGTGGCCCGGCCCATCTTTGGAGGCAGATGTACTTCCTGAGGGCGCAGACAGTTTGCTGCTTCCTTAGGATGTAGGCAGTTCGGTGCAAGGCAGAAAACTAGAGGTGTGGTGGATCAAGAAAGATTTACTAAAAAAGAGCTGTTTTAAGATGAGAAGATTTGCAGAGAGAAGTGGATTCCGTCAGTGTAGTTTTAGGCAGTGAAAGCTGGACTGTACAGTTCATTCTCTGGGGATCCTCAGCACTCAGCACTGTCTTGTCTGTAACAAGTCTAAGGTTATAAATAGGGGAGAAGCTGGGGCTGCCAGGATGGCTCACTTGCTGCCTGACCTCATGATCTGAGTCTATTAACTAGGATCCAACAGTAGGAGAGCCAGCTCTGAGACTCGTCATCTGACCTCTGCGTTTGTGCTGTGGCACATGCGTGCGACACACACGGTTAAATAAGCAAATGTAACTGATAATAAGTTGAGACACTAGGTGTGGTGGTGCATGTCTGTAATCCCAGCACTTTGGAAGCTGAGGCAGGAGGATTGTATGTTTGAGGTCAAGGTTAGCTACACAGAGATATGCTGTCTGAAGTCATGGCTCACTGACATGGGGTGTTTACTGTGGATGTCTGTGTGGCCCCAGATGCAGCTACTCCTTCAAGGTCCACCTGGGAGGAGGAGGACAGTGGCTATGGCTCTTCAAGGCGCTCTCAGTGGGAGTCACCTTCCCCAACACCATCTTCTCGGGACTCTGAGCGGAGCCATCGGCTGTCCACTCGAGATCGAGACAGGTGATGGATGGGTGGGGCAGCCAGGGTCTTGGGCAGGTGGTACAGGGATGTGGGCAGGAGAGTTGCTGGCAGCTGGGGACACAGTTCAACTCAGTGACAGCTGATCTTGATGTGTCCCAGGTCTGTGAGGAGCAAGTACTCCGATGACACACCTCTGCCAACCCCTTCCTACAAGTACAACGAGTGGGCTGATGACAGAAGACACTTGGGGTCCACCCCACGTCTGTCCAGGGGCCGAGGTAAGCCTGAGGGCAGAGTGCAGAAGATGGTTTGGCTGGTCCAGGTGGGGTCCAGTGGAGGCCATACTAAAGAAGTGAGTGGTGTAGCCTTGCAGCTCTTCTTGTCCCCTGGGGTTAGCTGGAGTTGCGTGGACTGACCTCTGCCACCTGCTTTCCTTCAGGAAGACGCGAGGATGGTGAAGAAGGGATTTCATTTGACACGGAAGAGGAGCGCCAGCAGTGGGAGGATGACCAGCGGGTAAAGGCGACATCTTTGAGAGACTGGGCAGGAGATGGTGGCTGTTCCTATAGATGTGGGTGAGAGGAGGTGGTAGAGCCACGGCTCTGAGGAGCCCTCTAGTAGGCCTGGGCTTTGAGGAAGGTGCTTACTGCTGTTCTGTCCAGAGCCCTGGGGAGCTTTTGAGCGATACAGGCTGCACAGTGAGGCTTTTGTACTAATGTAGCTGGTCAGTCTTGACTCCCACTGGGTGTGCCTGTGTGCGGGAAATGTAAGAAGTGTGGCTCGGCAGCCTGCTGTGCGAAGTCAGCTGTGTACAGTCTCCTCCTAACCTGCTCCAGGTGTCTTGTGCTTATCATGGGGGTGCATCTGGTATTTCTGGGCTCTTACCAGATCGTTCCTCTGCTCCTTGGTGGCTGCGTGTCACCTGTCCCTTGTTCTCATGCTCTGTCATGCTCTGCAGCAAGCAGACCGGGACTGGTACATGATGGATGAGGGCTACGATGAGTTCCACAACCCCCTGGCCTACTCCTCTGAGGACTATGTGAGGCGGCGGGAGCAGCACCTGCACAAACAGAAGCAGAAGCGCATTTCAGCGCAGCGCAGGCAGATCAATGAGGTGAGGCTTGGCAGTGCTGGCACAGGCTGAGAGCAGAGGTGGGCGTGCCCGAGGAGTCTCGGTTTGTCAAGTGATCACACAGCACAGCTGCCTGTTTATGGACAGGACCAGGCCACATGTGCCTCTGCAGGTCAGGGGCGGCGTCAGTGGGAAGCTTTGGGTAGCTTAGGAACCCTGGCTCCTGCTTCTCTCTTCTGCAGTACCCGGGGAGGATGGTACGGTGATGCTGCCCCTGGGTGTGTGTTTTGTGTCTGGGAGTGGGTAGGGCTTGTGCCCAGATGATTCTTGTGACAAAGTACTGCAAGCACCTCAGCACCTCAGTTTCTGTGACTCTTGTCTAAGGAGCCGTGGGCCGGAGAGCACGATTGTGATTCTGTTAGATATGGACTTGTCTGTTGATCTTTCAGGATGACTTCCTAGTTGCAGGCTGAATGGGCTGTCCTTGTGTCCCCACAGGATAATGAGCGCTGGGAGACTAACCGCATGCTCACCAGTGGGGTGGTCCATCGGCTGGAGGTGGATGAGGACTTTGAAGAGGACAACGCAGCCAAGGTGCATCTGATGGTGCACAACCTGGTGCCTCCCTTTCTGGATGGACGCATTGTCTTCACCAAGCAGGCAAGGCTTCTGTGGCCAGAGCGTGGATGTTAGGACGTACCGAAGAGGAGGGAGGAAGAACGGGTTGGGGACCGCCATAGGGAGACGCTAGAGGGTAGTGACCCTCTGTCGCTAGGGCCCATGCACAACAGGCCCTCTGGTTGGCTTTAGTGACCAGTGGGGAATTTCTCTCCTCCCCTGCTTGCTGCAGCCGGAGCCTGTGATCCCAGTGAAGGATGCCACCTCAGACCTGGCCATCATTGCTCGGAAGGGCAGCCAGACAGTCCGCAAGCACAGGGAACAGAAGGAGCGCAGAAAGGTTGGTATCTGCCACTCGGGCTGAGGGCTCTTCTTACTCCTGTTAAAGATGGCAAGCCTGCACACGGAGACGCCCACTTGCAGTCAGGGGGCATACTTGCACAGATCACACAGTCCAAGGCAGTACTTTACTCTCTCTGTACTCTTTCCTGAGTACTAGGAACTCAGTCCTCAGTTAAGGCAGCATGGGGGCTGGTGTTGGGCTCTGGGGGCATGAGGCTTGTGATGTGTGGCTTGGTACAGCCAGGGCCCTGTGGGAATTTGCTGTCTGTCGGCTGAAGCCTGCTGTTCTCGAGAATGTCCTCCATGGCCTATGGTCTTGCCAGAGGATGTAGTACTTAACCTTTTTGTTTGTTTTTGTTTTTTGGGACAGGGTTTCTCTGAGTTCTGACTGTCCTGGAACTCACTGTAGACCAGGCTGGCCTTGACATCAGATCCACCTGCCTCTGCCTCCTGAGGGCTGGGAGTAAAGCCATGCGCCACCACTGCCCGCCTGCAACTTAGGTCTTGTTGTCTCCTTCAGGCTCAGCACAAACACTGGGAACTGGCAGGGACCAAACTGGGAGATATAATGGGTGTCAAGAAAGAGGAAGAGCCGGATAAAGCTGTGACAGAGGATGGGAAAGTGGACTACAGGTGCGTAGTCTCGGCAGTGGCAAGTTTGCTCCCGCGGCTGTGGCTTGTGACTCTGACTCTCTGCTGTTTCTGATCTCTTCCTCTGAGTCTACTGTATATTGACTTTAGGTTTCTCTGGGGATTGTCACCATTGCTGCTACAGTGATGGCTGTATAGACTGAGGCTCAGGGAGGTTACGGAATTTGCTTGAGGGCACCCGGTTAGGAATGGTGATCTAGTTTAGCCCCAGACAGTCTTGTTAGGGAACCCCTGCTCTTTGAGGTGCCCACGTGGGAAGGCAGGGTTTCTTTCTTGCTCAGATTTCAGTATGTTATGGTAAGGAGAGACTGGCTTTCACTGGACTTTTAAAATACACCTGTTTTGGTAGTACCTTCTCTCTTAGAGGTTTTGTGCAGTTGTTGAGTGACTGCTTATAGCAGTCCCTGCGCTTGGCAGGCGCTAGGTTCAGATGTCCCTCCCATTTCTCATGCTTTGCCATGTTCCATGCAACCAGTGTCTTTGGCTAGTACTCTTTGAACTCTGTGTGAAGTGCCCCAAATAAGAGGTTGGTATTATTGGTCAGCTCTTGCTGGTCTCTGGGTAATTTAATTTAGTCCCTTAGGTTTCAGTTGTCAGATGACCAGGGGGACTAAGTGAAATTAGAAGTAGAAACTTGAAGTAGGTTGGGGGCAGATGTGAGGGAGGAAAGGGCTCTTGGGAAGGTGGGGGAAGGGTCTTGGGCTTTGTCCACGTCTTAGACAAGGCAAGTATAAGTGAGCTGTTGTCATAGTTACTTGAAAATGAGGCCTTTGTGCTGTGCTGCCCCCTCAAGGTGAGGAGGAGTTCTGACCTGCCCTTGCTGTGTAGCCAGAACTTGGGAGACCCTGTGACTTTGGAGCCCTTTAAGTCTGGTACTGAAAGTGCCCTGTATCTTCTCTCCAAACTAGTGACCTGCTAGCTAATTTCAGCTCCTCTTCTGGGCACGCTTTGTTTAGGACAGGCGGTCTGCCCCCTTGAGAGTCTGATCCCTGTGCAGCGCTTTGATCAGGGCTCTGGACTGTCTGTTAGGACAATGGAGCCTTGTGCCGTAGTCCTGGTCCTTAGGCCATCGAGACACAGTCATGGCCGCCCAGGCTGCTTTGTGTCTAGGAGGTTGAGTGCTTCTTCTTGCAGTTGTTCACATTCTTCGGCACCTGAGGGACAGTGTGGGAGGTCACACTTGCTGTGGTGTTTCCCAGGACTGAGCAGAAGTTTGCAGATCACATGAAGGAGAAGAGTGAGGCCAGCAGTGAGTTTGCAAAGAAGAAGTCAATCCTGGAGCAGAGACAATACCTGCCCATCTTTGCTGTGCAGCAGGAGCTTCTCACCATCATCAGGTAATGTCCCCAGGCTCCGCGCCCAGCGCAGACCCCGCTGTCCCCTCTTCTGTGTCCCCGCTGGCCATCACATCTAATGGGGAACGGAGATACTTTTTTCCCCTAGTGGATTGGCTTAGAGTATGCTGCATGAAGTAAGATGACGTTAATTCCTTTAGTGCGTCCGCTTCAGCTTGACTCAGCTCCTGACGTTTCATGCGGTGGCCCCGTAAAAGGCTGGTTTCTGGTGAAATGCTCTCTGGTCAAGCTTGCTTCTTGGAGAGCTAGACTTCACTAGAGGCACCAAGGCTTCTTTGGGCTTCTTGGGGAGTTTTGTCAAGACCGGCTTTCCACCCAGGCCGCTGAGTGCTCTGCGTGCTCTTCCTTGTAGGGATAACAGCATTGTGATCGTGGTTGGGGAGACAGGGAGCGGCAAGACCACTCAGCTGACCCAGTACCTGCATGAAGATGGCTACACAGACTACGGGATGATTGGGTGTACCCAGCCCCGCCGTGTGGCCGCCATGTCAGTGGCCAAGAGAGTCAGCGAAGAGATGGGGGGAAACCTTGGTGAAGAGGTGAGTGGCCATGAGGCCTGAGCCACGTAGCCTTGCCTTGATCACTTCTGCCACTTGTGCTGGAGGCTGTGGTCTGTATTGGCTACTAAGTGAGTAGTGGCCACTTTCTGAGCCGTGTCTCTGGCCCCCAGGTGGGTTATGCCATTCGCTTTGAAGACTGCACTTCTGAAAACACCTTGATCAAATACATGACTGACGGGATCCTGCTCCGCGAGTCCCTGCGGGAGGCTGATCTGGATCACTACAGTGCCATCATCATGGACGAGGCCCACGAGCGGTCCCTCAACACTGACGTGCTCTTTGGGCTGCTCCGGGAGGTAAGGGCTGTGGGGTCTATTCCTTCTGTGGTTGAGGGGCTCTGGGGGAGTGTTCCTCTGAACTCCCAGGTCGCCTGGTCAGCCCTGCTGCGGTCTTCACACTCAGCTGAGCGACTTGTGGTTCCTGCTGTAGCTCCATGACTCGTCTTTCGGGTTATAAACCTAGCACACTGTTTGCCAGCTTCGCCTTCTGCTTTACCTGTGGGCGTGAGCTGAGACCGGAGGCCCCAAGCCCACAGGAGCCCCTCTTGACGCCTTCTCTTAGGTTGTGGCTCGCCGCTCAGACCTGAAACTCATTGTCACATCAGCTACTATGGATGCAGAAAAATTTGCTGCCTTTTTTGGCAATGTACCCATCTTCCACATCCCTGGGCGAACTTTTCCTGTTGACATCCTCTTCAGCAAGGTACAGAGGCCTGTGTCCTTGACATCCTCTGATTAAAAGTCAGCTGGGGAGGATTTAGTCAGTGCCGTGAGGCAGATAGGCAGCCTACAGCTCAGGTGGACACAGAACTGTGCTCTCAGGAAGATTTGTAGCCCTGTTTCTAAAGTAAGGAGCCTGGGAGACACCACTCTACTTGTGAGGGCCTTAGCCATCAGGTTCAGCCTGAGGCTGGCATTCCTGGGTCCAGTGCTGCAGCTCAGCCAGGTGACAAAGCTGTGTCCTCTGGGGGATGCTGACTATGCTGCTGTTGTACCCCTCTTGCTGCCCTCTCCTGGGGCTGCAGACCCCGCAGGAGGATTACGTGGAGGCCGCGGTGAAGCAGTCGTTGCAGGTGCACCTGTCTGGGGCGCCTGGGGACATCCTTATCTTCATGCCTGGCCAAGAGGACATTGAGGTGCGTGCTATGGTCGCACACTGGGGTGGATGGGTGAACCCTATGCATGAGAGTTCAGGGCTCCAGGGTCTCATAACTCCTCCCTGTGCCTTAGGTGACCTCTGACCAGATTGTGGAACACCTGGAGGAGCTAGAGAATGCGCCTGCCTTGGCTGTGCTGCCCATCTACTCCCAGTTGCCTTCTGACCTCCAGGCCAAAATCTTCCAGAAGGTACGATGGGGGAACTTCAATTTGGGTGTCTCCTGGTGTCCCACAAAGGGGGCAAGAGGAGGGATGTTTCTTTCCTGGAAGAGCAGGTGGGAAGTGGAGTCTTCTTGCCTGCTCAGTCTTTCCCTCCCCAAAACTGACCTTTCCTCTGCGTGTCCT
Organism: Acomys minous; assembly: GCF_964271855.1. NCBI lineage: Eukaryota > Metazoa > Chordata > Mammalia > Rodentia > Muridae > Acomys > Acomys minous. Next base: position 18,672,095 of record NC_140496.1, read on the forward strand.
GATTGGCTCCAGGCTCCAGATGGCGTCCGGAAGTGTATCGTTGCTACCAACATTGCTGAGACATCTCTGACCGTTGACGGCATCATGTTTGTTATCGATTCTGGCTATTGCAAGTTAAAGGTAAGGGATGGTACAGGAGGCAGGATTCTGGGTCTTCACCCAAAGTAAATTTAGCACAGAGCCTCTAAGTCAGGCCCTGGTCCCCTCTGTTCATTGCATGAGAGTGGCAGAGGTATGCTGACATTTAGTGAGCACTGACTTTGTCATGTGTTTGATTCAGCCAACCAAATCCTTGTGGTACTTGGTGGTATAGATGATTCCAGTAACTCCGTGGTACCCCCAGAGCTGGACTGATGTAGAAACCTCGGAGACTTCCTTGAGTCTCCTAGCTCCAAATCGATGGGCACCTGCATTGCTGAGTTCTTTCCTCTGTGGTGACTGAGTTTGCTTTGTCTCAGGGCTCCTTTCCTTTCCCCTGCTCCGTCCTTAATCAGCTCTTTTGTGTCCCCTACTAGGTCTTCAACCCCAGGATTGGCATGGATGCTCTGCAGATTTACCCCATTAGCCAGGCCAATGCCAACCAGAGGTCAGGGAGAGCTGGCAGGACGGGCCCAGGTCAGTGTTTCAGGTAGGAGCCCCGCACTAGCCTGCTGCTTAGGGCAGTGCTAGGACTGCCCACCACAGCAAGGTGGGGCTTGTCTGGTGCCGTCCTCAGAGCCAAGGCTGGGTGCTGCTGACAGCTGCCTCGCTGCCTCTCGGTGGGGCTGCTGAGTGGAAGCAGTAGTCTATCCAGGGAGTGCTGAGCTCTGAGGCAGTTCTGTAGAGAGGAACCTTCAGTAGACAGCAGCAGGGACATCAGGCTGCCCTCCACACGGTGGGGCTGAGTAAAATGGTGATGCTCTTTTACTTGCCCAATTATTCTTCTTCCTGTTCTTATAATTAAAAAAGAATGCATTCATTAGAAGTTCAGCACGTACATACAGATGTTAAGACAGTTAAACCTTGCTGTAATTTTAGTCGCAGGCACCCAGCTGCGTCCACAGGCATATTGGAGGCTCCAGCAGAAGAGCCAGGGTTAGAAGAAAAGGGTTGAACAGACAGAAGTGGGGGACTGAGGAAAGAAGTCTGCGGGGCGGCCCCTGCTGCTAGGCTGTGTTGGCTGTTGAGGCTCATACCGTGCGACCCTTGAGTGGTTTCTGCTGACATTCTGTTGCGTGGGCCCTGAGAGAGGCTGGCCAGCCAGCACAGGGCACGTGCAGCCCAGTCATTGGCTTCTCCCTGGCAGACTCTACACACAGAGTGCTTACAAGAACGAGCTCCTGACCACCACCGTGCCCGAGATCCAGAGGACCAACCTTGCCAACGTGGTGCTGCTGCTCAAGTCCCTGGGGGTGCAGGACCTGCTGCAGTTCCACTTCATGGACCCGCCCCCGGAGGACAACATGCTCAACTCCATGTACCAGCTCTGGATCCTGGGAGCCCTGGATAACACAGGTGCCAGGAGCTGCGGGGGCCTCGAGTGACTGGCACCTTCCTTCTCGCTGCACTGTTCACCGCATTTCTGGCCTTTTCCTCCCCTCCTAGGTGGCCTCACTTCCACGGGGCGGCTGATGGTGGAGTTCCCACTGGACCCAGCTCTCTCCAAGATGCTCATCGTGTCCTGTGACATGGGCTGCAGCTCCGAGATCCTGCTCATCGTGTCCATGCTCTCGGTGCCTGCCATCTTCTACAGGCCCAAGGTGGGAGGCAGTGCCAGCTTCACTCTTCCCAGAGGGCTTTGGGCTCATTGGCAGGGGAGTGGGTCTGTCCTGTGTGTTAGGGGCGTGCGATGGAGATTCTGTCTTTGCTGTCTTCTCATAGGCTGGTTGTGGGAGGTGGGAGGTTTAGGTCAGTGGGCCTCTTATTAGTGTTTTGGAAATTTGCAAGACCATCTTTGATCTCGTAGTATGGATCTGCCTGTGACCTAACGTTTTAGCTTATTAAAATTATTTTTATTCTGTATTGTTAGGCACATGTTGACATGTGGGCAGGTGTAGTGTGAGGGTCCCTGGGATATGCCCTGTGGATCTGGTCTCTCCATGCCTGTATTTAAAGGTCCCTGTTTCTTTTCCTAGGGCAGAGAGGAGGAGAGTGATCAAATCCGGGAGAAGTTTGCTGTTCCAGAAAGTGATCATCTGACCTACCTGAATGTCTACCTGCAGTGGAAGAACAATAATTACTCCACCATCTGGTGCAATGACCATTTCATCCATGCCAAGGCCATGCGGAAGGTGGGGTGGCAGCCCAGAGGGCACAGTCTGGAGGATGCGTGGTGTGTGAGTGGGGAGGGCTCCAGAGGGCATAGTCTGGAGGAGGCGTGGTGTGGGGGCGGGGAGGGCTCCATCCTGTCTTGCCTGTATCCTGCTTTAGGTTCGGGAGGTACGGGCTCAGCTCAAGGATATCATGGTGCAACAGCGGATGAGCCTGGCCTCATGTGGCACTGACTGGGACATTGTTAGAAAGTGTATCTGTGCTGCCTATTTCCACCAGGCAGCCAAGCTCAAGGTGAGTCCAGGAGCCACAGAGCTCTGGCTCCTTTCTTCTTGACACCTATGTGAAGGCAGAATCCTTTTTCATGTAGGCTTGTAGATTTGGGCTTCCCCTAAACCGTGTCAAGACAGTGTTGTTGATGTGGCCACGTATTTTCTTTCCTAGGGGATCGGGGAGTATGTGAACATCCGCACAGGGATGCCCTGCCACTTACACCCCACCAGCTCCCTCTTTGGAATGGGCTACACCCCCGACTACATTGTGTATCACGAGTTGGTCATGACCACCAAGGTGAGTCCATGCAAGGAGTTTCCCATATTGAGGTCCACGGCTGGAGCCAGGCCTTTGCACACCTGTGCCTTGTATAGAGCTCTGGAGACTTGAGGCCCCTGTTCTTTCCGCTGGGCCTTTGAGGCTGCTTTCAGCTTGGGGTTTGGGTGGGGAGATTATGAAGTTAGCCTCACCATGCCAGAGGAGTGCCCCTGCTGCCTGCTGGCTGAGCAGCCCCTGCTAGTGCCATCAGAGGCCTTTTTGCATGGTGGGCCTTTCCTGTTGAATGCTGAGGGCATTCAGACGCGGGATGTGGATGGAGAAGGGATGGCAACCCTAGTGTCCCTTGCGTTTTCCAGCCTCACAGGCCTAGCAGTAGGACCCTTCTCCTGTGGCTCCTCACCGTGAGGTCATGCTGGGAGGCCATAACTCCCCAGTGACCTCTATCTGTTGCTTTGGTGCCCGTAGGAGTACATGCAGTGTGTGACCGCTGTGGATGGAGAGTGGCTGGCGGAGCTGGGCCCCATGTTCTACAGTGTGAAGCAGGCAGGCAAATCCCGGCAGGTAAGGGTCCTTTCTGTCTAGGGAGATGCTGCTTGCTTGTGGGCAAGATTTACTTCCGCCTGCCATAGAAAGCTCGTCTTCATCGACTCCTCACTTCTCCCCATCTGTGGCAGCCATGCCCTGCCAGCCTGCCTGCCTGATGGCCTGCACTCCTCCAGCTGGTGGGCCGCCTGGGCCTTCTTCACCCTTTAAACTTAACTGAAACTTCAAACATTTGTAGGACTAGACAGTACTATAAAGAAGCCACTGCATTTAACTAAATCTCGCATGTTCTACAGTTGACATCGGTCTCTTTGCTTATCTGTTTTACCCACTCCCACTCATCCCTTGTCCTCTCGGAACACAACAGTGTGCCTCCCAAGGGGGTTATTTTACCCTAAGTACCTGACGACCTCAGGGACCTACTTCAGCAACATGGCTTCTGTGCCAGTGTCACCTAAGTCTCCAGTTCTGATCCATAGTTTTCCTCATCTCAGAGATAAGGACTCACGATTGATTTACTTGAGTCAGGATGGGATGTTGCAGTGGTGGTTATGCGTGTTCATACCTTTGTTCTGGGACAGGATCTGTTTTCTCTCTTTATGACATTGATTTATTGGAGCAATTGTCATCTGTCCTATGGACTGTTTCACAGTGTGCATTTGGCCGATTACTTCGTTGAGTGGTGGTAACTTGCTCTCTGTCATGGCTATGTCAGTAACTAAAGGCCTGCCGGGTTCTGGTTCAGCTGTGCTGCAAGGATGTTCATATGCAGCAACAGTTTTGATGAAGCTCAGATGCGTTCATGGTTCTGGTGGTGTCAGCTTGTCTCTTTCCGGTTCTTCTACCCATGACTCCATCTCACAGATTTGGCGTCTACTTTAATCTGTTATTTAGGGGTGCAAAATGTGCCTCTGCTTTTATATCCCCATTTTTCCCCATAATTCTCTCCGTACTGGGACAAACACAGCTTCCTTTCAGTCACATGGCAGTGTCTCCGTGATTTCTGTGTCCCTCCTGTCATGGTTGTTAGCTTGGTTAGAAGACTGTGCCCTGGGCTGTGGTTGTGGTTCAGTTCTAAACCACTAGCATGCCCTCAGCCTCCAGCACGGCCAGGAGGAAAAGGGAAGCCTTGACTTGGGGTTGCCTTGACAATTCTTGGGGTTAGGGAGATGGCTCAGAGGGTAACAATGTGTGCTGTGTAAGCCTGATGACTGAAGTTCAGATCCTCAGCACGCACATAGGAACAGCTGGGAGTGGCCATGTGTGTCTGTAAGACAGGCGGGTCCTGGAAGCCCCACAGCCAGCCTAGCTCAGGTCCAGGGTAGTAAGGTGGAGAAGAAGCAACTGCTACCACCTTCCCCCAGCCACCCACACACGCGTGCACGTGTGTACACACATGCAGACATGCAGAGTGCGGAGGGCTGACTGGCTTAGACTAAATTATCCAGTGCCTAAGGTGCCCTTGGTGCTGGGTTCTTAGAGCTGGCCCCAGGCATAGACGCAGCCTCTGCGGCCCATCTGCCTTTCTCTAGGAGAATCGTCGAAGGGCTAAAGAAGAGGCATCTGCCATGGAGGAGGAGATGGCCTTGGCCGAGGAGCAGCTGCGCGCCCGGCGGCAGGAGCAGGAGAAGCGCAGCCCACTGGGCAGTGTCAGGTGAGGCCGTGGGGACGCACGCAGGGCCAGGCAGGTGCTAGGTTGGGGAAACTGGTGTGGAGATGGCTTTGCCCGGTGTGGTCCCACGTGGGTGGTAGTTGGACAACCTGGAGGCGCAGATGTCCACTGCAGTTCTTGGTCATCATCCTGTCAGTTCAGGCCCGAAGTGGGCTGGAGTCTTGGCCTGGGTCTTACAGCTTCATTGTTAGGCAAGGGGGTTGGAAAAAAAATACCAGATAGAAGAGTGCCCTGGGCGTCTGTACCTGTTCTGGTGTAATGCACGGAGTTAGGTCCAATGTGACAACTAGGGCACAGTCCTCCAGTCCTCTGTGGGACTGTCATCATGTCTCACACCATAGCAAGATTATTCTTGAGATTTGGGGATTCCCACAGACTTGCTCCGGTTTCTGGTATGTTTCAGGAACCCAGGACACTGTTCACTTAATAGTTTTTATATTACTGAAAAAGAAGTGGCATTAGCCAAAGGGAAAGGTGTGTAGGAGGGTGAGCAGATCCTAAATGTGAAGGTTCATTTGTCCCTGGGCACACTGACTTGTGACAGTGTTACTCGTAGGTTTTGCCAATCACACACGCTTAGTAAGCTTTGATGATCATAGCTTTTAACTGAGGTAAATGTCATAGACACTGGTGTGGATGACTGAATCATTGCCTTGGTGTTGAGCTCAGCCTCTGGTCCTCTCCCCGGCCCTGCCCTTCACGGGTTCAGCTATTGATATCCCATGGCTCAGAGCCCCAGCTCTCAGCACATGGTTGGTCGTTTTGGCTGGGCCAGCCAGATCCATCTCACTCAAGACGAACATGAACTATTGGGAGTAGCAGAGAGGCCCTAGTCACTCGAATTGGGACAAAGTCTAGTGCAGTGCTTTGTCACACAGTTGGAGTGTGACCTGCTTATCTAGGGCCACAAAAGGAGTTGGTTAAAAAATCCATTGCTAACGTTCCTTAATAGATGTCAGAGTGGAGTGACTGCCTTTCCTGGTCTCCTCAGTGGAGATGGGGAAACAGGGGAGCTGGTGTGCTGTGGTCCTGGAGCCTGGAGGCTGCTATGCAGTGGGTCAGAAAGAGGCAAGCCTCGAGGCCTTTGGGCCTGTTGGGCCCAGCTCTGGGAGAAGCGTTGGTTCCTACCTCCTTTTTCTGTGTGTCCAGGTCCACAAAGATCTACACTCCAGGACGGAAAGAGCAGGGGGAGCCTATGACACCTCGTCGCACACCAGCCCGCTTTGGACTGTGAGCTGAGGCTGCCCAGGAAAGGACACAGCCAGCTTGCCCTAAAGCCCTGGACAAAGGCTTTCCTCTGTGTGTTCATCCAGGCTGGGCCACAGGAACTGCACTCCTGAAGTAGGGCCTGGCAGGAACAGAGTGCAGAGTGAATAAGAAAAGCAGCTGCCTGGGCAGCAGGGGGTGGCTGGACCATCACACCCACATAACCTGTCCCCAGGACGCTTAGCACATGAGCGACTTGCTGTGACTGATGCTTTTTAATCCTGTGTAAAGAAGCAAGGTAGAGGCAGTGACACTTGTAATTTGGTTATCACTTGGGATTTGGAAATAAATATATTATTTGTACAATGTGATGGCATTTTAAATTTTATTCTTTGACTGCCTTTCTCCCTACAATAAAGGCAGGAGAGGCAGAGCCCTTTTCTGTCTGTTCTTTGGTAGATTTTTCTAGAACCATAGCTCTGTTCTGTGTACATTCTGCTGATGGGGTGGCTTTATATGGGCACGACTATGTGTGTGTACATGTTCAGGTGCTTGTGTGTGTGTGTGTGAGTGTGCAAGCACACGGGCATGTGTGGAAGAGGCCAGAGGGTGATCTTAGATCTCCCCCTTAGTTGCTCTCCACCTCGTTTTATGAACTTGGAATTCAATTTTGCTAGACTGGTAGGCAGGCAAGCTGCAGGGATCCACCGTCTGCCCCTCCTGCACAGAAACTGAAGCCACCGTGCCTGGCTTTGTGGGTGCTGAGGGTCTGAACCCAGGTCTTCATTCTTGCAGTGAGCACATCACCGCCTGAGCCACCCTCGTAGCCTTTAGGCAGGGATTCCTTGGGGTTGACTGAATGGGACCCAGCGTAGGTGTAGAGACGTGAGGATGGCTCAAAGCATCCAGCACAGGACAGCTCTGTGAATGCCAGCTGTTTTTGAGGCTGGTGGGCAGTGGTGAGCTTTTCATGGCTAGCTGGAGGGAGGGAGCCAGGGCTCGGTATGTGTGGCTTCTTTAAAGAGGTGCATGCTGTTTAGAGGTTGCTAGCTGCTTGCTTGGGAAACCTAATCCTGGGTGAGAAGGCTAGGAGAGGGTGTCTGGACATCCCAGAGAAGGGACCCAGGCTTATTCCCCAGCTCACAACCAGCTGTAGCTACACACACATACACACACACACACACTGTATAGGAAATATATCCATACACATTAAAGAAACATTTAGCAAAGTTATAAAATCAGAGTATAAGTTCTTCAGCTTTATTCTTCCTTTTTATGATTGAGCTCCCCTGAAATTATGTGAATTTTTTCCATTCCTGCAAAAGATATCATTGGGATTTTGATAGAAGTTGTACCAAATCTGTAAATCCATTTGGGTGATACGAACAGATTGATGTTTGGGTTTTCTAGTCCACGATCATGGACTGTGTTTTAGGTCTGTTTTAGCAATGTTGAACTGTCACTATACCAGTCTTACACCCTGTTAATAGAGTTTCTGTTGCTGTGATAAAACACAGTGACCAAAAGCAACTTGAGGAAGAAAGAGTTTACTTCATTTTACGGCTTACAGTCTGTCATCCAGAGAAGCCAGGGCCCGGACCTGGAGGCAGGAGCCGATGCAGAGGCCATGGATGGGTGTGCGTACTGGCTTGCTCCTCATGGCTTGCTTGGCTTGCTTTCTTATAGAACCCAGGACCATCAGCCCAGGGGTGGCAGTGCCCACATCAGTCATCAAGAAAGTACCCAACAGGCTTGTCCACAGACTGATCATCTGGTGTGGTATTTTCTCACCTGAGGGTCCTTCTTCCAAAATGACTAGCTTGCATCAAGCTGATAGAAGAACTAGCCAGCACAGCCCTCTTGCCTATCGAGGCTGTGTCTTCTAACCCTCCCCAAACACTGCCAGCAACTACGGGGCCGTTTCCAAATATCTGAGCTATGGGGGCCATTCTGATTGAAACTGCACCTGCTGAGCTGTCTCACTATTCTAATTTGGATATTCTTTTGTTGTTTTTCTAGCACAGGGTTTCTCTGTGTAACCCTGGCTGTCCTGGAACTCACTCTATAGACTAGGCTGGCTTCAGACTCAGAGATCTGCCTGTCTTTGCCTCCTGAGTGCTGGGATTGAAGGTGAGCACCACCATTGCCCAGCTAATTTGGATATATCTTTTATTTCTGCTTCTAGCCTAAGCTTTCTGAATACAGTTACTAGTACTTAAAACAAGGGTCGAAAGTGGACATCCTTGCATTGTGGGTTTTTTGTTTGTTTTTGGTTTCTTTTTCTTTTTCTTTTTTTTTTTTGAGACTGGGTTTTTCTGTGTAGCCCGGGCCATCTGGGAACTCACTCTGTAGACAAGATGGCTTCAAACTCACAGAAATCTGCTTGCCTTTGCCTCCTGAGTTTTGGGCTTACAAGCATGTGCCACCACCACTGTAGATATGAGCATGAAACTGTGGCTCTTTCATATGGAGCTTTTATTATGCAAAGGCAATTGTCTTCTAGCCCCACTTTGTTGTACTTTTTTAAAATGACAAAATGTATTGCCACAACCATTTCTTTTTAGTATCAGATATTAAATGATTTTGTAGAAACCGACTTGTTGGTTTATTTATTAAGAAACACTTACCTTCTCCCTCTTTCTTCTGCCTTCTCTAAGTCTATTCTCTCTGCCTACTTGGTCTTCTGCCTACCTGAACTTTGCACAGCTAGGTGACTGGATGAAATAGTAAAACACTTCTCTCGCCTTGCTTCCCATAATTCTGTCCTGCTTTGATCTGATATAATCCCCTCCCCCCCAACAGAAAGTGAAAGACAGCTTTGAATAACTATGTGACATTCACAGTATCTAAAGGATGCAATTCTGGCTAACGTATCTGAAACTTCTTCATGAATTATGGAGATAAGCCTGCCTTTTTAGTAGACTGCACTGTGGACTTTAAGGATACTGAACTTGGGTTTGAACAAAGGGGTCGTAGCTAAGACCAGGATGTATGGCTCATTGGCATTGGGTGTTTTTCTTTTTCAGTCTTACTTTTCTCTAAAAAATAAAGGCTATTCTAAAACAAGTGGGGGAGATGGACATCAAACGGCACGAGAGAAGTTTCCAGAGCTTCTCAGTGCCCCATTTCCTTCTGCACGCTGGAACGTAGCCACCCTGCACCCTGGCGAGGTTGAAACATCACAATTAGCAGCTAGGTTTCTTGGCCTTGATGTGGGTGGGGAGGGAGGTGAGAGTCCACGGGAATCATAGGCCACCAGTGGGCTTCTTCCTTCCCCATCCCATCCTCTCAGAAATGCAAGCTCTTCCATTTCTTTCTCTTACTTCACCCTGGTAGCTATTTGTCTCTATTTCCTATAGACTGGAAATATAAACTCCAGACATGTACTCAGCTTAACAAAATCCTACCACAATAAAGTAGTTTAACTGTCCTTGGAGTTTGTTATAATGGAATTTTACTTGTATTGCCCTGGCTGGGGAGAAAAGTAAACGAGTTAAAAGGAGGAATGTAATATGGCAGCCACGGAGGAAACAGATGGTCTTCTACCTTCCCCACTTGGAAAAGACATCACTTTTATTTGGGTCTTAGAATTATTTTCCTTTGGGGGGGGCAAGGAAATGGTTTCTAGATTATTTTTTCTATTTAAAATTCCAGACAGAGACGTACGGGGGTGGGGTGGGGGGTGGGGAGGCACTAATTCTTTCTTGTTGGTTTAAAAACCTAACCCAGGTAACTCAGCAGCTTACTTTGGGAACACTATATCTCCTACACTAGTAAAAAAGGCCAGCATGTTTTGGCACGTGGAGAACACACAGATGAGCACGGTGTTGCGGATGGGCGGTGCAGAGACACCAGGCGTTCACAGAGGCTGTGTTGTTTGTGTCTTTATTTCAGAATCTGGGCCTGGAGGTGGGGGGAGCGGGGTACTACACAGCTCACTCCACTTCAGGAAGTAGACAAGACTCAACAAAGCATGGACATCTTGCAAACTAGGCAGGGGCCTTGGTGGATGACTGTAGGAGCTGGTTCCGGTGAAGAAAGAGGGATGGGAACTCGATGTCCTCTGCAAAGGTGTAGAAATGATGCTTAGGGCGGGGAAGCGGTTCTAGCTATATGAGGTACCTGGGGGAATAGGGAAGAAACGAAAGCTTCAATCTGAGGAGAAATGAACGAGTGATTTCTTCTGGACCAGCCTCCTGGCTAAGGTGGCTATGGTAGGGTGACCTCTGGGGTCTCATGGAATAAAGAGGTGGTAGGAACAGTGGCTCAGGCCCAGGCTGAGTGGAGGGTTGGGGCACCCTTGTGGGATTTCCAGCCACATCACAGAAGGAAGACATCCATTTTTTCCTTTCCCTCTTTTTCCTACACATCACAATGGGGCAGAGTCAGGGAAGGAGATAGGTCTGAGGTACGAGGCACGTGGGTTATCACCAACATTCTTAGATGTGAGGAACAGTATGGATGTGGAAGGATGGATCACTGGTCCAAGGTAAGCTAAGCATGCGACCAAAGGTCTCTGGTAACCTGATCTCCTCTTCCTTTATGAAGTCTAACCCGGTGGTCTTTAAAAAAATGATGTCACATTGTTGCTGTTTTGGTTCATGGGACAAAGAAAGGAGACATTATGGTAGCAAAGAGCACGCACGCAGCGCACGCACCGGAGCAGTGGGGCATCCCCATGTACTTGGTGATATCCATTTTTGGTGTCAGGTCCTGGGATACCTCTCTCCAGCCCAGCGAACCGCACAGCTTCCCGTTCTGGGTGGGCTCCAGTTTGCTCGGGCTCAGGACCTTGGCACAGATCCTCGCGTTGCCGCACTTTCGCCTCCTCTCTTCTATCTCACTCTTCAGCTTCTTGTTTTCCTGCTGCAGGTGGACCATGATGTTGTGGAGGTGGCTGTGGGAGGGAGAGGGCGGTGAGGACGGATGGTTTGGTTGGCTTGACTCCTTGTTGGGATGAACTTGGGGGGGGGGTGTGTCACAGGCGAGGGATGAGGAGAGCCCACCTTTTCAGAGCTGGGTTCTCACATATACCCTGTGTCCCATGGAAACAGCTCAGACCTGGGGGGTGAGGAAGACCCAGGCAGAGGATGCCACTCGCCAGCTCCGGGCCGCTTGTCCATATTTTTGATGGGGACAATTAATGCTCCCTTGTCCGGGGCTCACAGAAGGAGTCAGTTTGAAAATGATGGAAATCGGATACCAGAGAACCAGAGGCTGCTCTGGACCGCCCTCACTTTGGATGCTCATGGCGTTGTCTTGGAAACGCCCTCAGCCAAAGCCAACAACCCTAGTTCTCTCTGCTTCCCTTTCTGAAGAGGAGAGAAAACAGGCTTTCTGACTCTGTTGAGAACCTGGCCATTTTTTTTTTTCTCCTCGTTTTACAGAGGTGTTGGTAGAGCCAGGGGATACAAAGCAGAGGAAAGATAATGTGGCATCGTCTCTATGGGCTAATAGATGACACCTATTATCAACCTATGGATTTCTCCTAACAAGGCTTGAGAGCACTGGGATGACAAGATTCTGTGGGGACAGGGGAAGACACTCAGCCTTCAGGGGCCTTTCCCTCCTCTTCTACAAATGGCTTCATTACTGCAGATAGACCTTGGCTCGATGCTTCAGCTTAGAATGTCTCTGGCTTCATAATGGTGTGAAAATGATACACTCAATAGGAAACTACACTTTGAATTTTGATTTTTTTTTCTTCTTCTCAGACTGGCAAGATGTGGCCCAGGCCTCTTAGTCCATTGACAAATGGACTTCAGCTTTCAGTTCAAGCACAGCCACTGCACTATAACCACAGTGGGACTGAGGTGCCACGTGTGGTAAATTAATGGGTGTTAGACGCATGCTTGGCTGAATGATATTTTCAACTTATAGCGAGTTTATCCAGACATCACCCTACCTTAATCAAGTCAAGGAGTGCCTCTATTCTCAGCTCATGAGGTCTTAGGAAGATTAAGAAGTCAGTGTGTGCAAAACACCTAGAGTGGCTGGGCATGGTATCACACACGCCTGCAATCCCAGCACTCGGGAGGCAGGAGCAGGCGGATCTCTGTGAATTTGAAGCCAGCCTGGTCTACATAAAGCCTGGCATTATCTATTCCTTTCTATTTTCTTTGGCACTCCTAGCGATTGAGCATAGGGGCTTGCTCACACCATGGAAATATTCTACCACTGGATTATGTCCCTAGCTCTTTTGACAATTTTTAATATTTTGAGACAAGGACTCACTAAATTGCCAGTCTAGCCTTGAACTAAATCTATAGCCCAGGCAGGCCTTGAACTTATGGTGGCCTGTGCCCCTGGGTATGGGGCTTTTGAGATTATGACAACTATTATTTTAGCTAAATCTTTTCATGAAATGTGTCCCCCCCCCCCCCCCCCAGTTAAGAAGTGTCATGGCCTCTTTTAGAGGCAGTCACGTGACAGGATGGATCCTTAGCCTCTTCTCTGGTCACATGTTTCGTCCATTTGCTCTCTAGAAATCTGCCCTCTTCTTCTGTCCCCAGTCCCCCAGTCCATGTGCCTCTGAGCAGGGTCTGGCATGGCCCTGTTCTCTGATCCTCTGTCAGCCTCTTCTACCAGTGGCCGTGGTTTCTGATTCTCTGTGTCACAGTGGTCCTGCTCCCTCCTTCAGCTCGCTATCCAACTTAAGGAACTGTTTCAGGTCTCAGGGTCTGTCCGGATCGTTCCTTATTTTCTGGGAAGGGAGGGGGGGCTGCTCCCTATACGGGATGTAGATTAGCCAGGGGTGGTTCCCAAGAGGCAGCCGTGTAGGGAAGACAACTTACTCCTTTTCGCCAGTTAGCTTGGCGATGTATTTGACCTGTTCTCTCAGCTTGTTTCCGAGTTTCTCATTGGCAATCCTGTAATACAACACACAGGGGGAAGAAGGCGCTTCCCTACGTGGGACGGGGGGAACCTGCTTGTTGGGCAAGGGTCTCCTCAGCAGGGTTCTGCTGAGTCCTTGGCCCACGTCACCTTGTCCCTAGGGGGGAGAGCCTTGGGAGTCCTTGACAAGTAAAGACGCACATTCAGATGATGTATGCAACCTTCAAGGGCACCACAGGAAGCTGGATCCCCGCCTGGGAAGAGGAAGCTTGTACCCCAGTGGTAAGTGCCTTGCATCTGACGCTACTCTGTCGCCTGTTGCCAGCTTTGCAGACCAGCCTGAAGGGGTGAGACCCCCCCTCTGTCTGATTCCCAACTCTCGGGTGTCAGTGAGTTCTTGGGCAGGCATGCATGGTTAGGCACTGTGGGTCTCAGTTTGGCCTGGCCTTGGGACCTGCCCTACTTTTGTCTCGAATGCTTACTTCTGCTCCTTGGCCCACTGTTCCACGTTGCACATAATCGGGTCACTCTCCCGGTGGACCCGGCAGGGCTCTTTGGCTGTCTTTGCAGGCAGGCTGTATGGCTTTGCAATATGAGAGGAAAAATGAGGCTGTAAGGGGTGGGGACACTGAGTGCTACCTCTCCCTCCTCTCTCGCGCCCGCCCCCAGTTTGGATTCTTCTTTCTGAGAAAATTAAAAAAAAAAAAAAAAATCAACCCTGCCTAAGCTGAGGCCAGGGCTGCCACACTCAGGACCTGCGCTTCTCACTGAGGTGACACCTCTGAGGAGGGACCATTCATGGCAGACATGGTAGACTGTACACTTACAGTAATGGTTCGCGGGCCAATGGCAGTGAAGCAACTTGTTCTAAAACAGTAGTATGCCGAGCCAGTATCACAGCAAAAGGAAGGAAGGAGCCAGGAAGAGGAAGTGCTTCCTTTTTCATTGGAACAAGGGCCCTGTAGCCATCTAAGTCGTCCCAAGACTTCCTGCCATGAATGGCACCGCTCTGGTTGCTAGATACAGGGCATATCTAGAAGGCCACTTAACTAGCTTGGCGGCAAAACCTGGCAGGGCGTGCACAGGGGAGGGCGAGCTAGGGGATGTGAGTGGTAGCTGGTGTACCCGAGTCTTTTGCTGAGGCAGGGCACTCATCTCTCTACAGCAACAAAACCACAGGGACCTAGGTGAGTTGAGAGGTGGCCAGGGACTATTCAGACCGCTTCCTGTAGAATAGCATGTGTGTGCACGTGTGCGTGCGTGCGTGCGTGCTTGCGTGCGTGCGTGTGTGTGTGTGTGTGTGTGTGTTCCTTGGTTCTGGCATTCCTAAAGACGGCCCAGTCAGGACGGGTGGAGAGGAAGTGACAGAATCCAAACAGTGTCCACCTCCTTCTCATCCGCAAGGAGGTTCTCTTTCAGGGTAGCCATTTCCTCCTGGAATTCCCGGAGCTGCGTCTCCTTAGCCGCCAGCATCTTGAGGTCATTTTGGTGCTGCTTCTGCCACTGCAGCACCTGGTTGCTCATCTCCTCCAGTTTCTTGTCAAAGGTGTGCACCTGCTCAGGAGTGCAAAGTGAGGGGGCGGGCAGGGGCGGGGCCAGGCAAGGCGGAGGGTGCCCTCTCTACCTACGCTAGAAGATTGGCGGAGGGCATTGGGGGTGTGAGGGGGTGTGTGCCTTTTACTTCCAGTGACCAGTAGAGGGCACCCCTGCTCTGATCTTCCTGCCTGCCTGTCATTCCAGATGCTGAGAAGGTGGGGCTGAGCCCAGCAGCCAAAGGGTATGGCTGAGTGCTAAAGAATTCTGCATGCAAAAGGTGACCTTGTGGACCTCTAAGAGGAAGGCAGTCCATGCGCCGCCCTCCCCGCCCCCAGCCTCTCACCTCTAGCTCGCTCTGCTCGTGGAAGCCCTGCAGTTTTTTTAACTCCGCATTGAGCTTTTTCATCCTTTCCTCATAAGCCAGGATCTCATCTTCCAGCTGAGCTTTCCTCTCCTGGGTCTGTTGCAAGCTGCGCTGCAGGCTCTTTGTCTCGGAGGTGGCATGAGTGAGCTTCCGGCAAAGACAGAACGGATTAGAGTGGCCACCAGGGCCCTTGGCCTTCTCGGCTGAGTCTTTAGTACTGAAGGTTCCAGGCTTTCTCTGTCCTCTGCCTAGGGTGGTGCCCACGGGTTCCCTTGCCAGTGCTACCGAGGGGTGGGGAGGGGCAGTGGTTGGATCTTTCATCACCCCGCTGCTGCCCCTTCCATTCCCTTTCTTCCTACTCTGATCCCAACGATCTTATAGACATGGTCACCAGAGATGGTGCTTGAAGTTCCCTGACAACTCAGACTTTGGGAAAGACCCTGTCCCTGAGTCACCTGTGAGGGCAAAGACTGGTTAGGTACCGCTGTCTCTGCCACCCACAACAGACACAAGGACGACGATGCACAAAGGGAAGTGAATATAGATCTTCCTTGGGCAGACGCCCCCGGTCCAGGCAAGGGTTGAAAAGCACCGGGGTGTGCCAGTCACTCACAGCCCCTGGACCTCTTTGAATACTTCCTGGGTGGAGAGCTGGCATGGCCTCACCTTCTCCAGGGCTTGTGTCAGGTCGTCCTGGCAGGCGCCCGACTTCCGCATAACCTCTTCGTAGGCTTCCTTGCTGACCATATTCTGGAGGCAGCTCTTTTCTTTTTGTACCGCCGAATCCAGCTGTGTCTGCAGGATCATGATGGAGTCCTTTTGGCGGGCTATCTTTAGGGAATAAGAACGCCACCGTCAAGGCTGTTCCTGGCCACAGGTGTATGACTATAGGAGAGAGACTCTCTGCCGTGAGCAGTGGAGTATCCACGTTCACGCTCACACCTTCATCCCCCTTATGGAATACAGAGAGCCCGCGCCAAGCTTCCCTGTATCTCTCCAGCCATATAGCCCATAATGGCTACCATATCTCCAATACAGGAAGCACCGGGACATGCTAAGTACACGAAATATGCTCCACAGACACAAAGCTCTCCCACATCTCACCCGCCTTTAACCACTCCTGTGTACTCATTGCCAAGTGTGAGATGCAGAGGTGTTTTAAATATACTTCTGCCGGGGAGACAGCTCACTCCACACAGTGCTTAGGAGGACTTGAGTTAGACTCCTAGAACCTGTTTTGAAAAAGATGGGTCTCGGGGCTCGGGAGATGGCTCAGTAAGGACCCGAGTTCAATTCCTAGTACTCACATGGTGGTTTACAAGCATCTGTAACTCCAGCCCTGGGGGATCTGATGCTTTCTCTGGCCTCTTGCAGGCATTGCATGTATGTGGTACAGACATACATGTAAGCAAACCATACATATACATATAAAAATTGCTGGGTATGGAAGTGTGCTCTTATAACTAATCCCAGTGCTGGGGAGGTTGAGGCAGGTGGATCCCTGGGATTCACAGGCCAAACAGACTAGTCTATTTGCAGATTTCTAGACCACTAAGAGACCCTGTTGAGAAAGAGAGAGAGCAAGAGAGAGAGAGAGAGAGAGAGAGAGAGAGAGAGAGAGAGAGAGAGAGAGAGAGGACACATGAACTATAGCTAATGTTGTCCTCTAGTCTCCACACGCACACACACATATCTTCACAAACACCCATGTGCACCTGCACACACACCAACATGCAACCCAACACCAGGCTAGTAGATATGACACAGCATTTCACTTACCCAGCCCTGTCTGTATTTTAGTCACCTCTACCTCCTTGTTGACCTTAGAGCACAACACAGAAGAGTCACACAATAGTCATATACTAAGCCTAAGTCTTTGGTTGAATGGAAAGTTACACTGTCTACTTAGAGATTCAAGTAGTGTACAGGGTAAGGGGGCCCACTGGACACAACTTTGGCAGAGGTATATACTTAAAACAAGTCTACATCTTCCACTTGGCAATGAGTATACTGAATGGTTAAAGGCGGCTGATGTGGAATCACACAATCTGGGTTGAGAGGTCCAGGTTCCTTCGCTTGTTTCTCAGGCCCTCGGTTCTTCCTTCACAGGCCGGGAGCCTTTCAGCGCTTTTGTACGCTGTTTGTGATGACCAAATGAGATGATGCAGGGAAAAAAAAAAAAGGGCTCTGTAATGGATCAGTCACCATACGGATGTGAATTATTAAAGTGACTCATCTCCTTGCAGACTTTAAGTCCAGGACAGAGATCTGTTGCTAAAGTCAGAAAGCAGAAGTGGAGACTTAAGAATGTGTAGCCGCTGAGTCATCCTTGCTTCCTTGCTGTGTCCCACAGTTGGCCCATCAGTTAATTCTCCCTAGTACCACTCTAGCCTGGACATCCTCCTGACTGGCTTCCTCACAGCTATACTTACCCGCGTCCCCAACACACCTCCACACATTAGTGCAAGGACCACGTATCTTGTCCCTTTGAGGAAATTCTTTCAATAGCGTCTCATTGTTCTTAAAATACAACTCAAAATTCCTTAACAGAGGCCTTGAGGTCTGTCTCTACTTATCTTTCCAGTCTTCTCATATACTGCTGTACTTTCTAGTTGCATTTGGTCTTGTTTCATTTCTTAGCTTATTTTAAGTATATATATATATATACATATATATGTATATATACTTATTTTATATATACTTAAATATATAACTTATTTTAAGTAAGTAGACTCAAACTAGAAACACAACAGAGAGCCAAAATTATGATTACTTTTATCATAGTATTGAGTTAAGAAGAAAGATGGTATCTTGACAGTAAAAATAGGCATTGACAGAATTCAACACCTATACTGAGCAATGTATTAGTAACTGAGAAACTGAAGGAACTCCATAAAGGTAGCAATAAGCCCATAGGGCACATTGTACTGAAGTGGATGCGCTGCATTAAGAACAAAGAACAAGATGCCTGCTACCATTGCTGCCCATCACCATACTGAAGATACTGTCCAACATGACAAGGCAAGAAAAACAAAAATAACTATTATGAAGAGATATTCAGAAAACTGTGTTTTTACAAATGATTTAAGTATCTACTAAAAATGATCCATAAAACAGACAATGTGGGGAATGCCTGTAATCCCAGCATGCAAGAGGGAGAGGTGGGGCAGCCTGGACTACATAGTGAGACTCTGCCTCAAAGAGCTCATAAGCCTAGCATTCTAAAGGCCTTGGGTTTGATCCATAACACTGTATATACACATACACAAACACATACCTTGTGGAAATAAACTGAAAGATGATTACAATTTACAAGTAAGTTTACTAAGATGTTCAAACATAGAATTGGATGACATTTTAGATCAGCATTAAAAAAATTTAAATACAGCGGAAACATGATACATCCAAATAAATGAAAAATTTCTTAATGTATATTTCCTTGTTTTCAAATAGCAAAAAAAAAAAAAAAAAATCAAATCAAATATGAGCTATTTTACAGAGTCAGCTTCTCAGTCCCCAGTGGCAAGATGTGGCTAGGGGGTCATGTTACTGTCAGCTCAGACACATGACTTTTCTGTTATCACGGAGCGGCACAATGTGCTTCTGGGTAGTGCTCAGCTTAAGCCCAGAATGGTCCTGTGATTTCAGACCTTTTTTTGTATTAGGAAAGATTAAAGGATGCCTGGGTTTTCACTGGTAGCTCAAGAGACTCGTCTTCTAAGTACTATATATATTTTTTCTTGTCCAGAAGGGTATAATACAGTCTGCTAGGGGGAAACCTGTGTGCGCTGGGGAAAAAGGATCCACGTTAGAGTTGGATGGCCCAGGTTCAAACACTGGTTTGTCCCGTCACTCACTACTTAGTGGCCCAGGGACTTGGCCTTTCTTTCCTTTGTAAATGGGGGATCACAGTGGCGTGTGCTTTGGTAGAGTAAAGCAGGTGAGGTACGTAAAGAGAACAGTTGAGTTCAAGCACAGTTCCTAGGAATACGTCGTGCCTAACGGAACCCGAGCTGGAATGAAATGACTCTCTCCTGGCACCAACGGTGCTTTGCACTTAGTTTTGAGAACATTCTCTCTCAAGTGGCCCCAAACAACGAATTCACTGAGAGGCTTTTGTTTTCTTTTGTTTTGTTTTGTTTCGTCTAATTTGTGTCACTGGAAGACTTGATGGAAAATTCCAGGTATTTTGGGCTGGGTTTCTCCCAAGCAGAAAAGAAACCTGTTTCTTAAGGAAGAATTGCCACGCCCTCCCCCCACTCCATTACATGCACACCAGGGTCTATGGCCACCTCCCACCCATTAAAAGGCAGAAGTGAGCTGCCAAGGCCTCAGCATAGGCGTCGGGGAGGAGGACAGAGGCGAAAGTCTGCGGGGTTCCCTTCTTTGGGGGTGCTGTCTACTCACTTCTAAGTTGAGGTCTTGGATGACTTTCTGGGAGTTGTTGTACTTGTTGATGGAGGATTGCAGGTGTGAAGTACAGCTGTTGAGCTCTGTCTGGAGGTTCTCCTTCTCCTCCTCCAGCTTCCTCATGTGCTCCTTCGCCTGCTCTCCCAGCGAACGGCAAAGCCCACCCGGAGCCCCGAGAGCGGTTACTCGGAGACTCCTCCCCTCCCCTACTCCTCTGCCCTGTGGCTCCTCAGGCCCCCTCCCTCTCCTGCTGACTGGTTCCCTTCTCTCCATCCTCTGCTGAGCTCCGAGGGAGCTCCCTGGCTGGCTGCCACCCTCTTGGCCCTGGATCCAACGGTCTCATCTTCCCAGGAGGGCTCTCTCACCATCTTTTCTTTCTTTTTTTCTTCCTGTCGCAAAGCCTCCATCTCTCCTTCCAGTGACTTTTCCTGCTCCTTGATCTTTTTTAGGTACTCCTGTTTCTCCTCCAGGAACCCTTTAACCTCTAGAAGTTCTTCTTCTAGCTTGTTTTTGGCTTTTGTTAGCTCCTTTTGCTGAAGGGGGGAAAAGAAAGAAAGAAAGAAAGAAAAAGGTTGGCTGGAGACTGATCTATACTATCATATTGGGGAAAAGAGATCCAGGAAACAACTGTGATGGTGATTTCCCCCTCCCAGTGCAGGCGGCGGGAACATTCACTTTAATGCTCCTCAACACCTTTTTGTTTTGTTTTTGTTTAGCTAAACCAATTTATGGGTCCAGCTCCTATCATGTCAACCTTCCCGGCAACTCAACCAGCTCTTCATATAAAAACCTCTTTGAGTAAAAGGGAATCTTAGAAGAGCACAAAAGGATCAGGGATCAAAGACTTTCAACCGATGGACAAGGCCAGCCTTTCAGCCATTGGAAGAGAGCAGCGGAGGCTGGGGAGCGAGGTCAACAGGTGAGCATTTACTGCAGACAAACGGATGAATGAGCTGGCTGAGTAAGAGTGTCCCCTCACGAGCTCCTGCATGAGGAGCCTGCCTGGTCCACAGTTGTTGGCAATGTTTGGCTTAGGTTTAGGACATGCGGCTTTGCGGGAGGAAGAGTGTCACTAGGAATGGGCTATTCCTGCTTTGTGCTTGTGTTTCAAGGTGAGACCTTGAAACATTCTGCCTCAGCCAGCATGCCTACCAATCCTTCTGCAACCCAACCCCCACCCCCCCGGCCATGATGGACTTAAGCCCTCTGCAACATAAGGCCAAATAGACTCTTCTTTCTCTAAGTCTCCTTGGCCACGCTGTTACATGTTGCTGTTACAGCCACAGGAAAGAAACCAACGCAACCTCCTGTGCTGTCCTCTGGCTCTTTTTAAACTTAACCCTTAACCATGCTTACTGCTGGTCACCGGATCTGGTCCTGAGTGACTGGCATAATAGTCTAACACAGGTGCTGGGAATGTACCAGACTGACCCATGTAGCTCCTTAGGGCAGGTGCGCTGGAGGCACCTTGCTCTCTTACCTTTTGTTCAGAAACCCTGGCAGCATCAAGCAACTCATTTATTTTTCTTTCATCTTCCTTCAGCGTCTTCTGGAGTAGTGACTTCTCCTTGTCCAAATCTGCAAGCCTCCGCTGGCTTTCATTGAGTTCTGAGGTCAGCTCCTCTATCCGTTTCCTGCAGTGAGGTGAGCACAGGGAGAGCTTCAGGACCTCTGTTGATGGATGGGGTGGAGCTGGTCCCGCCCCAGGGCGTGCCATGTGGTCCAGGGCTGGGCCTGGGGTTACCTGTTGCCTGTTCGTTCCTCTTCAGTGGTCTTGTACTCCATCTGCAGCTTCTTCAGCTGACCCTGCAGATCGTTGATGACGTCTGTCTTCTGCTGGTCCAGGAGAAGGCAGCTCTCGATTTTCCGATGAGCTTCTTGTAGGTTGCTTCCAGCCTGATGTGCTTCTTCCTTACACTTGGCCAGATTCTGATCTGAAGCAACCAAGGAGGGCTCCGCGTGAGAGGGAGCACACGGGGGCTCAGTCAGGACTCACTAAAGACCAAACCTTTTATTCTGCGACAGCATACTTCAGTTGCCAACCTGTCCTCACCTCTCATGACGAGATCAGGAATTGTGCTAAACTGCCTACCTTCAACCACCCTTCCTGATTAAAATCAAACCGTCACAGAAACTGTTCAGCATCTCCTGTGGGACTCCTTCTGTCATTAGGGACAAATCCTAGTGCTCTGGTGAGCACTATCATAGAGAATTTGGAAAAGCTATGAATTGACTTTTTTTTTTTCTTTTTTGATGCTGGGGACCAAGCACATACAAAACCCACACTCTACCACTAAGTAACACCCTAGCCTGAGAACTCCACATTGTTAAACTCATACTGCCCATGACTCAGCTGTGATAGCTGTGGAGGAACTTGCGACGAGGGACAGAAGCAGACTCAGCCTTTGAAGGAGGAGGGACGTGTTCTAGGGAGGGGACTGTGGGAACAGATGGGCGGGGAAGGGAACGTGTGGGTGAAGTCGATGAGAAGCGGAGCTGGGATGGAAATGGGGAAGGATGGTGGGTTGCAGCTGAGCAACAAGGTGGGTCAGAGAGGGATGAGAAGATTGACAGCCCGAGAGGAGGGCTTAGACTTACAGCAATAACCAAGAGGGCCAAGGAAAGGAAAGAGCACACTAGGACACCGAAATGAGTGTTGGTCATGGTGGTGTATTTTGGAGGCAGGGCCAGGACGATCTCCAGAGGACCAACCTGGTCTAGTGAGTTCCAGGCCAGTCAAAGCTACAAGGTGTCACTCTGTCTCAAGCAAATAAAAAAACACACACAAATATAAGCAAACAGCAGTGCTTTCAATTAGAGGAGACTTCCAGCAATATCCCCTGGGGGAAGAGGCCCTGCTGGGCTGTCACTGGGATTTTTATTTGTGTGTGTGTGTGTATGTATGTATGTATGTATGTATGTGTGTGTATGTATGTATGTATGTGTATGTATGTATGTGTGTGTATGTATGTGTGTGTGTATGTATGTATGTGTGTGCATGTATGTATGTGTGTATGTATGTATGTATGTGCATGTATGTGTGTATGTATGTATGTGTGTGTATGTATATATGTGTGTATGTGTGTGTGTGTGTGTGTATGTATGTGTGTGTATGTATGTGTGTGTGTGTGTATGTATGTGTGTGTATGTATGTGTGTGTGTGTGTATGTATGTATGTATGTATGTATTTTTATTGGTTGAGTGTGTTTCCTCACCCTACAGTATTCTGGTATACCAGGAGAAAGATGGCATCACTGAAGCAGCAATTATACATTTTGTAAAAAGGAGACAGAGAGATTTAAGAAAAAAAAAAAGAAAGAAGAGATTATTTCCCAGTTTGGGAGAGCTGAGAGGGGCAGATGGGATGCTGATGGGAGGCAGGACTGATAACAGTTTCGAAGTTTCTGAGGAAGAAGCTCATTAAGGGATGATTATCTAACGAGAGAGGGTGGGAGCTGCAGCCGTAGGGATGGAGGACTTTGGTCAGAGCGTGGAGAAAACAAGAGACTCAAGAGGTCTAGGTTGGACTGAGGTATGATATCGACAAAGCTAAGGGCTGAGTGTGGGTCCCTAAGTTGTCAGGACAGAGCTAGGGAGAGAGAAGCCAAGCCATGGATATATTTTTTATATCGATAGCCAATTCACTTAGCATAGAATGTACCTTTTTTTGGTTTTTTTTTTTTTTGAAACAAGGTTTCTCTGTGTAGCCTTGGCTGTTCTGGACTCACTTTGTAGACTAGGCTGGCCTCGAACTCACATCAATGCATCTGCCTCTTCCTCCCGAGTGCTGGGATTAAATGTGTGCACTACCATGCCCAGCTCAGAACGTACCTCTTTAGAGTGGCTAATGCAGTGGGTTTTAGTGAGCTCACACAGTTGTATAACTATCAATTAAGTTAAGAACATTGTCATTGCTCCAGGTGCATAAACACACGCGTACATGCACGCACAGCTTTAATCCCAGCACTCAGGAGGCAGAGGCAGGCAAATCTCTGTGAATTCGAGGCTAGCCTGGTCTTCAAGGCGAGTTCCAGGAAGCCAGGGCTGTTACACAGAGAAACTCTGACTCAAAAAAGCCAAAAAAAATCAAACACACACACACACACACACACACACACACACACACACACACACACCCCAAGACCCCCAAATGTTGCAATCATTATGAAGGAACCCTGACCCTGGGGCAGGAAGAGATTGGTGAGTGGAGAAAGCAGGCTCCTCTGAGACATGAAGACGAGGTCCCCAGCACATGCTACAGAACAGAATGTGTTTGGAAGGAAAGAGGAGGAGGTGGGGTTGAAAAGCTGAGAGGGAGAAACACAATGTGTGAAGGGCCTGGAGATGACAGACCCAAAATGCTACCTCAGGAAGCAAATGTAGAACCCTGTCGTCTCTGTGGCCCAGCTGGACTGGGGCACTCATTCGTCTAAGGTGGCCGAGGGAGGAGAGCAAGAGGCCTCAGCAGGGGTTCAGAGGGCCTGTGAATTTAGATGAGGGAGTTCAAGAGAGTTGAGGGAACTTCCGGGAGGTACACAAGATGAAGTCATGGGGTGTGGCAGAAGGCCTTAGGTGCCGCGGCCGTTCGGAGAGACAGGGCTGGAAGTGTGTGTGTGTTGGGGGGGGGGGGCGGGCGGGCAGTGTGAGCCTGAGATCTCTCACCTGCCAGCTTCTGCTGCTCTTTGGCCTCCTCAAGACTTTCCTTCAGCGTCTGGATCTCAACCCGCAGCGCATTTGTTTTGGCTGCTTCCTGCCTGGCCTCCTGGAGATTTGCCTCGAAGTCTTTGGCCGCGCGCTGTAGCTTCTCCAGCTCCGTGTCTTTCTCCGTGAGGGTGTTCTGCACTTGGGCCAGTTTCTTCTCCAGCTCATTCAGCCTCTCGTCTTTGTCTTGGAGCAACTGTGGACAGCAGAGAAGAGGGATGCTGAGAGCGGCCCGAGCCACCGGCCACCGCGTAGTTAGAGGTTATACCGGCCTGCCGCCATCCTGAGATAGTGCGAGGACCTTCTACCTGTGCTTGAACACAGGCAGCTCTGGCTTGTGATGTGGAAGGTCCCCACAGAGCTGCCTGTGTTCAAAACCCTCTGCTGGCTTCGGCTTTACTTAGAAAAAAAAGGCCCAAGTTTTTTCATCTACATCTCAGGAGGCTCGTGAACGGGTCCTACCTAGGCTACCTGTCTGGCTTGGCATCCAGGAACCTGAGCCCGTCTCAGCTTCAGCTAGCCTCCTGCACCCGGAAGGTCTTTGTGCTTGCTGTGCCCTCTGCCTGGACTGTTCTTCCTCAAGAGCCCTGCCTTCAGCTAGCTCTCTCTCGGTGTTAGCCACCATACTAACGGAAAAACCTGGGAATTCTGTCCCTGCATTCAAATCTCTGCCTGAGTATTAGCTTACCAGAGAGGCCCTCTATTATGACCCTGTAGGAAGTTTGTCAGACTCTGCATCCCTCTATCAGGATTATGTGTTAATTTTGACACTCTCTTTGTATCTATCCCCCTGTGCATGAGAACAGGCGTGTCCCATGCTTTGTGGCCTGTGTCTCCGCACGTCGTACACACAAGAGTGCTAAGTGAATGCTGGTGAAGCTGTGCATCTCTAGACTCCTTGCTTTTTTTTTTTTTTTTATGCTCCACTTTTCTAGATGCTTCTATTTTGACAGGTGGGTTTCAGTCTTATTTTAACAAAAGAGGTTTTAATGACTGGATACTAGCTATACGTTATTTTTAGTAGTGCCGAGAAACATACAGGGTTTGAATTGTGCTGACCATCAAGGCTTGCCCTGGTTTCACAAACTTCCTGTTCTTGGCTCTGGTTGGTTCTAGGCCTTTTCAGGAACAAGTTTATAATAGTGACTACAGATCTCACAGGATACAGCATGGCTGCATTAACATTTCACACTCTGTGGTTTATATAGTCAAAGGATATTTGTGAATATGTGTGTGTATGTGCATGTGTGTGTACATGTGTGAGATTTCTTTTTGAGACAGGGAAGCATTTTGGAGCCTAGGCTGACTTTCACCTTCTTTGCTCCACTTCCCAGACGCTGGGATTACAGGCACGCACCACTGTGCTCAGCTTTGTTCCCAGGTCTCACTTGTTATTAGAAATACCAAAGAAGTTCTGTGAATGCTTCCCGGCCCGAGGAGCCCCTTGCTCTCACTGTACACTTGCCCACGAGACTTCCATAATAGCCACAGCAGACACAGAAGCTCCTTCCCCAAGGCCTGGCCTCACGCTCGCCCCATTGGCAGTCCCCCATCAGGACCCAGGCAGTGCTAGCTCACCTTGTCCTTCTTTAGGGCCAGATTCTGGGACTCTGAGCACTGCTGCTGCAGATCCTGTAGCCGCTGCTGCAGGATGGCAGCATCTTTGTCCTTCTTCTCAATGTGGGCTGATGTCTCCTCCCGCAGCCCATGAAGGTCCAACTCTAGCTTCATCATGTCTAGTATGGGTAAGACAACACGGATCCCATCAGAGGCTGGTGGTGCCCTCCCGCTCCCCAGCCATGGCTTACCCATGAGAGGCTGGTGGTGCCCTCCCGCTCCCCAGCCATGGCTTACCCATGAGAGGCTGGTGGCGCCCTCCTACTCCCCAGCCATGTCTTACCCATCAGAGGCTGGTGGTGCCCTCCCACTCCCCAGCCATGGCTCATCCATCAGAGGCTGGTGCCCTTCCACTCCCCAGCCATGGCTTACCCATCAGAGGCTGGTGCCCTCCCACTCCCCAGCCATGGCCCCCATCAGAGGCTGGTGCCCTCTCGCTCCCCAGCCATGCCTCATGGTCCTTTTTTTTAAAAAAAAATATTTAATTTAATTAATTTATTCAGATTACATCTCAATTGTTATCCCATCCCTTGTATCCTCTCTCCCTCCTGGTTTCACCCTATTCCCCTCCCCTATGTCTGTGACTGAGGGGGACCTCTTCCCCCTCTAAATGATCATATGCTATCAAGTCTCATCTTGGTAGCCTGCTATCCTTCCTCTGAGTGCCACCAAGCCTCCCCATCAAGGGAAATTGCGATAGATGAGAGGACATCCTATTGGGTCTCTAGGTGAGAGAAGTATGGGAGAATGGGGAAATAGAAGGACCCAGAAGGTCTTTGAAACCTACAAGAAGAACATTAGGATGGGCGGATCTGCACATCATAGGGGGCTCTGCTCAAACTACTGCACCAACCAAGGACAATACGTGCAGTAAACATCGAACCCCTACTCAGATCTAGCCAATGGACAGGACGTTCTCCACAGCTGAGTGGAGAGCGGGGACTGACTCTCTCTCACACGAACTCTGGTGCCCCACATTTGATCGCGGTCCTGTTTTACCCTTCGTGATGTTTTTCTTCTGCTCTGACACGGCTTCCAGCTCCATGCGCAGGTCCTTCACGAGGTTCTGGCACTCCTCCACGTGCAGGCACTGGCTGTCCTTCTGATCCTGCAGGTGCTTCAGGATCTAAGCATTGGAAGGAAGTCGAGCAGGGTAAGCGCACAAAGGAACCATCATCTTTCCTTCCCTTCATGTCTCCTATTTATTTAGTGTACGTATGTATGTGTGTGGGCAGGCAGGTGTTTGCACGTGTGTGTGTGTGTGTGTGTGTGTGTGTGTGTGTGTGTGTGTGATTCCGGGTGTCTTCCTCAGTCATTTCCCATATCATCACCATCACCATCATCATCATCATCGTGAGACAGGATCTCTCACTGAATCTTACCCAGTTGGATAGCCCGGTTCCCAGGATCTGTCTCGGCTTCCCCAGCTATGGGATGTCTGCATATAACTCCAAATCCAGTTTTTCATGCGAGTGCTGGGTGAAAAGCTCAGGGGGCCTATGCAAGCAACTTTACTGTCTCAACTATTTCCATAACCCCTGGAAGGATGCCTTCTTAAAGACAAAATGTCCATAGTACAACCCCCTGGAGACAGACAGCACAGAAGAGGGTATCAGAGGCTGGGGAGGGCATGGGGGCAGGCAGCTAGTGAATGGTTTGAGATCCTCAGGGCAGGTGAAGATATTCTAGACTTGGACAACAGTGACTGTTACCTAGCCTTAGGAATATGCTAACCACCAAGGTGAGTCTTGTGGTTTTTTTTTTTTTATCAATTACATCTCAATATGACAGGGGAAGCAGGTCTTTAGCAGAGTGAGACAATGACAATGCGCGTGACCTGCAGAAGGGGCCAGAGGTTGATGAGGGCTATAGAAGGGACAACAGAGCAAAGTGAGCACAGAAGTGGAGGGCACAGGGTGTGGCAGACATGGTGTGTGCGGCTACTGTAAATAGGACGGTGGGTTGACCTCACTGGGAAGGGATCTCCATACAGGAGCTTACTGAAGAAAGGGCAGGGGAGGCATGCGGGAATATCTGAGGGAGAAGCTTTGACACAGAGAGACCCACTGGCCGCGGACCAGGAACTAGATGGAGAAGTGAGGGGAGAGTGGGGGGGGGGGAGGGCGGGGAGGGCGGGATGAAGAGCTCTGGCTCATCCCATTGCGCTGGGCTCGGAGTTCCTCCAGATACTCTCTTCCATTCTGAAGCAGGCAATGGCCGCCCAGTGCGGCTGAACTGCGGGCCATCCAGGGTGCTGAGGGATTTGTTATGTGACTCTGAAGTCAGTAGGAAGGAAAGCTGCAGCCTGAAGTCAGAGGGGGACAGCTGGGGAAATGCAGGTGGGTCACTCAGTGACCCTGGGTGGGCACCGTGGGGATGGGGTCCACGGCTCGCAGCAGCCTGTGCTGGCTGTGGGAGGAGCTGAAAGGACAAGGCTTACAAACCTCTGGGAAGGTCTATGTGAGTGTTTTCAGAAAGGTTCAATTAGGAAGGGAAGAGTCACTGTGAATGTTGGGACTGGGGTCCTGGAGTGAATGAAAAGGAGAAAGCAAGCTGAGCACCACCTTTCCTCTCTCTCTGCCTCCTGACCATGGATGCCATGTGACCAGCCTTCCCTTGTTCCTGTCACCAGGACTTCCCTGCCGTGAGTGTCAGCCAAAATAAGTCTTTTTCCCTTGAGATGTGTCTTGCCAGGTATTTGGTTACAGAAATGAAAAGAGTAACACGCAGGTGTATTCTTTTCTTTCTTTCTTTTTTTTTTCTTTTCGGGAGAAGCAGGCATCATGTCAAAGTGGCTATTGATGAGATGGTGTTGTGTAACTGTTTCCTCCTGGACCGAACCATTTCATCCTGCAGGGAGGCATCTTAAGACAGAAGGTGGACAACTCAAAATAGCTTCAGGAAGTCACCAGGCCCCTCCCTGTCAGAGTAAGCAATAAAGCTGCTAAAAAGACTCAGACAAGACAAGCCGCGAAGACGACTCTGAGGCAAGACAAGCTGCGTGGAAGAAGCAGAAGGCACCCAAGATGTCTGGAAGAGGCGTAGACCAACTGAGTCACATGGAAAGGATGCTCTCCAACCTGTTGCGTTGCCTGCAGGCTGGGCATGTGCTCCAGGTTGCCAGCTTTTGACAGCTGTCACCTGTACTGGTGTAGGCTTTGATGATGCAGCTGCCTTTGGGCCAATTCTGCTCCTATAAGTAACCCCAGTAAAACTTATTGGTTCACCAAGTTGGACTTTGGCGGTATCTGTGTTTTCTGTCATCGGTTCCCTATCTGGGGTGACTAGACCTCAGGAGAGGTCTTGTCACACAACAGATGCTGTTGTAGATCAGGATGTGAACACCATCATTTCAACCCGTAGTGATGACGTTTGTAGTTCCAAGGGTAACCTTCAAACATTCTGTAGTATCCATGCCACAGTCATCTGATTTCCTGGAATTGCAAAGTCCTGAAGAGTCCCCCACCCCCGCTAGAGGCCCCCGGGGAGAACTCGTGTGTTGTTTCCTTTCTCAGCTCCTCCTCTGCTTCTATTGCTGCATACCCCAGCTCCACCCGGGCCCATGCAGGCGTGCATCAATTCCTCACTGTATGCTGTCCAAGCTGGCGTTGCCATGGACCTCATGCTGAAGCATGGCGACTTAAGAGCTCACCATGTTTTTACTCATCATGGTTCATCAAAACTTGCTGTTTGTTGACATGGCTTAACTGCTTGTTTGTTACTAGAATCAACCTGTGATACCGCTTTGACACACATTTCACGTGCACGCATGTGAGTTTGTGCGTGGCGAAGTGCAGATGAGTGGCCAGTGCCCACGGAGGCTGTACTCCTACAGCTGGAGTTACTGGAGGTTATGAGCCGTCTGCTATGGGTGCAGGGAACTGACCTGGGGCTCTTTGCAACTTTGCTGCTCTTAACTAATGAGCCATTTCTTTAGGCCAAGTCTGCTTTGAAGTTACAGACTTAGAAAGAAAAAGGGTTTGTAGTGATAAATTTCTTTCGTATTTGGTTTTTCAACTCTAGGCAGAGTCTAGAAGTTTGTTTTTCTTTTTTAAGAGTCTTTCTGAGTCTATCAAGCCAACAGGAGTACTGTCTTGCTTGGACGTAACCTCAGGAGTGGATTAAGAGGTGGGTGCATCCTACAATCTACCTAAGGTTGGCATAGTCTTTGGGGGCGGGGGGCACATTATGCAGAGTTTCCTTTTGGCAAGACTGGGCAAGGTTACACAAATACAGAACACTTACAAACTATAGTATCAAAATAAGAAAGACAACCAGGGAAAGCCGGAAGCCACCTCTCTCCGTGTAAGGCCACAGAAGCAAAGGAAGCCCACCTTTTTGATGTCCTCACAGTCTTCTGAGGAGGTAGGGGGATGCCTGTGGGTGGCTGTGTAGGAAGCGAAGTCAGCTTGTAATTTTATCAAAGCCTCCTCACGCTCTAGAACCTGCAAGAGATCACGGGCCAGTCAGGGTGAGCGGTCAGTAACATGTAGTGGTTCCCTCTCTACAGCATAGGTTTGTGTGTAGTTAGATGACTCAGCGTGCTCGGCATGTTGGGTATAATAGGGATTTTGCTCTTAATATTATATCAGGTTGTCTAAGTCAGAAGAGTCGTTTGCCTCCTCTCTATCAGCAGCTTCAGATTTGACGCTTTCTGAACTGCCATGCTATATGAAGCAAGCTTTTGGGAGGCTATGGAGAACTTGTTTCTAATTTCCCAGAGGTCAAGAATTAGTGCTTGATTCCCTAAGGAAGTTTTTTTTTTAATGGAGTGAACAAAAGTATGAACACACACACACACACACACACACACACACACACACACACACACACACAAACCCAAAAACAAAACAAAACAAAAAAACCAAAAAAATTTAAAGACCATATAATTTGTGTTCTCTGTATCTCTTTAGAATATTGAACTTGATACGATGAGGACACAGATGCCACAGAAGTATGAACAAGAGGCAGGGACAAGTTTACGCGCTATTCGAGGAGGCTCGGTTGAAGAGATTAGGTTAAGTGTCTCCCCTCTTCCTTCCTCATGACTCTATGCGGAGTCTGGTAGACGATGCTCTAAAGTGAGGCACGTACCAGAGAGTTGCTGCAGGCCAGTTTATTC
Source organism: Acomys minous (assembly GCF_964271855.1). Taxonomy (NCBI): domain Eukaryota; kingdom Metazoa; phylum Chordata; class Mammalia; order Rodentia; family Muridae; genus Acomys; species Acomys minous. The sequence goes on from NC_140496.1 coordinate 18,702,902, forward strand.
CGGAGCTCCTGGATTAGGTCGTCCTGCTCAGAAACCTTTTTCCAAACCTCAGACAGTCGCTTCAGGGTCTCCTGATGCTCTTGAATCACGCATGGGGAGGTGTAGATGCGCACCTTCGAGTGGTCACCCTTGCTCTCAGGCTCCTGGGACATTTACAAACAATGAATTGGTTTTGCTTGGAATTTGTGAGTCACCTTCTGAGTCCTACTAGGCTCATGTTCTAAAAGTCTATGTTCCCCTTTGGTGAGCAGAATGTCCTTAACAAGAGAAAAAAAATACCAGCCATCGAGGACTCAAGATGGAAGTCCCCAACGGTTCTCAGGACTGTGACTCAGGCCCCTCCCTGGTGACACCCTCTGTTACCAATGTTTTTGTTAGGCATGAAATGATGTTCTAGGCATGTCTGTGTGCACATCTGGACAGTTCTACAGTCCAACTTATTTCCTTTTACAACCGAGGGTGCCGCTGCATGCTACTGTAATGACCATCCTCACTTGGCAACTTGCCGAGGTTATTTTCCATGCGGTTATTTGTAGAGCTGCTGTATTCTCTCCTCTTCCTCTTTCCACTCTCTCCTGTCTCTCTCATCTCTCTCTGTCTTTCTCTCTCTCTCTTGTGTGTATATATATGTGTGTGTGTGTGTGTGTGTGTGTCTGTGTACATGCACATATATGCATGTGTGTGTTCATGTGTGTGGAGACCAGAGGTTACTTATGGGTGTCTTCTTCAACCATTCGCTGGTTTACGTTTTGAGACAGTTTCCTACTGAAGCTGCAGCTCACTGATTGGCTGGACTGCCTGTCCAACAAGCCCCAGGGGTTCTCCTGTCTCTATCCCCTCCATGTTGGGTTACAAGAGTTCTCTCGAGCTTGGGTCCTGGCAATCAAACCTGGGTCATCAAGCTTGCAGGCTAAGTACTTTACTAAGCTGTCTCCTCCCAGGCTATCTTATTCTTAAAACTGGCTTCAAATTATAACAAATATTTGTGTCTGACTTCTCTTTAAAAAAAAAACCCCTTGACATTGCAAGCACATGTATATTTCTCTTTGACTACCACCTCCTGTCCTGTACTCTCTCCAGCTTCTAGAGAGGACAAACACTGCACATCCTTCCAGAACTTTTATCTCTACACTTACATTATAAACGAATCTATAGGATTATAATGGGGTATGTTGTATTCATAAAACATAAAAATGGATTTTAAAACTTAAGACGTCCTAGAGATTTGCTCAGGGTACCTATGCTTCCATTCTACCCTGTCCTTTCAAATTGTTTTTAAAATGCATTTATCCAGTTTTTTTTCTTTTTTTTGGTTGAGAGGCATAATAGAGTATTTGTAGTTCTTTTCTAAAATGAGGCTGAATTGAAAACTTCATCAATCTTTGAGCACCTTTTGGCAAGTGTGTAGATTAAAATCCTAGAACTGGGACTGTAGTTTATGGCCCAAAATGAAATAGATATGATATACCTGTCCTTTGAGCCAGCTATAGCACTAGCACTGGACACTCTCATCAAGACTGTGTGTGTGTGTGTGTGTGTGTGTGTGTGTGTGTGTGACTATGCATGCAGGTGTGTGTGACTATGCATGCAAGTGTGTGTGGAGGCCAGGGGAACACTTCAGCAGGTACCTTTAGGGGCACGTTCCCCCTCCTTTGAGACAGGGTCTCTCAGTGTCCTGGGACTCACCAGTTAGGCTAGAGTGGCTTGTCTGATTCCAGGGATCACAGGCCTGCACCACCACACTCAACATCTGGGAGATGGCCTGGCAGCTTGTCTTTCCTCTTTGTCTAGCCCAGCTTTGCTCCTTTGTCTCCTGCAGGTTCCTTAGCTCCCGGCTGAGGGATGTGACTGAGGTCCTACCTGATTGATGATTCCGCTGAGCTCCCCCTCCAGCATCTTCACTTGGCACTCCAGCAGCTCGATGTTGCTAAGGGAAGTCTGGTACTTGTCCCTGTAGAGGCTTAAGCTCCTTTCTAGGGAGATGATCTTGTCCCCCGCCAAGGCAAGCTGCTCCTGAGCCAGGTGGAGCTTGTCCCCAGTGTTCTTAGTATGACTCCCCATTTCCTCCTCGAAGAGAATGACCTGTTAGTGTAGGAGGGGGACCACACTGAAGCCACGCATGCACCCAACAAGGAAGGGAAGGATGTGACTGTGAGAGGTCCATAGTGAGCACGTCTAAACTAGAAGCCTAAATGAACAGTGTGAGCACGGCACACGGGGTCTATAAGGGGTCCAGTAGCAGGTTGTGAGCAGCTGGAGTACCACACGGGCTGTCTTCAGCGCCTTCTGTATCTGCTCCCACTCTTGCCGACATTTGTTAGGCACAGAATAGACGCCTGATGATTTATTAGGAATGAGCTTGAGCCTTACTGAAAGGACTTGGAATGGCCACATCCTTTCTTTCCTCGCATTCTCTTAGAGATCTCATTTGGAAAGCCGAGTCCCACATGCATGCAGAGTTATGCCAGCAAATTCACAAGAGATAGGGGCTGTGGTCCTTAGTTCCTCTGAGATTTGTATGATCCTCTGACAGGTGCCTCTAGGATGCTCACTAGCCTCTCACTGGGTAAGGATGAGCTATACATATAGGAGACAGAGCCTCACCTTTCTCGTAATGTTGTGGAGACTAGATTTTTAAATTAGCAACCAACTGTACATAGCTGAGTGTGCTAACCTGCATGTCGAGTTACAGTGTTCAAGGAGTCAAGAGTCACCATGGAAGGCTTTGTGTTGTTTCAAACTGTCCAAATCTGACAGGAACTGGCCCATTTTAATTAATCTGGTTAAACTAACTGCCTCCCATCTGAGATTCCTTTTGGGAAAGGATCATTTAGCTTAAGGTGCCTCCTATCTTAGGGAGAGAGGGGTATTTGATATCTGTGTATTGCCGCAGAAGGAGTTCATCCTCCTTACATCCCTGCAGCACTCACTGCTTTTAAACACGTGCGTACGCGTGCAGGCGCATACACATGCATCTATATGCAGTATGTGTTTACAGTCAGCTCTATGGGTACCTACTTACACTATTTGCACACAGCCTGTTGCAACTCTAAGAACTTTCAGCTGCTTGCCCTTTCAACCAGAGGGGAAAAATAAGGACGCTGAGACATGCAAGTGGGTGAGCACCCCAGGACTCACCAGTAGTTGGGGTGGGTTGGAAGCTACACTCTGAGGAATGTTCCATAGTATCTTCCAGAGTCCCCTAGGGCTTGAACTCCCCACTGCCCAGAGCAAGTAATCCATCCCCTTAGGGACTTTCCCCTCTTTGACCACAACCTCTGCATGCTTCCTGGAACCACTTCCTGGATTCAGTACATGACTGCGCTCATGTGCTCACCTCAGGGTCTACTGTTGTCAGAACCCAGCCTTGGATAGGGCTACGGTGCTTCTGTGTTGATGGCATCAAGACAGGTGTTCAGAATGTTCAGAATAAAATTTGCAATGCTTTCCCCGTTTGAGGCTTGGTGACTGCTGCTTGCCAGCTCCCGTACCTATCCTCTCTTTCTTAGCTGCCAGACATTTATTTGATTTTGACGGTGGGCATCAATATGTCTCCCTAAACATGACATTTCTTGTCTTCCTAGGAACTAGCTCTAAGCATGTGGTTGGTATGTGTGTGTGTGTGTGTGTGTGTGTGTGTGTGTGTGTGTGTGTGCGCGCGCGTGCACACGTGCACGCATGTGCATTTGTGTGTGAAACTTTTGACAAGTGTCCTTAAAAAGAAAGCAGGCACTTGCTTCCCATCTTCGCTTTCATGTGGGTTGTTTGGTTTAAGGATGTGACTGCTGGAGTTCTGACAGCCACCTCCCGTGACCCAGGGAATGGATGTCCTGAGTGGATGTGGTGACAGAGCTAAAAGACAGACGTTAGGTTCCTGGTGACACACCTAGTTGTCATAACAGCAACAGCTCACCCGTGCCTGACCATCGTTAATAGCTCTTTCTGCTCCTTGTTGCTAAGTAGCCTCCCAGCTACCTCCAGGGTGCCTTTATCCAAGCTGGACTCTGGTTTAGGGTGAAGTGAGTAGCCTGTTTGAACACTGGAGAGCTTTGTTAAACCACAGCTGAAGCTCACAGACTTTCCCCAAGTGACATTTTGTGGGATGACCTTTCTTCCCTCCTCTCCCAATCGTTCTCAGCACACTCTTTCTAGGCCACACTATGCCCTTTCAAGAGTTTTCTATGCTCTCTCCAAGGTCCTCTTTAAAGTCCCTGGAGTTAGTCTTTAAGTAAAAACACCATCTAAAATACTCCTCGGAGTTTTTGTTAAGCCTGAAAGGAGAAACTATGCAGGCCAAGGACACCCATGAGTCCGCCTGCCCTATTACACAGAACCATGGTGCTAAGGCTGTCTGTGTCCTTTCTGTCAGCTCGTCTTAGTTCTGTGGGTCTTTGGAATTTACTTGGGATTTCATAGGCATGCCATTCTTTGCTTTAAAAAAACACTGCCCTGGAGCAGCAATATAAGCGAACGTCCAAATTCATTTAAAACTAAATCTCTCAGCTCTAACACTCCAGCTTGAAGAAACAATATGGCACTTGGTGACCACTCAGACCAGCGGCTGGGCATCTTACCAACTGTGCAGGTGCCAGGGAAGCCGGACTTCCTAAAAATAGATGATTTAATGGCCCTTTTACTTTTTCCCCCCCTCTGAGAGACCTGGAGCCTTTTGCATTTTAACAGCCATAACAATATGTCCTCTCATACCACACGTGTGCACACGAACCCCACACCCTGCACACACTAACACTGGTTCTCTCAACCTAGTCATGCTGGTCCATTTAGTTTCCTTTTGCTAACCTTCAGGCGGGCATCATGAACTGAAGAGGGGAGGGCGCTTGAGCCTGTTCAAGGTGGTGCAAGGTCCTGTCTTTGGAATGCTTGCCTGCTGCTAGCCAGCTGGAGTGCTGGAGGTACAAAGGGCCCCTGGGACATGTCAAAGGTTAAATCTCACAGTACCTCATCTTCCTTAAGTTTGCAGTGATGGTGAAGAAGGACGAGGTCGGAAGTCTGCTTCTCCAGGATGGACTGGTACTGCACGAGAGAGCAGTAGGAAGTCTGCAGCTCCTGGGTGCGGAACTCCAGCTCTTGCTGAAGGGCCATCAGCTTCTTCTTCAGTTGCTGGAGTTGCATCAGGTGACACTGCTTAGTGGTCCTGAAGTCTATCTGGGTCTCCTTGAACGGTAACTTCTGGGCCTGCTTCTTGTTCTGTAGCACAGGCAGGATGTACAGAACAGGGTTAGCAGGCCACAGGGATGCAGTCCTTCTTTGTGTTTTGTTTGTTTTTGCATTAGTTCAATCATTTCCACCCAGCCTTCCACCCTTTGATGTTTTCACCCCCAGAGAGAAATTTCTAGGCATTTCACTGCATTCCTGAAGCACTGTGTCACTTCCTATTCCTCCTCTCCAAGAAGGAATCTAAAGAAGAAAAGATGGTTCTTTTAAAAATTGGAAATTTTCAGTTATGTATTTGTGCGGGTGGGTGGGTATGTGTCTACCATGGTCTGTATGTGGAGGTCAGAGGGCAACTTTGGAGAGTTGATTTTCCTCCATCTACCATGTGAGTCTTGGTGACCCAGGTTATCAAGAGTGGTGGCAAGCCTCTTTACTCATGGAGCCATCTCACCGCCCTGCACCCCCAATCCAGAAGAAAAACAACCATACATAGAAAGGGCAGAGAGATGTAGTCAATGCTGTGCATATATGTTCCCAACACATAGAAAGATGGCAAGCTTGACCTGGGAGGAAGTACAGTTTTTGTCAATGGTTCTTGAGCTGAATTTAGTTATTATAAATACTCAAGTAATGGAGCACTGGAAATGCTGGGTTCTGGGGTTTCTGGAGTGCTGGAGGGCGAAAGGCAGAGACAGTGCTCACATCGGAGCACCTACTGTCTCTTCTGAAGGAAGCTGTGATGTGGTAGGTAGACGGTGTGTGTGTGTGTATGTGTGTGTGTGCGTGTGTGTGCATGTGTGTATGAGCATGCACACATATGCATATGCACGCACGTGCACCTCTCCTCCCACTACACAGTTTTCCTGAATGACTTCTGGATCCTTCACTAAGCACGTCTTCTGTTCCAAGCTCTCTGTAAGCAGGACACTTCCTGATTTACTTTTTTCCCAGGAAAATTCAAGTTTTGCATTGGTGCCTCTATCTATTTTTTTTTTATCCTCATCCACTGTGACAATGACTTGGGAAGGAGAGGTGGGTAAACAGGCAGCCCGGGGGCGGGCCTTAGCTTCCATCTTTCCACTCATTCTTCAACATTCTGTTCATAGCCCTCTCTCCTTGCAGGGTTTGCTAACCTGCCCTTGCTTCAGGACTGCAGACCTACCTGGCAAATCCTGGATGTGGTGTTTCTTATTTTGCCTGCAATTATTTCTGTGTATATTACATTCTGCTTGCATTATAAACTCCCACAGAGTAATGACTTGTCTGTTTCCTCAGGGTATAAATTAGAGATTTATTCTTAGCTATGTATTTGGATAAAAGGAATGAAAGGCTGGCCTAAGAAATTTTGTTGACTCTAGAACTTGACCTGATGGCCTTGGTCACTCTAAAAGAATTCATTTAACAAAACAGCATTCAAACATATTTCGTAACATTTTCTTTTTTATTTTTACTTTTTCATGTATGAATACTGGATTTTCATCATTTCCATCCCATTATCTTCCCTTATAACTCTTCCCATGTGTCCTTATTCCCTCTCAAATTCATGATGTCTTATTCTTTTTTTTTTTTTTTGTGATCACATCCACCATCCTGTGTGGTGGTCTTATTTATATTTTATTAATTTATTCGTATTACATCTCATTGGTCATGAGGTGTTATTCTTTAGATATTATTAACTCTACCATCTATTATCTGTCTGTCTATCTATCTGTCTATCTGTCTATCTATCTCTCTCTCTCTCTATCTATCTATCTATCTATCTACCTATCCAATTGACCTACTGAGTCCATTTAGTATTGCTTGTAAGTGTTTAGGGCTGAGTATGTGGGACTGTACAACCTGTCAGGGGTCTTGACTACAGAGATAATTGACACTCTTCCTCCTCTACCTCCTCCTCTTGCTCCTCCTCCTCCTCTTCCTCCTTAGCAGCCCTTGATTGTCTGTAGCAATCCTTTAGGGGAGGGGCTTGTGAAATTTCCCTCATCCGTGTTGCCCTGGAGACTGGTGCTGTCACTCTACAGGTCTTACTCAAGCAGTCATACTGTTGCGGACTCACAGGTGCAGCTTCCTGGTCTTGTCTGGCCGTCTGTCTCTTCTTGTCTTTCCACCCACTCTTCTGTGTAGGAGTAGGGATTGCACTATAGATACCTAACACTTGGAGTTGGGCGCCCTGCAGTCTGTGTCATAGAAATCAGGGGAGGTCCTTTTTTTGTTCAAATTCAGCCCTGGTCCAGGACTAGGGCCTTTTGTTTTCTGTACTTTGCCAAGTTGTGGATCTCTGTAATAGTTAGTATCTGCTGCAAAAAGAAGCCTCTCTGGTGAGGGGTGAGCTCCACCCTGGTCTGTGGGCAGAGGGATAAGTATTTAGAAGACAGCTAGACATGATATTGGCGTAGAAAATGGCAGTAGCAGGCTCTTCTCTAGGGTCTATGACATCTAGCCACAGGTAGTTGGCAAGGTTGGCAGTACCAGGCATGAGATTTCCTCCCACTGAGTGAGCTTAGGTTCAACTAGACAGCTGTTGGCTACCTACAAGATAACAGTGCCACCACTGCACCATTGAAGAGACCTTGCTGGGCTGGCAGTTGTCGTGGTTTGTAGGCTTTTGGGAGCTTTGTAGCATTACTGATCACTTCTTCTCCCTCTGCAGCTCACATATGACCTTCCGGGGTTGCTCTGCCAGTCAGTTCTCAGAAGGCTTCCAGATCAGCTCCATCTCAGTTCCTCCAATTCCTGTGTTCGAAAGTATGTGGTACTTTCAGCACTAGGATCTTAAGAACCACTTGCTAATCGAGTACACTGGCAAGGGCGGATGGGCAAGGCAGTAGTAAGCAGAATACCGCATGCAGCCTAGGGCGATGCTGGCCTGTCTTCCTCTGTTCAGATACATTTCTTTATGTGTAGCTTGTGCCTTGTAAAGGGAGGCAGTCAGACTGGTGTACAGGACCTTAACAGAAACCACTGTGCATGTGCTCTGAGCATGAGCCTGGTCCAAGGCTAAAGTCACACAGCACTGGGGGGCAGATCTGTGGTGTCATTCTAAGCTGCAGCTTCATCTCCACAATGATTTCCAGGCCTGCTTTGGACTTTGTAGGGAGAAAGACTGATTCAGAGTAGGGAAAAGAGCTGGTGGCCCTCACTTACTTCTCCCATGCTCACCAACAGAGTTTTACCTTCAGGTTCCTCCCAGAACCAAGAGCCATGACAATAACTGTAATTTTTTTTCAGTCTCTTGGACTTACTCAAGACATTAAAGAATGAATATTTCTATCATTTTATTAAAGTTTAATAATTTCTAAATGATAAAATCCCTGCCATTGTTAAATATGCAGTTTGAGCATTGCATTATAGTTATAGAATTATGAGTGGGCTGTGGAGAGGGCTCAGTTAGTGAAGTGCTCTGGCCAAGCCCCCGGAAGCCACATAAAAGTCAAGCGTTGTCATCAGGGTCCATAGTGAGAGCACTGGCTATGTGGGAGAGAGTTGAGACAGGGGGACAGGCAGGTGCTCAAACTCACTGGCCAGCCGGTCTAGCCAGTCAGTGGCCTCTGGATTCAGTGAAGACCCTGACTCAAGGGATAAAGGAATAGTGGAAGATATCTCATGTGGTCTCTACATGTATGTAGATATATGCACATGTGTATTCTGCATGCACACACACATGGATAACACATACATATACATACACACACATGAGAAACAGAGAGATTGGGAGAGATGAGAGAAAGACAGACACAGAGACAAAGTAGATAAGAGTAGAGCTTTGTGCACAAAGGCACCACAGAGCAAAACAAAGCAGACAGGAGGATGAGGCAGGCAGGGTGGAGTAGTTTATCATTTCAGAATAAAAGCCCTTATGGGACGCTCTCTCCTCCCCCCCCTCCCACGCACACACACAGGCACACAAATGTGTATACAGAGAAGTCTCCAAGAGCTCCAATCCACTTGTCTATACAGATGAGGGGACTAGCAGGAGCTATACAGGGAACAGAGCTATTGTAGCTAAATACTTAGTGTGGACTGAGCTAAAGGGAGGTGTAAACATTTTGGGTTAGGGTTGATTTGAGGGACTTGCTTCCGTGAAGAAGATGCCCCCAAGGCTCCTATTACTTTTGCTCAAATCACTTCTCTCTCCTCTCTCTCTCCTCTCCTCTCTCTCTCTCTCTCTCTCTCTCTCTCTCTCTCTCTCTCTCTCAACTTTTTTGAAGGCAGACTGATTGCAGAGGGTTTAAGATTTTGGATCCGCTGTGTGTCAGGATTTGCGTCTGTCTCTCCGCCACTGGACACGGAGGCCCCAGCGGAAAGCCAGCTACCGCCTCCTCACGTATACTCCTTCTCCGCACTTCGCTTTTCTTATGTCCTCACTTTCCATTGTCCAAACGAATGAGAAAAACACTCTCTGAAAGAAGCAAAATTGTCTTTCAGGCTTTTCCTCCCTGTACCTGGGGATGCCAGGAAAATTCAGAATCGCTCGTTGGCTTTGAAGCCTCCTGTGGGTATAGAATGCCTTTTCCTGCATGCTGGGTATGAAGCCCCACACCCTGGTAGCAATATGAATGAACTGCAAATCGTGTCTCTTCCTCACAGGTCATGTGGAATAGTTCTGGATTTTACTTTAGTTTGAGGTAACACAACGGGACAGCCATATAATGGGGGTGTTTTTAACTCTCCCTGTATGTAACAAAGATAGCATCTTGACTGATGTAGCTGATTAGGAAGGTCCAAGAACTACTTAAATCCTCAGAGAAATTGGGACTTTATAAGATGGGGCTTTTATACATTTGCATAGTTTAGATACCTATGGGTTCAGAGAAACCAAAATGTAAAGACTGTGAGAAATGTCTAAATAGTTCAGACCTATTAAATTTCTACTTATTTCTCCTTATATAGTTAGAAGTTTATTTTTCTAACTTTTAAAAAGAGATTTACTTATTTTATGTATGTGAGTTTTCTGTCTTCATGCACACTAGAAGAGGGCATCAGATTCTAGTAGATAGTTGTGAGCCACCATGTGGTTGCTGGGACTTGAACTCAGGACCTCTAGAAGAGCAGCCAGTGCTCTGAACCGCTGAGCCATCTCTCCAGCCCTTTTCTTAACTCTTGATAAATGTAAAATCATGCATGACAGGTTAAATTTATATCTTACTTATATATGTACCAAAGGACAGATTCAGAAACTCACTACTACTCTTTCTTTTTCTTTTTTCTTTCTTCCTTTTTTTTTTGTTTTTTTTTGTTTTTTGAGACAGGGTTTCTCTGTGTAGCCTTGGCTGCCCTGGACTCACTTTGTAGACCAGGCTGGCCTTGAATTTACAATGATCCTCCTGCCTCTGCCTCCCAAGTGCTGGGATTAAAGGTGTGTGCCACCACTGCCCGGCCCTATTCTTTCTATTACATGTGAGTGCACATACATTTATGTGTGCACACGGAGGTGTACATACATGTGGGTCCAGAGGTTGACATCAGTTGTCTTTCTCAGTTTTTGGAAACAAGGTCTCTTACTGGATCTGGAGCTTACTGTTTCCACTAAACTAGCTCTGAGCTTCAGGAATTTGCCATCTCCCCAAACACCCCTCCTCCTGTGCCTGACCCCTAGTGCTAGGCTCACAGATGTGTGCCACTGCACCCAGCTTTAACCTGGGTGCTGGGATGTGAATTCAGGCCTTCCTGCTTGCATTTGACTCATTGACCATCTTCTAGGCCCAGTCTTCCTTCTATTAAAGTGGTTTTTTCCCCCCTGGTGAAGATATACAAATATTCTTCCTTGGCTTTTAATTTGGAATCTGGAAGAAAAAAACCCAAGCAGATTAGAAGTGCTCTTAGAGAAGTAATACCAGCACTGTAGGTGACTGCTCAGTGTGGGATGTGATCCTGGAGGCCATCTGGCCTACCAGATTTCTCAGCTAGGTTTCTGCCCTGCTATCAGCCACCTGAGATCTCTGGCTGCCGTAGGAACCTGTTCCCATATTTAGTCAACCTTTCAGCCCCACTGTGGTCAAAGAGATTATAGCTATTGCTCCCTCCTTGCCTATGAGGCCACTTGATCACAGAAGGAAATTAATTGGCCTGGCGTGATTCGGTTTTTTTGAAAAGTCACATTGGTTTCCACCCAATACTTTGTGCTTTTGAAGTTGATGCTAATTGATTGATGTTAAGTTCTATATTTTCCCTGATACTGAAGTGAAGCTGACAAGTCTATAATTACCAGGATTGTCCTTTTTCCCTTTTAAAAAAAGATGAGCACTTCATTTACCTTTTTTTCAGTCTACAGGGACTTTCTTTATCCTCTTGAGCTCTCAAAAATAATCACTAGCAGCTATGTAATAACACCTGCCAATTCCTTAAGCACTCTTGGAAGAATGGCGTCAGGCCCTGCTGATTTGCCTAGAGCTGGCTTTTCAGAATACCTTTTAACCATTTATTCCCTCTTCAGGCTTGTACGTTCTGCTGTCAAAGGTTGGCATTGTTCCGAGAGCTGTGTCCCTGATGGTTTCTTTTATCCATTTAAGAACATGGAGCTTCTCCGTCTTCTCCCGAGTCATTGCTGTGAACTTTTCCCCCTGACTTTGAGGTGTTGAGCGAGATAGTTCCGTGGAGCGCCAGGCTAACCTCCATCACTAGAGAGGCTCGTCTGTTACTTCCTATGTCATCTATAAACTACGTGCACTTTTCGTGTTGAATACAGAAGAGCGGCATGCTCAGTGACAGGCATTTTATTAAAATGAATGTTTGTGGTTTAGACAGTCTTCTCGCCAGACCTCTGCCTACATGGGGCCCATTAAAAAAATCTACCTGAAATGATTTTTCTGTCCACAGGCAAATTCAAAAACAGGACAACCAAACCAAGAAATTAATGCTGGTGGGTTATCAGGAATGACACTAGATACTGTTTTCTGAGTTTTACATATATTCTCATTTGTTTTTATTTTCTGTTCCAGGATCCAAGTCAGGACCTCACATTGCATTTAGCAAATTCATTAAAATTGCTTTCATTACCGACGGTTTAAAATGATGCCTTATGATAATGCTTACCATGGTTTTACTGATCTGTAGATAGTCAACTTATTATCTTTGCTTGAAAGGACAACATTTGTTTTATATATTTTATACTAAATATAGTGCCCTCCATACATCTCCAAAATTAGTGCAACAATAAGAGTTTCAGTACATGGGTATGCTCGCCATGTACCCCCAATGAATAAAACCTGGTAAATGGCTATTAAGGCTTTTCTTTTTCCTGTTTTAATATTGTTTATTTGGTTTCAGGTGTGTGTGTGTGTGTGTGTGTGTGTGTGTGTGTGTGTGTGTGTGTGTGTGTGCGCATTTCCAAGTGTGCATGCCTGTGTGCATTTGTGTGGTGGTTAGGCATTGATGTCAGGCATCTTCCTCAATTGCTGTCTGCCTTATTTTTGGAGGACTGGGCTTTCACTAACATGTATCTTTCCTATTCAGCTTGACTGGCTGGCTAGCCAGGCTCAGGCGGCCCTAGTGCTGAGGTTATAGGCTACAGCTTTTTATATGCCACTCTTTTTTTTTTTTAAATAGGAATTCTGAGGATTCAGACTCAGGCCCTCAGGCTTGTGTAACATGCACTTAGCCTACTGAGCCATATTTCCAGCTTCTTGCTTGTTTTTAGAGATGTGTCTTGCTGTGTAACTCAGGGTAGCCTAGAACTTGCTACATAGGCCAGGATGGTCTGAGGCTGGTAATACCCCTGCCTCAAGTTTCCTGGCTCTGGGACTTCAGCTGTGTACCACAACACCCATAGTGTTATTTTAATATGTCTGTTGTTCTTTGTCAAAGTGTCTCCTTTCACTTTGTCACTCATTGGCTAAAGTGAGGGGGTTAAAGGTACAAATTGAAGGAGGTGGTCAGGCAAGCACCCATCAGTTCTGCACCCTGGGTACCCTACTTAAGTAATCCCTTATCTTACAAATACGCTATTTTAAATTGTACTTTTGTAAATGTGTGGGTGTAGGTGTCTGAGTGTGGGTTTGTGCAGATGAATGCAATATATGTGGAGCTCAGAAGAGGGCGTCAGGCACCCTGGAGCTGGAGTTCTGAGAGGTTGTGTGCTGCCCAGCACTGGGAATCAACTCAGGTCTTGGGCCTTCTGCAAGGGCGGTCTGCTCTTAATGGCGGAGTCATCTCCCCAGCCCCGGAACCTCATTGTCTTTGCCCCGGTCTCTGCTTGTCCCTGGGTTTTGGAGTCTATAGTTTTTGATTTGCATGGCTGTGCACTTTCTCTTCCACCACCCACCTCTCTTCTTCTGTTTCTTTCGTTATGCACAACATCTGATATAATATTTTGCTTTTCTCTCTTAAATGTGGGTCCTCAATCATGACCTCCTGCCTCTTTCCCCAGCTCCTCCTCGGTATTAGCGAAAATTCCAGAAAGCCTGGTGTTTCTCCTTTGTCAACACAGTACATTTCCTGTGGAAGGCAGGGTCTTAAAGGGGTTTTGAGGAGATGAGTGTAGGTCTGAGTGTAATTGTGTATTTGTATGCATAGTCTGCAATTTAAATTTTGCACTAAGTGCTAGGAAAAAAAAAAGAGCTTGTTTTAAAGCTTGTCTCAAGCTGTTAGACCTTCTTCTGGGCAATTAGAATAATAAAATGCAATTTAATGCCTTTCTCCTTCTAAGTCGCCAGATACATTTATAAACCGCATGGCTTTCTCTGACTGGGGCGTTAAGTAAACTCATGATAGCCATAGTGGAAATATCCTAAAATGTTAATATTTAGAAAGAAAGAAATTATGATCATCTTCTTGAGATTGATTTAGGAAAACCAGTGGGTTTTTTTCCTCTTTGTTTCTTCCTGAGGAAAGGGTGGCAAGGTCAGTAAGACATAGAGGAACTGCTCCCTTGGTAGCACCTGTAGGCAGCTGCAGAAAACAAAATGTGGTTTATATTGTCAAATGGTGAGTCCTGGGAACATGCTAACGGACAGTGAGGACAGACCAGGTCCTTGGGCACCAGGAACATGTGGCACCTACACAGCAGCTGAGGGTCTAACCCAGGAATTCAGCAAGGACCTGTACAACCACTAACAACTTTATGTTTACACGGCACTCAGTTTATAAACAGAAAACATGACCGCAGTGAGGGATTCTCAACAAACACCCATTCCATCTGCTTCCCCAATTTGCGTCAATAAACTTAAAGGACTGGTTTACACACATCAGGTTTAGAGTTCCTAAGAGAAAGAGAACCTAAGGTTGAAGGGAAATTGCTCAGTTGGTGAACTGCCAAGACCCATAGATAGGTTAGTGTCAATTCGAAGTCAGTTTTGAGAGGGACAGCCATGCTGTGAGGTCAGTCTGCCCTTCCCACAGCCGAGTAGGACTGCTGAACGACTTGCCTGGGCTGTGAAATCAGGTCCCGTAACAAGGCACTGAGTGCCATGTAGTGTACAGGGAGGTGGTAATGGGAAACTTAGACAAGTTGGGGACTTTGAGAGGGAAGAGTGAAAAGCAGATGAAGCTGGTTATGACTGGTCCACTGGGCTTAGGCCCATTGAGGAATTCTGAGAGAGAGCAAAGAGCCAGCCTTGAGCAAATAATCTGGACTAAGGGGGAAGGGGTGTGGCTATTTGACCCATCTTCTCCCTATCTGTTATTGGTTGAGGGCTCTCTGGCACTTTAGCCTATCGAATGACTGGATTCCAGCCTTCAGAAGAACAGCTCCCTGGCTGGAAGGGAAAGGGGTGGCTTTAAGGGTGTCTGTCATACTCTTGCACAGAGATGCCTCCGAGCAGGCGCAGTGGCTCTCACTGCCATGGCTAACTTGGGAGTTTGTCTAAGGCCTATCCTTATATCACTGTGATCTAGTATTTCCAGGACCAGCTAACTCCAGATAAAAATATAATTCTCAATATCTCAATAATGTTGGAAAGAGCAAGACTGAAAAAAATCCCAAAGATAGGAGTAATTGGTTCTGTGTCAGAGTATGAGAGGTAAATGCAGCTCCGTCACCGAGTGACCACAGCGGTCAAGGGAGCAGAGGCAGGCAGTGCTGCCCGGTGCCTTACGTGGTTGTTACTCATGATAGCTTCCTCCACACACAGCTGGTTCTCTTTCAAGGTCTTCCCCTGTCTCTTGCAGACATCGTGGAGATTCTTGATGTCCAGTTGCAGGTTCAAGAGCTTGCTGTTCAAGTTGTTCAATTCTCTGTCTCTCTCCCCGGCCTAGGCAGCCAGAAAAACAAAAGCATCAATTAGGAATGATGGAGGAAACACTCGCTTTCCTTCACTTAACGGGTTGACAGGGAGCTGAATCTGCGGGAAATTTGTTCATTGAGCCTCTGCTGTTATTACTCATCTTGGGTAACGTTTACACAGGATCCATTTGTGAGGTGTTTGAGTGCCCTGCATTATTCAGACAATTACTTATTTATATTAATTAATCTTCGCCACGCTGCTGCTGGTGCATCAGACAATCCCCCCGTTTTTCAAGAGGAAGTCAGTGCCTAGAATGATTCCAGGCACCCAGAGAACTGTCTATAAATATTAATGGTTCTGCCACTGATGAAATAAACATATCGAGATGTCAAATGAACTTGTCAAGACTACGGTGAATTAGTGACAGAGTTGACGAGGGATTCTGAAGTCTCTTAACTTTCTCTCTATCCATTAACCAATTCCCTCTTGCCTATAAACCTAGTGATTTTCTTTATAGGGTTTCACCAAATGGGAGCAAAAGAGAAAGCCCTGGCCTGATCAGTAGGATCCCCTGTCTTTGATTAGGAGGTAGAAGGGTTAGCTAATTGTTGCTAGATTGGAATGGAAAGTAGTGACTGAGATAAAAACAAACTATGTAGAGACAGAGACTTGGGTGGGGAGGGGGTTGGGCACAAAACGATGGCGGATGGGTGGGCTCTCCATCACTTCATGGTACCACTTTCCAGTGTGGGTGGTGATAATGTGAGCGGAATTTAGCAGGCAGCATCCCATGAACCTCTGCATGACTTCATCCTTATCACCATGCTGCTCTTTGTCACATTCACGAGGGAAGAAGGAAGAGAGAAAAACTCTCCCATGTAAAGCAGCAAGGGGGCGAGGTTCCGTTCATGCAAAGCTCTCTGGGTGATCCTGTAGGAGACCGCAGGCTGTAATTACATCTCAGGGTAGATCTTGCTTAGTGGGAATGAAAGCCGAGCTGTCCAGCTCCACACCAGGGATGTAATGGCCAAAGACTGCACCACGGGATGTGGGCTGCTAAGCACTTCCAGCCTTCGGTTGTTATAGGTGAAGTGACCTCAGCGGCCTTAGAACAACCCATTTTAAGAGAAATTCAGGGAAGGACACACAGTAATGGGGAGGGATGTTAGCTACCTCCCCAAAGCCTCGGTTAGGAGAGCCAGGAGCCGATGTTCTTCTTGACTGTGGAGTGAGAGGGTCCCATCGCCCGATCACGCTGACTTGGCTTCTGAAATGCAGCAACTACGCAACACATATTCCCATGGGAACCGGAGAGCTGAGATGGACGTAGTGAGTCAGGCAGTAGTGGACATCTCTTTAGGAGACCTTTGACTATGACTATGGCCAAGGTGGGCCAGAGGACAGTGTGAGACCCGGAACCACAATGTCAGAGTGCCCGGAATCCAGAAGGTTCCCAGAAGCACTGCTGTCTCAGCTGATTCACTTCTTCACTTCCATTTAGTACCTGCAGTTTTTTTTTTCTCTCCCACTTTACAGTTTAATTAGGTTAACGGCATGGCTCTGTCATTAAAAGGATTTCATTATCTCAAAACTCTCCCTCCTCCCTTCTAGCTCCCCATCCCTCACTCCTCACTTTCAGAAAAATAACAGAGGATGTCAACTGCCCCAAGCATGTAATTACCATTAAGACAATTACCAGGGACTCTCTTAAGACACTATGTGTAGAGTGGCTTTAAAAATTGACATGTAGTCACTGCTTTCTAACTTGAAAACAAAATCCATGATCCCAATAGGGAGCAGTGGCTTCACCCTAGTACTTTTTATGTCTTTCTCATGGCTGTGGTATAAGGGATGGTGTGGGCCCTCACAGGAGAGTTGGATGCTCAGGACCCCCTCGTCTCTGGCTACAGAATCATTTGTATCATCTGTGAGGAAGGTGACAACCCCACGCTTGCCCTACAGGATGCTATGCATGCCTGTCTAGACACTGACCTTGTCTTAAGGTGAGGACCACATTCGCTGGGGATGCTCTGAAAGAGGCCAAGCCCACCAGGGGTTCATGAATACAAAGCAAGTAAGACAGAACTTGAGTTTTCCCAAGTTAACTGTTGAACACAACCCTGTCAAGCTAGTGAAATATCCTCTCTCCTCAGGTTGGGCTCCCCTTTGAGCAGAAAGCCTAATGGAACCCCAGTCTTTACTACTTCAGGGCTGGGCCTTCAACGTCACTTAATTTGAATATTTAGGATCAGCTTGGAGTCTCTAAGGAAATGTCTCCATTCATAAAACAAGAGGTCTGGAGAAATCATCTTCCTTTGAAGGTTCCCTAAGCCAGTTAAATAACAAATGTGTTTTGCTACATGTCAGATGAAATTTGCCTCTAAAGCAGAAATGTAACCATTCACTCCTAAACAGCAAATCATTGCAGTTTAGAGGTATCCAAGCAAGAGTGAAGGCACATTTAGTACCGTGAGATTCTCCTCAGCATCTATTTTTAATGCAGTTAGCTCTAAGAAGGGGCTGTGCTGAGAAACTCAGGAAAGGCGAAGTTTTCCTGGGACCCAAGTAAATCTAATTTTTTTCTAATACCTTGCTCAAGACATTAGCTGTGACCTATTTATAATCCTATGTACTTTATGGAGAATGAATTCCAGGCAGATGCCTTCAGAGTATCAATATGCATTAGGTATAGATTTAATCTGACATCTCATCAGTCATAGCTCTGTAACCAGTACTAGGGGTAGGAGATGAACCAAGAGTTGGAATGTTGACGTTGGGACACAGTCTGATACTGTCCTGGATCTGAGAGTTGGTAGTGATGGCTGACATAGCGAGCCAGTGCTAGAGTTTGTTTCATTTTGATAAGCTGTGGACTTGGATACCCAGTTTTATTGATATAAGATTTGAATCTGGCCACTCTTCTCAGAAGCACATGATATTGGGCAAGCTATAGGCAAAATAGTGAGTGTTAATACTGCAGTTTCTTCCATGATCATGGTAATTATTGGGAAATAAGCTATTTAGTGAGAGTGGATCTGCATTGGTGAAGTGGGTCTTCTGCCTTCTTAAACATATCTTTCAAGGTGGGAGGACACTTTGTTCTGAGTTTTAAGTTTCCAGTTTATTCCCAGGGAGAGCTCATGACTCAGCAGCAGCTAAAGGATTGAGAACATCTAATATTCAAAATGGTGGCACTGTCAGGCTTTGGGGACTTGGACAAGAAGGCTTGGGAAAATCAGAGTTGTAGTTTCTCAGGTAACTTTGGAGTCAAATGGCAACACAATTAACTGTCTCTGGGAAAGTATTTGTCCGAGGATGAAGATAAATCTTCAACAAATAATAGACGGTTACTTTTAACCTTCGCCAATGCCTCAGGCACTGGGCAGATACCAGATTATGGCTAGAGTTACACTCTCAGAAGCAGAAAACTGGGGATTGGTGAGGTCACGACACTGGCCGCTGAGCCTTGTGAGCTGAGTTTGAGATCAGGGACCTAACATGGTGGAAAGCTGTTTTCTGGCCTCCACCTTGCTCCTATAAATAGATAAACGTAACAAGATTTTTACAAAATCGGCCTTAAATAGCCTTAAAAACTAATGTTGCTGCAGGAATTTTTGCATTTTACTTGTGATGCTTGAGCTTACAGTTACTGACAGCAATTCCAAACACTAGCCCTCACGCTGCTGACTGGGGACTACTGAAGTCCCAAGTTGACTTCCATAGAAACACTGCAGTGTTTGCATTACTTTTGATGGGAATTAATGGAAAGTCATTCAAAGTTTTGCCCTGTGAGCACAGATTTTAGAAACCGCTCTACTCACACAGCACAGACAATCGATATATTACTGTTGTAAATCCAGTGACACTGGCACACTGGGCAAGTAGGTACTTTAAGACACATGTGGGATATGGCAGATATTGGCCACCTGTAGAGTGCAGCTGCTTTTTGTTAGCACTTCAGTGGTTCCCTCTTACTTTGGGCTATCACGTCCTGAGGGGGCATTCTGTTAGGGCAGGTTCCAGGGGTCTCCATTTCACCTTTTGAACCTCCAGCTTCTAGAACAATGCCTGGCACACTGAAGGTGTTCCAAAGACATATGTTAAGTGGGAAAAAAAAAGTCTAGAAAAGTTACACCAGAGCCTTGTTCCCAGTAGAACTAGCAGTGAGTCCCACACGACAGCACTAGCCTAGCAGGAAAGCAGTGGAGATGTATGTTTTAGAAGTGGCTTACTTCTTGGCATAGATGCCATATGAGCATCTCTACACTTATCCCAATGGACCTTTTCTTATCCTTTGTGGAACAATGAAGGAATATATATATATATATATATATATATATATATATATATATATATATATATATATATTAGTTGGTCAATTCTTTATTATACAGAGCAGAAAACTCCAATTTATAGATCCTACCAGATTTTTAAAAAAATATGCTGGCAACAATAGAAAATCTTTTTGCACATAGCACCTGATAATCTACCTAGCGAGCATTTGAAATATGTGCTCATCTCCTATACGTCTAAGGTGAGGTGAAGGAGGCTCAGAGAGAGTGGGCAACATGGCCCAGCCATTCTGCTGTTGGATGTGGACCCAGAGCTGCCGAGGCTTGAATCTGGGCTCTTAAATCTGTGCCCTCATGTCTGCTCTGCCCATGGTATTTTATGATGCTTATACTTGGAGATTGTAGGCATATGGGGCTTAAAGGAAATCCCTTTCAACAAAGGTTTACCTTCACATGTGTAGGATGTTGGGAGCCTTACCTCATTTTTCAGTTCCTGGGCAGTTCGCAATTCTCCTTTAAGCTTTATCATTTTGGGGAGCTTTGTTAAAGACCTGAAAAAGTCCAAATGTTTAAGATGGAAAAACGTATAAATGAGTCTAGCCCTTTAAGGGTTTCCCCAACTGGCTCTATGCCCTCAGCAGGGGAGCTGGAAAAAAAATCTCCTGAACTGTTAACCGTACCCTACTTTCCTACCCATCTGTTTGTGTTTCCACATGTGCTAAAACCTTTGTAAGGGAGACAGGACCATAGTTTTACATCCTTCCCAGAGAACCACTATGTGGTAGATTAAAAAGCTCCTAAGTTCACTCTTCTAGGGAAGAAAAAGATCTGAGTTAAGCTTTCTCTCCCGACTTCCATGGGTCAGATAGAGTTGAGACTTTGATTTTTAATGAACCAGAGAGGATGTATATGACTATTCCCATAGTAATGTGGGTTGGGGGGCAAGAACTCCCAATATCTCTGTCACCTAGAGGAGGAAACTGAGGCCCAGAGAAGTTAGGCCACTTACCCAAGGTCACACACACTGTCTTACTACTCCATGAAGCCTGACCACTCATTTTTTCACTATGAATGTGAAATGCCCAATGATACGATTTTTAAAAAAAGCATCAGCTTGCCATGGTGGGTACTATAAAGTTAGAAATCTTGTAAAGTGCTGAGAATTATCTAGATTAAGAAGCTTCCAATGAAACCAAAGATGGCTGTCCATGTAATGGTGTGTAAGTACAGGGTGATGCATTCGAGGTCATAATGCACTGAACTTACCAAAATAATCTAACTCATTGTGTTCTTAACTATAGGGCTAGAGGGAACTTCCACCAGGCACTTACCTGCGGAATGGTTCCAAAATTGAGAAGCCACCAAATACTCATTCTTTGTAATAAGCTACATCCCCCATCCCTAATACAAGCCAAGAAGAAAGAATGGTTATGAAGTGTGGAATTTGGAATGTTTTATGGAGTTGTATTCTGATTTTCTGCATTCTGGGCTCTCTTACATCTTCAGGCACAGAAATGCATCATGGGAATGAGACATCACTCAGTCTTACCTGGTAGGGATAGGCAGCTTCACCCTAACAAACCGCACATCTCAGCGGCTTAAAACTAGGAAGGGTTATTTTTCACTCATGTCCTTTGTGAATCATCTTCATTGTCCTTACTCCAGCTCCTTATTCTCCTCAGTTAGTGGAATCTCTATTATCTAGTGTGTGGTCTGTTGCCATGACAATGGACAGGGAACATGGTGAAGCACATCCTGGTCCACAGAGTGGAAGGGAAGCACTTCACTTCTGCTCGCATTTCACTGGTCCAAACAAACTACACAGTCACACCCAACATCATTTGTTCTCCAAAAGGAAGATTAGTGAACATCACAAATAATTTCCACACCAGGCAAATCAAAAGGATTAAAAGTAGTGTGGAATCCAAGAATGAGGAACAGGCCCATGGGCTACCAAAGCTTTGAAACCTAGTTCAAAACCATGTGAATCCTGTCCTGTGGGAAGGCCTCATCTCTTTTGAGTCCTCATCTCTGCCTCTGGGGATGAAGAGGCTGTGGTAAGTGACCTTCATGGTCTGTGCTAGCACTTGGTTTCACTGTGCTGTTCTACCTTGAGAACTATTTGGTAAGAACTATAAAGTTTGTGTATCACACACTAAAAATATGCCCTCGAGAGTGGCATTTCTCTTCAGGAATGTCCACTGGGTCATTGGCATATGAAGCTCAAAATCTTACCTAAAAGGCAGGGGGAATAAAGCCTCACAAAAACAATTTTCTAGATTGTGATGGCTTCAGAGTATTTCAAAGGAAAGTTAGAAGGTGTGGGTTTCATTATTCACATGAAATACACTGGACTATAGCAGGTGAAACTGAGAGGAAAACCCTAATGGAATGTTGTCCCACAAGGAAAGACACAGGATCCTTTTGGGTCATTATTAGCAATAACAGTGGTGGGCAACTTGCAGGTACTTATGGCTGAAAAAGAAAGAAGAGTTGTGTGATACGTTTTAGAGGCACTTGACAGTAATGTTTGCCAGGTAGATAGAGAGAGAGCATGAGGGAGGGTTCATAACCGGCCATAAACAAACGATCTTCAGGATTTTTTTTTTCCGAGACAGGGTTTATCTGTGTAGCCTTATAGCTGTCCTGGACTCATTTTGTAGACCAGGCTGGCCTCGAACTCACAGAAATACATATGTCTGCCTCTGTCTTCCTAGTGCTAAGATTAAAGGCGTGCACCACCACCGCCCAGCTAAACAAACAATCATCTGGAACCCCCACAGTGCTCTTTCTGAGGATGACTGACAAGCACTAAGTTGCAGAAGGAAACTCATCCCGGGAGGGGGGATGGGGTAGCCTATCAGATCCCTGGTTACTGCTCTTTTGGACCTTACACTTCTTCAATGTCATCTCCTCTCAAGGCGCTGGCTGTGCATCTCTGTTGAATTCACTACTTCTTCCTGCCTCATCTGCCACATTCACCAGGAAACTGTTTGTGCATTTTCAAAGTCTTGCAGTCCGTTTTTCAAATAGCATTTATCTTGGTGACAGCTGTGCCCAGGCAGGGGGCTGGTGGGGCGGGGGAGGAGATTAACAGTCTAAATAAAAACTTAGAGGTCCATGGAGATGGACTAGTATGTAAAAGCAGTTGCCACGCAAGCCTGATGATTGGTCCCTAGAACCCAGTTCAAGAAAACAGCTGGGTACAGCAGCACACATCTGCAGCCCCAGCAGGTGAGAGAGGGGTGCAGGAGAATCAGCTGGAAGCTTCTGAGGCACGATGCTGCCTGACGGACATAAGAGAAACCTTGTCTCAACAAGTGGAAGGTGAGACCTGACCAAACACACAGACTGCCCTCTCTCCACACACGTGCCTTGGCATGCGCATGTGTACATATGCACACGCACACCCACAACATGCAAAACGAATAAAAACTTAGAGATTCTAGTGATGCCTTTGCTCCTCCTCAGCCCTTTCCCAGAGCACTAATATCAAGAAACAAGACTACCTCCCACTTGGGTGTCAGCTATGAACTCAGGTGTGCAAGGGGAGAAAAAACTAATTTTCATTACTCAGCCTCATTATTATGCCCATTTCCACCACATAACAGAAACTTAGTTATTTCTAAGAAAGTGTCATTGTTGTCAGGTAAAAATTAAATCAGGTTATTTTTTTAAAAAAAAAACCTTTTAAGGTCTCTTTACAGAGCGCTTAAATTCTTGGGTTCCGGAATCATGGGTGGGGGTGGGGGGGGGCTTCCGGCTCATGGCCACAGTCACTTCTCTTGCTAGAGTGTGCTGTGCTGTCTTTGTCCTGGCCAGTATGGTATATGTACTGTATTTTCCTTTCCTGCAGGCCTTGAGTCACCTGGTACTGTCTCACTCTTAGAGGATCATCTTGTACGATTTTGACATACATATACTTGACATATATATATATATGTCATATATATAAAATGGGCTTTCCCAGCTCTGCCTTTCTCATTCTGTTCTACCCAAACTCTGCGTTTCCCCCTGAAGGTATGTAGGATCTAGTCTCTCACTTAGATCAAAGGGCTAAACTCCCGTCAGGGTCCACTGCTTCCGTCCACGTTTGCCTCATCTTGTATCTCTCACTACATTCCCATCATCTTGCCTTTGTTTTGACTCACGTATCCACTGGTTTTCTTAGCTCAGAGAAGGGCTCAGAGAGGGCTCAGCTCGGCTTTGGGAAGTGGAAGGGAAAAGCGAGCAGATGAGAAAGTTCGAGGAAACACAGGTATGTATCAGGCGAGCTTCGAACTCCCTACGTCCTCCAGGCTGGCTGTGAGTGTGCAGTTGCCCAGCCGCTACCTATGAGTGCTAGCAGTACACATGTGCACAACCCCACAGGCCTGGCTCCTCTTTCTGACCTGAACAGAACAGATCGAGGACTTATTTTTCCCCAGTTAAAATGTCTTTCTGGATTTTCAGAGAAACAGGTGCTACTTAATTTAAAGTGAAAACAAGCTGCAGGGGTTGCTCAGAATTCGATTTACTTACACTCAGCTCTAAGCACTCATACTATGTTTTACAATTTTCCCCAGCACTGTATGTTCTAACAATGAAATAAATCTGATGAATCTCAGACACGTTAATTACATTAATGGATGACAGGATACTCAAAATCTTGTTGATTTTAAAAATATGTGACCTCTGTACATGGACTGAGATATCCCTCATGCAAGGATTTTCTTTTTCTGCCCAAAATGTATGGAAGGAGTCATGGTATGTGAAGCCTCATTTCTTTGGTTTTAAACCCAGTGATAAAAGAGACAACACTTGCTCTTTGAGGGTGTGTCTGATGGGGAGAGGGCGGAGCCACAGGAGCAGCTGATGCAGAAGTTGGTCTCGCTAGGGTGTGAGGTCCTGCAGTATAACATAGGGAAGAGGACCCTGATACCAAAGTCCAGTGACTCTGCAGAAGGAGACATTGGGATTGAAGGAAGAAAGGAGGCGTCTGAAGCAAAAAACAAGGGTTTTAGGATCTGTCAGGACCATCCGTCCTAGGTTAAAACTTTCTATTTCCTTCAGTACATTTCACAAAGTCTGTTAGCCACCTGTTCCAATATCCACTCTCTTATCTCCCTTAGTAACAGAACCTTAATTTTATTAACTATCTATGTACTTACTCCAAAACTACATCTCCCAGCCTGTCTCTTGGGTAGGTGTTGCTATGCATTTAACTTTTGGCCAATGAAAGCTGAGCATTAGGAGGACGTCTAGGACATCTTAAAGAGAGGAAGTGCACACCTCTGTCTCTTCTCCCCTTTCTGGTCGCCTGTGATGCTGCCACAATGATTGGCTCTCCAGCAGCCACTTGGAACATGAGGAGATGTTGACAGAGACAGAGACTGCGCCCCTAATGATGTGGAATGTCCACACCA